>NW_025963577.1:0-714467 GCF_910591885.1 Bombus terrestris | reverse complement strand
TATAACGTTATACGTTATATAGTAATATTATATAACTTTATGCGTTATATAGTAATAGTATATAACGTTATACGTTATATAGTAATAGTATATAACGATATACGCTATATAGTAATAGTATATAACGTTATGCGTTATATAGTAATAGTATATAACGTTATACGATAGTACGGAATAGTATATATCGTTATACGTTATATAGTAATAGTATATAACATTATACGTTAGTACGTAATAATATACAACGTTATACGTGATATGGCAATACTATATAACGTTATACGTTATTACGTAATAGTATATAACGTTATACGTTATATAGTAATAGTATATAACGTTATACGTTATATAGTATTAGTATATAACGTTATACGTTATATAGTAATAGTATATAACGTTATACGTTATATAGTAATAGTATATAACGTTATACGATAGTACGTAATAGTATATAACGTTATACGTTATATAGTAATAGTATATAACGTTATACGTTAATACGTAATAGTATATATCGTTATACGTTATATAGTAATAGTATATAACGTTATACGTGATATAGTAATAGTATATAACGTTATACGTTAATACGTGATAGTATATATCGTTATACGTTATATAGTAATAGTATATAACGTTATACGTTATATAGTAATATTACATAACGTTATGCGCTATATAGTAATAGTATATAACGTTATACGTTATATAGTAATAGTATATAACGTTATGCATTATGCAGTAATAGTATATAACGTTATACGATAGTACGGAATAGTATATATCGTTATACATTATATAGTAAAAGTATATAACGTTATACGTTATATAGTAATAGTATATAACGTTATACGTTATATAGTAATAGTATATAACGTTATACGTTAATACGTAATAGTATATATCGTTATACGTTATATAGTAATAGTATATAACGTTATGCGTTATATAGTAATAGTATATAACGTTATACGTTATATAGTATAAGTATATAACGTTATACGTTATATAGTAATAGTATATAACGATATACGTTATATAGTAATATTATATAACGTTGTGCGTTATATAACAATAGTATATAACGTTATACGTTATATAGTAATAGTATATAGCGTTATACGATATAGTAATAGTATATAACGTTATACGTTATATAGTAATATTATATAACGTTATGCGTTATATAGTAATAGTATAGAACGTTATACGTTATATAGTAATATTATATAACGTTATGCGTTATATAGTAATAGTATATAACGTTATACGTTAATACGTAATAGTATATATCGTTATACGTTATATAGTAATAGTATATAACGTTATACGTTATATAGTAATAGTATATAACGTTATACGTTATATAGTAATATTATATAACGTTATGCGTTATATAGTAATAGTATATAACGTTATACGTTATATAGTAATAGTATATAACGTTATACGTTATATAGTAATAGTATATAACGTTATACGTTAGTACGTAATAATATACAACGTTATACGTTATTACGTAATAGTATATAACGTTATACGTTATATAGTAATAGTATATAACGTTATACGTTATATAGTAATAGTATATAACGTTATACGTTATATAGTATAAGTATATAACGTTATACGTTATATAGTAATAGTATATAACGTTATACGTTATATAGTAATATTATATAACGTTATGCGTTATATAGTAATAGTATATAACGTTATACGATAGTACGTAATAGTATATGACGTTATACGTGATATGGTAATACTATATAACGCTATACGCTATTACGTAATAGTATATAACGTTATACGTTAATACGTAATAGTATATATCGTTATACGTTATATAGCAATAGTATATAGCGATATACGTTATATAGTTATAGTATATAACGTTATACGTTAGTACGTAATAGTATATAACGTTATACGTTATATGGTAATACTATACAACGTTATACGTTATATAGTAATAGTATATAACGTTATACGTTATATAGTAGTAGTATATAACGTTATACGTTATATAGTAATATTATATAACGTTATGCGTTATATAGTAATAGTATATAACGTTATACGTTATATAGTAATAGTATATAACGTTATGCGTTATATAGTAATAGTATGTCGGAGATGCAGAGACATCGAGCCTTTCTTTTGGAAGATTTCTCAATACTTGGGCTCGGGGTGACATAACTGGTCCCCGAACGTAGCCACGGTCACGGGATGAACGAAATGTTTTACAAAGGAGGTTCCAGTGTTAAGGGATACGGTGTATAAACAACCAAGTCTTGATCAGGAGCAATGCTGGTTTATGTGGAAATGCCTAGTTACGGCGCTTGGGAATTTGTTGATATTCCCGATCGATATGTATTTGATATATGTAACTGTATCTGTCTTTTATTTTGCAATCTCCTTGGAGAGTTTACTGTCATCGTCTTGGAGTCAGTCTTAGAGAACCCCTGTGCCAGAGTGAACGTGTCAGTGTGCTATCAAAAATATATTAAAACGTACAGAAAGTTTCCCGTTGACCGTGGATTCGTTACAGAACCCAAGAATATTATTTAAAGCATTTGTTTACTTATTGTTTGTTATCTTAGTTAACCGATAAACTAATTATTTATCAAACTTTGTAAAGAAATATAATTTTATGTAAATACAACCTTTATTGAACATCATGATGGCAAATGCTAACGAAGAATCGTCTCGCGCTCGAAATCCAAACGACAATTCGACATATATAATAATTCGACATATATTCGACATATATTCGTTATACGTTATATAGTAATAGTATATAACGTTATGCGTTACATAGTAATAGTATATAACGTTATACGTTATATAGTAATAGTATATAACGTTATACGTTATATAGTAATAGTATATAACGTTATACGATAGTACGTAATAGTATATAACGTTATACGTTATATAGTAATAGTATATAACGTTATACGTTAATACGTAATAGTATATATCGTTATACGTTATATAGTATTACTATATAACGTTATACGTTATATAGTAATAGTATATAACGTTATACGTTATATAGTAATAGTATATAACGTTATACGTTAATACGTGATAGTATATATCGTTATACGTTATATAGTAATAGTATATAACGTTATACGTTATATAGTAATATTATATAACGTTATGCGCTATATAGTAATAGTATATAACGTTATACGTTATATAGTAATAGTATATAACGTTATGCATTATGCAGTAATAGTATATAACGTTATACGATAGTACGGAATAGTATATATCGTTATACGTTATATAGTAAAAGTATATAACGTTATACGTTATATAGTAATAGTATATAACGTTATACGTTATATAGTAATAGTATATAACGTTATACGTTAATACGTAATAGTATATATCGTTATACGTTATATAGTAATAGTATATAACGTTATGCGTTATATAGTAATAGTATATAACGTTATACGTTATATAGTATAAGTATATAACGTTATACGTTATATAGTAATAGTATATAACGATATACGTTATATAGTAATATTATATAACGTTGTGCGTTATATAACAATAGTATATAACGTTATACGTTATATAGTAATAGTATATAGCGTTATACGTTATATAGTAATAGTATATAACGTTATACGTTATATAGTAATATTATATAACGTTATGCGTTATATAGTAATAGTATAGAACGTTATACGTTATATAGTAATATTATATAACGTTATGCGTCATATAGTAATAGTATATAACGTTATACGTTAATACGTAATAGTATATATCGTTATACGTTATATAGTAATAGTATATAACGTTATACGTTATATAGTAATATTATATAACGTTATGCGTTATATAGTAATAGTATATAACGTTATACGTTATATAGTAATAGTATATAACGTTATACGTTATATAGTAATAGTATATAACGTTATACGTTAGTACGTAATAATATACAACGTTATACGTTATTACGTAATAGTATATAACGTTATACGTTATATAGTAATAGTATATAACGTTATACGTTATATAGTAATAGTATATAACGTTATACGTTATATAGTAATAGTATATAACGTTATACGTTATATAGTAATAGTATATAACGTTATACGTTATATAGTATAAGTATATAACGTTATACGTTATATAGTAATAGTATATAACGTTATACGTTATATAGTAATATTATATAACGTTATGCGTTATATAGTAATAGTATATAACGTTATACGATAGTACGTAATAGTATATGACGTTATACGTGATATGGTAATACTATATAACGCTATACGCTATTACGTAATAGTATATAACGTTATACGTTAATACGTAATAGTATATATCGTTATACGTTATATAGCAATAGTATATAGCGATATACGTTATATAGTTATAGTATATAACGTTATACGTTAGTACGTAATAGTATATAACGTTATACGTTATATGGTAATACTATACAACGTTATACGTTATATAGTAATAGTATATAACGTTATACGTTATATAGTAGTAGTATATAACGTTATACGTTATATAGTAATATTATATAACGTTATGCGTTATATAGTAATAGTATATAACGTTATACGTTATATAGTAATAGTATATAACGTTATGCGTTATATAGTAATAGTATGTCGGAGATGCAGAGACATCGAGCCTTTCTTTTGGAAGATTTCTCAATACTTGGGCTCGGGGTGACATAACTGGTCCCCGAACGTAGCCACGGTCACGGGATGAACGAAATGTTTTACAAAGGAGGTTCCAGTGTTAAGGGATACGGTGTATAAACAACCAAGTCTTGATCAGGAGCAATGCTGGTTTATGTGGAAATGCCTAGTTACGGCGCTTGGGAATTTGTTGATATTCCCGATCGATATGTATTTGATATATGTAACTGTATCTGTCTTTTATTTTGCAATCTCCTTGGAGAGTTTACTGTCATCGTCTTGGAGTCAGTCTTAGAGAACCCCTGTGCCAGAGTGAACGTGTCAGTGTGCTATCAAAAATATATTAAAACGTACAGAAAGTTTCCCGTTGACCGTGGATTCGTTACAGAACCCAAGAATATTATTTAAAGCATTTGTTTACTTATTGTTTGTTATCTTAGTTAACCGATAAACTAATTATTTATCAAACTTTGTAAAGAAATATAATTTTATGTAAATACAACCTTTATTGAACATCATGATGGCAAATGCTAACGAAGAATCGTCTCGCGCTCGAAATCCAAACGACAATTCGACATATATAATAATTCGACATATATTCGACATATATTCGTTATACGTTATATAGTAATAGTATATAACGTTAAGCGTTACATAGTAATAGTATATAACGTTATACGTTATATAGTAATAGTATATAACGTTATACGTTATATAGCAATAGTATATAGCGATATACGTTATATAGTTATAGTATATAACGTTATACGTTAGTACGTAATAGTATATAACGTTATACGTTATATGGTAATACTATACAACGTTATACGTTATATAGTAATAGTGTATAACGTTATACGTTATATAGTAATAGTATATAACGTTATACGTTAATACGTAATAGTATATATCGTTATACGTTATATAGTAATAGTATATAACGTTATACGTTATATAGTAATAGTATATAACGTTATACGTTAATACGTAATAGTATATATCGTTATACGTTATATAGTATAAGTATATAACGTCATACGTTATATAGTAATAGTATATAACGTTATACGTTATATAGTAATATTACATAACGTTATGTGTTATATAGTAATAGTATATAACATTATACGTTACATAGTAATAGTATATAACGTTATACGTTATATAGTAATGGTATATAACGTTATACGTTATATAGTAATATTATATAACTTTATGCGTTATATAGTAATAGTATATAACGTTATACGTTATATAGTAATAGTATATAACGATATACGCTATATAGTAATAGTATATAACGTTATGCGTTATATAGTAATAGTATATAACGTTATACGATAGTACGGAATAGTATATATCGTTATACGTTATATAGTAATAGTATATAACTTTATACGTTAGTACGTAATAATATACAACGTTATACGTGATATGGCAATACTATATAACGTTATACGTTATTACGTAATAGTATATAACGTTATACGTTATATAGTAATAGTATATAACGTTATACGTTATATACTATTACTATATAACGTATAACGTTATATAGTAATAGTATATAACGTTATACGTTATATAGTAATAGTATATAACGTTATACGATAGTACGTAATAGTATATAACGTTATACGTTATATAGTAATAGTATATAACGTTATACGTTAATACGTAATAGTATATATCGTTATACGTTATATAGTAATAGTATATAACGTTATACGTTATATAGTAATAGTATATAACGTTATACGTTATATAGTAATAGTATATAACGTTATACGATAGTACGGAATAGTACATATCGTTATACGTTATATAGTAATAGTATATAACGTTATACGTTATATAGTAATATTACATAACGTTATGCGCTATATAGTAATAGTATATAACGTTATACGTTATATAGTAATAGTATATAACGTTATGCATTATGCAGTAATAGTATATAACGTTATACGATAGTACGGAATAGTATATATCGTTATACGTTATATAGTAAAAGTATATAACGTTATACGTTATATAGTAATAGTATATAACGTTATACGTTATATAGTAATAGTATATAACGTTATACGTTAATACGTAATAGTATATATCGTTATACGTTATATAGTAATAGTATATAACGTTATGCGTTATATAGTAATAGTATATAACGTTATACGTTATATAGTATAAGTATATAACGTTATACGTTATATAGTAATAGTATATAACGATATACGTTATATAGTAATATTATATAACGTTGTGCGTTATATAACAATAGTATATAACGTTATACGTTATATAGTAATAGTATATAGCGTTATACGATATAGTAATAGTACATAACGTTATACGTTATATAGTAATATTATATAACGTTATGCGTTATATAGTAATAGTATAGAACGTTATACGTTATATAGTAATATTATATAACGTTATGCGTCATATAGTAATAGTATATAACGTTATACGTTAATACGTAATAGTATATATCGTTATACGTTATATAGTAATAGTATATAACGTTATACGTTATATAGTAATAGTATATAACGTTATACGTTATATAGTAATATTATATAACGTTATGCGTTATATAGTAATAGTATATAACGTTATACGTTATATAGTAATAGTATATAACGTTATACGTTATATAGTAATAGTATATAACGTTATACGTTAGTACGTAATAATATACAACGTTATACGTTATTACGTAATAGTATATAACGTTATACGTTATATAGTAATAGTATATAACGTTATACGTTATATAGTAATAGTATATAACGTTATACGTTATATAGTATAAGTATATAACGTTATACGTTATATAGTAATAGTATATAACGTTATACGTTATATAGTAATATTATATAACGTTATGCGTTATATAGTAATAGTATATAACGTTATACGATAGTACGTAATAGTATATGACGTTATACGTGATATGGTAATACTATATAACGCTATACGCTATTACGTAATAGTATATAACGTTATACGTTAATACGTAATAGTATATATCGTTATACGTTATATAGCAATAGTATATAGCGATATACGTTATATAGTTATAGTATATAACGTTATACGTTAGTACGTAATAGTATATAACGTTATACGTTATATGGTAATACTATACAACGTTATACGTTATATAGTAATAGTATATAACGTTATACGTTATATAGTAGTAGTATATAACGTTATACGTTATATAGTAATATTATATAACGTTATGCGTTATATAGTAATAGTATATAACGTTATACGTTATATAGTAATAGTATATAACGTTATGCGTTATATAGTAATAGTATGTCGGAGATGCAGAGACATCGAGCCTTTCTTTTGGAAGATTTCTCAATACTTGGGCTCGGGGTGACATAACTGGTCCCCGAACGTAGCCACGGTCACGGGATGAACGAAATGTTTTACAAAGGAGGTTCCAGTGTTAAGGGATACGGTGTATAAACAACCAAGTCTTGATCAGGAGCAATGCTGGTTTATGTGGAAATGCCTAGTTACGGCGCTTGGGAATTTGTTGATATTCCCGATCGATATGTATTTGATATATGTAACTGTATCTGTCTTTTATTTTGCAATCTCCTTGGAGAGTTTACTGTCATCGTCTTGGAGTCAGTCTTAGAGAACCCCTGTGCCAGAGTGAACGTGTCAGTGTGCTATCAAAAATATATTAAAACGTACAGAAAGTTTCCCGTTGACCGTGGATTCGTTACAGAACCCAAGAATATTATTTAAAGCATTTGTTTACTTATTGTTTGTTATCTTAGTTAACCGATAAACTAATTATTTATCAAACTTTGTAAAGAAATATAATTTTATGTAAATACAACCTTTATTGAACATCATGATGGCAAATGCTAACGAAGAATCGTCTCGCGCTCGAAATCCAAACGACAATTCGACATATATAATAATTCGACATATATTCGACATATATTCGTTATACGTTATATAGTAATAGTATATAACGTTATGCGTTACATAGTAATAGTATATAACGTTATACGTTATATAGTAATAGTATATAACGTTATACGTTATATAGTAATAGTATATAACGTTATACGATAGTACGTAATAGTATATCACGTTATACGTTATATAGTAATAGTATATAACGTTATACGTTAATACGTAATAGTATATATCGTTATACGTTATATAGTAATAGTATATAACGTTATACGTTATATAGTAATAGTATATAACGTTATACGTTATATAGTAATAGTATATAACGTTATACGTTAATACGTGATAGTATATATCGTTATACGTTATATAGTAATAGTATATAACGTTACACGTTATATAGTAATATTATATAACGTTATGCGCTATATAGTAATAGTATATAACGTTATACGTTATATAGTAATAGTATATAACGTTATGCATTATGCAGTAATAGTATATAACGTTATACGATAGTACGGAATAGTATATATCGTTATACGTTATATAGTAAAAGTATATAACGTTATACGTTATATAGTAATAGTATATAACGTTATACGTTATATAGTAATAGTATATAACGTTATACGTTAATACGTAATAGTATATATCGTTATACGTTATATAGTAATAGTATATAACGTTATGCGTTATATAGTAATAGTATATAACGTTATACGTTATATAGTATAAGTATATAACGTTATACGTTATATAGTAATAGTATATAACGATATACGTTATATAGTAATATTATATAACGTTGTGCGTTATATAACAATAGTATATAACGTTATACGTTATATAGTAATAGTATATAGCGTTATACGTTATATAGTAATAGTATATAACGTTATACGTTATATAGTAATATTATATAACGTTATGCGTTATATAGTAATAGTATAGAACGTTATACGTTATATAGTAATATTATATAACGTTATGCGTCATATAGTAATAGTATATAACGTTATACGTTAATACGTAATAGTATATATCGTTATACGTTATATAGTAATAGTATATAACGTTATACGTTATATAGTAATAGTATATAACGTTATACGTTATATAGTAATATTATATAACGTTATGCGTTATATAGTAATAGTATATAACGTTATACGTTATATAGTAATAGTATATAACGTTATACGTTATATAGTAATAGTATATAACGTTATACGTTAGTACGTAATAATATACAACGTTATACGTTATTACGTAATAGTATATAACGTTATACGTTATATAGTAATAGTATATAACGTTATACGTTATATAGTAATAGTATATAACGTTATACGTTATATAGTAATAGTATATAACGTTATACGTTATATAGTAATAGTATATAACGTTATACGTTATATAGTAATATTATATAACGTTATGCGTTATATAGTAATAGTATATAACGTTATACGATAGTACGTAATAGTATATGACGTTATACGTGATATGGTAATACTATATAACGCTATACGCTATTACGTAATAGTATATAACGTTATACGTTAATACGTAATAGTATATATCGTTATACGTTATATAGCAATAGTATATAGCGATATACGTTATATAGTTATAGTATATAACGTTATACGTTAGTACGTAATAGTATATAACGTTATACGTTATATGGTAATACTATACAACGTTATACGTTATATAGTAATAGTATATAACGTTATACGTTATATAGTAGTAGTATATAACGTTATACGTTATATAGTAATATTATATAACGTTATGCGTTATATAGTAATAGTATATAACGTTATACGTTATATAGTAATAGTATATAACGTTATGCGTTATATAGTAATAGTATGTCGGAGATGCAGAGACATCGAGCCTTTCTTTTGGAAGATTTCTCAATACTTGGGCTCGGGGTGACATAACTGGTCCCCGAACGTAGCCACGGTCACGGGATGAACGAAATGTTTTACAAAGGAGGTTCCAGTGTTAAGGGATACGGTGTATAAACAACCAAGTCTTGATCAGGAGCAATGCTGGTTTATGTGGAAATGCCTAGTTACGGCGCTTGGGAATTTGTTGATATTCCCGATCGATATGTATTTGATATATGTAACTGTATCTGTCTTTTATTTTGCAATCTCCTTGGAGAGTTTACTGTCATCGTCTTGGAGTCAGTCTTAGAGAACCCCTGTGCCAGAGTGAACGTGTCAGTGTGCTATCAAAAATATATTAAAACGTACAGAAAGTTTCCCGTTGACCGTGGATTCGTTACAGAACCCAAGAATATTATTTAAAGCATTTGTTTACTTATTGTTTGTTATCTTAGTTAACCGATAAACTAATTATTTATCAAACTTTGTAAAGAAATATAATTTTATGTAAATACAACCTTTATTGAACATCATGATGGCAAATGCTAACGAAGAATCGTCTCGCGCTCGAAATCCAAACGACAATTCGACATATATAATAATTCGACATATATTCGACATATATTCGTTATACGTTATATAGTAATAGTATATAACGTTATGCGTTACATAGTAATAGTATATAACGTTATACGTTATATAGTAATAGTATATAACGTTATACGTTATATAGTAATAGTATATAACGTTATACGATAGTACGTAATAGTATATAACGTTATACGTTATATAGTAATAGTATATAACGTTATACGTTAATACGTAATAGTATATATCGTTATACGTTATATAGTAATAGTATATAACGTTATACGTTATATAGTAATAGTATATAACGTTATACGTTATATAGTAATAGTATATAACGTTATACGTTAATACGTGATAGTATATATCGTTATACGTTATATAGTAATAGTATATAACGTTATACGTTATATAGTAATATTATATAACGTTATGCGCTATATAGTAATAGTATATAACGTTATACGTTATATAGTAATAGTATATAACGTTATGCATTATGCAGTAATAGTATATAACGTTATACGATAGTACGGAATAGTATATATCGTTATACGTTATATAGTAAAAGTATATAACGTTATACGTTATATAGTAATAGTATATAACGTTATACGTTATATAGTAATAGTATATAACGTTATACGTTAATACGTAATAGTATATATCGTTATATGTTATATAGTAATAGTATATAACGTTATGCGTTATATAGTAATAGTATATAACGTTATACGTTATATAGTATAAGTATATAACGTTATACGTTATATAGTAATAGTATATAACGATATACGTTATATAGTAATATTATATAACGTTGTGCGTTATATAACAATAGTATATAACGTTATACGTTATATAGTAATAGTATATAGCGTTATACGTTATATAGTAATAGTATATAACGTTATACGTTATATAGTAATATTATATAACGTTATGCGTTATATAGTAATAGTATAGAACGTTATACGTTATATAGTAATATTATATAACGTTATGCGTCATATAGTAATAGTATATAACGTTATACGTTAATACGTAATAGTATATATCGTTATACGTTATATAGTAATAGTATATAACGTTATACGTTATATAGTAATAGTATATAACGTTATACGTTATATAGTAATATTATATAACGTTATGCGTTATATAGTAATAGTATATAACGTTATACGTTATATAGTAATAGTATATAACGTTATACGTTATATAGTAATAGTATATAACGTTATACGTTAGTACGTAATAATATACAACGTTATACGTTATTACGTAATAGTATATAACGTTATACGTTATATAGTAATAGTATATAACGTTATACGTTATATAGTAATAGTATATAACGTTATACGTTATATAGTAATAGTATATAACGTTATACGTTATATAGTAATAGTATATAACGTTATACGTTATATAGTATAAGTATATAACGTTATACGTTATATAGTAATAGTATATAACGTTATACGTTATATAGTAATATTATATAACGTTATGCGTTATATAGTAATAGTATATAACGTTATACGATAGTACGTAATAGTATATGACGTTATACGTGATATGGTAATACTATATAACGCTATACGCTATTACGTAATAGTATATAACGTTATACGTTAATACGTAATAGTATATATCGTTATACGTTATATAGCAATAGTATATAGCGATATACGTTATATAGTTATAGTATATAACGTTATACGTTAGTACGTAATAGTATATAACGTTATACGTTATATGGTAATACTATACAACGTTATACGTTATATAGTAATAGTATATAACGTTATACGTTATATAGTAGTAGTATATAACGTTATACGTTATATAGTAATATTATATAACGTTATGCGTTATATAGTAATAGTATATAACGTTATACGTTATATAGTAATAGTATATAACGTTATGCGTTATATAGTAATAGTATGTCGGAGATGCAGAGACATCGAGCCTTTCTTTTGGAAGATTTCTCAATACTTGGGCTCGGGGTGACATAACTGGTCCCCGAACGTAGCCACGGTCACGGGATGAACGAAATGTTTTACAAAGGAGGTTCCAGTGTTAAGGGATACGGTGTATAAACAACCAAGTCTTGATCAGGAGCAATGCTGGTTTATGTGGAAATGCCTAGTTACGGCGCTTGGGAATTTGTTGATATTCCCGATCGATATGTATTTGATATATGTAACTGTATCTGTCTTTTATTTTGCAATCTCCTTGGAGAGTTTACTGTCATCGTCTTGGAGTCAGTCTTAGAGAACCCCTGTGCCAGAGTGAACGTGTCAGTGTGCTATCAAAAATATATTAAAACGTACAGAAAGTTTCCCGTTGACCGTGGATTCGTTACAGAACCCAAGAATATTATTTAAAGCATTTGTTTACTTATTGTTTGTTATCTTAGTTAACCGATAAACTAATTATTTATCAAACTTTGTAAAGAAATATAATTTTATGTAAATACAACCTTTATTGAACATCATGATGGCAAATGCTAACGAAGAATCGTCTCGCGCTCGAAATCCAAACGACAATTCGACATATATAATAATTCGACATATATTCGACATATATTCGTTATACGTTATATAGTAATAGTATATAACGTTATGCGTTACATAGTAATAGTATATAACGTTATACGTTATATAGTAATAGTATATAACGTTATACGTTATATAGCAATAGTATATAGCGATATACGTTATATAGTTATAGTATATAACGTTATACGTTAGTACGTAATAGTATATAACGTTATACGTTATATGGTAATACTATACAACGTTATACGTTATATAGTAATAGTGTATAACGTTATACGTTATATAGTAATAGTATATAACGTTATACGTTAATACGTAATAGTATATATCGTTATACGTTATATAGTAATAGTATATAACGTTATACGTTATATAGTAATAGTATATAACGTTATACGTTAATACGTAATAGTATATATCGTTATACGTTATATAGTATAAGTATATAACGTCATACGTTATATAGTAATAGTATATAACGTTATACGTTATATAGTAATATTATATAACGTTATGTGTTATATAGTAATAGTATATAACATTATACGTTATATAGTAATAGTATATAACGTTATACGTTATATAGTAATAGTATATAACGTTATACGTTATATAGTAATATTATATAACTTTATGCGTTATATAGTAATAGTATATAACGTTATACGTTATATAGTAATAGTATATAACGATATACGCTATATAGTAATAGTATATAACGTTATGCGTTATATAGTAATAGTATATAACGTTATACGATAGTACGGAATAGTATATATCGTTATACGTTATATAGTAATAGTATATAACGTTATACGTTAGTACGTAATAATATACAACGTTATACGTGATATGGCAATACTATATAACGTTATACGTTATTACGTAATAGTATATAACGTTATACGTTATATAGTAATAGTATATAACGTTATACGTTATATAGTATTACTATATAACGTTATACGTTATATAGTAATAGTATATAACGTTATACGTTATATAGTAATAGTATATAACGTTATACGATAGTACGTAATAGTATATAACGTTATACGTTATATAGTAATAGTATATAACGTTATACGTTAATACGTAATAGTATATATCGTTATACGTTATATAGTAATAGTATATAACGTTATACGTTATATAGTAATAGTATATAACGTTATACGTTATATAGTAATAGTATATAACGTTATACGTTAATACGTGATAGTATATATCGTTATACGTTATATAGTAATAGTATATAACGTTATACGTTATATAGTAATATTATATAACGTTATGCGCTATATAGTAATAGTATATAACGTTATACGTTATATAGTAATAGTATATAACGTTATGCATTATGCAGTAATAGTATATAACGTTATACGATAGTACGGAATAGTATATATCGTTATACGTTATATAGTAAAAGTATATAACGTTATACGTTATATAGTAATAGTATATAACGTTATACGTTATATAGTAATAGTATATAACGTTATACGTTAATACGTAATAGTATATATCGTTATACGTTATATAGTAATAGTATATAACGTTATGCGTTATATAGTAATAGTATATAACGTTATACGTTATATAGTATAAGTATATAACGTTATACGTTATATAGTAATAGTATATAACGATATACGTTATATAGTAATATTATATAACGTTGTGCGTTATATAACAATAGTATATAACGTTATACGTTATATAGTAATAGTATATAGCGTTATACGTTATATAGTAATAGTATATAACGTTATACGTTATATAGTAATATTATATAACGTTATGCGTTATATAGTAATAGTATAGAACGTTATGCGTTATATAGTAATAGTATATAACGTTATACGTTATATAGTAATAGTATATAACGTTATACGTTATATAGTAATAGTATATAACGTTATACGTTAGTACGTAATAATATACAACGTTATACGTTATTACGTAATAGTATATAACGTTATACGTTATATAGTAATAGTATATAACGTTATACGTTATATAGTAATAGTATATAACGTTATACGTTATATAGTAATAGTATATAACGTTATACGTTATATAGTATAAGTATATAACGTTATACGTTATATAGTAATAGTATATAACGTTATACGTTATATAGTAATAGTATATAACGTTATACGTTATATAGTAATATTATATAACGTTATGCGTTATATAGTAATAGTATATAACGTTATACGATAGTACGTAATAGTATATGACGTTATACGTGATATGGTAATACTATATAACGCTATACGCTATTACGTAATAGTATATAACGTTATACGTTAATACGTAATAGTATATATCGTTATACGTTATATAGCAATAGTATATAGCGATATACGTTATATAGTTATAGTATATAACGTTATACGTTAGTACGTAATAGTATATAACGTTATACGTTATATGGTAATACTATACAACGTTATACGTTATATAGTAATAGTATATAACGTTATACGTTATATAGTAGTAGTATATAACGTTATACGTTATATAGTAATATTATATAACGTTATGCGTTATATAGTAATAGTATATAACGTTATACGTTATATAGTAATAGTATATAACGTTATGCGTTATATAGTAATAGTATGTCGGAGATGCAGAGACATCGAGCCTTTCTTTTGGAAGATTTCTCAATACTTGGGCTCGGGGTGACATAACTGGTCCCCGAACGTAGCCACGGTCACGGGATGAACGAAATGTTTTACAAAGGAGGTTCCAGTGTTAAGGGATACGGTGTATAAACAACCAAGTCTTGATCAGGAGCAATGCTGGTTTATGTGGAAATGCCTAGTTACGGCGCTTGGGAATTTGTTGATATTCCCGATCGATATGTATTTGATATATGTAACTGTATCTGTCTTTTATTTTGCAATCTCCTTGGAGAGTTTACTGTCATCGTCTTGGAGTCAGTCTTAGAGAACCCCTGTGCCAGAGTGAACGTGTCAGTGTGCTATCAAAAATATATTAAAACGTACAGAAAGTTTCCCGTTGACCGTGGATTCGTTACAGAACCCAAGAATATTATTTAAAGCATTTGTTTACTTATTGTTTGTTATCTTAGTTAACCGATAAACTAATTATTTATCAAACTTTGTAAAGAAATATAATTTTATGTAAATACAACCTTTATTGAACATCATGATGGCAAATGCTAACGAAGAATCGTCTCGCGCTCGAAATCCAAACGACAATTCGACATATATAATAATTCGACATATATTCGACATATATTCGTTATACGTTATATAGTAATAGTATATAACGTTATGCGTTACATAGTAATAGTATATAACGTTATACGTTATATAGTAATAGTATATAACGTTATACGTTATATAGCAATAGTATATAGCGATATACGTTATATAGTTATAGTATATAACGTTATACGTTAGTACGTAATAGTATATAACGTTATACGTTATATGGTAATACTATACAACGTTATACGTTATATAGTAATAGTGTATAACGTTATACGTTATATAGTAATAGTATATAACGTTATACGTTATATAGTAATATTATATAACGTTATGCGTTATATAGTAATAGTATATAACGTTATACGTTATATAGTAATAGTATATAACGTTATGCGTTATATAGTAATAGTATGTCGGAGATGCAGAGACATCGAGCCTTTCTTTTGGAAGATTTCTCAATACTTGGGCTCGGGGTGACATAACTGGTCCCCGAACGTAGCCACGGTCACGGGATGAACGAAATGTTTTACAAAGGAGGTTCCAGTGTTAAGGGATACGGTGTATAAACAACCAAGTCTTGATCAGGAGCAATGCTGGTTTATGTGGAAATGCCTAGTTACGGCGCTTGGGAATTTGTTGATATTCCCGATCGATATGTATTTGATATATGTAACTGTATCTGTCTTTTATTTTGCAATCTCCTTGGAGAGTTTACTGTCATGGTCTTGGAGTCAGTCTTAGAGAATCCCTGTGCCAGAGTGAACGTGTCAGTGTGCTATCAAAAATATATCAAAACGTACAGAAAGTTTCCCGTTGACCGTGGATTCGTTAAAGAACCCAAGAATATTATTTAAAGCATTTGTTTACTTATTGTTTGTTATCTTAGTTAACCGATAAACTAATTATTTATCAAACTTTGTAAAGAAATATAATTTTATGTAAATACAACCTTTATTGAACATCATGATGGCAAATGCTAACGAAGAATCGTCTCGCGCTCGAAATCCAAACGACAATTCGACATATATAATAATTCGACATATATTCGACATATATTCGTTATACGTTATATAGTAATAGTATATAACGTTATGCGTAAGTAGTAATAGTATATAACGTTATACGTTATATAGTAATAGTATATAACGTTATACGTTATATAGTAATATTATATAACGTTATGCGTTATATAGTAATAGTATATAACGTTATACGTTAGTACGTAATAATATACAACGTTATACGTGATATGGCAATACTATATAACGTTATACGTTATATAGTAATAGTATATAACGTTATACGTTATATAGTAATAGTATATAACGTTATACGTTATATAGTAATAGTATATAACGTTATACGTGATATGGTAATACTATATAAAGTTATACGCTATTACGTAATAGTATATAACGTTATACGTTAATACGTAATAGTATATATCGTTATACGTTATATAGTAATAGTATATAGCGATATACGTTATATAGTAATAGTATATAACGTTATACGTTAGTACGTAATAGTATATAACGTTATACGTTAATACGTAACAGTATATATCGTTATACGTTATATAGTAACAGTATATAACGTTATACGTTATATAGTAATAGTATATAACGTTATACGTTATATAGTAATAGTATATAACGTTATACGTGATATGGTAAAACTATATAACTTTATACGTTAATACGTAATAGTATATATCGTTATACGTTATATAGTAATAGTATATAACGTTATACGTTATATAGTAATAGTATATAACGTTATACGTTATATAGTAATAGTATATAACGTTATACGTTATATAGTAATAGTATATAACGTTATACGTTATATAGTAATTGTATATAACGTTATACGTTAGTACGTAATAATATACAACGTTATACGTGATATGGCAATACTATATAACGTTATACGTTATTACGTAATAGTATATAACGTTATACGTTATATAGTAATAGTATATATCGTTATACGTTATATAGTTATAGTATATAGCGATATACGTTATATAGTAATAGTATATAACGTTATACGTGATATGGTAAAACTATATAACTTTATACGTTAATACGTAATAGTATATATCGTTATACGTTATATAGTAATAGTATATAGCGATATACGTTATATAGTAATATTATATAACTTTTATGCGTTATATAGTAATAGTATATAACGTTATACGTTATATAGTAATAGTATATAACGTTATGCATTATATAGTAATAGTATATAACGTTATACGATAGTACGGAATAGTATATACCGTTATACGTTATATAGTAATAGTATATAACGTTATATGTTATATAGTAATAGTATATAACGTTATAAGTTATATAGTAATAGTATATAACGTTATGCGTTAGTACGTAATAATATACAACGTTATACGTGATATGGTAATACTATATAACGTTATACGCTATTACGTAATAGTATATAACGTTATACGTTAATACGTAATAGTATATATCGTTATACGTTATATAGTAATAGTATATAGCGATATACGTTATATAGTAATAGTATATAATGTTATACGTTATATAGTAATAGTATATAACGTTATACGTTATATAGTAATATTATATAACGTTATGCGTTATATAGTAATAGTATATAACGTTATACGTTATATAGTAATAGTATTTAACGTTATACGTTATATAGTAATAGTATATAACGTTATACGTTATGTAGTAATAGTATATAACGTTATACGTTAGTACGTAATAATATACAACGTTATACGTGATATGGCAATACTATATAACGTTATACGTTATTACGTAATAGTATATGACGTTATACGTTATATAGTAATATTATATAACGTTATGCGTTATGTAGTAATAGTATATAACGTTATACGTTAGTACGTAATAATATACAACGTTATACGTGATATGGCAATACTATATAACGTTATACGTTATTACGTAATAGTAAATAACGTTATACGTTATTACGTAATAGTATACAACGTTATACGTGATATGGTAAAACTATATAACGTTATACGTTAATACGTAATAGTATATATCGTTATACGTTATATAGTAATAGTATATAACGTTATACGTTATATAGTAATAGTATATAACGTTATACGTTATATAGTAATAGTATATAACGTTATACGTTATATAGTAATAGTATATAACGTTATACGTTATATAGTAATAGTATATAACGTTATACGTTAGTACGTAATAATATACAACGTTATACGTGATATGGTAATACTATATAACGTTATACGTTAATACGTAATAGTATATACCGTTATACGTTATATAGTAATATTATATAACGTTATACGTTATATAGTAATATTATATAACGTTATGCGTTATATAGTAATAGTATATAACGTTATACGTTATATAGTAATAGTATATAACGTTATGCGTTATATAGTAATAGTATATAACGTTATACGATAGTACGGAATAGTATATATCGTTATACGTTATATAGTAATAGTATATAACGTTATACGTTATATAGTAATAGTATATAACGTTATACGTTATATAGTAATAGTATATAACGTTATATGTTAGTACGTAATAATATACAACGTTATACGTGATATGGTAATACTATATAACGTTAAACGTTAATACGTAATAGTATATATCGTTATACGTTATATAGTAATAGTATATAACGTTATACGTTATATAGTAATAGTATATAACGTTATACGTTATATAGTAATAGTATATAACGTTATACGTTATATAGTATAAGTATATAACGTTATACGTTATATAGTAATAGTATATAACGTTATACGTTATATAGTAATATTATATAACGTTATGCGTTATATAGTAATAGTATATAACGTTATACGATAGTACGTAATAGTATATAACGTTATACGTGATATGGTAATGCTATATAACGTTATACGCTATTACGTAATAGTATATAACGTTATACGTTAATACGTCATAGTATATATCGTTATACGTTATATAGTAATAGTATATAACGTTATACGTTATATAGTAATAGTATATAACGTTATACGTTATATAGTAATAGTATATAACGTTATACGTTATGTAGTAATATTATATAACGTTATGCGTTATATAGTAATAGTATAGTAATAGTATATAACGTTATACGTTATATAGTAATAGTATATAACGTTATACGTTATATAGTAATAGTATATAACGTTATACGTTATATAGTAATAGTATATAACGTTATACGTTAGTACGTAATAATATACAACGTTATACGTTAGTACGTAATAATATACAACGTTATACGTGATATGGCAATACTATATAACGTTATACGTTATATAGTAATAGTATATAACGTTATACGTTATATAGAAATAGTATATAACGTTATACGTTATATAGTAATAGTATATAACGTTATACGTTATATAGTAATAGTATATAACGTTATACGTTATATAGTAATAGTATATAACGTTATACGTTATATAGTAATAGTATATAACGTCATACGTTATATAGTAATAGTATATAACGTTATACGTTATATAGTAATAGTATATAACGTTATACGTTATATAGTAATAGTATATAACGTTATACGTTAGTACGTAATAATATATATCGTTATACGTTATATAGTAATAGTATATAACGTTATGCGTTATATAGTAATAGTATATAACGTTATACGATAGTACGTAATAGTATATGACTTTATACGTGATATGGTAATACTATATAACGCTATACGCTATTACGTAATAGTATATGACGTTATACGTTAATACGTAATAGTATATATCGTTATACGTTATATAGTAAAAGTATATAGCGATATACGTTATATAGTTATAGTATATAACGTTATACGTTAGTACGTAATAGTATATAACGTTATAAGTTATATGGTAATACTATACAACGTTATACGTTATATAGTAATAGTATATAACGTTATACGTTATATAGTAATAGTATATAACGTTATACGTTATATAGTAATAGTATATAACGTTATGCGTTATATAGTAATAGTATATGACGTTATACGATAGTACGGAATAGTATATATCGTTATACGTTATATAGTAATAGTATATAACGTTATACGTTATATAGTAATAGTATATAACGTTATACGTTATATAGTAATAGTATATAACGTTATACGTTATATAGTAATAGTATATAACGTTATACGTTAGTACGTAATAATATACAACGTTATACGTGATATGGTAATACTATATAACGTTAAACGTTAATACGTACTAGTATATATCGTTATACGTTATATAGTAATATTATATAACGTTATGCGTTATATAGTAATAGTATATAACGTTATACGTTAGTACGTAACAATATACAACGTTATACGTGATATGGCAATACTATATAACGTTATACGTTATATAGTAATAGTATATAACGTTATACGTTATATAGTAATAGTATATAACGTTATACGTTATATAGTAATAGTATATAACGTTATACGTGATATGGTAATACTATATAAAGTTATACGCTATTACGTAATAGTATATAACGTTATACGTTAATACGTAATAGTATATATCGTTATACGTTATATAGTAATAGTATATAGCGATATACGTTATATAGTAATAGTATATAACGTTATACGTTAGTACGTAATAGTATATAACGTTATACGTTATATGGTAATACTATACAACGTTATACGTTATATAGTAATAGTGTATAACGTTATACGTTATATAGTAATAGTATATAACGTTATACGTTAATACGTAATAGTATATATCGTTATACGTTATATAGTAATAGTATATAACGTTATACGTTATATAGTAATAGTATATAACGTTATACGTTAATACGTAATAGTATATATCGTTATACGTTATATAGTATAAGTATATAACGTCATACGTTATATAGTAATAGTATATAACGTTATACGTTATATAGTAATAGTATATAACGTTATACGTTATATAGTAATAGTATATAACGTTATACGTTAATACGTAATAGTATATATCGTTATACGTTATATAGTAATAGTATATAACGTTATGCGTTATATAGTAATAGTATATAACGTTATACGTTATATAGTATAAGTATATAACGTTATACGTTATATAGTAATAGTATATAACGATATACGTTATATAGTAATATTATATAACGTTGTGCGTTATATAACAATAGTATATAACGTTATACGTTATATAGTAATAGTATATAGCGTTATACGTTATATAGTAATAGTATATAACGTTATACGTTATATAGTAATATTATATAACGTTATGCGTTATATAGTAATAGTATAGAACGTTATACGTTATATAGTAATATTATATAACGTTATGCGTCATATAGTAATAGTATATAACGTTATACGTTAATACGTAATAGTATATATCGTTATACGTTATATAGTAATAGTATATAACGTTATACGTTATATAGTAATAGTATATAACGTTATACGTTATATAGTAATATTATATAACGTTATGCGTTATATAGTAATAGTATATAACGTTATACGTTATATAGTAATAGTATATAACGTTATACGTTATATAGTAATAGTATATAACGTTATACGTTAGTACGTAATAATATACAACGTTATACGTTATTACGTAATAGTATATAACGTTATACGTTATATAGTAATAGTATATAACGTTATACGTTATATAGTAATAGTATATAACGTTATACGTTATATAGTATAAGTATATAACGTTATACGTTATATAGTAATAGTATATAACGTTATACGTTATATAGTAATAGTATATAACGTTATACGTTATATAGTAATATTATATAACGTTATGCGTTATATAGTAATAGTATATAACGTTATACGATAGTACGTAATAGTATATGACGTTATACGTGATATGGTAATACTATATAACGCTATACGCTATTACGTAATAGTATATAACGTTATACGTTAATACGTAATAGTATATATCGTTATACGTTATATAGCAATAGTATATAGCGATATACGTTATATAGTTATAGTATATAACGTTATACGTTAGTACGTAATAGTATATAACGTTATACGTTATATGGTAATACTATACAACGTTATACGTTATATAGTAATAGTATATAACGTTATACGTTATATAGTAGTAGTATATAACGTTATACGTTATATAGTAATATTATATAACGTTATGCGTTATATAGTAATAGTATATAACGTTATACGTTATATAGTAATAGTATATAACGTTATGCGTTATATAGTAATAGTATGTCGGAGATGCAGAGACATCGAGCCTTTCTTTTGGAAGATTTCTCAATACTTGGGCTCGGGGTGACATAACTGGTCCCCGAACGTAGCCACGGTCACGGGATGAACGAAATGTTTTACAAAGGAGGTTCCAGTGTTAAGGGATACGGTGTATAAACAACCAAGTCTTGATCAGGAGCAATGCTGGTTTATGTGGAAATGCCTAGTTACGGCGCTTGGGAATTTGTTGATATTCCCGATCGATATGTATTTGATATATGTAACTGTATCTGTCTTTTATTTTGCAATCTCCTTGGAGAGTTTACTGTCATCGTCTTGGAGTCAGTCTTAGAGAACCCCTGTGCCAGAGTGAACGTGTCAGTGTGCTATCAAAAATATATTAAAACGTACAGAAAGTTTCCCGTTGACCGTGGATTCGTTACAGAACCCAAGAATATTATTTAAAGCATTTGTTTACTTATTGTTTGTTATCTTAGTTAACCGATAAACTAATTATTTATCAAACTTTGTAAAGAAATATAATTTTATGTAAATACAACCTTTATTGAACATCATGATGGCAAATGCTAACGAAGAATCGTCTCGCGCTCGAAATCCAAACGACAATTCGACATATATAATAATTCGACATATATTCGACATATATTCGTTATACGTTATATAGTAATAGTATATAACGTTATGCGTTACATAGTAATAGTATATAACGTTATACGTTATATAGTAATAGTATATAACGTTATACGTTATATAGCAATAGTATATAGCGATATACGTTATATAGTTATAGTATATAACGTTATACGTTAGTACGTAATAGTATATAACGTTATACGTTATATGGTAATACTGTACAACGTTATACGTTATATAGTAATAGTGTATAACGTTATACGTTATATAGTAATAGTATATAACGTTATACGTTATATAGTAATATTATATAACGTTATGCGTTATATAGTAATAGTATATAACGTTATACGTTATATAGTAATAGTATATAACGTTATGCGTTATATAGTAATAGTATGTCGGAGATGCAGAGACATCGAGCCTTTCTTTTGGAAGATTTCTCAATACTTGGGCTCGGGGTGACATAACTGGTCCCCGAACGTAGCCACGGTCACGGGATGAACGAAATGTTTTACAAAGGAGGTTCCAGTGTTAAGGGATACGGTGTATAAACAACCAAGTCTTGATCAGGAGCAATGCTGGTTTATGTGGAAATGCCTAGTTACGGCGCTTGGGAATTTGTTGATATTCCCGATCGATATGTATTTGATATATGTAACTGTATCTGTCTTTTATTTTGCAATCTCCTTGGAGAGTTTACTGTCATGGTCTTGGAGTCAGTCTTAGAGAATCCCTGTGCCAGAGTGAACGTGTCAGTGTGCTATCAAAAATATATCAAAACGTACAGAAAGTTTCCCGTTGACCGTGGATTCGTTAAAGAACCCAAGAATATTATTTAAAGCATTTGTTTACTTATTGTTTGTTATCTTAGTTAACCGATAAACTAATTATTTATCAAACTTTGTAAAGAAATATAATTTTATGTAAATACAACCTTTATTGAACATCATGATGGCAAATGCTAACGAAGAATCGTCTCGCGCTCGAAATCCAAACGACAATTCGACATATATAATAATTCGACATATATTCGACATATATTCGTTATACGTTATATAGTAATAGTATATAACGTTATGCGTAAGTAGTAATAGTATATAACGTTATACGTTATATAGTAATAGTATATAACGTTATACGTTATATAGTAATATTATATAACGTTATGCGTTATATAGTAATAGTATATAACGTTATACGTTAGTACGTAATAATATACAACGTTATACGTGATATGGCAATACTATATAACGTTATACGTTATATAGTAATAGTATATAACGTTATACGTTATATAGTAATAGTATATAACGTTATACGTTATATAGTAATAGTATATAACGTTATACGTGATATGGTAATACTATATAAAGTTATACGCTATTACGTAATAGTATATAACGTTATACGTTAATACGTAATAGTATATATCGTTATACGTTATATAGTAATAGTATATAGCGATATACGTTATATAGTAATAGTATATAACGTTATACGTTAGTACGTAATAGTATATAACGTTATACGTTAATACGTAACAGTATATATCGTTATACGTTATATAGTAACAGTATATAACGTTATACGTTATATAGTAATAGTATATAACGTTATACGTTATATAGTAATAGTATATAACGTTATACGTGATATGGTAAAACTATATAACTTTATACGTTAATACGTAATAGTATATATCGTTATACGTTATATAGTAATAGTATATAACGTTATACGTTATATAGTAATAGTATATAACGTTATACGTTATATAGTAATAGTATATAACGTTATACGTTATATAGTAATAGTATATAACGTTATACGTTATATAGTAATTGTATATAACGTTATACGTTAGTACGTAATAATATACAACGTTATACGTGATATGGCAATACTATATAACGTTATACGTTATTACGTAATAGTATATAACGTTATACGTTATATAGTAATAGTATATATCGTTATACGTTATATAGTTATAGTATATAGCGATATACGTTATATAGTAATAGTATATAACGTTATACGTGATATGGTAAAACTATATAACTTTATACGTTAATACGTAATAGTATATATCGTTATACGTTATATAGTAATAGTATATAGCGATATACGTTATATAGTAATATTATATAACTTTTATGCGTTATATAGTAATAGTATATAACGTTATACGTTATATAGTAATAGTATATAACGTTATGCATTATATAGTAATAGTATATAACGTTATACGATAGTACGGAATAGTATATACCGTTATACGTTATATAGTAATAGTATATAACGTTATATGTTATATAGTAATAGTATATAACGTTATAAGTTATATAGTAATAGTATATAACGTTATGCGTTAGTACGTAATAATATACAACGTTATACGTGATATGGTAATACTATATAACGTTATACGCTATTACGTAATAGTATATAACGTTATACGTTAATACGTAATAGTATATATCGTTATACGTTATATAGTAATAGTATATAGCGATATACGTTATATAGTAATAGTATATAATGTTATACGTTATATAGTAATAGTATATAACGTTATACGTTATATAGTAATATTATATAACGTTATGCGTTATATAGTAATAGTATATAACGTTATACGTTATATAGTAATAGTATTTAACGTTATACGTTATATAGTAATAGTATATAACGTTATACGTTATGTAGTAATAGTATATAACGTTATACGTTAGTACGTAATAATATACAACGTTATACGTGATATGGCAATACTATATAACGTTATACGTTATTACGTAATAGTAAATAACGTTATACGTTATTACGTAATAGTATACAACGTTATACGTGATATGGTAAAACTATATAACGTTATACGTTAATACGTAATAGTATATATCGTTATACGTTATATAGTAATAGTATATAACGTTATACGTTATTACGTAATAGTAAATAACGTTATACGTTATTACGTAATAGTATACAACGTTATACGTGATATGGTAAAACTATATAACGTTATACGTTATTACGTAATAGTAAATAACGTTATACGTTATTACGTAATAGTATACAACGTTATACGTGATATGGTAAAACTATATAACGTTATACGTTAATACGTAATAGTATATATCGTTATACGTTATATAGTAATAGTATATAACGTTATACGTTATATAGTAATAGTATATAACGTTATACGTTATATAGTAATAGTATATAACGTTATACGTTATATAGTAATAGTATATAACGTTATACGTTATATAGTAATAGTATATAACGTTATACGTTAGTACGTAATAATATACAACGTTATACGTGATATGGTAATACTATATAACGTTATACGTTAATACGTAATAGTATATACCGTTATACGTTATATAGTAATATTATATAACGTTATACGTTATATAGTAATATTATATAACGTTATGCGTTATATAGTAATAGTATATAACGTTATACGTTATATAGTAATAGTATATAACGTTATGCGTTATATAGTAATAGTATATAACGTTATACGATAGTACGGAATAGTATATATCGTTATACGTTATATAGTAATAGTATATAACGTTATACGTTATATAGTAATAGTATATAACGTTATACGTTATATAGTAATAGTATATAACGTTATATGTTAGTACGTAATAATATACAACGTTATACGTGATATGGTAATACTATATAACGTTAAACGTTAATACGTAATAGTATATATCGTTATACGTTATATAGTAATAGTATATAACGTTATACGTTATATAGTAATAGTATATAACGTTATACGTTATATAGTAATAGTATATAACGTTATACGTTATATAGTATAAGTATATAACGTTATACGTTATATAGTAATAGTATATAACGTTGTACGTTATATAGTAATATTATATAACGTTATGCGTTATATAGTAATAGTATATAACGTTATACGATAGTACGTAATAGTATATAACGTTATACGTGATATGGTAATGCTATATAACGTTATACGCTATTACGTAATAGTATATAACGTTATACGTTAATACGTCATAGTATATATCGTTATACGTTATATAGTAATAGTATATAACGTTATACGTTATATAGTAATAGTATATAACGTTATACGTTATATAGTAATAGTATATAACGTTATACGTTATGTAGTAATATTATATAACGTTATGCGTTATATAGTAATAGTATAGTAATAGTATATAACGTTATACGTTATATAGTAATAGTATATAACGTTATACGTTATATAGTAATAGTATATAACGTTATACGTTATATAGTAATAGTATATAACGTTATACGTTAGTACGTAATAATATACAACGTTATACGTTAGTACGTAATAATATACAACGTTATACGTGATATGGCAATACTATATAACGTTATACGTTATATAGTAATAGTATATAACGTTATACGTTATATAGAAATAGTATATAACGTTATACGTTATATAGTAATAGTATATAACGTTATACGTTATATAGTAATAGTATATAACGTTATACGTTATATAGTAATAGTATATAACGTTATACGTTATATAGTAATAGTATATAACGTCATACGTTATATAGTAATAGTATATAACGTTATACGTTATATAGTAATAGTATATAACGTTATACGTTATATAGTAATAGTATATAACGTTATACGTTAGTACGTAATAATATATATCGTTATACGTTATATAGTAATAGTATATAACGTTATGCGTTATATAGTAATAGTATATAACGTTATACGATAGTACGTAATAGTATATGACTTTATACGTGATATGGTAATACTATATAACGCTATACGCTATTACGTAATAGTATATGACGTTATACGTTAATACGTAATAGTATATATCGTTATACGTTATATAGTAAAAGTATATAGCGATATACGTTATATAGTTATAGTATATAACGTTATACGTTAGTACGTAATAGTATATAACGTTATAAGTTATATGGTAATACTATACAACGTTATACGTTATATAGTAATAGTATATAACGTTATACGTTATATAGTAATAGTATATAACGTTATACGTTATATAGTAATAGTATATAACGTTATGCGTTATATAGTAATAGTTTATGACGTTATACGATAGTACGGAATAGTATATATCGTTATACGTTATATAGTAATAGTATATAACGTTATACGTTATATAGTAATAGTATATAACGTTATACGTTATATAGTAATAGTATATAACGTTATACGTTATATAGTAATAGTATATAACGTTATACGTTAGTACGTAATAATATACAACGTTATACGTGATATGGTAATACTATATAACGTTAAACGTTAATACGTACTAGTATATATCGTTATACGTTATATAGTAATATTATATAACGTTATGCGTTATATAGTAATAGTATATAACGTTATACGTTAGTACGTAACAATATACAACGTTATACGTGATATGGCAATACTATATAACGTTATACGTTATATAGTAATAGTATATAACGTTATACGTTATATAGTAATAGTATATAACGTTATACGTTATATAGTAATAGTATATAACGTTATACGTGATATGGTAATACTATATAAAGTTATACGCTATTACGTAATAGTATATAACGTTATACGTTAATACGTAATAGTATATATCGTTATACGTTATATAGTAATAGTATATAGCGATATACGTTATATAGTAATAGTATATAACGTTATACGTTAGTACGTAATAGTATATAACGTTATACGTTAATACGTAACAGTATATATCGTTATACGTTATATAGTAACAGTATATAACGTTATACGTTATATAGTAATAGTATATAACGTTATACGTTATATAGTAATAGTATATAACGTTATACGTTATATAGTAATAGTATATAACGTTATACGTGATATGGTAAAACTATATAACGTTATACGTTAATACGTAATAGTATATATCGTTATACGTTATATAGTAATAGTATATAGCGATATACGTTATATAGTAATAGTATATAACGTTATACGTTAGTACGTAATAGTATATAACGTTATACGTTAATACGTAACAGTATATATCGTTATACGTTATATAGTAACAGTATATAACGTTATACGTTATATAGTAATAGTATATAACGTTATACGTTATATAGTAATAGTATATAACGTTATACGTTATATAGTAATTGTATATAACGTTATACGTTAGTACGTAATAATATACAACGTTATACGTGATATGGCAATACTATATAACGTTATACGTTATTACGTAATATTATATAACGTTATACGTTATATAGTAATAGTATATATCGCTATACGTTATATAGATATAGTATATAGCGATATACGTTATATAGTAATAGTATATAACGTTATACGATAGTACGTAATAGTATATAACGTTATACGTGATATGGTAATACTATATAACGTTATACGCTATTACGTAATAGTATATAACGTTATACGTTAATACGTAATAGTATATATCGTTGTACGTTATATAGTAATAGTATATAGCGATATACGTTATATAGTAATATTATATAACTTTTATGCGTTATATAGTAATAGTATATAACGTTATGCGTTAGTACGTAATAATATACAACGTTATACGTGATATGGTAATACTATATAACGTTATACGCTATTACGTAATAGTATATAACGTTATACGTTAATACGTAATAGTATATATCGTTATACGTTATATAGTAATAGTATATAGCGATATACGTTATATAGTAATAGTATATAATGTTATACGTTATATAGTAATAGTATATAACGTTATACGTTATATAGTAATATTATATAACGTTATGCGTTATATAGTAATAGTATATAACGTTATACGTTATATAGTAATAGTATTTAACGTTATACGTTATATAGTAATAGTACATAACGTTATACGTTATGTAGTAATAGTATATAACGTTATACGTTAGTACGTAATAATATACAACGTTATACGTGATATGGCAATACTATATAACGTTATACGTTATTACGTAATAGTATATGACGTTATACGTTATATAGTAATATTATATAACGTTATGCGTTATGTAGTAATAGTATATAACGTTATACGTTAGTACGTAATAATATACAACGTTATACGTGATATGGCAATACTATATAACGTTATACGTTATTACGTAATAGTACATAACGTTATACGTTATTACGTAATAGTATACAACGTTATACGTGATATGGTAAAACTATATAACGTTATACGTTAATACGTAATAGTATATATCGTTATACGTTATATAGTAATAGTATATAACGTTATACGTTATATAGTAATAGTATATAACGTTATACGTTATATAGTAATAGTATATAACGTTATACGTTATATAGTAATAGTATATAACGTTATACGTTATATAGTAATAGTATATAACGTTATACGTTAGTACGTAATAATATACAACGTTATACGTGATATGGTAATACTATATAACGTTATACGTTAATACGTAATAGTATATACCGTTATACGTTATATAGTAATAGTATATAACGTTATACGTTATATAGTAATATTATATAACGTTATGCGTTATATAGTAATAGTATATAACGTTATACGTTATATAGTAATAGTATATACCGTTATGCGTTATATAGTAATAGTATATAACGTTATGCGTTATATAGTAATAGTATATAACGTTATACGATAGTACGGAATAGTATATATCGTTATACGTTATATAGTAATAGTATATAACGTTATACGTTATATAGTAATAGTATATAACGTTATACGTTATATAGTAATATTATATAACGTTATGCGTTATATAGTAATAGTATATAACGTTATACGATAGTACGTAATAGTATATAACGTTATACGTGATATGGTAATGCTATATAACGTTATACGCTATTACGTAATAGTATATAACGTTATACGTTAATACGTCATAGTATATATCGTTATACGTTATATAGTAATAGTATATAACGTTATACGTTATATAGTAATAGTATATAACGTTATACGTTATATAGTAATAGTATATAACGTTATACGTTATATAGTAATATTATATAACGTTATGCGTTATATAGTAATAGTATATAACGTTATACGATAGTACGTAATAGTATATAACGTTATACGTGATATGGTAATGCTATATAACGTTATACGCTATTACGTAATAGTATATAACGTTATACGTTAATACGTCATAGTATATATCGTTATACGTTATATAGTAATAGTATATAACGTTATACGTTATATAGTAATAGTATATAACGTTATACGTTATATAGTAATAGTATATAACGTTATACGTTATATAGTAATATTATATAACGTTATACGCTATATAGTAATAGTATATAACGATATACGTTATATACTATTACTATATAACGTCATACGTTATATAGTAATAGTATATAACGTTATACGTTATATAGTAATAGTATATAACGTTATACGTTAGTACGTAATAATATACAACGTTATACGTGATATGGCAATACTATATAACGTTATACGTTATTACGTACTAACGTATAACGTTATACGTTGTATAGTAATATTATATAACGTTATGCGTTATATAGTAATAGTATATAACGTTATACGTTAGTACGTAATAATATACAACGTTATACGTGATATGGCAATACTATGTAACGTTATACGTTATTACGTAATAGTATATAACGTTATACGTTATTACGTAATAGTATACAACGTTATACGTGATATGGTAAAACTATATAACGTTATACGTTAATACCTAATAGTATATATCGTTATACGTTATATAGTAATAGTATATAACGTTATACGTTATATAGTAATAGTATATAACGTTATACGTTATATAGTAATAGTATATAACGTTATACGTTATATAGTAATAGTATATAACGTTATACGTTATATAGTAATAGTATATAACGTTATACGTTAGTACGTAATAATATACAACGTTATACGTGATATGGTAATACTATATAACGTTATACGTTAATACGTAATAGTATATATCGTTATACGTTATATAGTAATAGTATATAACGTTATACGTTATATAGTAATAGTATATAACGTTATACGTTAGTACGTAATAATATACAACGTTATACGTGATATGGTAATACTATATAACGTTATACGTTAATACGTAATAGTATATATCGTTATACGTTATATAGTAATAGTATATAACGTTATACGTTATATAGTAATAGTATATAACGTTATACGTTATATAGTAATATTATATAACGTTATACGCTATATAGTAATAGTATATAACGATATACGTTATATAGTAATAGTATATAACGTCATACGTTATATAGTAATAGTATATAACGTTATACGTTATATAGTAATAGTATATAACGTTATACGTTAGTACGTAATAATATACAACGTTATACGTGATATGGCAATACTATATAACGTTATACGTTATTACGTAATAGCATATAACGTTATACGTTATATAGTAATATTATATAACGTTATGCGTTATATAGTAATAGTATATAACGTTATACGTTAGTACGTAATAATATACAACGTTATACGTGATATGGCAATACTATGTAACGTTATACGTTATTACGTAATAGTATATAACGTTATACGTTATTACGTAATAGTATACAACGTTATACGTGATATGGTAAAACTATATAACGTTATACGTTAATACCTAATAGTATATATCGTTATACGTTATATAGTAATAGTATATAACGTTATACGTTATATAGTAATAGTATATAACGTTATACGTTATATAGTAATAGTATATAACGTTATACGTTATATAGTAATAGTATATAACGTTATACGTTAGTACGTAATAATATACAACGTTATACGTTAGTACGTAATAATATACAACGTTATACGTGATATGGCAATACTATATAACGTTATACGTTATATAGTAATAGTATATAACGTTATACGTTATATAGAAATAGTATATAACGTTATACGTTATATAGTAATAGTATATAACGTTATACGTTATATAGTAATAGTATATAACGTTATACGTTATATAGTAATAGTATATAACGTTATACGTTATATAGTAATAGTATATAACGTCATACGTTATATAGTAATAGTATATAACGTTATACGTTATATAGTAATAGTATATAACGTTATACGTTATATAGTAATAGTATATAACGTTATACGTTAGTACGTAATAATATATATCGTTATACGTTATATAGTAATAGTATATAACGTTATGCGTTATATAGTAATAGTATATAACGTTATACGATAGTACGTAATAGTATATGACTTTATACGTGATATGGTAATACTATATAACGCTATACGCTATTACGTAATAGTATATGACGTTATACGTTAATACGTAATAGTATATATCGTTATACGTTATATAGTAAAAGTATATAGCGATATACGTTATATAGTTATAGTATATAACGTTATACGTTAGTACGTAATAGTATATAACGTTATAAGTTATATGGTAATACTATACAACGTTATACGTTATATAGTAATAGTATATAACGTTATACGTTATATAGTAATAGTATATAACGTTATACGTTATATAGTAATAGTATATAACGTTATGCGTTATATAGTAATAGTATATGACGTTATACGATAGTACGGAATAGTATATATCGTTATACGTTATATAGTAATAGTATATAACGTTATACGTTATATAGTAATAGTATATAACGTTATACGTTATATAGTAATAGTATATAACGTTATACGTTATATAGTAATAGTATATAACGTTATACGTTAGTACGTAATAATATACAACGTTATACGTGATATGGTAATACTATATAACGTTAAACGTTAATACGTACTAGTATATATCGTTATACGTTATATAGTAATATTATATAACGTTATGCGTTATATAGTAATAGTATATAACGTTATACGTTAGTACGTAACAATATACAACGTTATACGTGATATGGCAATACTATATAACGTTATACGTTATATAGTAATAGTATATAACGTTATACGTTATATAGTAATAGTATATAACGTTATACGTTATATAGTAATAGTATATAACGTTATACGTGATATGGTAATACTATATAAAGTTATACGCTATTACGTAATAGTATATAACGTTATACGTTAATACGTAATAGTATATATCGTTATACGTTATATAGTAATAGTATATAGCGATATACGTTATATAGTAATAGTATATAACGTTATACGTTAGTACGTAATAGTATATAACGTTATACGTTAATACGTAACAGTATATATCGTTATACGTTATATAGTAACAGTATATAACGTTATACGTTATATAGTAATAGTATATAACGTTATACGTTATATAGTAATAGTATATAACGTTATACGTTATATAGTAATAGTATATAACGTTATACGTGATATGGTAAAACTATATAACGTTATACGTTAATACGTAATAGTATATATCGTTATACGTTATATAGTAATAGTATATAGCGATATACGTTATATAGTAATAGTATATAACGTTATACGTTAGTACGTAATAGTATATAACGTTATACGTTAATACGTAACAGTATATATCGTTATACGTTATATAGTAACAGTATATAACGTTATACGTTATATAGTAATAGTATATAACGTTATACGTTATATAGTAATAGTATATAACGTTATACGTTATATAGTAATTGTATATAACGTTATACGTTAGTACGTAATAATATACAACGTTATACGTGATATGGCAATACTATATAACGTTATACGTTATTACGTAATATTATATAACGTTATACGTTATATAGTAATAGTATATATCGCTATACGTTATATAGATATAGTATATAGCGATATACGTTATATAGTAATAGTATATAACGTTATACGATAGTACGTAATAGTATATAACGTTATACGTGATATGGTAATACTATATAACGTTATACGCTATTACGTAATAGTATATAACGTTATACGTTAATACGTAATAGTATATATCGTTGTACGTTATATAGTAATAGTATATAGCGATATACGTTATATAGTAATATTATATAACTTTTATGCGTTATATAGTAATAGTATATAACGTTATGCGTTAGTACGTAATAATATACAACGTTATACGTGATATGGTAATACTATATAACGTTATACGCTATTACGTAATAGTATATAACGTTATACGTTAATACGTAATAGTATATATCGTTATACGTTATATAGTAATAGTATATAGCGATATACGTTATATAGTAATAGTATATAATGTTATACGTTATATAGTAATAGTATATAACGTTATACGTTATATAGTAATATTATATAACGTTATGCGTTATATAGTAATAGTATATAACGTTATACGTTATATAGTAATAGTATTTAACGTTATACGTTATATAGTAATAGTACATAACGTTATACGTTATGTAGTAATAGTATATAACGTTATACGTTAGTACGTAATAATATACAACGTTATACGTGATATGGCAATACTATATAACGTTATACGTTATTACGTAATAGTATATGACGTTATACGTTATATAGTAATATTATATAACGTTATGCGTTATGTAGTAATAGTATATAACGTTATACGTTAGTACGTAATAATATACAACGTTATACGTGATATGGCAATACTATATAACGTTATACGTTATTACGTAATAGTACATAACGTTATACGTTATTACGTAATAGTATACAACGTTATACGTGATATGGTAAAACTATATAACATTATACGTTAATACGTAATAGTATATATCGTTATACGTTATATAGTAATAGTATATAACGTTATACGTTATATAGTAATAGTATATAACGTTATACGTTATATAGTAATAGTATATAACGTTATACGTTATATAGTAATAGTATATAACGTTATACGTTATATAGTAATAGTATATAACGTTATACGTTAGTACGTAATAATATACAACGTTATACGTGATATGGTAATACTATATAACGTTATACGTTAATACGTAATAGTATATACCGTTATACGTTATATAGTAATAGTATATAACGTTATACGTTATATAGTAATATTATATAACGTTATGCGTTATATAGTAATAGTATATAACGTTATACGTTATATAGTAATAGTATATACCGTTATGCGTTATATAGTAATAGTATATAACGTTATGCGTTATATAGTAATAGTATATAACGTTATACGATAGTACGGAATAGTATATATCGTTATACGTTATATAGTAATAGTATATAACGTTATACGTTATATAGTAATAGTATATAACGTTATACGTTATATAGTAATATTATATAACGTTATGCGTTATATAGTAATAGTATATAACGTTATACGATAGTACGTAATAGTATATAACGTTATACGTGATATGGTAATGCTATATAACGTTATACGCTATTACGTAATAGTATATAACGTTATACGTTAATACGTCATAGTATATATCGTTATACGTTATATAGTAATAGTATATAACGTTATACGTTATATAGTAATAGTATATAACGTTATACGTTATATAGTAATAGTATATAACGTTATACGTTATATAGTAATATTATATAACGTTATGCGTTATATAGTAATAGTATATAACGTTATACGATAGTACGTAATAGTATATAACGTTATACGTGATATGGTAATGCTATATAACGTTATACGCTATTACGTAATAGTATATAACGTTATACGTTAATACGTCATAGTATATATCGTTATACGTTATATAGTAATAGTATATAACGTTATACGTTATATAGTAATAGTATATAACGTTATACGTTATATAGTAATAGTATATAACGTTATACGTTATATAGTAATATTATATAACGTTATACGCTATGTAGTAATAGTATATAACGATATACGTTATATAGTAATAGTATATAACGTCATACGTTATATAGTAATAGTATATAACGTTATACGTTATATAGTAATAGTATATAACGTTATACGTTAGTACGTAATAATATACAACGTTATACGTGATATGGCAATACTATATAACGTTATACGTTATTACGTAATAGCATATAACGTTATACGTTATATAGTAATATTATATAACGTTATGCGTTATATAGTAATAGTATATAACGTTATACGTTAGTACGTAATAATATACAACGTTATACGTGATATGGCAATACTATGTAACGTTATACGTTATTACGTAATAGTATATAACGTTATACGTTATTACGTAATAGTATACAACGTTATACGTGATATGGTAAAACTATATAACGTTATACGTTAATACCTAATAGTATATATCGTTATACGTTATATAGTAATAGTATATAACGTTATACGTTATATAGTAATAGTATATAACGTTATACGTTATATAGTAATAGTATATAACGTCATACGTTATATAGTAATAGTATATAACGTTATACGTTATATAGTAATAGTATATAACGTTATACGTTATATAGTAATAGTATATAACGTTATACGTTAGTACGTAATAATATACAACGTTATACGTGATATGGCAATACTATGTAACGTTATACGTTATTACGTAATAGTATATAACGTTATACGTTATTACGTAATAGTATACAACGTTATACGTGATATGGTAAAACTATATAACGTTATACGTTAATACCTAATAGTATATATCGTTATACGTTATATAGTAATAGTATATAACGTTATACGTTATATAGTAATAGTATATAACGTTATACGTTATATAGTAATAGTATATAACGTTATACGTTATATAGTAATAGTATATAACGTTATACGTTATATAGTAATAGTATATAACGTTATACGTTAGTACGTAATAATATACAACGTTATACGTGATATGGTAATACTATATAACGTTATACGTTAATACGTAATAGTATATATCGTTATACGTTATATAGTAATAGTATATAACGTTATACGTTATATAGTAATAGTATATAACGTTATACGTTAGTACGTAATAATATACAACGTTATACGTGATATGGTAATACTATATAACGTTATACGTTAATACGTAATAGTATATATCGTTATACGTTATATAGTAATAGTATATAACGTTATACGTTATATAGTAATAGTATATAACGTTATACGTTATATAGTAATATTATATAACGTTATACGCTATATAGTAATAGTATATAACGATATACGTTATATAGTAATAGTATATAACGTCATACGTTATATAGTAATAGTATATAACGTTATACGTTATATAGTAATAGTATATAACGTTATACGTTAGTACGTAATAATATACAACGTTATACGTGATATGGCAATACTATATAACATTATACGTTATTACGTAATAGCATATAACGTTATACGTTATATAGTAATATTATATAACGTTATGCGTTATATAGTAATAGTATATAACGTTATACGTTAGTACGTAATAATATACAACGTTATACGTGATATGGCAATACTATGTAACGTTATACGTTATTACGTAATAGTATATAACGTTATACGTTATTACGTAATAGTATACAACGTTATACGTGATATGGTAAAACTATATAACGTTATACGTTAATACCTAATAGTATATATCGTTATACGTTATATAGTAATAGTATATAACGTTATACGTTATATAGTAATAGTATATAACGTTATACGTTATATAGTAATAGTATATAACGTTATACGTTATATAGTAATAGTATATAACGTTATACGTTAGTACGTAATAATATACAACGTTATACGTTAGTACGTAATAATATACAACGTTATACGTGATATGGCAATACTATATAACGTTATACGTTATATAGTAATAGTATATAACGTTATACGTTATATAGAAATAGTATATAACGTTATACGTTATATAGTAATAGTATATAACGTTATACGTTATATAGTAATAGTATATAACGTTATACGTTATATAGTAATAGTATATAACGTTATACGTTATATAGTAATAGTATATAACGTCTAACGTTATATAGTAATAGTATATAACGTTATACGTTATATAGTAATAGTATATAACGTTATACGTTATATAGTAATAGTATATAACGTTATACGTTAGTACGTAATAATATATATCGTTATACGTTATATAGTAATAGTATATAACGTTATGCGTTATATAGTAATAGTATATAACGTTATACGATAGTACGTAATAGTATATGACTTTATACGTGATATGGTAATACTATATAACGCTATACGCTATTACGTAATAGTATATGACGTTATACGTTAATACGTAATAGTATATATCGTTATACGTTATATAGTAAAAGTATATAGCGATATACGTTATATAGTTATAGTATATAACGTTATACGTTAGTACGTAATAGTATATAACGTTATAAGTTATATGGTAATACTATACAACGTTATACGTTATATAGTAATAGTATATAACGTTATACGTTATATAGTAATAGTATATAACGTTATACGTTATATAGTAATAGTATATAACGTTATGCGTTATATAGTAATAGTATATGACGTTATACGATAGTACGGAATAGTATATATCGTTATACGTTATATAGTAATAGTATATAACGTTATACGTTATATAGTAATAGTATATAACGTTATACGTTATATAGTAATAGTATATAACGTTATACGTTAGTACGTAATAATATACAACGTTATACGTGATATGGTAATACTATATAACGTTAAACGTTAATACGTAATAGTATATATCGTTATACGTTATATAGTAATATTATATATCGTTATGCGTTATATAGTAATAGTATATAACGTTATACGTTAGTACGTAACAATATACAACGTTATACGTGATATGGCAATACTATATAACGTTATACGTTATATAGTAATAGTATATAACGTTATACGTTATATAGTAATAGTATATAACGTTATACGTTATATAGTAATAGTATATAACGTTATACGTGATATGGTAATACTATATAAAGTTATACGCTATTACGTAATAGTATATAACGTTATACGTTAATACGTAATAGTATATATCGTTATACGTTATATAGTAATAGTATATAGCGATATACGTTATATAGTAATAGTATATAACGTTATACGTTAGTACGTAATAGTATATAACGTTATACGTTAATACGTAACAGTATATATCGTTATACGTTATATAGTAACAGTATATAACGTTATACGTTATATAGTAATAGTATATAACGTTATACGTTATATAGTAATAGTATATAACGTTATACGTTATATAGTAATAGTATATAACGTTATACGTGATATGGTAAAACTATATAACGTTATACGTTAATACGTAATAGTATATATCGTTATACGTTATATAGTAATAGTATATAGCGATATACGTTATATAGTAATAGTATATAACGTTATACGTTAGTACGTAATAGTATATAACGTTATACGTTAATACGTAACAGTATATATCGTTATACGTTATATAGTAACAGTATATAACGTTATACGTTATATAGTAATAGTATATAACGTTATACGTTATATAGTAATAGTATATAACGTTATACGTTATATAGTAATTGTATATAACGTTATACGTTAGTACGTAATAATATACAACGTTATACGTGATATGGCAATACTATATAACGTTATACGTTATTACGTAATATTATATAACGTTATACGTTATATAGTAATAGTATATATCGCTATACGTTATATAGATATAGTATATAGCGATATACGTTATATAGTAATAGTATATAACGTTATACGATAGTACGTAATAGTATATAACGTTATACGTGATATGGTAATACTATATAACGTTATACGCTATTACGTAATAGTATATAACGTTATACGTTAATACGTAATAGTATATATCGTTGTACGTTATATAGTAATAGTATATAGCGATATACGTTATATAGTAATATTATATAACTTTTATGCGTTATATAGTAATAGTATATAACGTTATGCGTTAGTACGTAATAATATACAACGTTATACGTGATATGGTAATACTATATAACGTTATACGCTATTACGTAATAGTATATAACGTTATACGTTAATACGTAATAGTATATATCGTTATACGTTATATAGTAATAGTATATAGCGATATACGTTATATAGTAATAGTATATAATGTTATACGTTATATAGTAATAGTATATAACGTTATACGTTATATAGTAATATTATATAACGTTATGCGTTATATAGTAATAGTATATAACGTTATACGTTATATAGTAATAGTATTTAACGTTATACGTTATATAGTAATAGTACATAACGTTATACGTTATGTAGTAATAGTATATAACGTTATACGTTAGTACGTAATAATATACAACGTTATACGTGATATGGCAATACTATATAACGTTATACGTTATTACGTAATAGTATATGACGTTATACGTTATATAGTAATATTATATAACGTTATACGTTATGTAGTAATAGTATATAACGTTATACGTTAGTACGTAATAATATACAACGTTATACGTGATATGGCAATACTATATAACGTTATACGTTATTACGTAATAGTACATAACGTTATACGTTATTACGTAATAGTATACAACGTTATACGTGATATGGTAAAACTATATAACGTTATACGTTAATACGTAATAGTATATATCGTTATACGTTATATAGTAATAGTATATAACGTTATACGTTATATAGTAATAGTATATAACGTTATACGTTATATAGTAATAGTATATAACGTTATACGTTATATAGTAATAGTATATAACGTTATACGTTATATAGTAATAGTATATAACGTTATACGTTAGTACGTAATAATATACAACGTTATACGTGATATGGTAATACTATATAACGTTATACGTTAATACGTAATAGTATATACCGTTATACGTTATATAGTAATAGTATATAACGTTATACGTTATATAGTAATATTATATAACGTTATGCGTTATATAGTAATAGTATATAACGTTATACGTTATATAGTAATAGTATATACCGTTATGCGTTATATAGTAATAGTATATAACGTTATACGTTATATAGTAATAGTATATAACGTTATACGATAGTACGAAATAGTATATATCGTTATACGTTATATAGTAATAGTATATAACGTTATACGTTATATAGTAATAGTATATAACGTTATACGTTATATAGTAATATTATATAACGTTATGCGTTATATAGTAATAGTATATAACGTTATACGATAGTACGTAATAGTATATAACGTTATACGTGATATGGTAATACTATATAACGTTATACGCTATTACGTAATAGTATATAACGTTATACGTTAATACGTCATAGTATATATCGTTATACGTTATATAGTAATAGTATATAACGTTATACGTTATATAGTAATAGTATATAACGTTATACGTTATATAGTAATAGTATATAACGTTATACGTTATATAGTAATATTATATAACGTTATGCGTTATATAGTAATAGTATATAACGTTATACGATAGTACGTAATAGTATATAACGTTATACGTGATATGGTAATGCTATATAACGTTATACACTATTACGTAATAGTATATAACGTTATACGTTAATACGTCATAGTATATATCGTTATACGTTATATAGTAATAGTATATAACGTTATACGTTATATAGTAATAGTATATAACGTTATACGTTATATAGTAATAGTATATAACGTTATACGTTATATAGTAATATTATATAACGTTATACGCTATATAGTAATAGTATATAACGATATACGTTATATAGTAATAGTATATAACGTCATACGTTATATAGTAATAGTATATAACGTTATACGTTATATAGTAATAGTATATAACGTTATACGTTAGTACGTAATAATATACAACGTTATACGTGATATGGCAATACTATATAACGTTATACGTTATTACGTACTAACGTATAACGTTATACGTTATATAGTAATATTATATAACGTTATGCGTTATATAGTAATAGTATATAACGTTATACGTTAGTACGTAATAATATACAACGTTATACGTGATATGGCAATACTATGTAACGTTATACGTTATTACGTAATAGTATATAACGTTATACGTTATTACGTAATAGTATACAACGTTATACGTGATATGGTAAAACTATATAACGTTATACGTTAATACCTAATAGTATATATCGTTATACGTTATATAGTAATAGTATATAACGTTATACGTTATATAGTAATAGTATATAACGTTATACGTTATATAGTAATAGTATATAACGTTATACGTTATATAGTAATAGTATATAACGTTATACGTTATATAGTAATAGTATATAACGTTATACGTTAGTACGTAATAATATACAACGTTATACGTGATATGGTAATACTATATAACGTTATACGTTAATACGTAATAGTATATATCGTTATACGTTATATAGTAATAGTATATAACGTTATACGTTATATAGTAATAGTATATAACGTTATACGTTAGTACGTAATAATATACAACGTTATACGTGATATGGTAATACTATATAACGTTATACGTTAATACGTAATAGTATATATCGTTATACGTTATATAGTAATAGTATATAACGTTATACGTTATATAGTAATAGTATATAACGTTATACGTTATATAGTAATATTATATAACGTTATACGCTATATAGTAATAGTATATAACGATATACGTTATATAGTAATAGTATATAACGTCATACGTTATATAGTAATAGTATATAACGTTATACGTTATATAGTAATAGTATATAACGTTATACGTTAGTACGTAATAATATACAACGTTATACGTGATATGGCAATACTATATAACGTTATACGTTATTACGTACTAACGTATAACGTTATACGTTATATAGTAATATTATATAACGTTATGCGTTATATAGTAATAGTATATAACGTTATACGTTAGTACGTAATAATATACAACGTTATACGTGATATGGCAATACTATGTAACGTTATACGTTATTACGTAATAGTATACAACGTTATACGTGATATGGTAAAACTATATAACGTTATACGTTAATACCTAATAGTATATATCGTTATACGTTATATAGTAATAGTATATAACGTTATACGTTATATAGTAATAGTATATAACGTTATACGTTATATAGTAATAGTATATAACGTTATACGTTATATAGTAATAGTATATAACGTTATACGTTATATAGTAATAGTATATAACGTTATACGTTAGTACGTAATAATATACAACGTTATACGTGATATGGTAATACTATATAACGTTATACGTTAATACGTAATAGTATATATCGTTATACGTTATATAGTAATAGTATATAACGTTATACGTTATATAGTAATATTATATAACGTTATACGTTATATAGTAATAGTATATAACGTTATACGTTATATAGTATAAGTATATAACGTTATACGTTATATAGTAATAGTATATAACGTTATACGTTATATAGTAATATTATATAACGTTATGCGTTATATAGTAATAGTATATAACGTTATCCGATAGTACGTAATAGTATATAACGTTATACGTGATATGGTAATACTATATAACGTTATACGCTATTACGTATTAGTATATAACGTTATACGTTAATACGTCATAGTATATATCGTTATACGTTATATAGTAATAGTATATAACGTTATACGTTATATAGAAATAGTATATAACGTTATACGTTATATAGTAATAGTATATAACGTTATACGTTATATAGTAATAGTATATAACGTCATACGTTATATAGTAATAGTATATAACGTTATACGTTATATAGTTATAGTATATAACGTTATACGTTAGTACGTAATAGTATATAACGTTATACGTTATATAGTAATAGTATATAGCGATATACGTTATATAGTTATAGTATATAACGTTATACGTTAGTACGTAATAGTATATAACGTTATACGTTATATGGTAATACTATACAACGTTATACGTTATATTGTAATAGTATATAACGTTATACGTTATATAGTAATAGTATATAACGTTATACGTTATATAGTAATAGTATATAACGTTATACGTTAGTACGTAATAATATATATCGTTATACGTTATATAGTAATAGTATATAACGTTATGCGTTATATAGTAATAGTATATAACGTTATACGATAGTACGTAATGGTATATGACGTTATACGTGATATGGTAATACTATATAACGCTATACGCTATTACGTAATGGTATATAACGTTATACGTTAATACGTAATAGTATATATCGTTATACGTTATATAGTAATAGTATATAGCGATATACGTTATATAGTTATAGTATATAACGTTATACGTTAGTACGTAATGGTATATAACGTTATACGTTATATGGTAATACTATACAACGTTATACGTTATATAGTAATAGTATATAACGTTATACGTTATATAGTAATAGTATATAGCGATATACGTTATATAGTTATAGTATATAACGTTATACGTTATATAGTAATAGTATATAACGTTATACGTTATATAGTAATATTATATAACGTTATACGCTATATAGTAATAGTATATAACGATATACGTTATATAGTAATAGTATATAACGTCATACGTTATATAGTAATAGTATATAACGTTATACGTTATATAGTAATAGTATATAACGTTATACGTTAGTACGTAATAATATACAACGTTATACGTGATATGGCAATACTATATAACGTTATACGTTATTACGTAATAGCATATAACGTTATACGTTATATAGTAATATTATATAACGTTATGCGTTATATAGTAATAGTATATAACGTTATACGTTAGTACGTAATAATATACAACGTTATACGTGATATGGCAATACTATGTAACGTTATACGTTATTACGTAATAGTATATAACGTTATACGTTATTACGTAATAGTATACAACGTTATACGTGATATGGTAAAACTATATAACGTTATACGTTAATACCTAATAGTATATATCGTTATACGTTATATAGTAATAGTATATAACGTTATACGTTATATAGTAATAGTATATAACGTTATACGTTATATAGTAATAGTATATAACGTTATACGTTATATAGTAATAGTATATAACGTTATACGTTATATAGTAATAGTATATAACGTTATACGTTAGTACGTAATAATATACAACGTTATACGTGATATGGTAATACTATATAACGTTATACGTTAATACGTAATAGTATATATCGTTATACGTTATATAGTAATAGTATATAACGTTATACGTTATATAGTAATATTATATAACGTTATACGTTATATAGTAATAGTATATAACGTTATACGTTATATAGTATAAGTATATAACGTTATACGTTATATAGTAATAGTATATAACGTTATACGTTATATAGTAATATTATATAACGTTATGCGTTATATAGTAATAGTATATAACGTTATCCGATAGTACGTAATAGTATATAACGTTATACGTGATATGGTAATACTATATAACGTTATACGCTATTACGTATTAGTATATAACGTTATACGTTAATACGTCATAGTATATATCGTTATACGTTATATAGTAATAGTATATAACGTTATACGTTATATAGAAATAGTATATAACGTTATACGTTATATAGTAATAGTATATAACGTTATACGTTATATAGTAATAGTATATAACGTCATACGTTATATAGTAATAGTATATAACGTTATACGTTATATAGTTATAGTATATAACGTTATACGTTAGTACGTAATAGTATATAACGTTATACGTTATATAGTAATAGTATATAGCGATATACGTTATATAGTTATAGTATATAACGTTATACGTTAGTACGTAATAGTATATAACGTTATACGTTATATGGTAATACTATACAACGTTATACGTTATATTGTAATAGTATATAACGTTATACGTTATATAGTAATAGTATATAACGTTATACGTTATATAGTAATAGTATATAACGTTATACGTTAGTACGTAATAATATATATCGTTATACGTTATATAGTAATAGTATATAACGTTATGCGTTATATAGTAATAGTATATAACGTTATACGATAGTACGTAATGGTATATGACGTTATACGTGATATGGTAATACTATATAACGCTATACGCTATTACGTAATGGTATATAACGTTATACGTTAATACGTAATAGTATATATCGTTATACGTTATATAGTAATAGTATATAGCGATATACGTTATATAGTTATAGTATATAACGTTATACGTTAGTACGTAATGGTATATAACGTTATACGTTATATGGTAATACTATACAACGTTATACGTTATATAGTAATAGTATATAACGTTATACGTTATATAGTAATAGTATATAGCGATATACGTTATATAGTTATAGTATATAACGTTATACGTTAGTACGTAATAATATACAACGTTATACGTGATATGGTAATACTATATAACGTTATACGTTAATACGTAATAGTATATACCGTTATACGTTATATAGTAATAGTATATAACGTTATACGTTATATAGTAATATTATATAACGTTATGCGTTATATAGTAATAGTATATAACGTTATACGTTATATAGTAATAGTATATACCGTTATGCGTTATATAGTAATAGTATATAACGTTATACGCTATATAGTAATAGTATATAACGATATACGTTATATAGTAATAGTATATAACGTCATACGTTATTTAGTAATAGTATATAACGTTATACGTTATATAGTAATAGTATATAACGTTATACGTTAGTACGTAATAATATACAACGTTATACGTGATATGGCAATACTATATAACGTTATACGTTATTACGTAATAGCATATAACGTTATACGTTATATAGTAATATTATATAACGTTATGCGTTATATAGTAATAGTATATAACGTTATACGTTAGTACGTAATAATATACAACGTTATACGTGATATGGCAATACTATGTAACGTTATACGTTATTACGTAATAGTATATAACGTTATACGTTATTACGTAATAGTATACAACGTTATACGTGATATGGTAAAACTATATAACGTTATACGTTAATACCTAATAGTATATATCGTTATACGTTATATAGTAATAGTATATAACGTTATACGTTATATAGTAATAGTATATAACGTTATACGTTATATAGTAATAGTATATAACGTTATACGTTATATAGTAATAGTATATAACGTTATACGTTATATAGTAATAGTATATAACGTTATACGTTAGTACGTAATAATATACAACGTTATACGTGATATGGTAATACTATATAACGTTATACGTTAATACGTAATAGTATATATCGTTATACGCTATATAGTAATAGTATATAACGTTATACGTTATATAGTAATATTATATAACGTTATACGTTATATAGTAATAGTATATAACGTTATACGTTATATAGTATAAGTATATAACGTTATACGTTATATAGTAATAGTATATAACGTTATACGTTATATAGTAATATTATATAACGTTATGCGTTATATAGTAATAGTATATAACGTTATCCGATAGTACGTAATAGTATATAACGTTATACGTGATATGGTAATACTATATAACGTTATACGCTATTACGTATTAGTATATAACGTTATACGTTAATACGTCATAGTATATATCGTTATACGTTATATAGTAATAGTATATACCGTTGTACGTTATATAGAAATAGTATATAACGTTATACGTTATATAGTAATAGTATATAACGTTATACATTATATAGTAATAGTATATAACGTCATACGTTATATAGTAATAGTATATAACGTTATACGTTATATAGTTATAGTATATAACGTTATACGTTAGTACGTAATAGTATATAACGTTATACGTTATATAGTAATAGTATATAGCGATATACGTTATATAGTTATAGTATATAACGTTATACGTTAGTACGTAATAGTATATAACGTTATACGTTATATGGTAATACTATACAACGTTATACGTTATATTGTAATAGTATATAACGTTATACGTTATATAGTAATAGTATATAACGTTATACGTTATATAGTAATAGTATATAACGTTATACGTTAGTACGTAATAATATATATCGTTATACGTTATATAGTAATAGTATATAACGTTATGCGTTATATAGTAATAGTATATAACGTTATACGATAGTACGTAATGGTATATGACGTTATACGTGATATGGTAATACTATATAACGCTATACGCTATTACGTAATGGTATATAACGTTATACGTTAATACGTAATAGTATATATCGTTATACGTTATATAGTAATAGTATATAGCGATATACGTTATATAGTTATAGTATATAACGTTATACGTTAGTACGTAATAGTATATAACGTTATACGTTATATGGTAATACTATACAACGTTATACGTTATATAGTAATAGTATATAACGTTATACGTTATATAGTAATAGTATATAACGTTATACGTTATATAGTATAAGTATATAACGTTATACGATAGTACGGAATAGTATATATCGTTATACGTTATATAGTAAAGGTATATAACGTTATACGTTATATAGTAATAGTATATAACGTTATACGTTATATAGTAATAGTATATAACGTTATACGTTATATAGTAATAGTATATAACGTTATACGTTAGTACGTAATAATATACAACGTTATACGTGATATGGTAATACTATATAACGTTAAACGTTAATACGTAATAGTATATATCGTTATACGTTATATAGTAATAGTATATAACGTTATACGTTATATAGTAATAGTATATAACGTTATACGTTATATAGTAGTATTATATAACGTTATGCGTTATATAGTAATAGTATATAACGTTATACGATAGTACGTAATAATATACAACGTTATACGTGATATGGTAATACTATATAACGTTAAACGTTAATACGTAATAGTATATATCGTTATACGTTATATAGTAATATTATATAACGTTATACGTTATTACGTAATAGTATATAACGTTATACGTTAATACGTAATAGTATATATCGTTATACGTTATATAGTAATAGTATATAACGTTATACGTTATATAGTAATAGTATATAACGTTATACGTTATATAGTAATAGTATATAACGTTATACGTTATATAGTAATAGTATATAACGTTATACGTTATATAGTAATAGTATATAACGTTATACGTTATATAGTAATAGTATATAACGTTATACGTTAGTACGTAATAATATACAACGTTATACGTGATATGGTAATACTATATAACGTTATACGTCAATACGTAATAGTATATATCGTTATACGTTATATAGTAATAGTATATAACGTTATACGTTATATAGTAATATTATATAACGTTATGCGTTATATAGTAATAGTATATAACGTTATACGTTATATAGTAATAGTATATAACGTTATGCGTTATATAGTAATAGTATATAACGTTATACGATAGTACGGAATAGTATATATCGTTATACGTTATATAGTAATAGTATATAACGTTATACGTTATATAGTAATAGTATATAACGTTATACGTTATATAGTAATAGTATATAACGTTATACGTTATATAGTAATAGTATATAACGTTATACGTTAGTACGTAATAATATACAACGTTATACGTGATATGGTAATACTATATAACGTTAAACGTTAATACGTAATAGTATATATCGTTATACGTTATATAGTAATAGTATATAACGTTATACGTTATATAGTAATAGTATATAACGTTATACGTTATATAGTAGTATTATATAACGTTATGCGTTATATAGTAATAGTATATAACGTTATACGATAGTACGTAATAATATACAACGTTATACGTGATATGGTAATACTATATAACGTTAAACGTTAATACGTAATAGTATATATCGTTATACGTTATATAGTAATAGTATATAACGTTATACGTTATATAGTAATATTATATAACGTTATACGTTATTACGTAATAGTATATAACGTTATACGTTATATAGTAATAGTATATAACGTTATACGTTATATGGTAATAGTATATAACGTTATACGTTATATAGTAATAGTATATAACGTTATACGTTATATAGTAATAGTATATAACGTTATACGTTATATAGTAATAGTATATAACGTTATACGTTAGTACGTAATAATATACAACGTTATACGTGATATGGTAATACTATATAACGTTAAACGTTAATACGTAATAGTATATATCGTTATACGTTATATAGTAATAGTATATAACGTTATACGTTATATAGTAATAGTATATAACGTTATACGTTATATAGTAGTATTATATAACGTTATGCGTTATATAGTAATAGTATATAACGTTATACGATAGTACGTAATAGTATATAACGTTATACGTGATATGGTAATACTATATAACGTTATACGCTATTACGTAATAGTATATAACGTTATACGTTAATACGTCATAGTATATATCGTTATACGTTATATAGTAATAGTATATAACGTTATACGTTATATAGTAATAGTATATAACGTTATACGTTATATAGTAATAGTATATAACGTTATACGTTATATAGTAATATTATATAACGTTATGCGTTATATAGTAATAGTATATAACGTTATACGTTATATAGTAATAGTATATAACGTTATACGTTATATGGTAATAGTATATAACGTTATACGTTATATAGTAATAGTATATAACGTTATACGTTATATAGTAATAGTATATAACGTTATACGTTAGTACGTAATAATATACAACGTTATACGTGATATGGCAATACTATATAACGTTATACGTTATATAGTAATAGTATATAACGTTATACGTTATATAGAAATAGTATATAACGTTATACGTTAATACGTAATAGTATATATCGTTATACGTTATATAGTAATAGTATATAACGTTATACGTTATATAGTAATAGTATATAACGTTATACGTTATATAGTAATAGTATATAACGTTATACGTTATATAGTAATAGTATATAACGTTATACGTTATATAGTAATAGTATATAACGTTATACGTTAGTACGTAATAATATACAACGTTATACGTGATATGGTAATACTATATAACGTTAAACGTTAATACGTAATAGTATATATCGTTATACGTTATATAGTAATACTATATAACGTTATACGTTATATAGTAATAGTATATAACATTATACGTTATATAGTAGTATTATATAACGTTATGCGTTATATAGTAATAGTATATAATGTTATACGATAGTACGTAATAGTATATAACGTTATACGTGATATGGTAATACTATATAACGTTATACGCTATTACGTAATAGTATATAACGTTATACGTTAATACGTCATAGTATATATCGTTATACGTTATATAGTAATAGTATATAACGTTATACGTTATATAGTAATAGTATATAACGTTATACGTTATATAGTAATAGTATATAACGTTATACGTTATATAGTAATATTATATAACGTTATGCGTTATATAGTAATAGTATATAACGTTATACGTTATATAGTAATAGTATATAACGTTATACGTTATATGGTAATAGTATATAACGTTATACGTTATATAGTAATAGTATATAACGTTGTACGTTATATAGTAATAGTATATAACGTTATACGTTAGTACGTAATAATATACAACGTTATACGTGATATGGCAATACTATATAACGTTATACGTTTTATAGTAATAGTATATAACGTTATACGTTATATAGAAATAGTATATAACGTTATACGTTATATAGTAATAGTATATAACGTTATACGTTATATAGTAATAGTATATAACGTTATACGTTAGTACGTAATAATATATATCGTTATACGTTATATAGTAATAGTATATAACGTTATGCGTTATATAGTAATAGTATATAACGTTATACGTTAGTACGTAATAATATACAACGTTATACGTGATATGGCAATACTATATAACGTTATACGTTAATACGTAATAGTATATATCGTTATACGTTATATAGTAATAGTATATAACGTTATACGTTATATAGTAATAGTATATAACGTTATACGTTATATAGTAATAGTATATAACGTTATACGTTATATAGTAATAGTATATAACGTTATACGTTAGTACGTAATAATATACAACGTTATACGTGATATGGTAATACTATCTAACGTTATACGTTAATACGTAATAGTATATATCGTTATACGTTATATAGTAATAGTATATAACGTTATACGTTATATAGTAATAGTATATAACGTCATACGTTATATAGTAATAGTATATAACGTTATACGTTAGTACGTAATAATATACAACGTTATACGTGATATGGTAATACTATATAACGTTATACGCTATTACGTAATAGTATATAACGTTATACGTTAATACGTAATAGTATATATCGTTATACGTTATATAGTAATAGTATATAGCGATATACGTTATATAGTAATAATATATAACGTTATACGTTATATAGTAATAGTATATAACGTTATACGTTATATAGTAATATTATATAACGTTATGCGTTATATAGTAATAGTATATAACGTTATACGTTATATAGTATAAGTATATAACGTTATACGTTATATAGTAATAGTATATAACGTTATACGTTATATAGTAATAGTATATAACGTTATACGTTAGTACGTAATAATATACAACGTTATACGTGATATGGTAATACTATATAACGTTATACGTCAATACGTAATAGTATATATCGTTATACGTTATATAGTAATAGTATATAACGTTATACGTTATATAGTAATAGTATATAACGTTATACGTTATATAGTAATAGTATATAACGTTATACGTTATATAGTAATAGTATATAACGTTATACGTTAGTACGTAATAATATACAACGTTATACGTGATATGGTAATACTATATAACGTTATACGTCAATACGTAATAGTATATATCGTTATACGTTATATAGTAATAGTATATAACGTTATACGTTATATAGTAATAGGATATAACGTTATACGTTATATAGTAATAGTATATAACGTTATACGTTAGTACGTAATAATATACAACGTTATACGTGATATGGTAATACTATATAACGTTAAACGTTAATACGTAATAGTATATATCGTTATACGTTATATAGTAATAGTATATAACGTTATACGTTATATAGTAATAGTATATAACGTTATACGTTATATAGTAGTATTATATAACGTTATGCGTTATATAGTAATAGTATATAACGTTATACGATAGTACGTAATAATATACAACGTTATACGTGATATGGTAATACTATATAACGTTAAACGTTAATACGTAATAGTATATATCGTTATACGTTATATAGTAATAGTATATAACGTTATACGTTATATAGTAATATTATATAACGTTATACGTTATTACGTAATAGTATATAACGTTATACGTTAATACGTAATAGTATATATCGTTATACGTTATATAGTAATAGTATATAACGTTATACGTTATATAGTAATAGTATATAACGTTATACGTTATATAGTAATAGTATATAACGTTATACGTTATATAGTAATAGTATATAACGTTATACGTTATATAGTAATAGTATATAACGTTATACGTTAGTACGTAATAATATACAACGTTATACGTGATATGGTAATACTATATAACGTTATACGTCAATACGTAATAGTATATATCGTTATACGTTATATAGTAATAGTATATAACGTTATACGTTATATAGTAATATTATATAACGTTATGCGTTATATAGTAATAGTATATAACGTTATACGTTATATAGTAATAGTATATAACGTTATGCGTTATATAGTAATAGTATATAACGTTATACGATAGTACGGAATAGTATATATCGTTATATATATATAGTAATAATATATAACGTTATACGTTATATAGTAATAGTATATAACGTTATACGTTATATAGTAATAGTATATAACGTTATACGTTATATAGTAATAGTATATAACGTTATACGTTAGTACGTAATAATATACAACGTTATACGTGATATGGTAATACTATATAACGTTTAACGTTAATACGTAATAGTATATATCGTTATACGTTATATAGTAATAGTATTTAACGTTATACGTTATATAGTAATAGTATATAACGTTATACGTTATATAGTAGTATTATATAACGTTATGCGTTATATAGTAATAGTATATAACGTTATACGATAGTACGTAATAGTATATAACGTTATACGTGATATGGTAATACTATATAACGTTATACGCTATTACGTAATAGTATATAACGTTATACGTTAATACGTCATAGTATATATCGTTATACGTTATATAGTAATAGTATATAACGTTATACGTTATATAGTAATAGTATATAACGTTATACGTTATATAGTAATAGTATATAACGTTATACGTTATATAGTAATATTATATAACGTTATGCGTTATATAGTAATAGTATATAACGTTATACGTTATATAGTAATAGTATATAACGTTATACGTTATATGGTAATAGTATATAACGTTATACGTTATATAGTAATAGTATATAACGTTATACGTTATATAGTAATAGTATATAACGTTATACGTTAGTACGTAATAATATACAACGTTATACGTGATATGGCAATACTATATAACGTTATACGTTATATAGTAATAGTATATAACGTTATACGTTATATAGAAATAGTATATAACGTTATACGTTATATAGTAATAGTATATAACGTTATACGTTATATAGTAATAGTATATAACGTCATACGTTATATAGTAATAGTATATACCGTTATACGTTATATAGTAATAGTATATAACGTTATACGTTATATAGTAATAGTATATAACGTTATACGTTAGTACGTAATAATATATATCGTTATACGTTATATAGTAATAGTATATAACGTTATGCGTTATATAGTAATAGTATATAACGTTATACGTTAGTACGTAATAATATACAACGTTATACGTGATATGGCAATACTATATAACGTTATACGCTATTACGTAATAGTATATAACGTTATACGTTAATACGTCATAGTATATATCGTTATACGTTATATAGTAATAGTATATAACGTTATACGTTATATAGTAATAGTATATAACGTTATACGTTATATGGTAATAGTATATAACGTTATACGTTATATAGTAATAGTATATAACGTTATACGTTATATAGTAATAGTATATAACGTTATACGTTAGTACGTAATAATATACAACGTTATACGTGATATGGCAATACTATATAACGTTATACGTTATATAGTAATAGTATAACGTTATATACTATTACTATATAACGTATAACGTTATATAGTAATAGTATATAACGTTATACGTTATATAGTAATAGTATATAACGTTATACGTTATATAGTAATAGTATATAACGTTATACGTTAGTACGTAATAATATACAACGTTATACGTGATATGGTAATACTATATAACGTTAAACGTTAATACGTAATAGTATATATCGTTATACGTTATATAGTAATAGTATATAACGTTATACGTTATATAGTAATAGTATATAACGTTATACGTTATATAGTAGTATTATATAACGTTATGCGTTATATAGTAATAGTATATAACGTTATACGATAGTACGTAATAATATACAACGTTATACGTGATATGGTAATACTATATAACGTTAAACGTTAATACGTAATAGTATATATCGTTATACGTTATATAGTAATAGTATATAACGTTATACGTTATATAGTAATATTATATAACGTTATACGTTATTACGTAATAGTATATAACGTTATACGTTAATACGTAATAGTATATATCGTTATACGTTATATAGTAATAGTATATAACGTTATACGTTATATAGTAATAGTATATAACGTTATACGTTATATAGTAATAGTATATAACGTTATACGTTATATAGTAATAGTATATAACGTTATACGTTATATAGTAATAGTATATAACGTTATACGTTATATAGTAATAGTATATAACGTTATACGTTAGTACGTAATAATATACAACGTTATACGTGATATGGTAATACTATATAACGTTATACGTCAATACGTAATAGTATATATCGTTATACGTTATATAGTAATAGTATATAACGTTATACGTTATATAGTAATATTATATAACGTTATGCGTTATATAGTAATAGTATATAACGTTATACGTTATATAGTAATAGTATATAACGTTATGCGTTATATAGTAATAGTATATAACGTTATACGATAGTACGGAATAGTATATATCGTTATATATATATAGTAATAGTATATAACGTTATACGTTATATAGTAATAGTATATAACGTTATACGTTATATAGTAATAGTATATAACGTTATACGTTATATAGTAATAGTATATAACGTTATACGTTAGTACGTAATAATATACAACGTTATACGTGATATGGTAATACTATATAACGTTAAACGTTAATACGTAATAGTATATATCGTTATACGTTATATAGTAATAGTATATAACGTTATACGTTATATAGTAATAGTATATAACGTTATACGTTATATAGTAGTATTATATAACGTTATGCGTTATATAGTAATAGTATATAACGTTATACGATAGTACGTAATAGTATATAACGTTATACGTTAATACGTAATAGTATATATCGTTATACGTTATATAGTAATAGTATATAACGTTATACGTTATATAGTAATAGTATATAACGTTATACGTTATATAGTAATAGTATATAACGTTATACGTTATATAGTAATAGTATATAACGTTATACGTTATATAGTAATAGTATATAACGTTATACGTTAGTACGTAATAATATACAACGTTATACGTGATATGGTAATACTATATAACGTTATACGTCAATACGTAATAGTATATATCGTTATACGTTATATAGTAATAGTATATAACGTTATACGTTAGTACGTAATAATATATATCGTTATACGTTATATAGTAATAGTATATAACGTTATGCGTTATATAGTAATAGTATATAACGTTATACGTTAGTACGTAATAATATACAACGTTATACGTGATATGGCAATACTATATAACGTTATACGTTAATACGTAATAGTATATATCGTTATACGTTATATAGTAATAGTATATAACGTTATACGTTATATAGTAATAGTATATAACGTTATACGTTATATAGTAATAGTATATAACGTTATACGTTATATAGTAATAGTATATAACGTTATACGTTAGTACGTAATAATATACAACGTTATACGTGATATGGTAATACTATCTAACGTTATACGTTAATACGTAATAGTATATATCGTTATACGTTATATAGTAATAGTATATAACGTTATACGTTATATAGTAATAGTATATAACGTCATACGTTATATAGTAATAGTATATAACGTTATACGTTAGTACGTAATAATATACAACGTTATACGTGATATGGTAATACTATATAACGTTATACGCTATTACGTAATAGTATATAACGTTATACGTTAATACGTAATAGTATATATCGTTATACGTTATATAGTAATAGTATATAGCGATATACGTTATATAGTAATAATATATAACGTTATACGTTATATAGTAATAGTATATAACGTTATACGTTATATAGTAATATTATATAACGTTATGCGTTATATAGTAATAGTATATAACGTTATACGTTATATAGTATAAGTATATAACGTTATACGTTATATAGTAATAGTATATAACGTTATACGTTATATAGTAATAGTATATAACGTTATACGTTAGTACGTAATAATATACAACGTTATACGTGATATGGTAATACTATATAACGTTATACGTCAATACGTAATAGTATATATCGTTATACGTTATATAGTAATAGTATATAACGTTATACGTTATATAGTAATAGTATATAACGTTATACGTTATATAGTAATAGTATATAACGTTATACGTTATATAGTAATAGTATATAACGTTATACGTTAGTACGTAATAATATACAACGTTATACGTGATATGGTAATACTATATAACGTTATACGTCAATACGTAATAGTATATATCGTTATACGTTATATAGTAATAGTATATAACGTTATACGTTATATAGTAATATTATATAACGTTATGCGTTATATAGTAATAGTATATAACGTTATACGTTATATAGTAATAGTATATAACGTTATGCGTTATATAGTAATAGTATATAACGTTATACGATAGTACGGAATAGTATATATCGTTATACGTTATATAGTAATAGTATATAACGTTATACGTTATATAGTAATAGTATATAACGTTATACGTTATATAGTAATAGGATATAACGTTATACGTTATATAGTAATAGTATATAACGTTATACGTTAGTACGTAATAATATACAACGTTATACGTGATATGGTAATACTATATAACGTTAAACGTTAATACGTAATAGTATATATCGTTATACGTTATATAGTAATAGTATATAACGTTATACGTTATATAGTAATAGTATATAACGTTATACGTTATATAGTAGTATTATATAACGTTATGCGTTATATAGTAATAGTATATAACGTTATACGATAGTACGTAATAATATACAACGTTATACGTGATATGGTAATACTATATAACGTTAAACGTTAATACGTAATAGTATATATCGTTATACGTTATATAGTAATAGTATATAACGTTATACGTTATATAGTAATATTATATAACGTTATACGTTATTACGTAATAGTATATAACGTTATACGTTAATACGTAATAGTATATATCGTTATACGTTATATAGTAATAGTATATAACGTTATACGTTATATAGTAATAGTATATAACGTTATACGTTATATAGTAATAGTATATAACGTTATACGTTATATAGTAATAGTATATAACGTTATACGTTATATAGTAATAGTATATAACGTTATACGTTAGTACGTAATAATATACAACGTTATACGTGATATGGTAATACTATATAACGTTATACGTCAATACGTAATAGTATATATCGTTATACGTTATATAGTAATAGTATATAACGTTATACGTTATATAGTAATATTATATAACGTTATGCGTTATATAGTAATAGTATATAACGTTATACGTTATATAGTAATAGTATATAACGTTATGCGTTATATAGTAATAGTATATAACGTTATACGATAGTACGGAATAGTATATATCGTTATATATATATAGTAATAATATATAACGTTATACGTTATATAGTAATAGTATATAACGTTATACGTTATATAGTAATAGTATATAACGTTATACGTTATATAGTAATAGTATATAACGTTATACGTTAGTACGTAATAATATACAACGTTATACGTGATATGGTAATACTATATAACGTTAAACGTTAATACGTAATAGTATATATCGTTATACGTTATATAGTAATAGTATTTAACGTTATACGTTATATAGTAATAGTATATAACGTTATACGTTATATAGTAGTATTATATAACGTTATGTGTTATATAGTAATAGTATATAACGTTATACGATAGTACGTAATAGTATATAACGTTATACGTGATATGGTAATACTATATAACGTTATACGCTATTACGTAATAGTATATAACGTTATACGTTAATACGTCATAGTATATATCGTTATACGTTATATAGTAATAGTATATAACGTTATACGTTATATAGTAATAGTATATAACGTTATACGTTATATAGTAATAGTATATAACGTTATACGTTATATAGTAATATTATATAACGTTATGCGTTATATAGTAATAGTATATAACGTTATACGTTATATAGTAATAGTATATAACGTTATACGTTATATGGTAATAGTATATAACGTTATACGTTATATAGTAATAGTATATAACGTTATACGTTATATAGTAATAGTATATAACGTTATACGTTAGTACGTAATAATATACAACGTTATACGTGATATGGCAATACTATATAACGTTATACGTTATATAGTAATAGTATATAACGTTATACGTTATATAGAAATAGTATATAACGTTATACGTTATATAGTAATAGTATATAACGTTATACGTTATATAGTAATAGTATATAACGTCATACGTTATATAGTAATAGTATATACCGTTATACGTTATATAGTAATAGTATATAACGTTATACGTTATATAGTAATAGTATATAACGTTATACGTTAGTACGTAATAATATATATCGTTATACGTTATATAGTAATAGTATATAACGTTATGCGTTATATAGTAATAGTATATAACGTTATACGTTAGTACGTAATAATATACAACGTTATACGTGATATGGCAATACTATATAACGTTATACGCTATTACGTAATAGTATATAACGTTATACGTTAATACGTCATAGTATATATCGTTATACGTTATATAGTAATAGTATATAACGTTATACGTTATATAGTAATAGTATATAACGTTATACGTTATATGGTAATAGTATATAACGTTATACGTTATATAGTAATAGTATATAACGTTATACGTTATATAGTAATAGTATATAACGTTATACGTTAGTACGTAATAATATACAACGTTATACGTGATATGGCAATACTATATAACGTTATACGTTATATACTATTACTATATACCGTTATACGTTATATAGTAATACTATATAACGTTATACGTTATATAGTAATAGTATATAACGTTATACGTTATATAGTAATAGTATATAACGTTATACGTTATATAGTAATAGTATATAACGTTATACGTTAGTACGTAATAATATACAACGTTATACGTGATATGGTAATACTATATAACGTTATACGTTAATACGTAATAGTATATATCGTTATACGTTATATAGTAATAGTATATAACGTTATACGTTATATAGTAATAGTATATAACGTTATACGTTATATAGTAGTATTATATAACGTTATGCGTTATATAGTAATAGTATATAACGTTATACGATAGTACGTAATAATATACAACGTTATACGTGATATGGTAATACTATATAACGTTAAACGTTAATACGTAATAGTATATATCGTTATACGTTATATAGTAATAGTATATAACGTTATACGTTATATAGTAATATTATATAACGTTATACGTTATTACGTAATAGTATATAACGTTATACGTTAATACGTAATAGTATATATCGTTATACGTTATATAGTAATAGTATATAACGTTATACGTTATATAGTAATAGTATATAACGTTATACGTTATATAGTAATAGTATATAACGTTATACGTTATATAGTAATAGTATATAACGTTATACGTTATATAGTAATAGTATATAACGTTATACGTTATATAGTAATAGTATATAACGTTATACGTTAGTACGTAATAATATACAACGTTATACGTGATATGGTAATACTATATAACGTTATACGTCAATACGTAATAGTATATATCGTTATACGTTATATAGTAATAGTATATAACGTTATACGTTATATAGTAATATTATATAACGTTATGCGTTATATAGTAATAGTATATAACGTTATACGTTATATAGTAATAGTATATAACGTTATGCGTTATATAGTAATAGTATATAACGTTATACGATAGTACGGAATAGTATATATCGTTATATATATATAGTAATAGTATATAACGTTATACGTTATATAGTAATAGTATATAACGTTATACGTTATATAGTAATAGTATATAACGTTATACGTTATATAGTAATAGTATATAACGTTATACGTTAGTACGTAATAATATACAACGTTATACGTGATATGGTAATACTATATAACGTTAAACGTTAATACGTAATAGTATATATCGTTATACGTTATATAGTAATAGTATATAACGTTATACGTTATATAGTAATAGTATATAACGTTATACGTTATATAGTAGTATTATATAACGTTATGCGTTATATAGTAATAGTATATAACGTTATACGATAGTACGTAATAGTATATAACGTTATACGTTAATACGTAATAGTATATATCGTTATACGTTATATAGTAATAGTATATAACGTTATACGTTATATAGTAATAGTATATAACGTTATACGTTATATAGTAATAGTATATAACGTTATACGTTATATAGTAATAGTATATAACGTTATACGTTATATAGTAATAGTATATAACGTTATACGTTAGTACGTAATAATATACAACGTTATACGTGATATGGTAATACTATATAACGTTATACGTCAATACGTAATAGTATATATCGTTATACGTTATATAGTAATAGTATATAACGTTATACGTTATATAGTAATATTATATAACGTTATGCGTTATATAGTAATAGTATATAACGTTATACGTTATATAGTAATAGTATATAACGTTATGCGTTATATAGTAATAGTATATAACGTTATACGATAGTACGGAATAGTATATATCGTTATATATATATAGTAATAGTATATAACGTTATACGTTATATAGTAATAGTATATAACGTTATACGTTATATAGTAATAGTATATAACGTTATACGTTATATAGTAATAGTATATAACGTTATACGTTAGTACGTAATAATATACAACGTTATACGTGATATGGTAATACTATATAACGTTAAACGTTAATACGTAATAGTATATATCGTTATACGTTATATAGTAATAGTATATAACGTTATACGTTATATAGTAATAGTATATAACGTTATACGTTATATAGTAGTATTATATAACGTTATGCGTTATATAGTAATAGTATATAACGTTATACGATAGTACGTAATAGTATATAACGTTATACGTGATATGGTAATACTATATAACGTTATACGCTATTACGTAATAGTATATAACGTTATACGTTAATACGTCATAGTATATATCGTTATACGTTATATAGTAATAGTATATAACGTTATACGTTATATAGTAATAGTATATAACGTTATACGTTATATAGTAATAGTATATAACGTTATACGTTATATAGTAATATTATATAACGTTATGCGTTATATAGTAATAGTATATAACGTTATACGTTATATAGTAATAGTATATAACGTTATACGTTATATGGTAATAGTATATAACGTTATACGTTATATAGTAATAGTATATAACGTTATACGTTATATAGTAATAGTATATAACGTTATACGTTAGTACGTAATAATATACAACGTTATACGTGATATGGCAATACTATATAACGTTATACGTTATATAGTATAAGTATATAACGTTATACGTTATATAGTAATAGTATATAACGTTATACGTTATATAGTAATATTATCTAACGTTATACGCTATTACGTAATAGTATATATCGTTATACGTTAATACGTAATAGTATATATCGTTATACGTTATATAGAAATAGTATATAGCGATATACGTTATATAGTAATAGTATATAACGTTATACGTTATATAGTAATAGTATATAACGTTATACGTTATATAGTAATATTATATAACGTTATGCGTTATATAGTAATAGTATATAACGTTATACGTTATATAGTAATAGTATTTAACGTTATACGTTATATGGTAATAGTATATAACGTTATACGTTATATAGTAATAGTATATAACGTTATACGTTAGTACGTAATAATATACAACGTTATACGTGATATGGCAATACTATATAACGTTATACGTTATTACGTAATAGTATATAACGTTATACGTTATATAGTAATATTATATAACGTTATGCGTTATATAGTAATAGTATATAACGTTATACGTTAGTACGTAATAATATACAACGTTATACGTGATATGGCAATACTATATAACGTTATACGTTATTACGTAATAGTATATAACGTTATACGTTATTACGTAATAGTATACAACGTTATACGTGATATGGTAAAACTATATAACGTTATACGTTAATACCTAATAGTATATATCGTTATACGTTATATAGTAATAGTATATAACGTTATACGTTATATAGTAATAGTATATAACGTTATACGTTATATAGTAATAGTATATAACGTTATACGTTATATAGTAATAGTATATAACGTTATACGTTAGTACGTAATAATATACAACGTTATACGTGATATGGTAATACTATATAACGTTATACGTTAATACGTAATAGTATATATCGTTATACGTTATATAGTAATAGTATATAACGTTATACGTTATATAGTAATATTATATAACGTTATGGGTTATATAGTAATAGTATATAACGTTATACGTTATATAGTAATAGTATATAACGTTATGCGTTATATAGTAATAGTATATAACGTTATACGATAGTACGGAATAGTATATATCGTTATACGTTATATACTATTACTATATAACGTTATACGTTATATAGTAATAGTATATAACGTTATACGTTATATAGTAATAGTATATAACATTATACGTTAGTACGTAATAATATACAACGTTATACGTGATATGGTAATACTATATAACGTTAAACGTTAACGCGTAATAGTATATAACGTTAAACGTTAACGCGTAATAGTATATATCGTTATACGTTATATAGTAATAGTATATAACGTTATACGTTATATAGTAATAGTATATAACGTTAAACGTTAATGCGTAATAGTATATATAGTTATACGTTATATAGTAATAGTATATAACGTTGTACGTTATATAGTAATAGTATATAACATTATACGTTATATAGTAATATTATATAACGTTATGCGTTATATAGAAATAGTATATAACGTTATACGTGATATGGTAATACTATATAAAGTTGTACGCTATTACGTAATAGTATATAACGTTATACGTTAATACGTAATAGTATATATCGTTATACGTTATATAGTAATAGTATATAACGTTATACGTTATAGTAATAGTATATAACGTTATACGTTAGTACGTAATAGTATATAACGTTATACGTTAATACGTAATAGTATATATCGTTATACGTTATATAGTAACAGTATATAACGTATAACGTTATATACTATTACTATATAACGTTATACGTTATATAGTAATAGTATATAACGTTATACGTTATATAGTAATAGTATATAACGCTATACGTGATATGGTAAAACTATATAACGTTATACGTTAATACGTAATAGTATATATCGTTATACGTTATATAGTAATAGTATATAACGTTATACGTTATATAGTAATAGTATATAACGTTATACGTTATATAGTAATAGTATATAACGTTATACGTTATATAGTAATAGTATATAACGTTATACGTTAGTACGTAATAATATACAACGTTATACGTGATATGGCAATACTATATAACGTTATACGTTATTACGTAATAGTATATAACGTTATACGTTATATAGTAATACTATATAACGTTATACGTTATATAGTAATAGTATATAACGTCATACGTTATATAGTAATAGTATATAACGTTATACGTTAGTACGTAATAATATACAACGTTATACGTGATATGGTAATACTATATAACGTTATACGCTATTACGTAATAGTATATAACGTTATACGTTAATGCGTAATAGTATATATCGTTATACGTTATATAGTAATAGTATATAGCGATATACGTTATATAGTAATAGTATATAACGTTATACGTTATATAGTAATAGTATATAACGTTATACGTTATATAGTAATATTATATAACGTTATGCGTTATATAGTAATAGTATATAACGTTATACGTTATATAGTATAAGTATATAACGTTATACGTTATATAGTAATAGTATATAACGTTATACGTTATATAGTAATAGTATATAACGTTATACGTTAGTACGTAATAATATACAACGTTATACGTGATATGGTAATACTATATAACGTTAAACGTTAATACGTAATAGTATATATCGTTATACGTTATATAGTAATACTATATAACGTTATACGTTATATAGTAATAGTATATAACGTTATACGTTATATAGTAGTATTATATAACGTTATGCGTTATATAGTAATAGTATATAACGTTATACGATAGTACGTAATAGTATATAACGTTATACGTGATATGGTAATACTATATAACGTTATACGCTATTACGTAATAGTATATAACGTTATACGTTAATACGTCATAGTATATATCGTTATACGTTATATAGTAATAGTATATAACGTTATACGTTATATAGTAATAGTATATAACGTTATACGTTATATAGTAATAGTATATAACGTTATACGTTATATAGTAATATTATATAACGTTATGCGTTATATACTATTACTATATAACGTTATACGTTATATAGTAATAGTATATAACGTTATACGTTATATGGTAATAGTATATAACGTTATACGTTATATAGTAATAGTATATAACGTTATACGTTATATAGTAATAGTATATAACGTTATACGTTAGTACGTAATAATATACAACGTTATACGTGATATGGCAATACTATATAACGTTATACGTTATATAGTAATAGTATATAACGTTATACGTTATATAGAAATAGTATATAACGTTATACGTTATATAGTAATAGTATATAACGTTATACGTTATATAGTAATAGTATATAACGTTATACGTTAGTACGTAATAATATATATCGTTATACGTTATATAGTAATAGTATATAACGTTATGCGTTATATAGTAATAGTATATAACGTTATACGTTAGTACGTAATAATATACAACGTTATACGTGATATGGCAATACTATATAACGTTATACGTTAATACGTAATAGTATATATCGTTATACGTTATATAGTAATAGTATATAACGTTATACGTTATATAGTAATAGTATATAACGTTATACGTTATATAGTAATAGTATATAACGTTATACGTTAGTACGTAATAATATACAACGTTATACGTGATATGGTAATACTATCTAACGTTATACGTTAATACGTAATAGTATATATCGTTATACGTTATATAGTAATAGTATATAACGTTATACGTTATATAGTAATAGTATATAACGTCATACGTTATATAGTAATAGTATATAACGTTATACGTTAGTACGTAATAATATACAACGTTATACGTGATATGGTAATACTATATAACGTTATACGCTATTACGTAATAGTATATAACGTTATACGTTAATACGTAATAGTATATATCGTTATACGTTATATAGTAATAGTATATAGCGATATACGTTATATAGTAATAATATATAACGTTATACGTTATATAGTAATAGTATATAACGTTATACGTTATATAGTAATATTATATAACGTTATGCGTTATATAGTAATAGTATATAACGTTATACGTTATATAGTAATAGTATATAACGTTATACGTTATATAGTAATAGTATATAACGTTATACGTTAGTACGTAATAATATACAACGTTTTACCTGATATGGCAATACTATATAACGTTATACGTTATTACGTAATAGTATATAACGTTATACGTTATATAGTAATATTATATAACGTTATGCGTTATATAGTAATAGTATATAACGTTATACGTTAGTACGTAATAATATACAACGTTATAAGTGATATGGCAATACTATATAACGTTATACGTTATCACGTAATAGTATATAACGTTATACGTTATTACGTAATAGTATACAACGTTATACGTGATATGGTAAAACTATATAACGTTATACGTTAATACGTAATAGTATATATCGTTATACGTTATATAGTAATAGTATATAACGTTATACGTTATATAGTAATAGTATATAACGTTATACGTTATATAGTAATAGTATATAACGTTATGCGTTATATAGTAATAGTATATATAACGTTATACGTTATATAGTAATAGTATATAACGTTATACGTTAGTACGTAATAATATACAACGTTATACGTGATATGGTAATACTATATAACGTTATACGTCAATACGTAATAGTATATATCGTTATACGTTATATAGTAATAGTATATAACGTTATACGTTATATAGTAATATTATATAACGTTATGCGTTATATAGTAATAGTATATAACGTTATACGTTATATAGTAATAGTATATAACGTTATGCGTTATATAGTAATAGTATATAACGTTATACGATAGTACGGAATAGTATATATCGTTATACGTTATATAGTAATAGTATATAACGTTATACGTTATATAGTAATAGTATATAACGTTATACGTTATATAGTAATAGTATATAACGTTATACGTTATATAGTAATAGTATATAACGTTATACGTTAGTACGTAATAATATACAACGTTATACGTGAGATGGTAATACTATATAACGTTAAACGTTAATACGTAATAGTATATATCGTTATACGTTATATAGTAATAGTATATAACGTTATACGTTATATAGTAATAGTATATAACGTTATACGTTATATAGTAGTATTATATAACGTTATGCGTTATATAGTAATAGTATATAACGTTATACGATAGTACGTAATAATATACAACGTTATACGTGATATGGTAATACTATATAACGTTAAACGTTAATACGTAATAGTATATATCGTTATACGTTATATAGTAATAGTATATAACGTTATACGTTATATAGTAATATTATATAACGTTATACGTTATTACGTAATAGTATATAACGTTATACGTTAATACGTAATAGTATATATCGTTATACGTTATATAGTAATAGTATATAACGTTATACGTTATATAGTAATAGTATATAACGTTATACGTTATATAGTAATAGTATATAACGTTATACGTTATATAGTAATAGTATATAACGTTATACGTTATATAGTAATAGTATATAACGTTATACGTTAGTACGTAATAATATACAACGTTATACGTGATATGGTAATACTATATAACGTTATACGTCAATACGTAATAGTATATATCGTTATACGTTATATAGTAATAGTATATAACGTTATACGTTATATAGTAATATTATATAACGTTATGCGTTATATAGTAATAGTATATAACGTTATACGTTATATAGTAATAGTATATAACGTTATGCGTTATATAGTAATAGTATATAACGTTATACGATAGTACGGAATAGTATATATCGTTATATGTTATATAGTAATAGTATATAACGTTATACGTTATATAGTAATAGTATATAACGTTATACGTTATATAGTAATAGTATATAACGTTATACGTTATATAGTAATAGTATATAACGTTATACGTTAGTACGTAATAATATACAACGTTATACGTGATATGGTAATACTATATAACGTTAAACGTTAATACGTAATAGTATATATCGTTATACGTTATATAGTAATAGTATATAACGTTATACGTTATATAGTAATAGTATATAACGTTATACGTTATATAGTAGTATTATATAACGTTATGCGTTATATAGTAATAGTATATAACGTTATACGATAGTACGTAATAGTATATAACGTTATACGTGATATGGTAATACTATATAACGTTATACGCTATTACGTAATAGTATATAACGTTATACGTTAATACGTCATAGTATATATCGTTATACGTTATATAGTAATAGTATATAACGTTATACGTTATATAGTAATAGTATATAACGTTATACGTTATATAGTAATAGTATATAACGTTATACGTTATATAGTAATATTATATAACGTTATGCGTTATATAGTAATAGTATATAACGTTATACGTTATATAGTAATAGTATATAACGTTATACGTTATATGGTAATAGTATATAACGTTATACGTTATATAGTAATAGTATATAACGTTATACGTTATATAGTAATAGTATATAACGTTATACGTTAGTACGTAATAATATACAACGTTATACGTGATATGGCAATACTATATAACGTTATACGTTATATAGTAATAGTATATAACGTTATACGTTATATAGAAATAGTATATAACGTTATACGTTATATAGTAATAGTATATAACGTTATACGTTATATAGTAATAGTATATAACGTCATACGTTATATAGTAATAGTATATACCGTTATACGTTATATAGTAATAGTATATAACGTTATACGTTATATAGTAATAGTATATAACGTTATACGTTAGTACGTAATAATATATATCGTTATACGTTATATAGTAATAGTATATAACGTTATGCGTTATATAGTAATAGTATATAACGTTATACGTTAGTACGTAATAATATACAACGTTATACGTGATATGGCAATACTATATAACGTTATACGCTATTACGTAATAGTATATAACGTTATACGTTAATACGTCATAGTATATATCGTTATACGTTATATAGTAATAGTATATAACGTTATACGTTATATAGTAATAGTATATAACGTTATACGTTATATGGTAATAGTATATAACGTTATACGTTATATAGTAATAGTATATAACGTTATACGTTAGTACGTAATAATATATATCGTTATACGTTATATAGTAATAGTATATAACGTTATGCGTTATATAGTAATAGTATATAACGTTATACGTTAGTACGTAATAATATACAACGTTATACGTGATATGGCAATACTATATAACGTTATACGCTATTACGTAATAGTATATAACGTTATACGTTAATACGTCATAGTATATATCGTTATACGTTATATAGTAATAGTATATAACGTTATACGTTATATAGTAATAGTATATAACGTTATACGTTATATGGGAATAGTATATAACGTTATACGTTATATAGTAATAGTATATAACGTTATACGTTATATAGTAATAGTATATAACGTTATACGTTAGTACGTAATAATATACAACGTTATACGTGATATGGCAATACTATATAACGTTATACGTTATATAGTAATAGTATATACCGTTATACGTTATATAGTAATAGTATATAACGTTATACGTTATATAGTAATAGTATATAACGTTATACGTTATATAGTAATAGTATATAACGTTATACGTTATATAGTAATAGTATATAACGTTATACGTTAGTACGTAATAATATACAACGTTATACGTGATATGGTAATACTATATAACGTTAAACGTTAATACGTAATAGTATATATCGTTATACGTTATATAGTAATAGTATATAACGTTATACGTTATATAGTAATAGTATATAACGTTATACGTTATATAGTAGTATTATATAACGTTATGCGTTATATAGTAATAGTATATAACGTTATACGATAGTACGTAATAATATACAACGTTATACGTGATATGGTAATACTATATAACGTTAAACGTTAATACGTAATAGTATATATCGTTATACGTTATATAGTAATAGTATATAACGTTATACGTTATATAGTAATATTATATAACGTTATACGTTATTACGTAATAGTATATAACGTTATACGTTAATACGTAATAGTATATATCGTTATACGTTATATAGTAATAGTATATAACGTTATACGTTATATAGTAATAGTATATAACGTTATACGTTATATAGTAATAGTATATAACGTTATACGTTATATAGTAATAGTATATAACGTTATACGTTATATAGTAATAGTATATAACGTTATACGTTAGTACGTAATAATATACAAAGTTATACGTGATATGGTAATACTATATAACGTTATACGTCAATACGTAATAGTATATATCGTTATACGTTATATAGTAATAGTATATAACGTTATACGTTATATAGTAATATTATATAACGTTATGCGTTATATAGTAATAGTATATAACGTTATACGTTATATAGTAATAGTATATAACGTTATGCGTTATATAGTAATAGTATATAACGTTATACGATAGTACGGAATAGTATATATCGTTATATATATATAGTAATAGTATATAACGTTATACGTTATATAGTAATAGTATATAACGTTATACGTTATATAGTAATAGTATATAACGTTATACGTTATATAGTAATAGTATATAACGTTATACGTTAGTACGTAATAATATACAACGTTATACGTGATATGGTAATACTATATAACGTTAAACGTTAATACGTAATAGTATATATCGTTATACGTTATATAGTAATAGTATATAACGTTATACGTTATATAGTAATAGTATATAACGTTATACGTTATATAGTAGTATTATATAACGTTATGCGTTATATAGTAATAGTATATAACGTTATACGATAGTACGTAATAGTATATAACGTTATACGTGATATGGTAATACTATATAACGTTATACGCTATTACGTAATAGTATATAACGTTATACGTTAATACGTCATAGTATATATCGTTATACGTTATATAGTAATAGTATATAACGTTATACGTTATATAGTAATAGTATATAACGTTATACGTTATATAGTAATAGTATATAACGTTATACGTTATATAGTAATATTATATAACGTTATGCGTTATATAGTAATAGTATATAACGTTATACGTTATATAGTAATAGTATATAACGTTATACGTTATATGGTAATAGTATATAACGTTATACGTTATATAGTAATAGTATATAACGTTATACGTTATATAGTAATAGTATATAACGTTATACGTTAGTACGTAATAATATACAACGTTATACGTGATATGGCAATACTATATAACGTTATACGTTATATAGTAATAGTATATAACGTTATACGTTATATAGAAATAGTATATAACGTTATACGTTATATAGTAATAGTATATAACGTTATACGTTATATAGTAATAGTATATAACGTTATACGTTATATAGTAATAGTATATACCGTTATACGTTATATAGTAATAGTATATAACGTTATACGTTATATAGTAATAGTATATAACGTTATACGTTAGTACGTAATAATATATATCGTTATACGTTATATAGTAATAGTATATAACGTTATGCGTTATATAGTAATAGTATATAACGTTATACGTTAGTACGTAATAATATACAATGTTATACGTGATATGGCAATACTATATAACGTTATACGTTATTACGTAATAGTATATAACGTTATACGTGATTACGTAATAGTATACAACGTTATACGTGATATGGTAAAACTATATAACGTTATACGTTAATACGTAATAGTATATATCGTTATACGTTATATAGTAATAGTATATACCGTTATACGTTATATAGTAATAGTATATAACGTTATACGTTATATAGTAATAGTATATAACGTTATACGTTATATAGTAATAGTATATAACGTTATACGTTATATAGTAATAGTATATAACGTTATACGTTAGTACGTGATAATATACAACGTTATACGTGATATGGTAATACTATATAACGTTAAACGTTAATACGTAATAGTATATATCGTTATACGTTATATAGTAATAGTATATAACGTTATACGTTATATAGTAATAGTATATAACGTTATACGTTATATAGTAGTATTATATAACGTTATGCGTTATATAGTAATAGTATATAACGTTATACGATAGTACGTAATAATATACAACGTTATACGTGATATGGTAATACTATATAACGTTAAACGTTAATACGTAATAGTATATATCGTTATACGTTATATAGTAATAGTATATAACGTTATACGTTATATAGTAATATTATATAACGTTATACGTTATTACGTAATAGTATATAACGTTATACGTTAATACGTAATAGTATATATCGTTATACGTTATATAGTAATAGTATATAACGTTATACGTTATATAGTAATAGTATATAACGTTATACGTTATATAGTAATAGTATATAACGTTATACGTTATATAGTAATAGTATATAACGTTATACGTTATATAGTAATAGTATATAACGTTATACGTTATATAGTAATAGTATATAACGTTATACGTTAGTACGTAATAATATACAACGTTATACGTGATATGGTAATACTATATAACGTTATACGTCAATACGTAATAGTATATATCGTTATACGTTATATAGTAATAGTATATAACGTTATACGTTATATAGTAATATTATATAACGTTATGCGTTATATAGTAATAGTATATAACGTTATACGTTATATAGTAATAGTATATAACGTTATGCGTTATATAGTAATAGTATATAACGTTATACGATAGTACGGAATAGTATATATCGTTATATATATATAGTAATAGTATATAACGTTATACGTTATATAGTAATAGTATATAACGTTATACGTTATATAGTAATAGTATATAACGTTATACGTTATATAGTAATAGTATATAACGTTATACGTTAGTACGTAATAATATACAACGTTATACGTGATATGGTAATACTATATAACGTTAAACGTTAATACGTAATAGTATATATCGTTATACGTTATATAGTAATAGTATATAACGTTATACGTTATATAGTAATAGTATATAACGTTATACGTTATATAGTAGTATTATATAACGTTATGCGTTATATAGTAATAGTATATAACGTTATACGATAGTACGTAATAGTATATAACGTTATACGTGATATGGTAATACTATATAACGTTATACGCTATTACGTAATAGTATATAACGTTATACGTTAATACGTCATAGTATATATCGTTATACGTTATATAGTAATAGTATATAACGTTATACGTTATATAGTAATAGTATATAACGTTATACGTTATATAGTAATAGTATATAACGTTATACGTTATATAGTAATATTATATAACGTTATGCGTTATATAGTAATAGTATATAACGTTATACGTTATATAGTAATAGTATATAACGTTATACGTTATATGGTAATAGTATATAACGTTATACGTTATATAGTAATAGTATATAACGTTATACGTTATATAGTAATAGTATATAACGTTATACGTTAGTACGTAATAATATACAACGTTATACGTGATATGGCAATACTATATAACGTTATACGTTATATAGTAATAGTATATAACGTTATACGTTATATAGAAATAGTATATAACGTTACACGTTATATAGTAATAGTATATAACGTTATACGTTATATAGTAATAGTATATAACGTCATACGTTATATAGTAATAGTATATACCGTTATACGTTATATAGTAATAGTATATAACGTTATACGTTATATAGTAATAGTATATAACGTTATACGTTAGTACGTAATAATATATATCGTTATACGTTATATAGTAATAGTATATAACGTTATACGTTATATAGTAATAGTATATAACGTTATACGTTAGTACGTAATAATATACAACGTTATACGTGATATGGCAATACTATATAACGTTATACGTTATTACGTAATAGTATATAACGTTATACGTGATTACGTAATAGTATACAACGTTATACGTGATATGGTAAAACTATATAACGTTATACGTTAATACGTAATAGTATATATCGTTATACGTTATATAGTAATAGTATATAACGTTATACGTTATATAGTAATAGTATATAACGTTATACGTTATATAGTAATAGTATATAACGTTATACGTTATATAGTAATAGTATATAACGTTATACGTTAGTACGTAATAATATACAACGTTATACGTGATATGGTAATACTATCTAACGTTATACGTTAATACGTAATAGTATATATCGTTATACGTTATATAGTAATAGTATATAACGTTATACGTTATATAGTAATAGTATATAACGTCATACGTTATATAGTAATAGTATATAACGTTATACGTTAGTACGTAATAATATACAACGTTATACGTGATATGGTAATACTATATAACGTTATACGCTATTACGTAATAGTATATAACGTTATACGTTAATACGTAATAGTATATATCGTTATACGTTATATAGTAATAGTATATAACGTTATACGTTATATAGTATAAGTATATAACGTTATACGTTATATAGTAATAGTATATAACGTTATACGTTAGTACGTAATAATATACAACGTTATACGTGATATGGCAATACTATATAACGTTATACGTTATCACGTAATAGTATATAACGTTATACGTTATTACGTAATAGTGTACAACGTTATACGTGATATGGTAAAACTATATAACGTTATACGTTAATACGTAATAGTATATATCGTTATACGTTATATAGTAATAGTATATAACGTTATACGTTATATAGTAATAGTATATAACGTTATACGTTAGTACGTAATAATATACAACGTTTTACCTGATATGGCAATACTATATAACGTTATACGTTATTACGTAATAGTATATAACGTTATACGTTATATAGTAATATTATATAACGTTATGCGTTATATAGTAATAGTATATAACGTTATACGTTATATAGTATAAGTATATAACGTTATACGTTATATAGTATAAGTATATAACGTTATACGTTATATAGTAATAGTATATAACGTTATACGTTAGTACGTAATAATATACAACGTTTTACCTGATATGGCAATACTATATAACGTTATACGTTATTACGTAATAGTATATAACGTTATACGTTATATAGTAATATTATATAACGTTATGCGTTATATAGTAATAGTATATAACGTTATACGTTATATAGTATAAGTATATAACGTTATACGTTATATAGTAATAGTATATAACGTTATACGTTAGTACGTAATAATATACAACGTTATACGTGATATGGCAATACTATATAACGTTATACGTTATCACGTAATAGTATATAACGTTATACGTTATTACGTAATAGTGTACAACGTTATACGTGATATGGTAAAACTATATAACGTTATACGTTAATACGTAATAGTATATATCGTTATACGTTATATAGTAATAGTATATAACGTTATACGTTATATAGTAATAGTATATAACGTTATACGTTATATAGTAATAGTATATAACGTTATACGTTATATAGTAATAGTATATAACGTTATACGTTATATAGTAATAGTATATAACGTTATACGTTAGTACGTAATAATATACAACGTTATACGTGATATGGTAATACTATATAACGTTAAACGTTAATACGTAATAGTATATATCGTTATACGTTATATAGTAATAGTATATAACGTTATACGTTATATAGTAATATTATATAACGTTATGCGTTATATAGTAATAGTATATAACGTTATGCGTTATATAGAAATAGTATATAACGTTATACGTGATATGGTAATACTATATAACGTTATACGTTATTACGTAATAGTATATAACGTTATACGTTAATACGTAATAGTATATATCGTTATACGTTATATAGTAATAGTATATAACGTTATACGTTATATAGTAATAGTATATAACGTTATACGTTATATAGTAATAGTATATAACGTTATACGTTATATAGTAATAGTATATAACGTTATACGTTATATAGTAATAGTATACAACGTTATACGTGATATGGTAAAACTATATAACGTTATACGTTAATACGTAATAGTATATATCGTTATACGTTATATAGTAATAGTATATAACATTATACGTTATATAGTAATAGTATACAACGTTATACGTTATATAGTAATAGTATATAACGTTATACGTTATATAGTAATAGTATATAACGTTATACGTTATATAGTAATAGTATATAACGTTATACGTTAGTACGTAATAATATACAACGTTATACCTGATATGGCAATACTATATAACGTTATACGTTATTACGTAATAGTATATAACGTTATACGTTATATAGTAATATTATATAACGTTATGCGTTATATAGTAATAGTATATAACGTTATACGTTATATAGTAATAGTATATAACGTTATGCATTATATAGTAATAGTATATAACGTTATACGATAGTACGGAATAGTATATACCGTTATACGTTATATAGTAATAGTATATAACGTTATATGTTATATAGTAATAGTATATAACGTTATACGTTATATAGTAATAGTATATAACGTTATGCATTAGTACGTAATAATATACAACGTTATACGTGATATGGTAATACTATATAACGTTATACGCTATTACGTAACAGTATATAACGTTATACATTAATACGTAATAGTATATATCGTTATACGTTATATAGTAATAGTATATAGCGATATACGTTATATAGTAATAGTATATAACGTTATACGTTATATAGTAATAGTATATAACGTTATACGTTATATAGTAACATTATATAACGTTATGCGTTATATAGTAATAGTATATAACGTTATACGTTATATAGTAATAGTATTTAACGTTATACGTTATATAGTAATAGTATATAACGTTATACGTTATATAGTAATAGTATATAACGTTATACGTTAGTACGTAATAATATACAACGTTATACGTGATATGGCAATACAATATAACGTTATACGTTATTACGTAATAGTATATAACGTTATACGTTATATAGTAATATTATATAACGTTATGCGTTATATAGTAATAGTATATAACGTTATACGTTAGTACGTAATAATATACAACGTTATACGTGATATGGCAATACTATATAACGTTATACGTTATTACGTAATAGTATATAACGTTATACGTTATTACGTAATAGTATACAACGTTATACGTGATATGGTAAAACTATATAACGTTATACGTTAATACGTAATAGTATATACCGTTATACGTTATATAGTAATAGTATATAACGTTATATGTTATATAGTAATAGTATATAACGTTATACGTTATATAGTAATAGTATATAACGTTATGCATTAGTACGTAATAATATACAACGTTATACGTGATATGGTAATACTATATAACGTTATACGCTATTACGTAACAGTATATAACGTTATACATTAATACGTAATAGTATATATCGTTATACGTTATATAGTAATAGTATATAGCGATATACGTTATATAGTAATAGTATATAACGTTATACGTTATATAGTAATAGTATATAACGTTATACGTTATATAGTAACATTATATAACGTTATGCGTTATATAGTAATAGTATATAGCGTTATACGTTATATAGTAATAGTATATAACGTTATACGTTATATAGTAATAGTATATAACGTCATACGTTATATAGTAATAGTATATAACGTTATACGTTAGTACGTAATAATATACAACGCTATACGTGATATGGTAATACTATATAACGTTATACGCTATTACGTAATAGTATATAACGTTATACGTTAATACGTAATAGTATATATCGTTATACGTTATATAGTAATAGTATATAGCGATATACGTTATATAGTAATAGTATATAACGTTATACGTTATATAGTAATAGTATATAACGTTATACGTTATATAGTAATATTATATAACGTTATGCGTTATATAGTAATAGTATATAACGTTATACGTTATATAGTATAAGTATATAACGTTATACGTTATATAGTAATAGTATATAACGTTATACGTTAGTACGAAATAATATACAACGTTTTACCTGATATGGCAATACTATATAACGTTATACGTTATTACGTAATAGTATATAACGTTATACGTTATATAGTAATATTATATAACGTTATGCGTTATATAGTAATAGTATATAACGTTATACGTTATATAGTATAAGTATATAACGTTATACGTTATATAGTAATAGTATATAACGTTATACGTTAGTACGTAATAATATACAACGTTATACGTGATATGGCAATACTATATAACGTTATACGTTATCACGTAATAGTATATAACGTTATACGTTATTACGTAATAGTGTACAACGTTATACGTGATATGGTAAAACTATATAACGTTATACGTTAATACGTAATAGTATATATCGTTATACGTTATATAGTAATAGTATATAACGTTATACGTTATATAGTAATAGTATATAACGTTATACGTTATATAGTAATAGTATATAACGTTATACGTTATATAGTAATAGTATATAACGTTATACGTTATATAGTAATAGTATATAACGTTATACGTTATATAGTAATAGTATATAACGTTATACGTTAGTACGTAATAATATACAACGTTATACGTGATATGGTAATACTATATAACGTTAAACGTTAATACGTAATAGTATATATCGTTATACGTTATATAGTAATAGTATATAACGTTATACGTTATATAGTAATATTATATAACGTTATGCGTTATATAGTAATAGTATATAACGTTATGCGTTATATAGAAATAGTATATAACGTTATACGTGATATGGTAATACTATATAACGTTATACGTTATTACGTAATAGTATATAACGTTATACGTTAATACGTAATAGTATATATCGTTATACGTTATACAGTAATAGTATATAACGTTATACGTTATATAGTAATAGTATATAACGTTATACGTTATATAGTAATAGTATATAACGTTATACGTTATATAGTAATAGTATATAACGTTATACGTTATATAGTAATAGTATACAACGTTATACGTGATATGGTAAAACTATATAACGTTATACGTTAATACGTAATAGTATATATCGTTATACGTTATATAGTAATAGTATATAACGTTATACGTTAGTACGTAATAATATACAACGTTATACCTGATATGGCAATACTATATAACGTTATACGTTATTACGTAATAGTATATAACGTTATACGTTATATAGTAATATTATATAACGTTATGCGTTATATAGTAATAGTATATAACGTTATACGTTATATAGTAATAGTATATAACGTTATGCATTATATAGTAATAGTATATAACGTTATACGATAGTACGGAATAGTATATACCGTTATACGTTATATAGTAATAGTATATAACGTTATATGTTATATAGTAATAGTATATAACGTTATACGTTATATAGTAATAGTATATAACGTTATGCATTAGTACGTAATAATATACAACGTTATACGTGATATGGTAATACTATATAACGTTATACGCTATTACGTAACAGTATATAACGTTATACATTAATACGTAATAGTATATATCGTTATACGTTATATAGTAATAGTATATAGCGATATACGTTATATAGTAATAGTATATAACGTTATACGTTATATAGTAATAGTATATAACGTTATACGTTATATAGTAACATTATATAACGTTATGCGTTATATAGTAATAGTATATAACGTTATACGTTATATAGTAATAGTATTTAACGTTATACGTTATATAGTAATAGTATATAACGTTATACGTTATATAGTAATAGTATATAACGTTATACGTTAGTACGTAATAATATACAACGTTATACGTGATATGGCAATACAATATAACGTTATACGTTATTACGTAATAGTATATAACGTTATACGTTATATAGTAATATTATATAACGTTATGCGTTATATAGTAATAGTATATAACGTTATACGTTAGTACGTAATAATATACAACGTTATACGTGATATGGCAATACTATATAACGTTATACGTTATTACGTAATAGTATATAACGTTATACGTTATTACGTAATAGTATACAACGTTATACGTGATATGGTAAAACTATATAACGTTATACGTTAATACGTAATAGTATATACCGTTATACGTTATATAGTAATAGTATATAACGTTATATGTTATATAGTAATAGTATATAACGTTATACGTTATATAGTAATAGTATATAACGTTATGCATTAGTACGTAATAATATACAACGTTATACGTGATATGGTAATACTATATAACGTTATACGCTATTACGTAACAGTATATAACGTTATACATTAATACGTAATAGTATATATCGTTATACGTTATATAGTAATAGTATATAGCGATATACGTTATATAGTAATAGTATATAACGTTATACGTTATATAGTAATAGTATATAACGTTATACGTTATATAGTAACATTATATAACGTTATGCGTTATATAGTAATAGTATATAGCGTTATACGTTATATAGTAATAGTATATAACGTTATACGTTATATAGTAATAGTATATAACGTCATACGTTATATAGTAATAGTATATAACGTTATACGTTAGTACGTAATAATATACAACGTTATACGTGATATGGTAATACTATATAACGTTATACGCTATTACGTAATAGTATATAACGTTATACGTTAATACGTAATAGTATATATCGTTATACGTTATATAGTAATAGTATATAGCGATATACGTTATATAGTAATAGTATATAACGTTATACGTTATATAGTAATAGTATATAACGTTATACGTTATATAGTAATATTATATAACGTTATGCGTTATATAGTAATAGTATATAACGTTATACGTTATATACTATAAGTATATAACGTTATACGTTATATAGTAATAGTATATAACGTTATACGTTAGTACGTAATAATGTACAACGTTTTACCTGATATGGCAATACTATATAACGTTATACGTTATTACGTAATAGTATATAACGTTATACGTTATATAGTAATATTATATAACGTTATGCGTTATATAGTAATAGTATATAACGTTATACGTTATATAGTATAAGTATATAACGTTATACGTTATATAGTAATAGTATATAACGTTATACGTTAGTACGTAATAATATACAACGTTATACGTGATATGGCAATACTATATAACGTTATACGTTATCACGTAATAGTATATAACGTTATACGTTATTACGTAATAGTGTACAACGTTATACGTGATATGGTAAAACTATATAACGTTATACGTTAATACGTAATAGTATATATCGTTATACGTTATATAGTAATAGTATATAACGTTATACGTTATATAGTAATAGTATATAACGTTATACGTTATATAGTAATAGTATATAACGTTATACGTTATATAGTAATAGTATATAACGTTATACGTTATATAGTAATAGTATATAACGTTATACGTTATATAGTAATAGTATATAACGTTATACGTTAGTACGTAATAATATACAACGTTATACGTGATATGGTAATACTATATAACGTTAAACGTTAATACGTAATAGTATATATCGTTATACGTTATATAGTAATAGTATATAACGTTATACGTTATATAGTAATATTATATAACGTTATGCGTTATATAGTAATAGTATATAACGTTATGCGTTATATAGAAATAGTATATAACGTTATACGTGATATGGTAATACTATATAACGTTATACGTTATTACGTAATAGTATATAACGTTATACGTTAATACGTAATAGTATATATCGTTATACGTTATATAGTAATAGTATATAACGTTATACGTTATATAGTAATAGTATATAACGTTATACGTTATATAGTAATAGTATATAACGTTATACGTTATATAGTAATAGTATATAACGTTATACGTTATATAGTAATAGTATACAACGTTATACGTGATATGGTTAAACTATATAACGTTATACGTTAATACGTAATAGTATATATCGTTATACGTTATATAGTAATAGTATATAACGTTATACGTTATATAGTAATAGTATATAACGTTATACGTTATATAGTAATAGTATATAACGTTATACGTTATATAGTAATAGTATATAACGTTATACGTTATATAGTAATAGTATATAACGTTATACGTTAGTACGTAATAATATACAACGTTATACCTGATATGGCAATACTATATAACGTTATACGTTATTACGTAATAGTATATAACGTTATACGTTATATAGTAATATTATATAACGTTATGCGTTATATAGTAATAATATATATCGTTATACGTTATATAGTAATAGTATATAACGTTATGCGTTATATAGTAATAGTATATAACGTTATACGTTAGTACGTAATAATATACAACGTTATACGTGATATGGCAATACTATATAACGTTATACGTTATTACGTAATAGTATATAACGTTATACGTGATTACGTAATAGTATACAACGTTATACGTGATATGGTAAAACTATATAACGTTATACGTTAATACGTAATAGTATATATCGTTATACGTTATATAGTAATAGTATATAACGTTATACGTTATATAGTAATAGTATATAACGTTATACGTTATATAGTAATAGTATATAACGTTATACGTTATATAGTAATAGTATATAACGTTATACGTTAGTACGTAATAATATACAACGTTATACGTGATATGGTAATACTATCTAACGTTATACGTTAATACGTAATAGTATATATCGTTATACGTTATATAGTAATAGTATATAACGTTATACGTTATATAGTAATAGTATATAACGTCATACGTTATATAGTAATAGTATATAACGTTATACGTTAGTACGTAATAATATACAACGTTATACGTGATATGGTAATACTATATAACGTTATACGCTATTACGTAATAGTATATAACGTTATACGTTAATACGTAATAGTATATATCGTTATACGTTATATAGTAATAGTATATAGCGATATACGTTATATAGTAATAGTATATAACGTTATACGTTATATAGTAATAGTATATAACGTTATACGTTATATAGTAATATTATATAACGTTATGCGTTATATAGTAATAGTATATAACGTTATACGTTATATAGTATAAGTATATAACGTTATACGTTATATAGTAATAGTATATAACGTTATACGTTAGTACGTAATAATATACAACGTTTTACCTGATATGGCAATACTATATAACGTTATACGTTATTACGTAATAGTATATAACGTTATACGTTATATAGTAATATTATATAACGTTATGCGTTATATAGTAATAGTATATAACGTTATACGTTATATAGTATAAGTATATAACGTTATACGTTATATAGTAATAGTATATAACGTTATACGTTAGTACGCAATAATATACAACGTTTTACCTGATATGGCAATACTATATAACGTTATACGTTATTACGTAATAGTATATAACGTTATACGTTATATAGTAATATTATATAACGTTATGCGTTATATAGTAATAGTATATAACGTTATACGTTATATAGTATAAGTATATAACGTTATACGTTATATAGTAATAGTATATAACGTTATACGTTAGTACGTAATAATATACAACGTTATACGTGATATGGCAATACTATATAACGTTATACGTTATCACGTAATAGTATATAACGTTATACGTTATTACGTAATAACGTATAACGTTATACGTGATATGGTAAAACTATATAACGTTATACGTTAATACGTAATAGTATATATCGTTATACGTTATATAGTAATAGTATATAACGTTATACGTTATATAGTAATAGTATATAACGTTATACGTTATATAGTAATAGTATATAACGTTATACGTTATATAGTAATAGTATATAACGTTATACGTTATATAGTAATAGTATATAACGTTATACGTTAGTACGTAATAATATACAACGTTATACGTGATATGGTAATACTATATAACGTTAAACGTTAATACGTAATAGTATATATCGTTATACGTTATATAGTAATAGTATATAACGTTATACGTTATATAGTAATATTATATAACGTTATGCGTTATATAGTAATAGTATATAACGTTATGCGTTATATAGAAATAGTATATAACGTTATACGTGATATGGTAATACTATATAACGTTATACGTTATTACGTAATAGTATATAACGTTATACGTTAATACGTAATAGTATATATCGTTATACGTTATATAGTAATAGTATATAACGTTATACGTTATATAGTAATAGTATATAACGTTATACGTTATATAGTAATAGTATATAACGTTATACGTTATATAGTAATAGTATATAACGTTATACGTTATATAGTAATAGTATATAACGTTATACGTTATATAGTAATAGTATATAACGTTATACGTTAGTACGTAATAATATACAACGTTATACCTGATATGGCAATACTATATAACGTTATACGTTATTACGTAATAGTATATAACGTTATACGTTATATAGTAATATTATATAACGTTATGCGTTATATAGTAATAGTATATAACGTTATACGTTATATAGTAATAGTATATAACGTTATGCATTATATAGTAATAGTATATAACGTTATACGATAGTACGGAATAGTATATACCGTTATACGTTATATAGTAATAGTATATAACGTTATATGTTATATAGTAATAGTATATAACGTTATACGTTATATAGTAATAGTATATAACGTTATGCATTAGTACGTAATAATATACAACGTTATACGTGATATGGTAATACTATATAACGTTATACGCTATTACGTAACAGTATATAACGTTATACATTAATACGTAATAGTATATATCGTTATACGTTATATAGTAATAGTATATAGCGATATACGTTATATAGTAATAGTATATAACGTTATACGTTATATAGTAATAGTATATAACGTTATACGTTATATAGTAACATTATATAACGTTATGCGTTATATAGTAATAGTATATAACGTTATACGTTATATAGTAATAGTATTTAACGTTATACGTTATATAGTAATAGTATATAACGTTATACGTTATATAGTAATAGTATATAACGTTATACGTTAGTACGTAATAATATACAACGTTATACGTGATATGGCAATACAATATAACGTTATACGTTATTACGTAATAGTATATAACGTTATACGTTATATAGTAATATTATATAACGTTATGCGTTAGATAGTAATAGTATATAACGTTATACGTTAGTACGTAATAATATACAACGTTATACGTGATATGGCAATACTATATAACGTTATACGTTATTACGTAATAGTATATAACGTTATACGTTATTACGTAATAGTATACAACGTTATACGTGATATGGTAAAACTATATAACGTTATACGTTAATACGTAATAGTATATACCGTTATACGTTATATAGTAATAGTATATAACGTTATATGTTATATAGTAATAGTATATAACGTTATACGTTATATAGTAATAGTATATAACGTTATGCATTAGTACGTAATAATATACAACGTTATACGTGATATGGTAATACTATATAACGTTATACGCTATTACGTAACAGTATATAACGTTATACATTAATACGTAATAGTATATATCGTTATACGTTATATAGTAATAGTATATAGCGATATACGTTATATAGTAATAGTATATAACGTTATACGTTATATAGTAATAGTATATAACGTTATACGTTATATAGTAACATTATATAACGTTATGCGTTATATAGTAATAGTATATAACGTTATACGTTATATAGTAATAGTATATAACGTTATACGTTATATAGTAATAGTATATAACGTCATACGTTATATAGTAATAGTATATAACGTTATACGTTATATAGTAATATTATATAACGTTATGCGTTATATAGTAATAGTATATAACGTTATGCGTTATATAGAAATAGTATATAACGTTATACGTGATATGGTAATACTATATAACGTTATACGTTATTACGTAATAGTATATAACGTTATACGTTAATACGTAATAGTATATATCGTTATACGTTATATAGTAATAGTATATAACGTTATACGTTATATAGTAATAGTATATAACGTTATACGTTATATAGTAATAGTATATAACGTTATACGTTATATAGTAATAGTATATAACGTTATACGTTATATAGTAATAGTATACAACGTTATACGTGATATGGTTAAACTATATAACGTTATACGTTAATACGTAATAGTATATATCGTTATACGTTATATAGTAATAGTATATAACGTTATACGTTATATAGTAATAGTATATAACGTTATACGTTATATAGTAATAGTATATAACGTTATACGTTATATAGTAATAGTATATAACGTTATACGTTATATAGTAATAGTATATAACGTTATACGTTAGTACGTAATAATATACAACGTTATACCTGATATGGCAATACTATATAACGTTATACGTTATTACGTAATAGTATATAACGTTATACGTTATATAGTAATATTATATAACGTTATGCGTTATATAGTAATAGTATATAACGTTATACGTTATATAGTAATAGTATATAACGTTATGCATTATATAGTAATAGTATATAACGTTATACGATAGTACGGAATAGTATATACCGTTATACGTTATATAGTAATAGTATATAACGTTATATGTTATATAGTAATAGTATATAACGTTATACGTTATATAGTAATAGTATATAACGTTATGCATTAGTACGTAATAATATACAACGTTATACGTGATATGGTAATACTATATAACGTTATACGCTATTACGTAACAGTATATAACGTTATACATTAATACGTAATAGTATATATCGTTATACGTTATATAGTAATAGTATATAGCGATATACGTTATATAGTAATAGTATATAACGTTATACGTTATATAGTAATAGTATATAACGTTATACGTTATATAGTAACATTATATAACGTTATGCGTTATATAGTAATAGTATATAACGTTATACGTTATATAGTAATAGTATTTAACGTTATACGTTATATAGTAATAGTATATAACGTTATACGTTATATAGTAATAGTATATAACGTTATACGTTAGTACGTAATAATATACAACGTTATACGTGATATGGCAATACAATATAACGTTATACGTTATTACGTAATAGTATATAACGTTATACGTTATATAGTAATATTATATAACGTTATGCGTTAGATAGTAATAGTATATAACGTTATACGTTAGTACGTAATAATATACAACGTTATACGTGATATGGCAATACTATATAACGTTATACGTTATTACGTAATAGTATATAACGTTATACGTTATTACGTAATAGTATACAACGTTATACGTGATATGGTAAAACTATATAACGTTATACGTTAATACGTAATAGTATATACCGTTATACGTTATATAGTAATAGTATATAACGTTATATGTTATATAGTAATAGTATATAACGTTATACGTTATATAGTAATAGTATATAACGTTATGCATTAGTACGTAATAATATACAACGTTATACGTGATATGGTAATACTATATAACGTTATACGCTATTACGTAACAGTATATAACGTTATACATTAATACGTAATAGTATATATCGTTATACGTTATATAGTAATAGTATATAGCGATATACGTTATATAGTAATAGTATATAACGTTATACGTTATATAGTAATAGTATATAACGTTATACGTTATATAGTAACATTATATAACGTTATGCGTTATATAGTAATAGTATATAACGTTATACGTTATATAGTAATAGTATATAACGTTATACGTTATATAGTAATAGTATATAACGTCATACGTTATATAGTAATAGTATATAACGTTATACGTTAGTACGTAATAATATACAACGTTATACGTGATATGGTAATACTATATAACGTTATACGCTATTACGTAATAGTATATAACGTTATACGTTAATACGTAATAGTATATATCGTTATACGTTATATAGTAATAGTATATAGCGATATACGTTATATAGTAATAGTATATAACGTTATACGTTATATAGTAATAGTATATAACGTTATACGTTATATAGTAATATTATATAACGTTATGCGTTATATAGTAATAGTATATAACGTTATACGTTATATAGTATAAGTATATAACGTTATACGTTATATAGTAATAGTATATAACGTTATACGTTAGTACGTAATAATATACAACGTTTTACCTGATATGGCAATACTATATAACGTTATACGTTATTACGTAATAGTATATAACGTTATACGTTATATAGTAATATTATATAACGTTATGCGTTATATAGTAATAGTATATAACGTTATACGTTATATAGTATAAGTATATAACGTTATACGTTATATAGTAATAGTATATAACGTTATACGTTAGTACGTAATAATATACAACGTTTTACCTGATATGGCAATACTATATAACGTTATACGTTATTACGTAATAGTATATAACGTTATACGTTATATAGTAATATTATATAACGTTATGCGTTATATAGTAATAGTATATAACGTTATACGTTATATAGTATAAGTATATAACGTTATACGTTATATAGTAATAGTATATAACGTTATACGTTAGTACGTAATAATATACAACGTTATACGTGATATGGCAATACTATATAACGTTATACGTTATCACGTAATAGTATATAACGTTATACGTTATTACGTAATAGTGTACAACGTTATACGTGATATGGTAAAACTATATAACGTTATACGTTAATACGTAATAGTATATATCGTTATACGTTATATAGTAATAGTATATAACGTTATACGTTATATAGTAATAGTATATAACGTATAACGATATATAGTAATAGTATATAACGTTATACGTTATATAGTAATAGTATATAACGTTATACGTTATATAGTAATAGTATATAACGTTATACGTTAGTACGTAATAATATACAACGTTATACGTGATATGGTAATACTATATAACGTTAAACGTTAATACGTAATAGTATATATCGTTATACGTTATATAGTAATAGTATATAACGTTATACGTTATATAGTAATATTATATAACGTTATGCGTTATATAGTAATAGTATATAACGTTATGCGTTATATAGAAATAGTATATAACGTTATACGTGATATGGTAATACTATATAACGTTATACGTTATTACGTAATAGTATATAACGTTATACGTTAATACGTAATAGTATATATCGTTATACGTTATATAGTAATAGTATATAACGTTATACGTTATATAGTAATAGTATATAACGTTATACGTTATATAGTAATAGTATATAACGTTATACGTTATATAGTAATAGTATATAACGTTATACGTTATATAGTAATAGTATACAACGTTATACGTGATATGGTAAAACTATATAACGTTATACGTTAATACGTAATAGTATATATCGTTATACGTTATATAGTAATAGTATATAACGTTATACGTTATATAGTAATAGTATATAACGTTATACGTTATATAGTAATAGTATATAACGTTATACGTTATATAGTAATAGTATATAACGTTATACGTTATATAGTAATAGTATATAACGTTATACGTTAGTACGTAATAATATACAACGTTATACCTGATATGGCAATACTATATAACGTTATACGTTATTACGTAATAGTATATAACGTTATACGTTATATAGTAATATTATATAACGTTATGCGTTATATAGTAATAGTATATAACGTTATACGTTATATAGTAATAGTATATAACGTTATGCATTATATAGTAATAGTATATAACGTTATACGATAGTACGGAATAGTATATACCGTTATACGTTATATAGTAATAGTATATAACGTTATATGTTATATAGTAATAGTATATAACGTTATACGTTATATAGTAATAGTATATAACGTTATGCATTAGTACGTAATAATATACAACGTTATACGTGATATGGTAATACTATATAACGTTATACGCTATTACGTAACAGTATATAACGTTATACATTAATACGTAATAGTATATATCGTTATACGTTATATAGTAATAGTATATAGCGATATACGTTATATAGTAATAGTATATAACGTTATACGTTATATAGTAATAGTATATAACGTTATACGTTATATAGTAACATTATATAACGTTATGCGTTATATAGTAATAGTATATAACGTTATACGTTATATAGTAATAGTATTTAACGTTATACGTTATATAGTAATAGTATATAACGTTATACGTTATATAGTAATAGTATATAACGTTATACGTTAGTACGTAATAATATACAACGTTATACGTGATATGGCAATACAATATAACGTTATACGTTATTACGTAATAGTATATAACGTTATACGTTATATAGTAATATTATATAACGTTATGCGTTATATAGTAATAGTATATAACGTTATACGTTAGTACGTAATAATATACAACGTTATACGTGATATGGCAATACTATATAACGTTATACGTTATTACGTAATAGTATATAACGTTATACGTTATTACGTAATAGTATACAACGTTATACGTGATATGGTAAAACTATATAACGTTATACGTTAATACGTAATAGTATATATCGTTATACGTTATATAGTAATAGTATATAACGTTATACGTTATATAGTAATAGTATATAACGTTATACGTTATATAGTAATAGTATATAACGTTATACGTTAGTACGTAATAATATACAACGTTATACGTGATATGGTAATACTATATAACGTTATACGTTAATACGTAATAGTATATATCGTTATACGTTATATAGTAATAGTATATAACGTTATACGTTATATAGTAATATTATATAACGTTATGCGTTATATAGTAATAGTATATAACGTTATACGTTATATAGTAATAGTATATAACGTTATGCGCTATATAGTAATAGTATATAACGTTATACGTTATATAGTAATAGTATATAACGTTATACGTTATATAGTAATAGTATATAACGTTATACGTTATATAGTATAAGTATATAACGTTATGCGTTATATAGTAATAGTATATAACGTTATACGTTATATAGTAATAGTATATAACGTTATACGTTATATAGTAATAGTATATAACGTTGTACGTTATATAGTATAAGTATATAACGTTATACGTTATATAGTAATAGTATATAACGTTATACGTTATATAGTAATAGTATATAACGTTATACGCTATATAGTAATAGTATATAACGTTATACGTTAGTACGTAATAATATATATCGTTATACGTTATATAGTAATAGTATATAACGTTATGCGTTATATAGTAATAGTATATAACGTTATACGATAGTACGTAATAGTATATGACGTTATACGTGATATGGTAATACTATATAACGCTATACGCTATTACGTAATAGTATATAACGTTATACGTTAATACGTCATAGTATATATCGTTATACGTTATATAGTAATAGTATATAACGTTATACGTTATATAGTAATAGTATATAACGTTATACGTTATATAGTAATAGTATATAACGTTATACGTTAGTACGTAATAATATATATCGTTATACGTTATATAGTAATAGTATATAACGTTATGCGTTATATAGTAATAGTATATAACGTTATACGATAGTACGTAATAGTATATGACGTTTTACGTGATATGGTAATACTATATAACGCTATACGCTATTACGTCATAGTATATAACGTTATACGTTAATACGTAATAGTATATATCGTTATACGTTATATAGTAATAGTATATAGCGATATACGTTATATAGTTATAGTATATAACGTTATACGTTAGTACGTAGTAGTATATAACGTTATACGTTATATGGTAATACTATACAACGTTATACGTTATATAGTAATAGTATATAACGTTATACGTTATATAGTAATAGTATATAACGTTATACGTTATATAGTAATAGTATATAACGTTATACGTTAGTACGTAATAATATACAACGTTATACGTGATATGGTAATACTATATAACGTTAAACGTTAATACGTAATAGTATATATCGTTATACGTTATATAGTAATAGTATATAACGTTATACGTTATATAGTAATAGTATATAACGTTATACGTTATATAGTAATAGTATATAACGTTATACGTTATATAGTAATAGTATATAACGTTATACGTTATATAGTATAAGTATATAACGTTATACGTTATATAGTAATAGTATATAACGTTATACGTTATATAGTAATATTATCTAACGTTATACGCTATTACGTAATAGTATATAACGTTATACGTTAATACGTCATAGTATATATCGTTATACGTTATATAGTAATAGTATATAACGTTATACGTTATATAGTAATAGTATATAACGTTATACGTTATATAGTAATAGTATATAACGTATAGCGTTATATACTATTACTATATAACGTTATACGTTATATAGTAATAGTATATAACGTTATACGTTATATAGTAATAGTATATAACGTTATACGTTAGTACGTAATAATATATATCGTTATACGTTATATAGTAATAGTATATAACGTTATGCGTTATATAGTAATAGTATATAACGTTATACGATAGTACGTAATAGTATATGACGTTATACGTGATATGGTAATACTATATAACGCTATACGCTATTACGTAATAGTATATAACGTTATACGTTAATACGTAATAGTATATATCGTTATACGTTATATAGTAATAGTATATAGCGATATACGTTATATAGTTATAGTATATAACGTTATACGTTAGTACGTAATAGTATATAACGTTATACGTTAGTACGTAATAGTATATAACGTTATACGTTATATGGTAATACTATACAACGTTATACGTTATATAGTAATAGTATATAACGTTATACGTTATATAGTAATAGTATATAACCTTATACGTTATATAGTATAAGTATATAACGTTATACGTTATATAGTAATAGTATATAACGTTATACGTTATATAGTAATATTATCTAACGTTATACGCTATTACGTAATAGTATATAACGTTATACGTTAATACGTCATAGTATATATCGTTATACGTTATATAGTAACAGTATATAACGTTATACGTTATATAGTAATAGTATATAACGTTATACGTTATATAGTAATATTATATAACGTTATGCGTTATATAGAAATAGTATATAGCGTTATACGTTATATAGTAATAGTATATAACGTTATACGTTATATAGTAATAGTATATAACGTTATACGTTATATAGTAATAGTATATAACGTTATACGTTATATAGTAATATTATCTAACGTTATACGCTATTACGTAATAGTATATAACGTTATACGTTATTACGTAATAATATACAACGTTATACGTGATATGGTAATACTATATAACGTTAAACGTTAATACGTAATAGTATATATCGTTATACGTTATATAGTAATAGTATATAACGTTATTCGTTATATAGTAATAGTATATAACGTTATACGTTATATAGTAATAGTATATAACCTTATACGTTATATAGTATAAGTATATAACGTTATACGTTATATAGTAATAGTATATAACGTGATACGTTATATAGTAATATTATCTAACGTTATACGCTATTACGTAATAGTATATAACGTTATACGTTAATACGTCATAGTATATATCGTTATACGTTATATAGTAATAGTATATAACGTTATACGTTATATAGTAATAGTATATAACGTTATACGTTATATAGTAATAGTATATAACGTTATACGTTATATAGTAATATTATATAACGTTATGCGTTATATAGAAATAGTATATAACGTTATACGTTATATAGTAATAGTATATAACGTTATACGTTATATAGTAATAGTATATAACGTTATACGTTATATAGTAATAGTATATAACGTTATACGTTATATAGTAATATTATCTAACGTTATACGCTATTACGTAATAGTATATAACGTTATACGTTAATACGTCATAGTATATATCGTTATACGTTATATAGTAATAGTATATAACGTTATACGTTATATAGTAATAGTATATAACGTTATACGTTATATAGTAATAGTATATAACGTTATACGTTATATAGTAATAGTATATAACGTTATACGTTATATAGTAATAGTATATAACGTTATACGTTATATAGTAATAGTATATAACGTTATACGTTATATAGTAATAGTATATAACGTTATACGTTAGTACGTAATAATATATATCGTTATACGTTATATAGTAATAGTATATAACGTTATACGATAGTACGTAATAGTATATATCGTTATACGTTATATAGTAATAGTATATAACGTTATACGTTAGTACGTAATAATATATATCGTTATACGTTATATAGTAATAGTAAATAACGTTATGCGTTATATAGTAATAGTATATAACGTTATACGATAGTACGTAATAGTATATGACGTTATACGTGATATGGTAATACTATATAACGCTATACGCTATTACGTAATAGTATATAACGTTATACGTTAATACGTAATAGTATATATCGTTATACGTTATATAGTAATAGTATGTAGCGATATACGTTATATAGTTATAGTATATAACGTTATACGTTAGTACGTAATAGTATATAACGTTATGCGTTATATGGTAATACTATACAACGTTATACGTTATATAGTAATAGTATATAACGTTATGCGTTATATAGTAATAGTATATAACGTTATACGATAGTACGGAATAGTATATATCGTTATACGTCATATAGTAATAGTATATAACGTTATACGTTATATAGTAATAGTATATAACGTTATACGTTATATAGTAATATTATCTAACGTTATACGCTATTACGTAATAGTATATAACGTTATACGTTAATACGTCATAGTATATATCGTTATACGTTATATAGTAATAGTATATAACGTTACACGTTATATAGTAATAGTATATAACGTTATACGTTATATAGTAATAGTATATAACGTTATACGTTATATAGTAATAGTATATAACGTTATACGTTATATAGTAATAGTATATAACGTTATGCGTTATATAGTAATAGTATATAACGTTATACGATAGTACGGAATAGTATATATCGTTATACGTCATATAGTAATAGTATATAACGCATAACGTTATATACTATTACTATATAACGTTATACGTTATATAGTAGTAGTATATAACGTTATACGTTATATAGTAATAGTATATAACGTTATACGTTATATAGTAATATTATCTAACGTTATACGCTATTACGTAATAGTATATAACGTTATACGTTAATACGTCATAGTATATATCGTTATACGTTATATAGTAATAGTATATAACGTTATACGTTATATAGTAATAGTATATAACGTTGTACGTTATATAGTAATAGTATATAACGTTATACGTTATATAGTAATAGTATATAACGTTATACGTTATATAGTAATAGTATATAACGTTATACGTTAGTACGTAATAATATACAACGTTATACGTGATATGGCAATACTATATAACGTTATACGTTTTATAGTAATAGTATATAACGTTATACGTTATATAGAAATAGTATATAACGTTATACGTTATATAGTAATAGTATATAACGTTATACGTTATATAGTAATAGTATATAGCGATATACGTTATATAGTTATAGTATATAACGTTATACGTTAGTACGTAATAGTATATAACGTTATACGTTATATGGTAATACTATACAACGTTATACGTTATATAGTAATAGTATATAACGTTATACGTTATATAGTAATAGTATATAACGTTATACGTTATATAGTAATAGTATATAACGTTATGCGTTATATAGTAATAGTATATAACGTTATACGATAGTACGGAATACTATATATATCGTTATACGTTATATAGTAATAGTATATAACGTTATGCATTAGTACGTAATAATATACAACGTTATACGTGATATGGTAATACTATATAACGTTATACGTTATATAGTAATAGTATATAACGTTATACGTTATATGGTAATACTATACAACGTTATACGTTATATAGTAATAGTATATAACGTTATACGTTATATAGTAATAGTATATACCGTTATACGTTATATAGTAATAGTATATAACGTTATACGTTATATAGTAATAGTATATAACGTTATACGTTAGTACGTAATAATATATATCGTTATACGTTATATAGTAATAGTATATCGTTATGCGTTATATAGTAATAGTATATAACGTTATACGTTAGTACGTAATAATATACAACGTTATACGTGATATGGCAATACTATATAACGTTATACGTTATTACGTAATAGTATATAACGTTATACGTGATTACGTAATAGTATACAACGTTATACGTGATATGGTAAAACTATATAACGTTATACGTTAATACGTAATAGTATATATCGTTATACGTTATATAGTAATAGTATATAACGTTATACGTTATATAGTAATAGTATATAACGTTATACGTTATATAGTAATAGTATATAACGTTATACGTTATATAGTAATAGTATATAACGTTATACGTTAGTACGTAATAATATACAACGTTATACGTGATATGGTAATACTATCTAACGTTATACGTTAATACGTAATAGTATATATCGTTATACGTTATATAGTAATAGTATATAACGTTATACGTTATATAGTAATAGTATATAACGTCATACGTTATATAGTAATAGTATATAACGTTATACGTTAGTACGTAATAATATACAACGTTATACGTGATATGGTAATACTATATAACGTTATACGCTATTACGTAATAGTATATAACGTTATACGTTAATACGTAATAGTATATATCGTTATACGTTATATAGTAATAGTATATAGCGATATACGTTATATAGTAATAGTATATAACGTTATACGTTATATAGTAATAGTATATAACGTTATACGTTATATAGTAATATTATATAACGTTATGCGTTATATAGTAATAGTATATAACGTTATACGTTATATAGTATAAGTATATAACGTTATACGTTATATAGTAATAGTATATAACGTTATACGTTAGTACGTAATAATATACAACGTTTTACCTGATATGGCAATACTATATAACGTTATACGTTATTACGTAATAGTATATAACGTTATACGTTATATAGTAATATTATATAACGTTATGCGTTATATAGTAATAGTATATAACGTTATACGTTATATAGTATTACTATATAACGTATAACGTTATATAGTATAAGTATATAACGTTATACGTTATATAGTAATAGTATATAACGTTATACGTTAGTACGTAATAATATACAACGTTTTACCTGATATGGCAATACTATATAACGTTATACGTTATTACGTAATAGTATATAACGTTATACGTTATATAGTAATATTATATAACGTTATGCGTTATATAGTAATAGTATATAACGTTATACGTTATATAGTATAAGTATATAACGTTATACGTTATATAGTAATAGTATATAACGTTATACGTTAGTACGTAATAATATACAACGTTATACGTGATATGGCAATACTATATAACGTTATACGTTATCACGTAATAGTATATAACGTTATACGTTATTACGTAATAGTGTACAACGTTATACGTGATATGGTAAAACTATATAACGTTATACGTTAATACGTAATAGTATATATCGTTATACGTTATATAGTAATAGTATATAACGTTATACGTTATATAGTAATAGTATATAACGTTATACGTTATATAGTAATAGTATATAACGTTATACGTTATATAGTAATAGTATATAACGTTATACGTTATATAGTAATAGTATATAACGTTATACGTTAGTACGTAATAATATACAACGTTATACGTGATATGGTAATACTATATAACGTTAAACGTTAATACGTAATAGTATATATCGTTATACGTTATATAGTAATAGTATATAACGTTATACGTTATATAGTAATATTATATAACGTTATGCGTTATATAGTAATAGTATATAACGTTATGCGTTATATAGAAATAGTATATAACGTTATACGTGATATGGTAATACTATCTAACGTTATACGTTAATACGTAATAGTATATATCGTGATAATAACGTTATACGTTAATACGTAATAGTATATATCGTTATACGTTATATAGTAATAGTATATAACGTTATACGTTATATAGTAATAGTATATAACGTTATACGTTATATAGTAATAGTATATAACGTTATACGTTATATAGTAATAGTATATAACGTTATACGTTATATAGTAATAGTATACAACGTTATACGTGATATGGTAAAACTATATAACGTTATACGTTAATACGTAATAGTATATATCGTTATACGTTATATAGTAATAGTATATAACGTTATACGTTATATAGTAATAGTATATAACGTTATACGTTATATAGTAATAGTATATAACGTTATACGTTATATAGTAATAGTATATAACGTTATACGTTATATAGTAATAGTATATAACGTTATACGTTAGTACGTAATAATATACAACGTTATACCTGATATGGCAATACTATATAACGTTATACGTTATTACGTAATAGTATATAACGTTATACGTTATATAGTAATATTATATAACGTTATGCGTTATATAGTAATAGTATATAACGTTATACGTTATATAGTAATAGTATATAACGTTATGCATTATATAGTAATAGTATATAACGTTATACGATAGTACGGAATAGTATATACCGTTATACGTTATATAGTAATAGTATATAACGTTATATGTTATATAGTAATAGTATATAACGTTATACGTTATATAGTAATAGTATATAACGTTATGCATTAGTACGTAATAATATACAACGTTATACGTGATATGGTAATACTATATAACGTTATACGCTATTACGTAACAGTATATAACGTTATACATTAATACGTAATAGTATATATCGTTATACGTTATATAGTAATAGTATATAGCGATATACGTTATATAGTAATAGTATATAACGTTATACGTTATATAGTAATAGTATATAACGTTATACGTTATATAGTAACATTATATAACGTTATGCGTTATATAGTAATAGTATATAACGTTATACGTTATATAGTAATAGTATTTAACGTTATACGTTATATAGTAATAGTATATAACGTTATACGTTATATAGTAATAGTATATAACGTTATACGTTAGTACGTAATAATATACAACGTTATACGTGATATGGCAATACAATATAACGTTATACGTTATTACGTAATAGTATATAACGTTATACGTTATATAGTAATATTATATAACGTTATGCGTTATATAGTAATAGTATATAACGTTATACGTTAGTACGCAATAATATACAACGTTATACGTGATATGGCAATACTATATAACGTTATACGTTATTACGTAATAGTATATAACGTTATACGTTATTACGTAATAGTATACAACGTTATACGTGATATGGTAAAACTATATAACGTTATACGTTAATACGTAATAGTATATACCGTTATACGTTATATAGTAATAGTATATAACGTTATATGTTATATAGTAATAGTATATAACGTTATGCGTTATATAGTAATAGTATATAGCGTTATACGTTATATAGTAATAGTATATAACGTTATACGTTATATAGTAATAGTATATAACGTCATACGTTATATAGTAATAGTATATAACGTTATACGTTAGTACGTAATAATATACAACGTTATACGTGATATGGTAATACTATATAACGTTATACGCTATTACGTAACAGTATATAACGTTATACATTAATACGTAATAGTATATATCGTTATACGTTATATAGTAATAGTATATAGCGATATACGTTATATAGTAATAGTATATAACGTTATACGTTATATAGTAATAGTATATAACGTTATACGTTATATAGTAACATTATATAACGTTATGCGTTATATAGTAATAGTATATAGCGTTATACGTTATATAGTAATAGTATATAACGTTATACGTTATATAGTAATAGTATATAACGTCATACGTTATATAGTAATAGTATATAACGTTATACGTTAGTACGTAATAATATACAACGTTATACGTGATATGGTAATACTATATAACGTTATACGCTATTACGTAATAGTATATAACGTTATACGTTAATACGTAATAGTATATATCGTTATACGTTATATAGTAATAGTATATAGCGATATACGTTATATAGTAATAGTATATAACGTTATACGTTATATAGTAATAGTATATAACGTTATACGTTATATAGTAATATTATATAACGTTATGCGTTATATAGTAATAGTATATAACGTTATACGTTATATAGTATAAGTATATAACGTTATACGTTATATAGTAATAGTATATAACGTTATACGTTAGTACGTAATAATATACAACGTTTTACCTGATATGGCAATACTATATAACGTTATACGTTATTACGTAATAGTATATAACGTTATACGTTATATAGTAATATTATATAACGTTATGCGTTATATAGTAATAGTATATAACGTTATACGTTATATAGTATAAGTATATAACGTTATACGTTATATAGTAATAGTATATAACGTTATACGTTAGTACGTAATAATATACAACGTTATACGTGATATGGCAATACTATATAACGTTATACGTTATCACGTAATAGTATATAACGTTATACGTTATTACGTAATAGTGTACAACGTTATACGTGATATGGTAAAACTATATAACGTTATACGTTAATACGTAATAGTATATATCGTTATACGTTATATAGTAATAGTATATAACGTTATACGTTATATAGTAATAGTATATAACGTTATACGTTATATAGTAATAGTATATAACGTTATACGTTATATAGTAATAGTATATAACGTTATACGTTATATAGTAATAGTATATAACGTTATACGTTATATAGTAATAGTATATAACGTTATACGTTAGTACGTAATAATATACAACGTTATACGTGATATGGTAATACTATATAACGTTAAACGTTAATACGTAATCGTATATATCGTTATACGTTATATAGTAATAGTATATAACGTTATACGTTATATAGTAATATTATATAACGTTATGCGTTATATAGTAATAGTATATAACGTTATGCGTTATATAGAAATAGTATATAACGTTATACGTGATATGGTAATACTATATAACGTTATACGTTATTACGTAATAGTATATAACGTTATACGTTAATACGTAATAGTATATATCGTTATACGTTATATAGTAATAGTATATAACGTTATACGTTATATAGTAATAGTATATAACGTTATACGTTATATAGTAATAGTATATAACGTTATACGTTATATAGTAATAGTATATAACGTTATACGTTATATAGTAATAGTATACAACGTTATACGTGATATGGTAAAACTATATAACGTTATACGTTAATACGTAATAGTATATATCGTTATACGTTATATAGTAATAGTATATAACGTTATACGTTAGTACGTAATAATATACAACGTTATACCTGATATGGCAATACTATATAACGTATAACGTTATATAGTAATATTATATAACGTTATGCGTTATATAGTAATAGTATATAACGTTATACGTTATATAGTAATAGTATATAACGTTATGCATTATATAGTAATAGTATATAACGTTATACGATAGTACGGAATAGTATATACCGTTATACGTTATATAGTAATAGTATATAACGTTATATGTTATATAGTAATAGTATATAACGTTATACGTTATATAGTAATAGTATATAACGTTATGCATTAGTACGTAATAATATACAACGTTATACGTGATATGGTAATACTATATAACGTTATACGCTATTACGTAACAGTATATAACGTTATACATTAATACGTAATAGTATATATCGTTATACGTTATATAGTAATAGTATATAGCGATATACGTTATATAGTAATAGTATATAACGTTATACGTTATATAGTAATAGTATATAACGTTATACGTTATATAGTAACATTATATAACGTTATGCGTTATATAGTAATAGTATATAACGTTATACGTTATATAGTAATAGTATTTAACGTTATACGTTATATAGTAATAGTATATAACGTTATACGTTATATAGTAATAGTATATAACGTTATACGTTAGTACGTAATAATATACAACGTTATACGTGATATGGCAATACAATATAACGTTATACGTTATTACGTAATAGTATATAACGTTATACGTTATATAGTAATATTATATAACGTTATGCGTTATATAGTAATAGTATATAACGTTATACGTTAGTACGTAATAATATACAACGTTATACGTGATATGGCAATACTATATAACGTTATACGTTATTACGTAATAGTATATAACGTTATACGTTATTACGTAATAGTATACAACGTTATACGTGATATGGTAAAACTATATAACGTTATACGTTAATACGTAATAGTATATACCGTTATACGTTATATAGTAATAGTATATAACGTTATATGTTATATAGTAATAGTATATAACGTTATACGTTATATAGTAATAGTATATAACGTTATGCATTAGTACGTAATAATATACAACGTTATACGTGATATGGTAATACTATATAACGTTATACGCTATTACGTAACAGTATATAACGTTATACATTAATACGTAATAGTATATATCGTTATACGTTATATAGTAATAGTATATATCGATATACGTTATATAGTAATAGTATATAACGTTATACGTTATATAGTAATAGTATATAACGTTATACGTTATATAGTAACATTATATAACGTTATGCGTTATATAGTAATAGTATATAGCGTTATACGTTATATAGTAATAGTATATAACGTTATACGTTATATAGTAATAGTATATAACGTCATACGTTATATAGTAATAGTATATAACGTTATACGTTAGTACGTAATAATATACAACGTTATACGTGATATGGTAATACTATATAACGTTATACGCTATTACGTAATAGTATATAACGTTATACGTTAATACGTAATAGTATATATCGTTATACGTTATATAGTAATAGTATATAGCGATATACGTTATATAGTAATAGTATATAACGTTATACGTTATATAGTAATAGTATATAACGTTATGCGTTATATAGTAATAGTATATAACGTTATACGTTATATAGTATAAGTATATAACGTTATACGTTATATAGTAATAGTATATAACGTTATACGTTAGTACGTAATAATGTACAACGTTTTACCTGATATGGCAATACTATATAACGTTATACGTTATTACGTAATAGTATATAACGTTATACGTTATATAGTAATATTATATAACGTTATGCGTTATATAGTAATAGTATATAACGTTATACGTTATATAGTATAAGTATATAACGTTATACGTTATATAGTAATAGTATATAACGTTATACGTTAGTACGTAATAATATACAACGTTATACGTGATATGGCAATACTATATAACGTTATACGTTATCACGTAATAGTATATAACGTTATACGTTATTACGTAATAGTGTACAACGTTATACGTGATATGGTAAAACTATATAACGTTATACGTTAATACGTAATAGTATATATCGTTATACGTTATATAGTAATAGTATATAACGTTATACGTTATATAGTAATAGTATATAACGTTATACGTTATATAGTAATAGTATATAACGTTATACGTTATATAGTAATAGTATATAACGTTATACGTTATATAGTAATAGTATATAACGTTATACGTTATATAGTAATAGTATATAACGTTATACGTTAGTACGTAATAATATACAACGTTATACGTGATATGGTAATACTATATAACGTATAACGTTAATACGTAATAGTATATATCGTTATACGTTATATAGTAATAGTATATAACGTTATACGTTATATAGTAATATTATATAACGTTATGCGTTATATAGTAATAGTATATAACGTTATGCGTTATATAGAAATAGTATATAACGTTATACGTGATATGGTAATACTATATAACGTTATACGTTATTACGTAATAGTATATAACGTTATACGTTAATACGTAATAGTATATATCGTTATACGTTATATAGTAATAGTATATAACGTTATACGTTATATAGTAATAGTATATAACGTTATACGTTATATAGTAATAGTATATAACGTTATACGTTATATAGTAATAGTATATAACGTTATACGTTATATAGTAATAGTATACAACGTTATACGTGATATGGTAAAACTATATAACGTTATACGTTAATACGTAATAGTATATATCGTTATACGTTATATAGTAATAGTATATAACGTTATACGTTATATAGTAATAGTATATAACGTTATACGTTATATAGTAATAGTATATAACGTTATACGTTATATAGTAATAGTATATAACGTTATACGTTATATAGTAATAGTATATAACGTTATACGTTAGTACGTAATAATATACAACGTTATACCTGATATGGCAATACTATATAACGTTATACGTTATTACGTAATAGTATATAACGTTATACGTTATATAGTAATATTATATAACGTTATGCGTTATATAGTAATAATATATATCGTTATACGTTATATAGTAATAGTATATAACGTTATGCGTTATATAGTAATAGTATATAACGTTATACGTTAGTACGTAATAATATACAACGTTATACGTGATATGGCAATACTATATAACGTTATACGTTATTACGTAATAGTATATAACGTTATACGTGATTACGTAATAGTATACAACGTTATACGTGATATGGTAAAACTATATAACGTTATACGTTAATACGTAATAGTATATATCGTTATACGTTATATAGTAATAGTATATAACGTTATACGTTATATAGTAATAGTATATAACGTTATACGTTATATAGTAATAGTATATAACGTTATACGTTATATAGTAATAGTATATAACGTTATACGTTAGTACGTAATAATATACAACGTTATACGTGATATGGTAATACTATCTAACGTTATACGTTAATACGTAATAGTATATATCGTTATACGTTATATAGTAATAGTATATAACGTTATACGTTATATAGTAATAGTATATAACGTCATACGTTATATAGTAATAGTATATAACGTTATACGTTAGTACGTAATAATATACAACGTTATACGTGATATGGTAATACTATATAACGTTATACGCTATTACGTAATAGTATATAACGTTATACGTTAATACGTAATAGTATATATCGTTATACGTTATATAGTAATAGTATATAGCGATATACGTTATATAGTAATAGTATATAACGTTATACGTTATATAGTAATAGTATATAACGTTATACGTTATATAGTAATATTATATAACGTTATGCGTTATATAGTAATAGTATATAACGTTATACGTTATATAGTATAAGTATATAACGTTATACGTTATATAGTAATAGTATATAACGTTATACGTTAGTACGTAATAATATACAACGTTTTACCTGATATGGCAATACTATATAACGTTATACGTTATTACGTAATAGTATATAACGTTATACGTTATATAGTAATATTATATAACGTTATGCGTTATATAGTAATAGTATATAACGTTATACGTTATATAGTATAAGTATATAACGTTATACGTTATATAGTAATAGTATATAACGTTATACGTTAGTACGCAATAATATACAACGTTTTACCTGATATGGCAATACTATATAACGTTATACGTTATTACGTAATAGTATATAACGTTATACGTTATATAGTAATATTATATAACGTTATGCGTTATATAGTAATAGTATATAACGTTATACGTTATATAGTATAAGTATATAACGTTATACGTTATATAGTAATAGTATATAACGTTATACGTTAGTACGTAATAATATACAACGTTATACGTGATATGGCAATACTATATAACGTTATACGTTATCACGTAATAGTATATAACGTTATACGTTATTACGTAATAGTGTACAACGTTATACGTGATATGGTAAAACTATATAACGTTATACGTTAATACGTAATAGTATATATCGTTATACGTTATATAGTAATAGTATATAACGTTATACGTTATATAGTAATAGTATATAACGTTATACGTTATATAGTAATAGTATATAACGTTATACGTTATATAGTAATAGTATATAACGTTATACGTTATATAGTAATAGTATATAACGTTATACGTTAGTACGTAATAATATACAACGTTATACGTGATATGGTAATACTATATAACGTTAAACGTTAATACGTAATAGTATATATCGTTATACGTTATATAGTAATAGTATATAACGTTATACGTTATATAGTAATATTATATAACGTTATGCGTTATATAGTAATAGTATATAACGTTATGCGTCATATAGAAATAGTATATAACGTTATACGTGATATGGTAATACTATATAACGTTATACGTTATTACGTAATAGTATATAACGTTATACGTTAATACGTAATAGTATATATCGTTATACGTTATATAGTAATACTATATAACGTTATACGTTATATAGTAATAGTATATAACGTTATACGTTATATAGTAATAGTATATAACGTTATACGTTATATAGTAATAGTATATAACGTTATACGTTATATAGTAATAGTATACAACGTTATACGTGATATGGTTAAACTATATAACGTTATACGTTAATACGTAATAGTATATATCGTTATACGTTATATAGTAATAGTATATAACGTTATACGTTATATAGTAATAGTATATAACGTTATACGTTATATAGTAATAGTATATAACGTTATACGTTATATAGTAATAGTATATAACGTTATACGTTATATAGTAATAGTATATAACGTTATACGTTAGTACGTAATAATATACAACGTTATACCTGATATGGCAATACTATATAACGTTATACGTTATTACGTAATAGTATATAACGTTATACGTTATATAGTAATATTATATAACGTTATGCGTTATATAGTAATAGTATATAACGTTATACGTTATATAGTAATAGTATATAACGTTATGCATTATATAGTAATAGTATATAACGTTATACGATAGTACGGAATAGTATATACCGTTATACGTTATATAGTAATAGTATATAACGTTATATGTTATATAGTAATAGTATATAACGTTATACGTTATATAGTAATAGTATATAACGTTATGCATTAGTACGTAATAATATACAACGTTATACGTGATATGGTAATACTATATAACGTTATACGCTATTACGTAACAGTATATAACGTTATACATTAATACGTAATAGTATATATCGTTATACGTTATATAGTAATAGTATATAGCGATGTACGTTATATAGTAATAGTATATAACGTTATACGTTATATAGTAATAGTATATAACGTTATACGTTATATAGTAACATTATATAACGTTATGCGTTATATAGTAATAGTATATAACGTTATACGTTATATAGTAATAGTATTTAACGTTATACGTTATATAGTAATAGTATATAACGTTATACGTTATATAGTAATAGTATATAACGTTATACGTTAGTACGTAATAATATACAACGTTATACGTGATATGGCAATACAATATAACGTTATACGTTATTACGTAATAGTATATAACGTTATACGTTATATAGTAATATTATATAACGTTATGCGTTATATAGTAATAGTATATAACGTTATACGTTAGTACGCAATAATATACAACGTTATACGTGATATGGCAATACTATATAACGTTATACGTTATTACGTAATAGTATATAACGTTATACGTTATTACGTAATAGTATACAACGTTATACGTGATATGGTAAAACTATATAACGTTATACGTTAATACGTAATAGTATATACCGTTATACGTTATATAGTAATAGTATATAACGTTATATGTTATATAGTAATAGTATATAACGTTATGCGTTATATAGTAATAGTATATAGCGTTATACGTTATATAGTAATAGTATATAACGTTATACGTTATATAGTAATAGTATATAACGTCATACGTTATATAGTAATAGTATATAACGTTATACGTTAGTACGTAATAATATACAACGTTATACGTGATATGGTAATACTATATAACGTTATACGCTATTACGTAACAGTATATAACGTTATACATTAATACGTAATAGTATATATCGTTATACGTTATATAGTAATAGTATATAGCGATATACGTTATATAGTAATAGTATATAACGTTATACGTTATATAGTAATAGTATATAACGTTATACGTTATATAGTAATATTATATAACGTTATGCGTTATATAGTAATAGTATATAACGTTATACGTTATATAGTATAAGTATATAACGTTATACGTTATATAGTAATAGTATATAACGTTATACGTTAGTACGTAATAATATACAACGTTTTACCTGATATGGCAATACTATATAACGTTATACGTTATTACGTAATAGTATATAACGTTATACGTTATATAGTAATATTATATAACGTTATGCGTTATATAGTAATAGTATATAACGTTATACGTTATATAGTATAAGTATATAACGTTATACGTTATATAGTAATAGTATATAACGTTATACGTTAGTACGCAATAATATACAACGTTTTACCTGATATGGCAATACTATATAACGTTATACGTTATTACGTAATAGTATATAACGTTATACGTTATATAGTAATATTATATAACGTTATGCGTTATATAGTAATAGTATATAACGTTATACGTTATATAGTATAAGTATATAACGTTATACGTTATATAGTAATAGTATATAACGTTATACGTTAGTACGTAATAATATACAACGTTATACGTGATATGGCAATACTATATAACGTTATACGTTATCACGTAATAGTATATAACGTTATACGTTATTACGTAATAGTGTACAACGTTATACGTGATATGGTAAAACTATATAACGTTATACGTTAATACGTAATAGTATATATCGTTATACGTTATATAGTAATAGTATATAACGTTATACGTTATATAGTAATAGTATATAACGTTATACGTTATATAGTAATAGTATATAACGTTATACGTTATATAGTAATAGTATATAACGTTATACGTTATATAGTAATAGTATATAACGTTATACGTTAGTACGTAATAATATACAACGTTATACGTGATATGGTAATACTATATAACGTTAAACGTTAATACGTAATAGTATATATCGTTATACGTTATATAGTAATAGTATATAACGTTATACGTTATATAGTAATATTATATAACGTTATGCGTTATATAGTAATAGTATATAACGTTATGCGTCATATAGAAATAGTATATAACGTTATACGTGATATGGTAATACTATATAACGTTATACGTTATTACGTAATAGTATATAACGTTATACGTTAATACGTAATAGTATATATCGTTATACGTTATATAGTAATAGTATATAACGTTATACGTTATATAGTAATAGTATATAACGTTATACGTTATATAGTAATAGTATATAACGTTATACGTTATATAGTAATAGTATATAACGTTATACGTTATATAGTAATAGTATACAACGTTATACGTGATATGGTTAAACTATATAACGTTATACGTTAATACGTAATAGTATATATCGTTATACGTTATATAGTAATAGTATATAACGTTATACGTTATATAGTAATAGTATATAACGTTATACGTTATATAGTAATAGTATATAACGTTATACGTTATATAGTAATAGTATATAACGTTATACGTTATATAGTAATAGTATATAACGTTATACGTTAGTACGTAATAATATACAACGTTATACCTGATATGGCAATACTATATAACGTTATACGTTATTACGTAATAGTATATAACGTTATACGTTATATAGTAATATTATATAACGTTATGCGTTATATAGTAATAGTATATAACGTTATACGTTATATAGTAATAGTATATAACGTTATGCATTATATAGTAATAGTATATAACGTTATACGATAGTACGGAATAGTATATACCGTTATACGTTATATAGTAATAGTATATAACGTTATATGTTATATAGTAATAGTATATAACGTTATACGTTATATAGTAATAGTATATAACGTTATGCATTAGTACGTAATAATATACAACGTTATACGTGATATGGTAATACTATATAACGTTATACGCTATTACGTAACAGTATATAACGTTATACATTAATACGTAATAGTATATATCGTTATACGTTATATAGTAATAGTATATAGCGATGTACGTTATATAGTAATAGTATATAACGTTATACGTTATATAGTAATAGTATATAACGTTATACGTTATATAGTAACATTATATAACGTTATGCGTTATATAGTAATAGTATATAACGTTATACGTTATATAGTAATAGTATTTAACGTTATACGTTATATAGTAATAGTATATAACGTTATACGTTATATAGTAATAGTATATAACGTTATACGTTAGTACGTAATAATATACAACGTTATACGTGATATGGCAATACAATATAACGTTATACGTTATTACGTAATAGTATATAACGTTATACGTTATATAGTAATATTATATAACGTTATGCGTTATATAGTAATAGTATATAACGTTATACGTTAGTACGCAATAATATACAACGTTATACGTGATATGGCAATACTATATAACGTTATACGTTATTACGTAATAGTATATAACGTTATACGTTATTACGTAATAGTATACAACGTTATACGTGATATGGTAAAACTATATAACGTTATACGTTAATACGTAATAGTATATACCGTTATACGTTATATAGTAATAGTATATAACGTTATATGTTATATAGTAATAGTATATAACGTTATGCGTTATATAGTAATAGTATATAGCGTTATACGTTATATAGTAATAGTATATAACGTTATACGTTATATAGTAATAGTATATAACGTCATACGTTATATAGTAATAGTATATAACGTTATACGTTAGTACGTAATAATATACAACGTTATACGTGATATGGTAATACTATATAACGTTATACGCTATTACGTAACAGTATATAACGTTAGTATATAACGTTATACGTTATATAGTAATAGTATATAACGTCATACGTTATATAGTAATAGTATATAACGTTATACGTTATATAGTAATAGTATATAACGTTATACGTTATATAGTAACATTATATAACGTTATGCGTTATATAGTAATAGTATATAGCGTTATACGTTATATAGTAATAGTATATAACGTTATACGTTATATAGTAATAGTATATAACGTCATACGTTATATAGTAATAGTATATAACGTTATACGTTAGTACGTAATAATATACAACGTTATACGTGATATGGTAATACTATATAACGTTATACGCTATTACGTAATAGTATATAACGTTATACGTTAATACGTAATAGTATATATCGTTATACGTTATATAGTAATAGTATATAGCGATATACGTTATATAGTAATAGTATATAACGTTATACGTTATATAGTAATAGTATATAACGTTATACGTTATATAGTAATATTATATAACGTTATGCGTTATATAGTAATAGTATATAACGTTATACGTTATATAGTATAAGTATATAACGTTATACGTTATATAGTAATAGTATATAACGTTATACGTTAGTACGTAATAATATACAACGTTTTACCTGATATGGCAATACTATATAACGTTATACGTTATTACGTAATAGTATATAACGTTATACGTTATATAGTAATATTATATAACGTTATGCGTTATATAGTAATAGTATATAACGTTATACGTTATATAGTATAAGTATATAACGTTATACGTTATATAGTAATAGTATATAACGTTATACGTTAGTACGTAATAATATACAACGTTATACGTGATATGGCAATACTATATAACGTTATACGTTATCACGTAATAGTATATAACGTTATACGTTATTACGTAATAGTGTACAACGTTATACGTGATATGGTAAAACTATATAACGTTATACGTTAATACGTAATAGTATATATCGTTATACGTTATATAGTAATAGTATATAACGTTATACGTTATATAGTAATAGTATATAACGTTATACGTTATATAGTAATAGTATATAACGTTATACGTTATATAGTAATAGTATATAACGTTATACGTTATATAGTAATAGTATATAACGTTATACGTTATATAGTAATAGTATATAACGTTATACGTTAGTACGTAATAATATACAACGTTATACGTGATATGGTAATACTATATAACGTTAAACGTTAATACGTAATCGTATATATCGTTATACGTTATATAGTAATAGTATATAACGTTATACGTTATATAGTAATATTATATAACGTTATGCGTTATATAGTAATAGTATATAACGTTATGCGTTATATAGAAATAGTATATAACGTTATACGTGATATGGTAATACTATATAACGTTATACGTTATTACGTAATAGTATATAACGTTATACGTTAATACGTAATAGTATATATCGTTATACGTTATATAGTAATAGTATATAACGTTATACGTTATATAGTAATAGTATATAACGTTATACGTTATATAGTAATAGTATATAACGTTATACGTTATATAGTAATAGTATATAACGTTATACGTTATATAGTAATAGTATACAACGTTATACGTGATATGGTAAAACTATATAACGTTATACGTTAATACGTAATAGTATATATCGTTATACGTTATATAGTAATAGTATATAACGTTATACGTTAGTACGTAATAATATACAACGTTATACGTGATATGGCAATACTATATAACGTTATACGTTATATAGTAATATTATATAACGTTATGCGTTATATAGTAATAGTATATAACGTTATACGTTATATAGTAATAGTATATAACGTTATGCATTATATAGTAATAGTATATAACGTTATACGATAGTACGGAATAGTATATACCGTTATACGTTATATAGTAATAGTATATAACGTTATATGTTATATAGTAATAGTATATAACGTTATACGTTATATAGTAATAGTATATAACGTTATGCATTAGTACGTAATAATATACAACGTTATACGTGATATGGTAATACTATATAACGTTATACGCTATTACGTAACAGTATATAACGTTATACATTAATACGTAATAGTATATATCGTTATACGTTATATAGTAATAGTATATAGCGATATACGTTATATAGTAATAGTATATAACGTTATACGTTATATAGTAATAGTATATAACGTTATACGTTATATAGTAACATTATATAACGTTATGCGTTATATAGTAATAGTATATAACGTTATACGTTATATAGTAATAGTATTTAACGTTATACGTTATATAGTAATAGTATATAACGTTATACGTTATATAGTAATAGTATATAACGTTATACGTTAGTACGTAATAATATACAACGTTATACGTGATATGGCAATACAATATAACGTTATACGTTATTACGTAATAGTATATAACGTTATACGTTATATAGTAATATTATATAACGTTATGCGTTATATAGTAATAGTATATAACGTTATACGTTAGTACGTAATAATATACAACGTTATACGTGATATGGCAATACTATATAACGTTATACGTTATTACGTAATAGTATATAACGTTATACGTTATTACGTAATAGTATACAACGTTATACGTGATATGGTAAAACTATATAACGTTATACGTTAATACGTAATAGTATATACCGTTATACGTTATATAGTAATAGTATATAACGTTATATGTTATATAGTAATAGTATATAACGTTATACGTTATATAGTAATAGTATATAACGTTATGCATTAGTACGTAATAATATACAACGTTATACGTGATATGGTAATACTATATAACGTTATACGCTATTACGTAACAGTATATAACGTTATACATTAATACGTAATAGTATATATCGTTATACGTTATATAGTAATAGTATATAGCGATATACGTTATATAGTAATAGTATATAACGTTATACGTTATATAGTAATAGTATATAACGTTATACGTTATATAGTAACATTATATAACGTTATGCGTTATATAGTAATAGTATATAGCGTTATACGTTATATAGTAATAGTATATAACGTTATACGTTATATAGTAATAGTATATAACGTCATACGTTATATAGTAATAGTATATAACGTTATACGTTAGTACGTAATAATATACAACGTTATACGTGATATGGTAATACTATATAACGTTATACGCTATTACGTAATAGTATATAACGTTATACGTTAATACGTAATAGTATATATCGTTATACGTTATATAGTAATAGTATATAGCGATATACGTTATATAGTAATAGTATATAACGTTATACGTTATATAGTAATAGTATATAACGTTATACGTTATATAGTAATATTATATAACGTTATGCGTTATATAGTAATAGTATATAACGTTATACGTTATATAGTATAAGTATATAACGTTATACGTTATATAGTAATAGTATATAACGTTATACGTTAGTACGTAATAATGTACAACGTTTTACCTGATATGGCAATACTATATAACGTTATACGTTATTACGTAATAGTATATAACGTTATACGTTATATAGTAATATTATATAACGTTATGCGTTATATAGTAATAGTATATAACGTTATACGTTATATAGTATAAGTATATAACGTTATACGTTATATAGTAATAGTATATAACGTTATACGTTAGTACGTAATAATATACAACGTTATACGTGATATGGCAATACTATATAACGTTATACGTTATCACGTAATAGTATATAACGTTATACGTTATTACGTAATAGTGTACAACGTTATACGTGATATGGTAAAACTATATAACGTTATACGTTAATACGTAATAGTATATATCGTTATACGTTATATAGTAATAGTATATAACGTTATACGTTATATAGTAATAGTATATAACGTTATACGTTATATAGTAATAGTATATAACGTTATACGTTATATAGTAATAGTATATAACGTTATACGTTATATAGTAATAGTATATAACGTTATACGTTATATAGTAATAGTATATAACGTTATACGTTAGTACGTAATAATATACAACGTTATACGTGATATGGTAATACTATATAACGTTAAACGTTAATACGTAATAGTATATATCGTTATACGTTATATAGTAATAGTATATAACGTTATACGTTATATAGTAATATTATATAACGTTATGCGTTATATAGTAATAGTATATAACGTTATGCGTTATATAGAAATAGTATATAACGTTATACGTGATATGGTAATACTATATAACGTTATACGTTATTACGTAATAGTATATAACGTTATACGTTAATACGTAATAGTATATATCGTTATACGTTATATAGTAATAGTATATAACGTTATACGTTATATAGTAATAGTATATAACGTTATACGTTATATAGTAATAGTATATAACGTTATACGTTATATAGTAATAGTATATAACGTTATACGTTATATAGTAATAGTATACAACGTTATACGTGATATGGTAAAACTATATAACGTTATACGTTAATACGTAATAGTATATATCGTTATACGTTATATAGTAATAGTATATAACGTTATACGTTATATAGTAATAGTATATAACGTTATACGTTATATAGTAATAGTATATAACGTCATACGTTATATAGTAATAGTATATAACGTTATACGTTATATAGTAATAGTATATAACGTTATACGTTAGTACGTAATAATATACAACGTTATACCTGATATGGCAATACTATATAACGTTATACGTTATTACGTAATAGTATATAACGTTATACGTTATATAGTAATATTATATAACGTTATACGTTATATAGTAATAATATATATCGTTATACGTTATATAGTAATAGTATATAACGTTATGCGTTATATAGTAATAGTATATAACGTTATACGTTAGTACGTAATAATATACAACGTTATACGTGATATGGCAATACTATATAACGTTATACGTTATTACGTAATAGTATATAACGTTATACGTGATTACGTAATAGTATACAACGTTATACGTGATATGGTAAAACTATATAACGTTATACGTTAATACGTAATAGTATATATCGTTATACGTTATATAGTAATAGTATATAACGTTATACGTTATATAGTAATAGTATATAACGTTATACGTTATATAGTAATAGTATATAACGTTATACGTTATATAGTAATAGTATATAACGTTATACGTTAGTACGTAATAATATACAACGTTATACGTGATATGGTAATACTATCTAACGTTATACGTTAATACGTAATAGTATATATCGTTATACGTTATATAGTAATAGTATATAACGTTATACGTTATATAGTAATAGTATATAACGTCATACGTTATATAGTAATAGTATATAACGTTATACGTTAGTACGTAATAATATACAACGTTATACGTGATATGGTAATACTATATAACGTTATACGCTATTACGTAATAGTATATAACGTTATACGTTAATACGTAATAGTATATATCGTTATACGTTATATAGTAATAGTATATAGCGATATACGTTATATAGTAATAGTATATAACGTTATACGTTATATAGTAATAGTATATAACGTTATACGTTATATAGTAATATTATATAACGTTATGCGTTATATAGTAATAGTATATAACGTTATACGTTATATAGTATAAGTATATAACGTTATACGTTATATAGTAATAGTATATAACGTTATACGTTAGTACGTAATAATATACAACGTTTTACCTGATATGGCAATACTATATAACGTTATACGTTATTACGTAATAGTATATAACGTTATACGTTATATAGTAATATTATATAACGTTATGCGTTATATAGTAATAGTATATAACGTTATACGTTATATAGTATAAGTATATAACGTTATACGTTATATAGTAATAGTATATAACGTTATACGTTAGTACGCAATAATATACAACGTTTTACCTGATATGGCAATACTATATAACGTTATACGTTATTACGTAATAGTATATAACGTTATACGTTATATAGTAATATTATATAACGTTATGCGTTATATAGTAATAGTATATAACGTTATACGTTATATAGTATAAGTATATAACGTTATACGTTATATAGTAATAGTATATAACGTTATACGTTAGTACGTAATAATATACAACGTTATACGTGATATGGCAATACTATATAACGTTATACGTTATCACGTAATAGTATATAACGTTATACGTTATTACGTAATAGTGTACAACGTTATACGTGATATGGTTAAACTATATAACGTTATACGTTAATACGTAATAGTATATATCGTTATACGTTATATAGTAATAGTATATAACGTTATACGTTATATAGTAATAGTATATAACGTTATACGTTATATAGTAATAGTATATAACGTTATACGTTATATAGTAATAGTATATAACGTTATACGTTATATAGTAATAGTATATAACGTTATACGTTAGTACGTAATAATATACAACGTTATACGTGATATGGTAATACTATATAACGTTAAACGTTAATACGTAATAGTATATATCGTTATACGTTATATAGTAATAGTATATAACGTTATACGTTATATAGTAATATTATATAACGTTATGCGTTATATAGTAATAGTATATAACGTTATGCGTCATATAGAAATAGTATATAACGTTATACGTGATATGGTAATACTATATAACGTTATACGTTATTACGTAATAGTATATAACGTTATACGTTAATACGTAATAGTATATATCGTTATACGTTATATAGTAATAGTATATAACGTTATACGTTATATAGTAATAGTATATAACGTTATACGTTATATAGTAATAGTATATAACGTTATACGTTATATAGTAATAGTATATAACGTTATACGTTATATAGTAATAGTATACAACGTTATACGTGATATGGTTAAACTATATAACGTTATACGTTAATACGTAATAGTATATATCGTTATACGTTATATAGTAATAGTATATAACGTTATACGTTATATAGTAATAGTATATAACGTTATACGTTATATAGTAATAGTATATAACGTTATACGTTATATAGTAATAGTATATAACGTTATACGTTATATAGTAATAGTATATAACGTTATACGTTAGTACGTAATAATATACAACGTTATACCTGATATGGCAATACTATATAACGTTATACGTTATTACGTAATAGTGTATAACGTTATACGTTATATAGTAATATTATATAACGTTATGCGTTATATAGTAATAGTATATAACGTTATACGTTATATAGTAATAGTATATAACGTTATGCATTATATAGTAATAGTATATAACGTTATACGATAGTACGGAATAGTATATACCGTTATACGTTATATAGTAATAGTATATAACGTTATATGTTATATAGTAATAGTATATAACGTTATACGTTATATAGTAATAGTACATAACGTTATGCATTAGTACGTAATAATATACAACGTTATACGTGATATGGTAATACTATATAACGTTATACGCTATTACGTAACAGTATATAACGTTATACATTAATACGTAATAGTATATATCGTTATACGTTATATAGTAATAGTATATAGCGATATACGTTATATAGTAATAGTATATAACGTTATACGTTATATAGTAATAGTATATAACGTTATACGTTATATAGTAACATTATATAACGTTATGCGTTATATAGTAATAGTATATAACGTTATACGTTATATAGTAATAGTATTTAACGTTATACGTTATATAGTAATAGTATATAACGTTATACGTTATATAGTAATAGTATATAACGTTATACGTTAGTACGTAATAATATACAACGTTATACGTGATATGGCAATACAATATAACGTTATACGTTATTACGTAATAGTATATAACGTTATACGTTATATAGTAATATTATATAACGTTATGCGTTAGATAGTAATAGTATATAACGTTATACGTTAGTACGTAATAATATACAACGTTATACGTGATATGGCAATACTATATAACGTTATACGTTATTACGTAATAGTATATAACGTTATACGTTATTACGTAATAGTATACAACGTTATACGTGATATGGTAAAACTATATAACGTTATACGTTAATACGTAATAGTATATACCGTTATACGTTATATAGTAATAGTATATAACGTTATATGTTATATAGTAATAGTATATAACGTTATACGTTATATAGTAATAGTATATAACGTTATGCATTAGTACGTAATAATATACAACGTTATACGTGATATGGTAATACTATATAACGTTATACGCTATTACGTAACAGTATATAACGTTATACATTAATACGTAATAGTATATATCGTTATACGTTATATAGTAATAGTATATAGCGATATACGTTATATAGTAATAGTATATAACGTTATACGTTATATAGTAATAGTATATAACGTTATACGTTATATAGTAACATTATATAACGTTATGCGTTATATAGTAATAGTATATAACGTTATACGTTATATAGTAATAGTATATAACGTTATACGTTATATAGTAATAGTATATAACGTTATACGTTATATAGTAATAGTATATAACGTTATACGTTAGTACGTAATAATATACAACGTTATACGTGATATGGTAATACTATATAACGTTATACGCTATTACGTAATAGTATATAACGTTATACGTTAATACGTAATAGTATATATCGTTATACGTTATATAGTAATAGTATATAGCGATATACGTTATATAGTAATAGTATATAACGTTATACGTTATATAGTAATAGTATATAACGTTATACGTTATATAGTAATATTATATAACGTTATGCGTTATATAGTAATAGTATATAACGTTATACGTTATATAGTATAAGTATATAACGTTATACGTTATATAGTAATAGTATATAACGTTATACGTTAGTACGTAATAATATACAACGTTTTACCTGATATGGCAATACTATATAACGTTATACGTTATTACGTAATAGTATATAACGTTATACGTTATATAGTAATATTATATAACGTTATGCGTTATATAGTAATAGTATATAACGTTATACGTTATATAGTATAAGTATATAACGTTATACGTTATATAGTAATAGTATATAACGTTATACGTTAGTACGTAATAATATACAACGTTTTACCTGATATGGCAATACTATATAACGTTATACGTTAGTACGTAATAGTATATAACGTTATACGTTATATAGTAATATTATATAACGTTATGCGTTATATAGTAATAGTATATAACGTTATACGTTATATAATATTACTATATAACGTTATACGTTATATAGTAATAGTATATAACGTTATACGTTAGTACGTAATAATATACAACGTTATACGTGATATGGCAATACTATATAACGTTATACGTTATCACGTAATAGTATATAACGTTATACGTTATTACGTAATAACGTATAACGTTATACGTGATATGGTAAAACTATATAACGTTATACGTTAATACGTAATAGTATATATCGTTATACGTTATATAGTAATAGTATATAACGTTATACGTTATATAGTAATAGTATATAACGTTATACGATATATAGTAATAGTATATAACGTTATACGTTATATAGTAATAGTATATAACGTTATACGTTATATAGTAATAGTATATAACGTTATACGTTAGTACGTAATAATATACAACGTTATACGTGATATGGTAATACTATATAACGTTAAACGTTAATACGTAATAGTATATATCGTTATACGTTATATAGTAATAGTATATAACGTTATACGTTATATAGTAATATTATATAACGTTATGCGTTATATAGTAATAGTATATAACGTTATGCGTTATATAGTAATAGTATATAACGTTATACGTGATATGGTAATACTATATAACGTTATACGTTATTACGTAATAGTATATAACGTTATACGTTAATACGTAATAGTATATATCGTTATACGTTATATAGTAATAGTATATAACGTTATACGTTATATAGTAATAGTATATAACGTTATACGTTATATAGTAATAGTATATAACGTTATACGTTATATAGTAATAGTATATAACGTTATACGTTATATAGTAATAGTATACAACGTTATACGTGATATGGTAAAACTATATAACGTTATACGTTAATACGTAATAGTATATATCGTTATACGTTATATAGTAATAGTATATAACGTTATACGTTATATAGTAATAGTATATAACGTTATACGTTATATAGTAATAGTATATAACGTTATACGTTATATAGTAATAGTATATAACGTTATACGTTATATAGTAATAGTATATAACGTTATACGTTAGTACGTAATAATATACAACGTTATACCTGATATGGCAATACTATATAACGTTATACGTTATTACGTAATAGTATATAACGTTATACGTTATATAGTAATATTATATAACGTTATGCGTTATATAGTAATAGTATATAACGTTATACGTTATATAGTAATAGTATATAACGTTATGCATTATATAGTAATAGTATATAACGTTATACGATAGTACGGAATAGTATATACCGTTATACGTTATATAGTAATAGTATATAACGTTATATGTTATATAGTAATAGTATATAACGTTATACGTTATATAGTAATAGTATATAACGTTATGCATTAGTACGTAATAATATACAACGTTATACGTGATATGGTAATACTATATAACGTTATACGCTATTACGTAACAGTATATAACGTTATACATTAATACGTAATAGTATATATCGTTATACGTTATATAGTAATAGTATATAGCGATATACGTTATATAGTAATATTATATAACGTTATACGTTATATAGTAATAGTATATAACGTTATACGTTATATAGTAACATTATATAACGTTATGCGTTATATAGTAATAGTATATAACGTTATACGTTATATAGTAATAGTATTTAACGTTATACGTTATATAGTAATAGTATATAACGTTATACGTTATATAGTAATAGTATATAACGTTATACGTTAGTACGTAATAATATACAACGTTATACGTGATATGGCAATACAATATAACGTTATACGTTATTACGTAATAGTATATAACGTTATACGTTATATAGTAATATTATATAACGTTATGCGTTATATAGTAATAGTATATAACGTTATACGTTAGTACGTAATAATATACAACGTTATACGTGATATGGCAATACTATATAACGTTATACGTTATTACGTAATAGTATATAACGTTATACGTTATTACGTAATAGTATACAACGTTATACGTGATATGGTAAAACTATATAACGTTATACGTTAATACGTAATAGTATATATCGTTATACGTTATATAGTAATAGTATATAACGTTATACGTTATATAGTAATAGTATATAACGTTATACGTTATATAGTAATAGTATATAACGTTATACGTTAGTACGTAATAATATACAACGTTATACGTGATATGGTAATACTATATAACGTTATACGTTAATACGTAATAGTATATATCGTTATACGTTATATAGTAATAGTATATAACGTTATACGTTATATAGTAATATTATATAACGTTATGCGTTATATAGTAATAGTATATAACGTTATACGTTATATAGTAATAGTATATAACGTTATGCGCTATATAGTAATAGTATATAACGTTATACGTTATATAGTAATAGTATATAACGTTATACGTTATATAGTAATAGTATATAACGTTATACGTTATATAGTATAAGTATATAACGTTATGCGTTATATAGTAATAGTATATAACGTTATACGTTATATAGTAATAGTATATAACGTTATACGTTATATAGTAATAGTATATAACGTTGTACGTTATATAGTATAAGTATATAACGTTATACGTTATATAGTAATAGTATATAACGTTATACGTTATATAGTAATAGTATATAACGTTATACGCTATATAGTAATAGTATATAACGTTATACGTTAGTACGTAATAATATATATCGTTATACGTTATATAGTAATAGTATATAACGTTATGCGTTATATAGTAATAGTATATAACGTTATACGATAGTACGTAATAGTATATGACGTTATACGTGATATGGTAATACTATATAACGCTATACGCTATTACGTAATAGTATATAACGTTATACGTTAATACGTCATAGTATATATCGTTATACGTTATATAGTAATAGTATATAACGTTATACGTTATATAGTAATAGTATATAACGTTATACGTTATATAGTAATAGTATATAACGTTATACGTTAGTACGTAATAATATATATCGTTATACGTTATATAGTAATAGTATATAACGTTATGCGTTATATAGTAATAGTATATAACGTTATACGATAGTACGTAATAGTATATGACGTTATACGTGATATGGTAATACTATATAACGCTATACGCTATTACGTCATAGTATATAACGTTATACGTTAATACGTAATAGTATATATCGTTATACGTTATATAGTAATAGTATATAGCGATATACGTTATATAGTTATAGTATATAACGTTATACGTTAGTACGTAGTAGTATATAACGTTATACGTTATATGGTAATACTATACAACGTTATACGTTATATAGTAATAGTATATAACGTTATACGTTATATAGTAATAGTATATAACGTTATACGTTATATAGTAATAGTATATAACGTTATACGTTAGTACGTAATAATATACAACGTTATACGTGATATGGTAATACTATATAACGTTAAACGTTAATACGTAATAGTATATATCGTTAAACGTTAATACGTAATAGTATATATCGTTATACGTTATATAGTAATAGTATATAACGTTATACGTTATATAGTAATAGTATATAACGTTATACGTTATATAGTAATAGTATATAACGTTATACGTTATATAGTATAAGTATATAACGTTATACGTTATATAGTAATAGTATATAACGTTATACGTTATATAGTAATATTATCTAACGTTATACGCTATTACGTAATAGTATATAACGTTATACGTTAATACGTCATAGTATATATCGTTATACGTTATATAGTAATAGTATATAACGTTATACGTTATATAGTAATAGTATATAACGTTATACGTTATATAGTAATAGTATATAACGTTATACGTTATATAGTATTAGTATATAACGTTATACGTTATATAGTAATAGTATATAACGTTATACGTTATATAGTAATAGTATATAACGTTATACGTTAGTACGTAATAATATATATCGTTATACGTTATATAGTAATAGTATATAACGTTATGCGTTATATAGTAATAGTATATAACGTTATACGATAGTACGTAATAGTATATGACGTTATACGTGATATGGTAATACTATATAACGCTATACGCTATTACGTAATAGTATATAACGTTATACGTTAATACGTAATAGTATATATCGTTATACGTTATATAGTAATAGTATATAGCGATATACGTTATATAGTTATAGTATATAACGTTATACGTTAGTACGTAATAGTATATAACGTTATACGTTAGTACGTAATAGTATATAACGTTATACGTTATATGGTAATACTATACAACGTTATACGTTATATAGTAATAGTATATAACGTTATACGTTATATAGTAATAGTATATAACCTTATACGTTATATAGTATAAGTATATAACGTTATACGTTATATAGTAATAGTATATAACGTTATACGTTATATAGTAATATTATCTAACGTTATACGCTATTACGTAATAGTATATAACGTTATACGTTAATACGTCATAGTATATATCGTTATACGTTATATAGTAACAGTATATAACGTTATACGTTATATAGTAATAGTATATAACGTTATACGTTATATAGTAATATTATATAACGTTATGCGTTATATAGAAATAGTATATAGCGTTATACGTTATATAGTAATAGTATATAACGTTATACGTTATATAGTAATAGTATATAACGTTATACGTTATATAGTAATAGTATATAACGTTATACGTTATATAGTAATATTATCTAACGTTATACGCTATTACGTAATAGTATATAACGTTATACGTTATTACGTAATAATATACAACGTTATACGTGATATGGTAATACTATATAACGTTAAACGTTAATACGTAATAGTATATATCGTTATACGTTATATAGTAATAGTATATAACGTTATACGTTATATAGTAATAGTATATAACGTTATACGTTATATAGTAATAGTATATAACCTTATACGTTATATAGTATAAGTATATAACGTTATACGTTATATAGTAATAGTATATAACGTGATACGTTATATAGTAATATTATCTAACGTTATACGCTATTACGTAATAGTATATAACGTTATACGTTAATACGTCATAGTATATATCGTTATACGTTATATAGTAATAGTATATAACGTTATACGTTATATAGTAATAGTATATAACGTTATACGTTATATAGTAATAGTATATAACGTTATACGTTATATAGTAATATTATATAACGTTATGCGTTATATAGAAATAGTATATAACGTTATACGTTATATAGTAATAGTATATAACGTTATACGTTATATAGTAATAGTATATAACGTTATACGTTATATAGTAATAGTATATAACGTTATACGTTATATAGTAATATTATCTAACGTTATACGCTATTACGTAATAGTATATAACGTTATACGTTAATACGTCATAGTATATATCGTTATACGTTATATAGTAATAGTATATAACGTTATACGTTATATAGTAATAGTATATAACGTTATACGTTATATAGTAATAGTATATAACGTTATACGTTATATAGTAATAGTATATAACGTTATACGTTATATAGTAATAGTATATAACGTTATACGTTATATAGTAATAGTATATAACGTTATACGTTATATAGTAATAGTATATAACGTTATACGTTAGTACGTAATAATATATATCGTTATACGTTATATAGTAATAGTATATAACGTTATACGATAGTACGTAATAGTATATATCGTTATACGTTATATAGTAATAGTATATAACGTTATACGTTAGTACGTAATAATATATATCGTTATACGTTATATAGTAATAGTAAATAACGTTATGCGTTATATAGTAATAGTATATAACGTTATACGATAGTACGTAATAGTATATGACGTTATACGTGATATGGTAATACTATATAACGCTATACGCTATTACGTAATAGTATATAACGTTATACGTTAATACGTAATAGTATATATCGTTATACGTTATATAGTAATAGTATGTAGCGATATACGTTATATAGTTATAGTATATAACGTTATACGTTAGTACGTAATAGTATATAACGTTATGCGTTATATGGTAATACTATACAACGTTATACGTTATATAGTAATAGTATATAACGTTATGCGTTATATAGTAATAGTATATAACGTTATACGTTATATAGTAATAGTATATAACGTTATACGTTAGTACGTAATAATATACAACGTTATACGTGATATGGTAATACTATATAACGTTATACGTTAATACGTAATAGTATATATCGTTATACGTTATATAGTAATAGTATATAACGTTATACGTTATATAGTAATATTATATAACGTTATGCGTTATATAGTAATAGTATATAACGTTATACGTTATATAGTAATAGTATATAACGTTATGCGCTATATAGTAATAGTATATAACGTTATACGTTATATAGTAATAGTATATAACGTTATACGTTATATAGTAATAGTATATAACGTTATACGTTATATAGTATAAGTATATAACGTTATGCGTTATATAGTAATAGTATATAACGTTATACGTTATATAGTAATAGTATATAACGTTATACGTTATATAGTAATAGTATATAACGTTGTACGTTATATAGTATAAGTATATAACGTTATACGTTATATAGTAATAGTATATAACGTTATACGTTATATAGTAATAGTATATAACGTTATACGCTATATAGTAATAGTATATAACGTTATACGTTAGTACGTAATAATATATATCGTTATACGTTATATAGTAATAGTATATAACGTTATGCGTTATATAGTAATAGTATATAACGTTATACGATAGTACGTAATAGTATATGACGTTATACGTGATATGGTAATACTATATAACGCTATACGCTATTACGTAATAGTATATAACGTTATACGTTAATACGTCATAGTATATATCGTTATACGTTATATAGTAATAGTATATAACGTTATACGTTATATAGTAATAGTATATAACGTTATACGTTATATAGTAATAGTATATAACGTTATACGTTAGTACGTAATAATATATATCGTTATACGTTATATAGTAATAGTATATAACGTTATGCGTTATATAGTAATAGTATATAACGTTATACGATAGTACGTAATAGTATATGACGTTATACGTGATATGGTAATACTATATAACGCTATACGCTATTACGTCATAGTATATAACGTTATACGTTAATACGTAATAGTATATATCGTTATACGTTATATAGTAATAGTATATAGCGATATACGTTATATAGTTATAGTATATAACGTTATACGTTAGTACGTAGTAGTATATAACGTTATACGTTATATGGTAATACTATACAACGTTATACGTTATATAGTAATAGTATATAACGTTATACGTTATATAGTAATAGTATATAACGTTATACGTTATATAGTAATAGTATATAACGTTATACGTTAGTACGTAATAATATACAACGTTATACGTGATATGGTAATACTATATAACGTTAAACGTTAATACGTAATAGTATATATCGTTATACGTTATATAGTAATAGTATATAACGTTATACGTTATATAGTAATAGTATATAACGTTATACGTTATATAGTAATAGTATATAACGTTATACGTTATATAGTAATAGTATATAACGTTATACGTTATATAGTATAAGTATATAACGTTATACGTTATATAGTAATAGTATATAACGTTATACGTTATATAGTAATATTATCTAACGTTATACGCTATTACGTAATAGTATATAACGTTATACGTTAATACGTCATAGTATATATTGTTATACGTTATATAGTAATAGTATATAACGTTATACGTTATATAGTAATAGTATATAACGTTATACGTTATATAGTAATAGTATATAACGTTATACGTTATATAGTATTAGTATATAACGTTATACGTTATATAGTAATAGTATATAACGTTATACGTTATATAGTAATAGTATATAACGTTATACGTTAGTACGTAATAATATATATCGTTATACGTTATATAGTAATAGTATATAACGTTATGCGTTATATAGTAATAGTATATAACGTTATACGATAGTACGTAATAGTATATGACGTTATACGTGATATGGTAATACTATATAACGCTATACGCTATTACGTAATAGTATATAACGTTATACGTTAATACGTAATAGTATATATCGTTATACGTTATATAGTAATAGTATATAGCGATATACGTTATATAGTTATAGTATATAACGTTATACGTTAGTACGTAATAGTATATAACGTTATACGTTAGTACGTAATAGTATATAACGTTATACGTTATATGGTAATACTATACAACGTTATACGTTATATAGTAATAGTATATAACGTTATACGTTATATAGTAATAGTATATAACCTTATACGTTATATAGTATAAGTATATAACGTTATACGTTATATAGTAATAGTATATAACGTTATACGTTATATAGTAATATTATCTAACGTTATACGCTATTACGTAATAGTATATAACGTTATACGTTAATACGTCATAGTATATATCGTTATACGTTATATAGTAACAGTATATAACGTTATACGTTATATAGTAATAGTATATAACGTTATACGTTATATAGTAATATCATATAACGTTATGCGTTATATAGAAATAGTATATAGCGTTATACGTTATATAGTAATAGTATATAACGTTATACGTTATATAGTAATAGTATATAACGTTATACGTTATATAGTAATAGTATATAACGTTATACGTTATATAGTAATATTATCTAACGTTATACGCTATTACGTAATAGTATATAACGTTATACGTTATTACGTAATAATATACAACGTTATACGTGATATGGTAATACTATATAACGTTAAACGTTAATACGTAATAGTATATATCGTTATACGTTATATAGTAATAGTATATAACGTTATACGTTATATAGTAATAGTATATAACGGTATACGTTATATAGTAATAGTATATAACCTTATACGTTATATAGTATAAGTATATAACGTTATACGTTATATAGTAATAGTATATAACGTGATACGTTATATAGTAATATTATCTAACGTTATACGCTATTACGTAATAGTATATAACGTTATACGTTAATACGTCATAGTATATATCGTTATACGTTATATAGTAATAGTATATAACGTTATACGTTATATAGTAATAGTATATAACGTTATACGTTATATAGTAATAGTATATAACGTTATACGTTATATAGTAATATTATATAACGTTATGCGTTATATAGAAATAGTATATAACGTTATACGTTATATAGTAATAGTATATAACGTTATACGTTATATAGTAATAGTATATAACGTTATACGTTATATAGTAATAGTATATAACGTTATACGTTATATAGTAATATTATCTAACGTTATACGCTATTACGTAATAGTATATAACGTTATACGTTAATACGTCATAGTATATATCGTTATACGTTATATAGTAATAGTATATAACGTTATACGTTATATAGTAATAGTATATAACGTTATACGTTATATAGTAATAGTATATAACGTTATACGTTATATAGTAATAGTATATAACGTTATACGTTATATAGTAATAGTATATAACGTTATACGTTATATAGTAATAGTATATAACGTTATACGTTATATAGTAATAGTATATAACGTTATACGTTAGTACGTAATAATATATATCGTTATACGTTATATAGTAATAGTATATAACGTTATACGATAGTACGTAATAGTATATATCGTTATACTTTATATAGTAATAGTATATAACGTTATACGTTAGTACGTAATAATATATATCGTTATACGTTATATAGTAGTAGTAAATAACGTTATGCGTTATATAGTAATAGTATATAACGTTATACGATAGTACGTAATAGTATATGACGTTATACGTGATATGGTAATACTATATAACGCTATACGCTATTACGTAATAGTATATAACGTTATACGTTAATACGTAATAGTATATATCGTTATACGTTATATAGTAATAGTATGTAGCGATATACGTTATATAGTTATAGTATATAACGTTATACGTTAGTACGTAATAGTATATAACGTTATGCGTTATATGGTAATACTATACAACGTTATACGTTATATAGTAATAGTATATAACGTTATGCGTTATATAGTAATAGTATATAACGTTATACGATAGTACGGAATAGTATATATCGTTATACGTCATATAGTAATAGTATATAACGTTATACGTTATATAGTAATAGTATATAACGTTATACGTTATATAGTAATATTATCTAACGTTATACGCTATTACGTAATAGTATATAACGTTATACGTTAATACGTCATAGTATATACCGTTATACGTTATATAGTAATAGTATATAACGTTACACGTTATATAGTAATAGTATATAACGTTATACGTTATATAGTAATAGTATATAACGTTATACGTTATATAGTAATAGTATATAACGTTATACGTTATATAGTAATAGTATATAACGTTATGCGTTATATAGTAATAGTATATAACGTTATACGATAGTACGGAATAGTATATATCGTTATACGTCATATAGTAATAGTATATAACGTTATACGTTATATACTATAAGTATATAACGTTATACGTTATATAGTAGTAGTATATAACGTTATACGTTATATAGTAATAGTATATAACGTTATACGTTATATAGTAATATTATCTAACGTTATACGCTATTACGTAATAGTATATAACGTTATACGTTAATACGTCATAGTATATATCGTTATACGTTATATAGTAATAGTATATAACGTTATACGTTATATAGTAATAGTATATAACGTTGTACGTTATATAGTAATAGTATATAACGTTATACGTTATATAGTAATAGTATATAACGTTATACGTTATATAGTAATAGTATATAACGTTATACGTTAGTACGTAATAATATACAACGTTATACGTGATATGGCAATACTATATAACGTTATACGTTTTATAGTAATAGTATATAACGTTATACGTTATATAGAAATAGTATATAACGTTATACGTTATATAGTAATAGTATATAACGTTATACGTTATATAGTAATAGTATATAGCGATATACGTTATATAGTTATAGTATATAACGTTATACGTTAGTACGTAATAGTATATAACGTTATACGTTATATGGTAATACTATACAACGTTATACGTTATATAGTAATAGTATATAACGTTATACGTTATATAGTAATAGTATATAACGTTATACGTTATATAGTAATAGTATATAACGTTATGCGTTATATAGTAATAGTATATAACGTTATACGATAGTACGGAATACTATATATATCGTTATACGTTATATAGTAATAGTATATAACGTTATGCATTAGTACGTAATAATATACAACGTTATACGTGATATGGTAATACTATATAACGTTATACGCTATTACGTAACAGTATATAACGTTATACATTAATACGTAATAGTATATATCGTTATACGTTATATAGTAATAGTATATAGCGATATACGTTATATAGTAATAGTATATAACGTTATACGTTATTACGTAATAGTATACAACGTTATACGTGATATGGTAAAACTATATAACGTTATACGTTAATACGTAATAGTATATATCGTTATACGTTATATAGTAATAGTATATAACGTTATACGTTATATAGTAATAGTATATAACGTTATACGTTATATAGTAATAGTATATAACGTTATACGTTAGTACGTAATAATATACAACGTTATACGTGATATGGTAATACTATATAACGTTATACGTTAATACGTAATAGTATATATCGTTATACGTTATATAGTAATAGTATATAACGTTATACGTTATATAGTAATATTATATAACGTTATGCGTTATATAGTAATAGTATATAACGTTATACGTTATATAGTAATAGTATATAACGTTATGCGCTATATAGTAATAGTATATAACGTTATACGTTATATAGTAATAGTATATAACGTTATACGTTATATAGTAATAGTATATAACGTTATACGTTATATAGTATAAGTATATAACGTTATGCGTTATATAGTAATAGTATATAACGTTATACGTTATATAGTAATAGTATATAACGTTATACGTTATATAGTAATAGTATATAACGTTGTACGTTATATAGTATAAGTATATAACGTTATACGTTATATAGTAATAGTATATAACGTTATACGTTATATAGTAATAGTATATAACGTTATACGCTATATAGTAATAGTATATAACGTTATACGTTAGTACGTAATAATATATATCGTTATACGTTATATAGTAATAGTATATAACGTTATGCGTTATATAGTAATAGTATATAACGTTATACGATAGTACGTAATAGTATATGACGTTATACGTGATATGGTAATACTATATAACGCTATACGCTATTACGTAATAGTATATAACGTTATACGTTAATACGTCATAGTATATATCGTTATACGTTATATAGTAATAGTATATAACGTTATACGTTATATAGTAATAGTATATAACGTTATACGTTATATAGTAATAGTATATAACGTTATACGTTAGTACGTAATAATATATATCGTTATACGTTATATAGTAATAGTATATAACGTTATGCGTTATATAGTAATAGTATATAACGTTATACGATAGTACGTAATAGTATATGACGTTATACGTGATATGGTAATACTATATAACGCTATACGCTATTACGTCATAGTATATAACGTTATACGTTAATACGTAATAGTATATATCGTTATACGTTATATAGTAATAGTATATAGCGATATACGTTATATAGTTATAGTATATAACGTTATACGTTAGTACGTAGTAGTATATAACGTTATACGTTATATGGTAATACTATACAACGTTATACGTTATATAGTAATAGTATATAACGTTATACGTTATATAGTAATAGTATATAACGTTATACGTTATATAGTAATAGTATATAACGTTATACGTTAGTACGTAATAATATACAACGTTATACGTGATATGGTAATACTATATAACGTTAAACGTTAATACGTAATAGTATATATCGTTATACGTTATATAGTAATAGTATATAACGTTATACGTTATATAGTAATAGTATATAACGTTATACGTTATATAGTAATAGTATATAACGTTATACGTTATATAGTAATAGTATATAACGTTATACGTTTTATAGTAATAGTATATAACGTTATACGTTATATAGAAATAGTATATAACGTTATACGTTATATAGTAATAGTATACAACGTTATACGTTATATAGTAATAGTATATAGCGATATACGTTATATAGTTATAGTATATAACGTTATACGTTAGTACGTAATAGTATATAACGTTATACGTTATATGGTAATACTATACAACGTTATACGTTATATAGTAATAGTATATAACGTTATACGTTATATAGTAATAGTATATAACGTTATACGTTATATAGTAATAGTATATAACGTTATGCGTTATATAGTAATAGTATATAACGTTATACGATAGTACGGAATAGTATATATATCGTTATACGTTATATAGTAATAGTATATAACGTTATACGTTATATAGTAATAGTATATAACGTTATACGTTATATAGTAATAGTATATAACGTTATACGTTATATAGTAATAGTATATAACGTTATACGTTATATAGTATAAGTATATAACGTTATACGTTATATAGTAATAGTATATAACGTTATACGTTATATAGTAATATTATCTAACGTTATACGCTATTACGTAATAGTATATAACGTTATACGTTAATACGTCATAGTATATATCGTTATACGTTATATAGTAATAGTATATAACGTTATACGTTATATAGTAATAGTATATAACGTTATACGTTATATAGTAATAGTATATAACGTTATACGTTATATAGTAATATTATATAACGTTATGCGTTATATAGTAATAGTATATAACGTTATACGTTATATAGTAATAGTATATAACGTTATACGTTATATAGTAATAGTATATAACGTTATACGTTATATAGTAATAGTATATAACGTTATACGTTATATAGTAATATTATCTAACGTTATACGCTATTACGTAATAGTATATAACGTTATACGTTATTACGTAATAATATACAACGTTATACGTGATATGGTAATACTATATAACGTTATACGTTAATACGTAATAGTATATATCGTTATACGTTATATAGTAATAGTATATAACGTTATACGTTATATAGTAATAGTATATAACGTTATACGTTATATAGTAATAGTATATAACCTTATACGTTATATAGTATAAGTATATAACGTTATACGTTATATAGTAATAGTATATAACGTTATACGTTATATAGAAATAGTATATAACGTTATACGTTATATAGTAATAGTATATAACGTTATACGTTATATAGTAATAGTATATAACGTTATACGTTATATAGTAATAGTATATAACGTTATACGTTATATAGTAATAGTATATAACGTTATACGTTATATAGTAATAGTATATAACGTTATACGTTATATAGTAATAGTATATAACGTTATACGTTATATAGTAATAGTATATAACGTTATACGTTAGTACGTAATAATATATATCGTTATACGTTATATAGTAATAGTATATAACGTTATACGATAGTACGTAATAGTATATATCGTTATACGTTATATAGTAATAGTATATAACGTTATACGTTGGTACGTAATAATATATATCGTTATACGTTATATAGTAATAGTAAATAACGTTATGCGTTATATAGTAATAGTATATAACGTTATACGATAGTACGTAATAGTATATGACGTTATACGTGATATGGTAATACTATATAACGCTATACGCTATTACGTAATAGTATATAACGTTATACGTTAATACGTAATAGTATATATCGTTATACGTTATATAGTAATAGTATGTAGCGATATACGTGATATGGTAAAACTATATAACGTTATACGTTAATACGTAATAGTATATATCGTTATACGTTATATAGTAATAGTATATAACGTTATACGTTATATAGTAATAGTATATAACGTTATACGTTATATAGTAATAGTATATAACGTTATACGTTAGTACGTAATAATATACAACGTTATACGTGATATGGTAATACTATATAACGTTATACGTTAATACGTAATAGTATATATCGTTATACGTTATATAGTAATAGTATATAACGTTATACGTTATATAGTAATATTATATAACGTTATGCGTTATATAGTAATAGTATATAACGTTATACGTTATATAGTAATAGTATATAACGTTATGCGCTATATAGTAATAGTATATAACGTTATACGTTATATAGTAATAGTATATAACGTTATACGTTATATAGTAATAGTATATAACGTTATACGTTATATAGTATAAGTATATAACGTTATGCGTTATATAGGAATAGTATATAACGTTATACGTTATATAGTAATAGTATATAACGTTATACGTTATATAGTAATAGTACATAACGTTATACGTTATATAGTATAAGTATATAACGTTATACGTTATATAGTAATAGTATATAACGTTATACGTTATATAGTAATAGTATATAACGTTATACGTTATATAGTAATAGTATATAACGTTATACGTTAGTACGTAATAATATATATCGTTATACGTTATATAGTAATAGTATATAACGTTATGCGTTATATAGTAATAGTATATAACGTTATACGATAGTACGTAATAGTATATGACGTTATACGTGATATGGTAATACTATACAACGTTATACGCTATTACGTAATAGTATATAACGTTATACGTTAATACGTCATAGTATATATCGTTATACGTTATATAGTAATAGTATATAACGTTATACGTTATATAGTAATAGTATATAACGTTATACGTTATATAGTAATAGTATATAACGTTATACGTTAGTACGTAATAATATATATCGTTATACGTTATATAGTAATAGTATATAACGTTATGCGTTATATAGTAATAGTATATAACGTTATACGATAGTACGTAATAGTATATGACGTTATACGTGATATGGTAATACTATATAACGCTATACGCTATTACGTAATAGTATATAACGTTATACGTTAATACGTAATAGTATATATCGTTATACGTTATATAGTAATAGTATATAGCGTTATACGTTATATAGTTATAGTATATAACGTTATACGTTAGTACGTAGTAGTATATAACGTTATACGTTATATGGTAATACTATACAACGTTATACGTTATATAGTAATAGTATATAACGTTATACGTTATATAGTAATAGTACATAACTTTATACGTTATATAGTAATAGTATATAACGTTATACGTTAGTACGTAATAATATACAACGTTATACGTGATATGGTAATACTATATAACGTTAAACGTTAATACGTAATAGTATATATCGTTATACGTTATATAGTAATAGTATATAACGTTATACGTTATATAGTAATAGTATATAACGTTATACGTTATATAGTAATAGTATATAACGTTATACGTTATATAGTAATAGTATATAACGTTATACGTTATATAGTATAAGTATATAACGTTATACGTTATATAGTAATAGTATATAACGTTATACGTTATATAGTAATATTATCTAACGTTATACGCTATTACGTAATAGTATATAACGTTATACGTTAATACGTCATAGTATATATCGTTATACGTTATATAGTAATAGTATATAACGTTATGCGTTATATAGTAATAGTATATAACGTTATACGATAGTACGTAATAGTATATGACGTTATACGTGATATGGTAATACTATATAACGCTATACGCTATTACGTAATAGTATATATCGCTATACGCTATTACGTAATAGTATATAACGTTATACGTTAATACGTAATAGTATATATCGTTATACGTTATATAGTAATAGTATATAGCGATATACGTTATATAGTAATAGTATATAACGTTATACGTTATATAGTAATATTATATAACGTTATGCGTTATATAGTAATAGTATATAACGTTATACGTTATATAGTAATAGTATATAACGTTATACGTTATATAGTAATAGTATATAACGTTATACGTTATATAGTAATAGTATATAACGTTATACGTTAATACGTAATAGTATATATCGTTATACGTTATATAGTAATAGTATATAGCGATATACGTTATATAGTTATAGTATATAACGTTATACGTTAGTACGTAATAGTATATAACGTTATACGTTATATGGTAATACTATACAACGTTATACGTTATATAGTAATAGTATATAACGTTATACGTTATATAGTAATAGTATATAACGTTATACGTTATATAGTAATAGTATATAACGTTATGCGTTATATAGTAATAGTATATAACGTTATACGATAGTACGGAATACTATATATATCGTTATACGTTATATAGTAATAGTATATAACGTTATACGTTATATAGTAATAGTATATAACGTTATACGTTATATAGTAATATTATATAACGTTATGCGTTATATAGAAATAGTATATAACGTTATACGTTATATAGTAATAGTATATAACGTTATACGTTATATAGTAATAGTATATAACGTTATACGTTATATAGTAATAGTATATAACGTTATACGTTATATAGTAATATTATCTAACGTTATACGCTATTACGTAATAGTATATAACGTTATACGTTATTACGTAATAGTATATAACGTTATACGTTATATAGTAATAGTATATAACGTTATACGTTATATAGTAATGGTATATAACGTTATGCGTTAGTACGTAATAATATACAACGTTATACGTGATATGGTAATACTATATAACGTTATACGCTATTACGTAATAGTATATAACGTTATACGTTAATACGTAATAGTATATATCGTTATACGTTATATAGTAATAGTATATAGCGATATACGTTATATAGTAATATTATATAACGTTATACGTTATATAGTAATAGTATATAACGTTATACGTTATATAGTAATAGTATATAACGTTATACGTTATATAGTAATAGTATATAACGTTATGCATTATATAGTAATAGTATATAACGTTATACGATAGTACGGAATAGTATATACCGTTATACGTTATATAGTAATAGTATATAACGTTATATGTTATATAGTAATAGTATATAACGTTATACGTTATATAGTAATAGTATATAACGTTATGCGTTAGTACGTAATAATATACAACGTTATACGTGATATGGTAATACTATATAACGTTATACGCTATTGCGTAACAGTATATAACGTTATACATTAATACGTAATAGTATATATCGTTATACGTTATATAGTAATAGTATATAGCGATATACGTTATATAGTAATAGTATATAACGTTATACGTTATATAGTAATAGTATATAACGTTATACGTTATATAGTAATATTATATAACGTTATGCGTTATATAGTAATAGTATATAACGTTATACGTTATTACGTAATAGTATATAACGTTATACGTTATATAGTAATATTATATAACGTTATGCGTTATATAGTAATAGTATATAACGTTATACGTTAGTACGTAATAATATACAACGTTATACGTGATATGGCAATACTATATAACGTTATACGTTATTACGTAATAGTATATAACGTTATACGTTATTACGTAATAGTATACAACGTTATACGTGATATGGTAAAACTATATAACGTTATACGTTAATAGGTAATAGTATATAACGTTATACGTTATATAGTAATAGTATATAACGTTATACGTTATATAGTAATAGTATATAACGCTATACGTTATATAGTAATAGTATATGACGTTATACGTTATATAGTAATAGTATATAACGTTATACGTTAGTACGTAATAATATACAACGTTATACGTGATATGGTAATACTATCTAACGTTATACGTTAATACGTAATAGTATATATCGTTATACGTTATATAGTAATAGTATATAACGTTATACGTTATATAGTAATAGTATATAACGTTATACGTTATATAGTAATAGTATATAACGTTATACGTTATATAGTAATAGTATATAACGTCATACGTTAGTACGTAATAATATACAACGTTATACGTGATATGGTAATACTATATAACGTTATACGCTATTACGTAATAGTATATAACGTTATACGTTAATACGTAATAGTATATATCGTTATACGTTATATAGTAATAGTATATAGCGATATACGTTATATAGTAATAGTATATAACGTTATACGTTAGTACGTAATAATATACAACGTTATACGTGATATGGTAATACTGTATAACGTTATACGCTATTACGTAATAGTATATAACGTTATACGTTAATACGTAATAGTATATATCGTTATACGTTATATAGTAATAGTATATAGCGATATACGTTATATAGTAATAGTATATAACGTTATACGTTATATAGTAATAGTATATAACGTTATACGTTATATAGTAATATTATATAACGTTATGCGTTATATAGTAATAGTATGTCGGAGATGCAGAGACATCGAGCCTTTCTTTTGGAAGATTTCTCAATACTTGGGCTCGGGGTGACATAACTGGTCGCCGAACGTAGCCACGGTCACGGGATGAACGAAATGTTTTACAAAGGAGGTTCCAGTGTTAAGGGATACGGCGTATAAACAACCAAGTCTTGATCAGGAGCAATGCTGGTTTATGTGGAAATGCCTAGTTACGGCGCTCGGGAATTTGTTGATATTCCCGATCGATATGTATTTGATATATGTAACTGTATCTGTCTTTTATTTTGCAATCTCCTTGGAGAGTTTACTGTCATCGTCTTGGAGTCAGTCTTAGGGAAACCCTGTGCCAGAGTGAACGTGTCAGTGTGCTATCAAAAATATATTAAAACGTACAGAAAGTTTCCCGTTGACCGTGGATTCGTTACAGAACCCAAGAATATTATTTAAAGCATTTGTTTACTTATTGTTTGTTATCTTAGTTAACCGATAAACTAATTATTTATCAAACTTGGTAAAGAAATATAATTTTATGTAAATACAACCTTTATTGAACATCATGATGGCAAATGCTAACGAAGAATCGTCTCGCGCTCGAAATCCAAACGACAATTCGACATATATAATAATTCGACATATATTCGACATATATTCGTTATACGTTATATAGTAATAGTATATAACGTTATGCGTTACATAGTAATAGTATATAACGTTATACGTTATATAGTAATAGTATATAACGTTATACGTTATATAGCAATAGTATATAGCGATATACGTTATATAGTTATAGTATATAACGTTATACGTTAGTACGTAATAGTATATAACGTTATACGTTATATGGTAATACTATACAACGTTATACGTTATATAGTAATAGTGTATAACGTTATACGTTATATAGTAATAGTATATAACGTTATACGTTATATAGTAATAGTATATAACGTTATACGTTATATAGTAATAGTATATAACGTTATACGTTATATAGTAATAGTATATAACGTTATGCGATAGTACATAATAGTATATAACGTTATGCGTGATATGGTAATACTATATAAAGTTATACGCTATTACGTAATAGTATATAACGTTATACGTTAATACGTAATAGTATATATCGTTATACGTTATATAGTAATAGTATATAGCGATATACGTTATATAGTAATAGTATATAACGTTATACGTTAGTACGTAATAGTATATAACGTTATACGTTAATACGTAATAGTATATATCGTTATACGTTATATAGTAACAGTATATAACGTTATACGTTATATAGTAATAGTATATAACGTTATACGTTATATAGTAATAGTATATAACGTTATACGTTATATAGTAATAGTATATAACGTTATACGTTATATAGTAATATTATATAACGTTATGCGTTATATAGTAATAGTATAGAACGTTATACGTTATATAGCAATAGTATATAACGTTATACGTTATATAGTAATAGTATATAACGTTATACGTTAGTACGTAATAATATACAACGTTATACGTGATATGGCAATACTATATAACGTTATACGTTATTACGTAATAGTATATAACGTTATACGTTATTACGTAATAGTATACAACGTTATACGTGATATGGTAAAACTATATAACGTTATCCGTTAGTACGTAATAGTATATAACGTTATACGTTAATACGTAATAGTGTATATCGTTATACGTTATATAGTAACAGTATATAACGTTATACGTTATATAGTAATAGTATATAACGTTATACGTTATATAGTATAAGTATATAACGTTATACGTTATATAGTAATATTATATAACGTTATGCGTTATATAGTAATAGTATATAACGTTATACGTTATATAGTATAAGTATATAACGTTATACGTTATATAGTAATATTATATAACGTTATGCGTTATATAGTAATAGTATATAACGTTATACGTTATATAGTAATAGTATATAACGTTATACGTTAGTACGTAATAGTATATAACGTTATACGTTATTACGTAATAGTATACAACGTTATACGTGATATGGTAAAACTATATAACGTTATACGTTAATACGTAATAGTATATATCGTTATACGTTATATAGTAATAGTATATAACGTTATACGTTATATAGTAATAGTATATAACGTTATACGTTATATAGTAATAGTATATAACGCTATACGTTATATAGTAATAGTATATGACGTTATACGTTATATAGTAATAGTATATAACGTTATACGTTAGTACGTAATAATATACAACGTTATACGTGATATGGTAATACTATCTAACGTTATACGTTAATACGTAATAGTATATATCGTTATACGTTATATAGTAATAGTATATAACGTTATACGTTATATAGTAATAGTATATAACGTTATACGTTATATAGTAATAGTATATAACGTTATACGTTATTACGTAACAGTATACAACGTTATACGTGATATGGTAAAACTATATAACGTTATACGTTAATACGTAATAGTATATAACGTTATACGTTATATAGTAATAGTATAGAACGTTATACGTTATATAGTAATAGTATATAACGTTATATGTTATATAGTAATAGTATATAACGTTATACGTTAGTACGTAATAGTATATAACGTTATACGTTATTACGTAATAGTATACAACGTTATACGTGATATGGTAAAACTATATAACGTTATACGTTAATACGTAATAGTATATATCGTTATACGTTATATAGTAATAGTATATAACGTTATACGTTATATAGTAATAGTATATAACGCTATACGTTATATAGTATAACTATATAACGTTATACGTTATATAGTAATATTATATAACGTTATGCGTTATATAGTAATAGTATATAACGTTATACGTTATATAGTAATAGTATATAACGTTATACGTTATATAGTAATAGTATATAACGTTATACGTTATATAGTAATATTATATAACGTTATGCGTTATATAGTAATAGTATAGAACGTTATACGTTATATAGTTATAGTATATAACGTTATACGTTATATAGTAATAGTATATAACGTTATACGTTAGTACGTAATAATATACAACGTTATACGTGATATGGCAATACTATATAACGTTATACGTTATTACGTAATAGTATATAACGTTATACGTTATATAGTAATAGTATATAACGTTATACGTTATATAGTAATAGTATATAACGCTATACGTTATATAGTAATAGTATATGACGTTATACGTTATATAGTAATAGTATATAACGTTATACGTTAGTACGTAATAATATACAACGTTATACGTGATATGGTAATACTATCTAACGTTATACGTTAATACGTAATAGTATATATCGTTATACGTTATATAGTAATAGTATATAACGTTATACGTTATATAGTAATAGTATATAACGTTATACGTTATATAGTAATAGTATATAACGTTATACGTTAGTACGTAATAATATACAACGTTATACGTGATATGGTAATACTATATAACGTTATACGCTATTACGTAATAGTATATAACGTTATACGTTAATACGTAATAGTATATATCGTTATACGTTATATAGTAATAGTATATAGCGATATACGTTATATAGTAATAGTATATAACGTTATACGTTATGTAGTAATATTATATAACGTTATGCGTTATATAGTAATAGTATATAACGTTATACGTTATATAGTAATAGTATATAACGTTATACGTTATATAGTAATAGTATATAACGTTATACGTTATATAGTAATAGTATATAACGTTATACGTTATATAGTAATAGTATATAACGTTATACGTTAGTACGTAATAATATACAACGTTATACGTGATATGGTAATACTGTATAACGTTATACGCTATTACGTAATAGTATATAACGTTATACGTTAATACGTAATAGTATATATCGTTATACGTTATATAGTAATAGTATATAGCGGTATACGTTATATAGTAATAGTATATAACGTTATACGTTATATAGTAATAGTATATAACGTTATACGTTATATAGTAATATTATATAACGTTATGCGTTATATAGTAATAGTATATAACGTTATGCGTTATATAGTAATAGTATATAACGTTATACGTTATATAGTAATAGTATATAACGTTATACGTTATATAGTAATAGTATATAACGTTATACGTTATATAGTAATAGTATATAACGTTATACGTTAGTACGTAATAATATACAACGTTATACGTGATATGGTAATACTATATAACGTTATACGCTATTACGTAATAGTATATAGCGTTATACGTTAATACGTAATAGTATATATCGTTATACGTTATATAGTAATAGTATATAACGTTATACGTTACATAGTAATAGTATATAACGTTATACGATAGTACGTAATAGTATATAACGTTATACGTGATATGGTAATACTATATAACGTTATACGTTAATACGTAATAGTATATATCGTTATACGTTATATAGTAATAGTATATAACGTTATACGATAGTACGTAATAGTATATATCGTTATACGTTATATAGTAATAGTATATAACGTTATACGTTAATACGGAATAGTATATATCGTTATACGTTATATAGTAATAGTATATAGCGATATACGTTATATAGTAATAGTATATAACGATATACGTTATATAGTAATAGTATATAACGTTATACGTTATATAGTAATATTATATAACGTTATGCGTTATATAGTAATAGTATATAACGTTATACGTTATATAGTAATAGTATATAACGTTATACGTTATATAGTAATAGTATATAACGTTATACGTTATATAGTAATAGTATATAACGTTATACGTTAGTACGTAATAATATACAACGTTATACGTGATATGGTAATACTATATAACGTTATACGCTATTACGTAATAGTATATAACGTTATACGTTAATACGTAATAGTATATATCGTTATACCTTATATAGTAATAGTATATAACGTTATACGTTACATAGTAATAGTATATAACGTTATACGATAGTACGTAATAGTATATAACGTTATACGTGATATGGTAATACTATATAACGTTATACGTTAATACGTAATAGTATATATCGTTATACGTTATATAGTAATAGTATATAACGTTATACGATAGTACGTAATAGTATATATCGTTATACGTTATATAGTAATAGTATATAACGTTATACGTTAATACGGAAGAGTATATATCGTTATACGTTATATAGTAATAGTATATAACGTTATACGTTATATAGTATAAGTATATAACGTTATACGTTATATAGTAATAGTATATAACGTTATACGTTATATAGTATAAGTATATAACGTTATACGTTATATAGTAATAGTATATAACGTTATACGTTAGTACGTAATAATATACAACGTTATACGTGATATGGCAATACTATATAACGTTATACGTTATTACGTAATAGTATATAACGTTATACGTTATATAGTAATAGTATATAACGCTATACGTTATTACGTAATAGTATATAACGTTATACGTTATATAGTAATAGTATATAACGTTATACGTTATATAGTAATAGTATATAACGTTATACGTTACATAGTAATAGTATATAACGTTATACGATAGTACGTAATAGTATATAACGTTATACGTGATATGGTAATACTATATAACGTTATACGTTAATACGTAATAGTATATATCGTTATACGTTATATAGTAATAGTATATAACGTTATACGTTATATAGTAATAGTATATAACGTTATACGTTATATAGTAATAGTATATAACGTTATACGTTATATAGTAATAGTATATAACGTTATACGTTATATAGTAATAGTATATAACGTTATACGTTATATAGTAATAGTATATAACGATATACGTTATATAGTAATAGTATATAACGTTATACGTTATATAGTAATAGTATATAACGTTATACGTTAGTACGTAATAATATACAACGTTATACGTGATATGGCAATACTATATAACGTTATACGTTATTACGTAACAGTATATAACGTTATACGTTATATAGTAATAGTATATAACGTTATACGTTATATAGTAATAGTATATAACGTTATACGTTATATAGTAATAGTATATAACGTTATACGTTAGTACGTAATAATATACAACGTTATACGTGATATGGTAATACTATATAACGTTATACGTTAATACGTAATAGTATATATCGTTATACGTTATATAGTAATAGTATATAACGTTATACGTTATATAGTAATAGTATATAACGTTATACGTTATATAGTAATAGTATATAACGTTATACGTTATATAGTAATAGTATATAACTTTATACGTTATATAGTAATAGTATATAACGTTATACGTTAGTACGTAATAATATATATCGTTATACGTTATATAGTAATAGTATGTAACGTTATACGATAGTACGTAATAGTATATATCGTTATACGTTATATAGTAATAGCATATAACGTTATACGTTAGTACGTAATAATATACAACGTTATACGTGATATGGTAATACTATATAATGTTATACGCTATTACGTAATATTATATAACGTTATACGTTAATACGGAATAGTATATATCGTTATACGTTATATAGTAATAGTATATAACGTTATACGTTATATAGTAATAGTATATAACGTTATACGTTATATAGTAATAGTATATAACGTTATACGTTATATAGTATAAGTATATAACGTTATACGTTATATAGTAATAGTATATAACGTTATACGTTATATAGTAATAGTATATAACGTTATACGTTATATAGTAATAGTATATAACGTTATACGTTATATAGTAATAGTATATAACGTTATGCGTTATATAGTAATAGTAGCTAACGTTATACGATATTACGGAATAGTATATATCGTTATACGTTATATAGTAATAGTATATAACGTTATACGTTATATAGTAATAGTATATAACGTTATACGTTATATAGTAATAGTATATAACGTTATACGTTAGTACGTAATAATATACAACGTTATACGTGATATGGTAATACTATATAACGTTATACGTTAATACGTAATAGTATATATCGTTATACGTTATATAGTAATAGTATATAACGTTATACGTTATATAGTAATAGTATATAACGTTATACGATAGTACGTAATAGTATATAACGTTATACGTGATATGGTAATACTATATAACGTTATACGCTATTACGTAATAGTATATAACGTTATACGTTAATACGTCATAGTATATATCGTTATACGTTATATAGTAATAGTATATAACGTTATACGTTATATAGTAATAGTATATAACGTTATACGTTATATAGTAATAGTATATAACGTTATACCTTATATAGTAATAGTATATAACGTTATACGTTATATAGTAATATTATATAACGTTATGCGTTATATAGTAATAGTATATAACGTTATACGTTATATAGTAATAGTATATAACGTTATACGTTATATAGTAATAGTATATAACGTTATACGTTAGTACGTAATAATATACAACGTTATACGTGATATGGCAATACTATATAACGTTATACGTTATTACGTAACAGTATATAACGTTATACGTTATATAGTAATAGTATATAACGTTATACGTTATATAGTAATAGTATATAACGTTATACGTTATATAGTAATAGTATATAACGTTATACGTTATATAGTAATAGTATATAACGTTATACGTTAGTACGTAATAATATACAACGTTATACGTGATATGGTAATACTATATAACGTTATACGTTAATACGTAATAGTATATATCGTTATACGTTATATAGTAATAGTATATAACGTTATACGTTATATAGTAATAGTATATAACGTTATACGTTAGTACGTAATAATATACAACGTTATACGTGATATGGTAATACTATATAACGTTATACGCTATTACGTAATAGTATATAACGTTATACGTTAATACGTAATAGTATATATCGTTATACGTTATATAGTAATAGTATATAGCGATATACGTTATATACTATTACTATATAACGTTATACGTTATATAGTAATAGTATATAACGTTATACGTTATATAGTAATAGTATATAACTTTATACGTTATATAGTAATAGTATATAACGTTATACGTTAGTACGTAATAATATATATCGTTATACGTTATATAGTAATAGTATGTAACGTTATACGATAGTACGTAATAGTATATATCGTTATACGTTATATAGTAATAGCATATAACGTTATACGTTAGTACGTAATAATATACAACGTTATACGTGATATGGTAATACTATATAATGTTATACGCTATTACGTAATATTATATAACGTTATACGTTAATACGGAATAGTATATATCGTTATACGTTATATAGTAATAGTATATAACGTTATACGTTATATAGTAATAGTATATAACGTTATACGTTATATAGTAATAGTATATAACGTTATACGTTATATAGTATAAGTATATAACGTTATACGTTATATAGTAATAGTATATAACGTTATACGTTATATAGTAATAGTATATAACGTTATACGTTATATAGTAATAGTATATAACGTTATACGTTATATAGTAATAGTATATAACGTTATGCGTTATATAGTAATAGTATATAACGTTATACGATATTACGGAATAGTATATATCGTTATACGTTATATAGTAATAGTATATAACGTTATACGTTATATAGTAATAGTATATAACGTTATACGTTATATAGTAATAGTATATAACGTTATACGTTAGTACGTAATAATATACAACGTTATACGTGATATGGTAATACTATATAACGTTATACGTTAATACGTAATAGTATATATCGTTATACGTTATATAGTAATAGTATATAACGTTATACGTTATATAGTAATAGTATATAACGTTATACGATAGTACGTAATAGTATATAACGTTATACGTGATATGGTAATACTATATAACGTTATACGCTATTACGTAATAGTATATAACGTTATACGTTAATACGTCATAGTATATATCGTTATACGTTATATAGTAATATTATATAACGTTATACGTTATATAGTAATAGTATATAACGTTATACGTTATATAGTAATAGTATATAACGTTATACCTTATATAGTAATAGTATATAACGTTATACGTTATATAGTAATATTATATAACGTTATGCGTTATATAGTAATAGTATATAACGTTATACGTTATATAGTAATAGTATATAACGTTATACGTTATATAGTAATAGTATATAACGTTATACGTTAGTACGTAATAATATACAACGTTATACGTGATATGGCAATACTATATAACGTTATACGTTATTACGTAACAGTATATAACGTTATACGTTATATAGTAATAGTATATAACGTTATACGTTATATAGTAATAGTATATAACGTTATACGTTATATAGTAATAGTATATAACGTTATACGTTATATAGTAATAGTATATAACGTTATACGTTAGTACGTAATAATATACAACGTTATACGTGATATGGTAATACTATATAACGTTATACGTTAATACGTAATAGTATATATCGTTATACGTTATATAGTAATAGTATATAACGTTATACGTTATATAGTAATAGTATATAACGTTATACGTTAGTACGTAATAATATACAACGTTATACGTGATATGGTAATACTATATAACGTTATACGCTATTACGTAATAGTATATAACGTTATACGTTAATACGTAATAGTATATATCGTTATACGTTATATAGTAATAGTATATAGCGATATACGTTATATACTATTACTATATAACGTTATACGTTATATAGTAATAGTATATAACGTTATACGTTATATAGTAATATTATATAACGTTATGCGTTATACAGTAATAGTATATAACGTTATGCGTTATATAGTAATAGTATATAACGTTATGCGTTATATAGTAATAGTATATAACGTTATACGATAGTACGGAATAGTATATATCGTTATACGTTATATAGTAATAGTATATAACGTTATACGTTATATAGTAATAGTATATAACGTTATACGTTATATAGTAATAGTATATAACGTTATACGTTATATAGTAATAGTATATAACTTTATACGTTATATAGTAATAGTATATAACGTTATACGTTAGTACGTAATAATATATATCGTTATACGTTATATAGTAATAGTATGTAACGTTATACGATAGTACGTAATAGTATATATCGTTATACGTTATATAGTAATAGCATATAACGTTATACGTTAGTACGTAATAATATACAACGTTATACGTGATATGGTAATACTATATAACGTTATACGCTATTACGTAATAGTATATAACGTTATACGTTAATACGTAATAGTATATATCGTTATACGTTATATAGTAATAGTATATAACGTTATACGTTATATAGTAATAGTATATAACGTTATACGTTATATAGTAATAGTATATAACGTTATACGTTAGTACGTAATAATATACAACGTTATACGTGATATGGTAATACTATATAACGTTATACGTTAATACGTAATAGTATATATCGTTATACGTTATATAGTAATAGTATATAACGTTATACGTTATATAGTAATAGTATATAACGTTATACGTTATATAGTAATAGTATATAACGTTATACGTTAATACGTAATAGTATATATCGTTATACGTTATATAGTAATAGTATATAGCGATATACGTTATATACTAATAGTATATAACGTTATACGTTATATAGTAATAGTATATAACGTTATACGTTATATAGTAATATTATATAACGTTATGCGTTATACAGTAATAGTATATAACGTTATGCGTTATATAGTAATAGTATATAACGTTATGCGTTATATAGTAATAGTATATAACGTTATACGATAGTACGGAATAGTATATATCGTTATACGTTATATAGTAATAGTATTTAACGTTATACGTTATATAGTAATAGTATATAACGTTATACGTTATATAGTAATAGTATATAACTTTATACGTTATATAGTAATAGTATATAACGTTATACGTTATATAGTAATATTATATAACGTTATGCGTTATATAGTAATAGTATATAACGTTATACGATAGTACGTAATAGTATATGACGTTATACGTGATATGGTAATACTATATAACGTTATACGCTATTACGTAATAGTATATAACGTTATACGTTAATACGTAATAGTATATATCGTTATACGTTATATAGTAATAGTATATATCGTTATACGTTATATAGTAATAGTATATAGCGATATACGTTATATAGTTATAGTATATAACGTTATACGTTAGTACGTAATAGTATATATCGTTATACGTTATATAGTAATAGCATATAACGTTATACGTTAGTACGTAATAATATACAACGTTATACGTGATATGGTAATACTATATAACGTTATACGCTATTACGTAATATTATATAACGTTATACGTTAATACGGAATAGTATATATCGTTATACGTTATATAGTAATAGTATATAACGTTATACGTTATATAGTAATAGTATATAACGTTATACGTTATATAGTAATAGTATATAACGTTATACGTTAGTACGTAATAATATATATCGTTATACGTTATATAGTAATAGTATATAACGCTATACGATAGTACGTAATAGTATATATCGTTATACGTTATATAGTAATAGTATATAGCGATATACGTTATATAGTTATAGTATATAACGTTATACGTTAGTACGTAATAGTATATATCGTTATACGTTATATAGTAATAGCATATAACGTTATACGTTAGTACGTAATAATATACAACGTTATACGTGATATGGTAATACTATATAACGTTATACGCTATTACGTAATAGTATATAACGTTATACGTTAATACGGAATAGTATATATCGTTATACGTTATATAGTAATAGTATATAACGTTATACGTTATATAGTAATAGTATATATCGTTATACGTTATATAGTAATAGCATATAACGTTATACGTTAGTACGTAATAATATACAACGTTATACGTGATATGGTAATACTATATAACGTTATACGCTATTACGTAATAGTATATAACGTTATACGTTAATACGTAATAGTATATATCGTTATACGTTATATAGTAATAGTATATATCGTTATACGTTATATAGTAATAGTATATAGCGATATACGTTATATAGTTATAGTATATAACGTTATACGTTAGTACGTAATAGTATATAACGTTATACGTTATATGGTAATACTATACAACGTCAAACGTTATATAGTAATAGTATATAACGTTATACGTTATATAGTAATAGTATATAACGTTATACGTTATATAGTAATATTATATAACGTTATGCGTTATATAGTAATAGTATATAACGTTATACGTTAATACGTAATAGTATATACCGTTATACGTTATATAGTAATAGTATATAGCGATATACGTCATATAGTAATAGTATATAACGTTATACGTTAGTACGTAATAATATACAACGTTATAGGTGATATGGTAATACTATATAACGTTATACGCTATTACGTAATAGTATATAACGTTATACGTTAATACGTAATAGTATATTTCGTTATACGTTATATAGTAATAGTATATAGCGATATACGTTATATAGTAATAGTATATAACGTTATACGTTATATAGTAATAGTATATAACGTTATACGTTATATAGTAATAGTATATAACGTTATACGTTATACAGTAATAGTATATAACGTTATACGTTATATAGTAATAGTATATAACGTTATACGTTATATAGTAATAGTATATAACGTTATACGTTATATAGTAATATTATATAACGTTATGCGTTATATAGTAATAGTATATAACGTTATACGTTATATAGTAATAGTATATAACGTTATACGTTATATAGTAATAGTATATAACGTTATACGTTAGTACGTAATAATATACAACGTTATACGTGATATGGCAATACTATATAACGTTATACGTTATTACGTAACAGTATATAACGTTATACGTTATATAGTAATAGTATATAACGTTATACGTTATATAGTAATAGTATATAACGTTATACGTTATATAGTAATAGTATATAACGTTATACGTTAGTACGTAATAATATACAACGTTATACGTGATATGGTAATACTATATAACGTTATACGTTAATACGTAATAGTATATATCGTTATACGTTATATAGTAATAGTATATAACGTTATACGTTATATAGTAATTTTATATAACGTTATACGTTATATAGTAATAGTATATAACGTTATACGTTAGTACGTAATAATATACAACGTTATACGTGATATGGTAATACTATATAACGTTATACGCTATTACGTAATAGTATATAACGTTATACGTTAATACGTAATAGTATATATCGTTATACGTTATATAGTAATAGTATATAGCGATATACGTTATATACTAATAGTATATAACGTTATACGTTATATAGTAATAGTATATAACGTTATACGTTATATAGTAATAGTATATAACGTTATACGTTATATAGTAATATTATATAACGTTATGCGTTATACAGTAATAGTATATAACGTTATGCGTTATATAGTAATAGTATATAACGTTATGCGTTATATAGTAATAGTATATAACGTTATACGTTATATAGTAATATTATATAACGTTATGCGTTATATAGTAATAGTATATAACGTTATACGATAGTACGTAATAGTATATGACGTTATACGTGATATGGTAATACTATATAACGTTATACGCTATTACGTAATAGTATATAACGTTATACGTTAATACGTAATAGTATATATCGTTATACGTTATATAGTAATAGTATATATCGTTATACGTTATATAGTAATAGTATATAGCGATATACGTTATATAGTTATAGTATATAACGTTATACGTTAGTACGTAATAGTATATATCGTTATACGTTATATAGTAATAGCATATAACGTTATACGTTAGTACGTAATAATATACAACGTTATACGTGATATGGTAATACTATATAACGTTATACGCTATTACGTAATATTATATAACGTTATACGTTAATACGGAATAGTATATATCGTTATACGTTATATAGTAATAGTATATAACGTTATACGTTATATAGTAATAGTATATAACGTTATACGTTAGTACGTAATAATATATATCGTTATACGTTATATAGTAATAGTATATAACGCTATACGATAGTACGTAATAGTATATATCGTTATACGTTATATAGTATTAGTATATAACGTTATACGTTAGTACGTAATAATATACAATGTTATACGTGATATGGTAATACTATATAACGTTATACGTTAATACGTAATAGTATATATCGTTATACGTTATATAGTAATAGTATATAACGTTATACGTTATATAGTAATAGTATATAACGTTATACGTTATATAGTAATAGTATATAACGTTATACGTTAGTACGTAATAATATACAACGTTATACGTGATATGGTAATACTATATAACGTTATACGTTAATACGTAATAGTATATATCGTTATACGTTATATAGTAATAGTATATAACGTTATACGTTATATAGTAATAGTATATAACGTTATACGTTATATAGTAATAGTATATAACGTTATACGTTAGTACGTAATAATATACAACGTTATACGTGATATGGTAATACTATATAACGTTATACGTTATATAGTAATAGTATATAACTTTATACGTTATATAGTAATAGTATATAACGTTATACGTTATATAGTAATATTATATAACGTTATGCGTTATATAGTAATAGTATATAACGTTATACGATAGTACGTAATAGTATATGACGTTATACGTGATATGGTAATACTATATAACGTTATACGCTATTACGTAATAGTATATAACGTTATACGTTAATACGTAATAGTATATATCGTTATACGTTATATAGTAATAGTATATATCGTTATACGTTATATAGTAATAGTATATAGCGATATACGTTATATAGTTATAGTATATAACGTTATACGTTAGTACGTAATAGTATATATCGTTATACGTTATATAGTAATAGCATATAACGTTATACGTTAGTACGTAATAATATACAACGTTATACGTGATATGGTAATACTATATAACGTTATACGCTATTACGTAATATTATATAACGTTATACGTTAATACGGAATAGTATATATCGTTATACGTTATATAGTAATAGTATATAACGTTATACGTTATATAGTAATAGTATATAACGTTATACGTTAGTACGCAATAATATATATCGTTATACGTTATATAGTAATAGTATATAACGCTATACGATAGTACGTAATAGTATATATCGTTATACGTTATATAGTATTAGTATATAACGTTATACGTTAGTACGTAATAATATACAATGTTATACGTGATATGGTAATACTATATAACGTTATACGCTATTACGTAATAGTATATAACTTTATACGTTAATACGGAATAGTATATATCGTTATACGTTATATAGTAATAGTATATAACGTTATACGTTATATAGTAATAGTATATAACGTTATACGTTATATAGTATAAGTATATAACGTTATACGTTATATAGTAATAGTATATAACGTTATACGTTATATAGTAATATTATATAACGTTATGCGTTATATAGTAATAGTATATAACGTTATACGATAGTACGTAATAGTATATAACGTTATACGTGATATGGTAATACTATATAACGTTATACGCTATTACGTAATAGTATATAACGTTATACGTTAATACGTAATAGTATATATCGTTATACGTTATATAGTAATAGTATATATCGTTATACGTTATATAGTAATAGTATATAGCGATATACGTTATATAGTTATAGTATATAACGTTATACGTTAGTACGTAATAGTATATAACGTTATACGTTATATGGTAATACTATACAACGTTATACGTTATATAGTAATAGTATATAACGTTATACGTTATATAGTAATAGTATATAACTTTATACGTTATATAGTAATAGTATATAACGTTATACGTTAGTACGTAATAATATATATCGTTATACGTTATATAGTAATAGTATGTAACGTTATACGATAGTACGTAATAGTATATATCGTTATACGTTATATAGTAATAGCATATAACGTTATACGTTAGTACGTAATAATATACAACGTTATACGTGATATGGCAATACTATATAACGTTATACGTTATTACGTAACAGTATATAACGTTATACGTTATATAGTAATAGTATATAACGTTATACGTTATATAGTAATAGTATATAACGTTATACGTTATATAGTAATAGTATATAACGTTATACGTTAGTACGTAATAATATACAACGTTATACGTGATATGGTAATACTATCTAACGTTATACGTTAATACGTAATAGTATATATCGTTATACGTTATATAGTAATAGTATATAACGTTATACGTTATATAGTAATAGTATATAACGTTATACGTTATATAGTAATAGTATATAACGTTATACGTTAGTACGTAATAATATACAACGTTATACGTGATATGGTAATACTATATAACGTTATACGCTATTACGTAATAGTATATAACGTTATACGTTAATACGTAATAGTATATATCGTTATACGTTATATAGTAATAGTATATAGCGATATACGTTATATAGTAATAGTATATAACGTTATACGTTATATAGTATTAGTATATAACGTTATACGTTATATAGTAATATTATATAACGTTATGCGTTATATAGTAATAGTATATAACGGTATACGTTATATAGTAATAGTATATAACGTTATACGTTATATAGTAATATTATATAACGTTATGCGTTATATAGTAATAGTATATAACGGTATACGTTATATAGTAATAGTATATAACGTTATACGTTATATAGTAATAGTATATAACGTTATACGTTAGTACGTAATAATATACAACGTTATACGTTAGTACGTAATAATATACAACGTTATACGTGATATGGCAATACTATATAACGTTATACGTTATTACGTAACAGTATATAACGTTATACGTTATATAGTAATAGTATATAACGTTATACGTTATATAGTAATAGTATATAACGTTATACGTTATATAGTAATAGTATATAACGTTATACGTTAGTACGTAATAATATACAACGTTATACGTGATATGGTAATACTATATAACGTTATACGTTAATACGTAATAGTATATATCGTTATACGTTATATAGTAATAGTATATAACGTTATACGTTATATAGTAATAGTATATAACGTTATACGTTATATAGTAATAGTATATAACGTTATACGTTAGTACGTAATAATATTCAACGTTATACGTGATATGGTAATACTATATAACGTTATACGCTATTACGTAATGGTATATAACGTTATACGTTAATACGTAATAGTATATATCGTTGTACGTTATATAGTAATAGTATATAGCGATATACGTTATATAGTAATAGTATATAACGTTGTACGTTATATAGTAATAGTATATAACGTTATACGTTATATAGTAATATTATATAACGTTATGCGTTATATAGTAATAGTATATAACGTTATGCGTTATATAGTAATAGTATATAACGTTATGCGTTATATAGTAATAGTATAGAACGTTATACGATATAGTAATAGCACATAACGTTATACGTCATATAGTAATAGTATATAACGTTATACGTTAGTACGTAATAATATACAACGTTATACGTGATATGGCAATACTATATAACGTTATACGTTATTACGTAATAGTATATAACGTTATACGTTATTACGTAATAGTATACAACGTTATACGTGATATGGTAAAACTATATAACGTTATACGTTAATACGTAATAGTATATATCGTTATACGTTATATAGTAATAGTATATAACGTTATACGTTATATAGTAATAGTATATAACGTTATACGTTATATAGTAATAGTATATAACGTTATACGTTAGTACGTAATAATATACAACGTTATACGTGATATGGTAATACTATATAACGTTATACGCTATTACTTAATAGTATATAACGTTATACGTTAATACGTAATAGTGTATATCGTTATACGTTATATAGTAATAGTATATAGCGATATACGTTATATAGTAATAGTATATAACGTTATACGTTATATAGTAATAGTATATAACGTTATACGTTATATAGTAATATTATATAACGTTATGCGTTATATAGTAATAGTATATAACGTTATACGTTATATAGTAATAGTATATAACTTTATACGTTATATAGTAATAGTATATAACGTTATACGTTAGTACGTAATAATATATATCGTTATACGTTATATAGTAATAGTATGTAACGTTATACGATAGTACGTAATAGTATATATCGTTATACGTTATATAGTAATAGCATATAACGTTATACGTTAGTACGTAATAATATACAACGTTATACGTGATATGGTAATACTATATAACGTTATACGCTATTACGTAATAGTATATAACGTTATACGTTAATACGTAATAGTATATATCGTTATACGTTATATAGTAATAGTATATAACGTTATACGTTATATAGTAATAGTATATAACGTTATACGTTATATAGTAATAGTATATAACGTTATACGTTAGTACGTAATAATATACAACGTTATACGTGATATGGTAATACTATATAACGTTATACGTTAATACGTAATAGTATATATCGTTATACGTTATATAGTAATAGTATATAACGTTATACGTTATATAGTAATAGTATATAACGTTATACGTTATATAGTAATAGTATATAACGTTATACGTTAGTACGTAATAATATACAACGTTATACGTGATATGGTAATACTATATAACGTTATACGCTATTACGTAATAGTATATAACGTTATACGTTAATACGTAATAGTATATATCGTTATACGTTATATAGTAATAGTATATAGAGATATACGTTATATACTAATAGTATATAACGTTATACGTTATATAGTAATAGTATATAACGTTATACGTTATATAGTAATATTATATAACGTTATGCGTTATACAGTAATAGTATATAACGTTATGCGTTATATAGTAATAGTATATAACGTTATGCGTTATATAGTAATAGTATATAACGTTATACGATAGTACTGAATAGTATATATCGTTATACGTTATATAGTAATAGTATATAACGTTATACGTTATATAGTAATAGTATATAACGTTATACGTTATATAGTAATAGTATATAACTTTATACGTTATATAGTAATAGTATATAACGTTATACGTTATATAGTAATATTATATAACGTTATGCGTTATATAGTAATAGTATATAACGTTATACGATAGTACGTAATAGTATATGACGTTATACGTGATATGGTAATACTATATAACGTTATACGCTATTACGTAATAGTATATAACGTTATACGTTAATACGTAATAGTATATATCGTTATACGTTATATAGTAATAGTATATATCGTTATACGTTATATAGTAATAGTATATAACGTTATACGTTATATAGTAATAGTATATAACGTTATACGTTATATAGTAATAGTATGTAACGTTATACGTTAGTACGTAATAATATACAACGTTATACGTGATATGGTAATACTATATAACGTTATACGTTAATACGTAATAGTATATATCGTTATACGTTATATAGTAATAGTATATAACGTTATACGTTATATAGTAATAGTATATAACGTTATACGTTATATAGTAATAGTATATAACGTTATACGTTAGTACGTAATAATATACAACGTTATACGTGATATGGTAATACTATATAACGTTATACGCTATTACGTAATAGTATATAACGTTATACGTTAATACGTAATAGTATATATCGTTATACGTTATATAGTAATAGTATATAGCGATATACGTTATATACTAATAGTATATAACGTTATACGTTATATAGTAATAGTATATAACGTTATACGTTATATAGTAATATTATATAACGTTATGCGTTATACAGTAATAGTATATAACGTTATGCGTTATATAGTAATAGTATATAACGTTATGCGTTATATAGTAATAGTATATAACGTTATATGATAGTACGGAATAGTATATATCGTTATACGTTATATAGTAATAGTATATAACGTTATACGTTATATAGTAATAGTATATAACGTTATACGTTATATAGTAATAGTATATAACTTTATACGTTATATAGTAATAGTATATAACGTTATACGTTATATGGTAATATTATATAACGTTATGCGTTATATAGTAATAGTATATAACGTTATACGATAGTACGTAATAGTATATGACGTTATACGTGATATGGTAATACTATATAACGTTATACGCTATTACGTAATAGTATATAACGTTATACGTTAATACGTAATAGTATATATCGTTATACGTTATATAGTAATAGTATATATCGTTATACGTTATATAGTAATAGTATATAGCGATATACGTTATATAGTTATAGTATATAACGTTATACGTTAGTACGTAATAGTATATATCGTTATACGTTATATAGTAATAGCATATAACGTTATACGTTAGTACGTAATAATATACAACGTTATACGTGATATGGTAATACTATATAACGTTATACGCTATTACGTAATATTATATAACGTTATACGTTAATACGGAATAGTATATATCGTTATACGTTATATAGTAATAGTATATAACGTTATACGTTATATAGTAATAGTATATAACGTTATACGTTATATAGTAATAGTATATAACGTTATACGTTAGTACGTAATAATATATATCGTTATACGTTATATAGTAATAGTATATAACGCTATACGATAGTACGTAATAGTATATATCGTTATACGTTATATAGTATTAGTATATAACGTTATACGTGAGTACGTAATAATATACAACGTTATACGTGATATGGTAATACTATATAACGTTATACGCTATTACGTAATAGTATATAACGTTATACGTTAATACGGAATATATATATCGTTATACGTTATATAGTAATAGTATATAACGTTATACGTTATATAGTAATAGTATATAACGTTATACGTTATATAGTATAAGTATATAACGTTATACGTTATATAGTAATAGTATATAACGTTATACGTTATATAGTAATATTATATAACGTTATGCGTTATATAGTAATAGTATATAACGTTATACGATAGTACGTAATAGTATATGACGTTATACGTGATATGGTAATACTATATAACGTTATACGCTATTACGTAATAGTATATAACGTTATACGTTAATACGTAATAGTATATATCGTTATACGTTATATAGTATTAGTATATATCGTTATACGTTAGATAGTAATAGTATATAGCGATATACGTTATATAGTTATAGTATATAACGTTATACGTTAGTACGTAATAGTATATAACGTTATACGTTATATGGTAATACTATACAACGTTATACGTTATATAGTAATAGTATATAACGTTATACGTTATATAGTAATAGTATATAACGTTATACGTTATATAGTAATATTATATAACGTTATGCGTTATATAGTAATAGTATATAACGTTATACGTTATATAGTAATATTATATAACGTTATGCGTTATATAGTAATAGTATATAACGTTATACGTTAATACGTAATAGTATATACCGTTATACGTTATATAGTAATAGTATATAGCGATATACGTTATATAGTAATAGTATATAACGTTATACGTTAGTACGTAATAATATACAACGTTATAGGTGATATGGTAATACTATATAACGTTATACGCTATTACGTAATAGTATATAACGTTATACGTTAATACGTAATAGTATATTTCGTTATACGTTATATAGTAATAGTATATAGCGATATACGTTATATAGTAATAGTATATAACGTTATACGTTATATAGTAATAGTATATAACGTTATACGTTATATAGTAATAGTATATAACGTTATACGTTATATAGTAATAGTATATAACGTTATACGTTATATAGTAATAGTATATAACGTTATACGTTATATAGTAATAGTATATAACGTTATACGTTATATAATAATATTATATAACGTTATGCGTTATATAGTAATAGTATATAACGTTATACGTTATATAGTAATAGTATATAACGTTATACGTTATATAGTAATAGTATATAACGTTATACGTTAGTACGTAATAATATACAACGTTATACGTGATATGGCAATACTATATAACGTTATACGTTATTACGTAACAGTATATAACGTTATACGTTATATAGTAATAGTATATAACGTTATACGTTATATAGTAATAGTATATAACGTTATACGTTATATAGTAATAGTATATAACGTTATACGTTAGTACGTAATAATATACAACGTTATACGTGATATGGTAATACTATATAACGTTATACGTTAATACGTAATAGTATATATCGTTATACGTTATATAGTAATAGTATATAACGTTATACGTTATATAGTAATATTATATAACGTTATGCGTTATACAGTAATAGTATATAACGTTATGCGTTATATAGTAATAGTATATAACGTTATGCGTTATATAGTAATGGTATATAACGTTATACGATAGTACGGAATAGTATATATCGTTATACGTTATATAGTAATAGTATATAACGTTATACGTTATATAGTAATAGTATATAACGTTATACGTTATATAGTAATAGTATATAACGTTATACGTTATATAGTAATAGTATATAACTTTATACGTTATATAGTAATAGTATATAACGTTATACGTTAGTACGTAATAATATATATCGTTATACGTTATATAGTAATAGTATATAACGTTATACGATAGTACGTAATAGTATATATCGTTATACGTTATATAGTAATAGCATATAACGTTATACGTTAGTACGTAATAATATACAACGTTATACGTGATATGGTAATACTATATAACGTTATACGCTATTACGTAATAGTATATAACGTTATACGTTAATACGTAATAGTATATATCGTTATACGTTATATAGTAATAGTATATAACGTTATACGTTATATAGTAATAGTATATAACGTTATACGTTAGTACGTAATAATATACAACGTTATACGTGATATGGTAATACTATATAACGTTATACGTTAATACGTAATAGTATATATCGTTATACGTTATATAGTAATAGTATATAGCGATATACGTTATATAGTAATAGTATATAACGTTATACGTTAGTACGTAATAATATACAACGTTATACGTGATATGGTAATACTATATAACGTTATACGTTAATACGTAATAGTATATATCGTTATACGTTATATAGTAATAGCATATAACGTTATACGTTAGTACGTAATAATATACAACGTTATACGTGATATGGTAATACTATATAACGTTATACGTTAATACGTAATAGTATATATCGTTATACGTTATATAGTAATAGTATATAGCGATATACGTTATATAGTAATAGTATATAACGTTATACGTTATATAGTAATAGTATATAACGTTATACGTTATATAGTAATATTATATAACGTTATGCGTTATATAGTAATAGTATATAACGGTATACGTTATATAGTAATAGTATATAACGTTATACGTTATATAGTAATATTATATAACGTTATGCGTTATATAGTAATAGTATATAACGGTATACGTTATATAGTAATAGTATATAACGTTATACGTTATATAGTAATAGTATATAACGTTATACGTTAGTACGTAATAATATACAACGTTATACGTTAGTACGTAATAATATACAACGTTATACGTGATATGGCAATACTATATAACGTTATACGTTATTACGTAACAGTATATAACGTTATACGTTATATAGTAATAGTATATAACGTTATACGTTATATAGTAATAGTATATAACGTTATACGTTATATAGTAATAGTATATAACGTTATACGTTAGTACGTAATAATATACAACGTTATACGTGATATGGTAATACTATATAACGTTATACGTTAATACGTAATAGTATATATCGTTATACGTTATATAGTAATAGTATATAACGTTATACGCTATTACGTAATAGTATATAACGTTATACGTTAATACGTAATAGTATATATCGTTGTACGTTATATAGTAATAGTATATAGCGATATACGTTATATAGTAATAGTATATAACGTTGTACGTTATATAGTAATATTATATAACGTTATGCGTTATATAGTAATAGTATATAACGTTATGCGTTATATAGTAATAGTATATAACGTTATGCGTTATATAGTAATAGTATAGAACGTTATACGATATAGTAATAGTACATAACGTTATACGTCATATAGTAATAGTATATAACGTTATACGTTAGTACGTAATAATATACAACGTTATACGTGATATGGCAATACTATATAACGTTATACGTTATTACGTAATAGTATATAACGTTATACGTTATTACGTAATAGTATACAACGTTATACGTGATATGGTAAAACTATATAACGTTATACGTTAATACGTAATAGTATATATCGTTATACGTTATATAGTAATAGTATATAACGTTATACGTTATATAGTAATAGTATATAACGTTATACGTTATATAGTAATAGTATATAACGTTATACGTTAGTACGTAATAATATACAACGTTATACGTGATATGGTAATACTATATAACGTTATACGCTATTACTTAATAGTATATAACGTTATACGTTAATACGTAATAGTGTATATCGTTATACGTTATATAGTAATAGTATATAGCGATATACGTTATATAGTAATAGTATATAACGTTATACGTTATATAGTAATAGTATATAACGTTATACGTTATATAGTAATATTATATAACGTTATGCGTTATATAGTAATAGTATATAACGTTATACGTTATATAGTAATAGTATATAACGTTATACGTTATATAGTAATAGTATATAACGATATACGTTATATAGTAATAGTATATAACGTTATACGTTATATAGTAATAGTATATAACGTTATACGTTAGTACGTAATAATATACAACGTTATACGTGATATGGCAATACTATATAACGTTATACGTTATTACGTAACAGTATATAACGTTATACGTTATATAGTAATAGTATATAACGTTATACGTTATATAGTAATAGTATATAACGTTATACGTTATATAGTAATAGTATATAACGTTATACGTTAGTACGTAATAATATACAACGTTATACGTGATATGGTAATACTATATAACGTTATACGTTAATACGTAATAGTATATATCGTTATACGTTATATAGTAATAGTATATAACGTTATACGTTATATAGTAATAGTATATAACGTTATACGTTATATAGTAATAGTATATAACGTTATACGTTATATAGTAATAGTATATAACTTTATACGTTATATAGTAATAGTATATAACGTTATACGTTAGTACGTAATAATATATATCGTTATACGTTATATAGTAATAGTATGTAACGTTATACGATAGTACGTAATAGTATATATCGTTATACGTTATATAGTAATAGCATATAACGTTATACGTTAGTACGTAATAATATACAACGTTATACGTGATATGGTAATACTATATAATGTTATACGCTATTACGTAATATTATATAACGTTATACGTTAATACGGAATAGTATATATCGTTATACGTTATATAGTAATAGTATATAACGTTATACGTTATATAGTAATAGTATATAACGTTATACGTTATATAGTAATAGTATATAACGTTATACGTTATATAGTATAAGTGTATAACGTTATACGTTATATAGTAATAGTATATAACGTTATACGTTATATAGTAATAGTATATAACGTTATACGTTATATAGTAATAGTATATAACGTTATACGTTATATAGTAATATTATATAACGTTATGCGGTATATAGTAATAGTATATAACGTTATACGTTATATAGTAATAGTATATAACGTTATACGTTATATAGTAATAGTATATAACGTTATACGTTATATAGTAATAGTATATAACGTTATACGTTAGTACGTAATAATATACAACGTTATACGTGATATGGTAATACTATATAACGTTATACGTTAATACGTAATAGTATATATCGTTATACGTTATATAGTAATAGTATATAACGTTATACGTTATATAGTAATATTATATAACGTTATGCGTTATATAGTAATAGTATATAACGTTATACGTTATATAGTAATAGTATATAACGTTATGCGTTATATAGTAATAGTAGCTAACGTTATACGATAGTACGGAATAGTATATATCGTTATACGTTATATAGTAATAGTATATAACGTTATACGTTATATAGTAATAGTATATAACGTTATACGTTATATAGTAATAGTATATAACGTTATACGTTATATAGTAATAGTATATAACGTTATACGTTATATAGTAATAGTATATAACGTTATACGTTATATAGTAATAGTATATAACGTTATACGTTATATAGTAATAGTATATAACGTTATACGTTAGTACGTAATAATATACAACGTTATACGTGATATGGTAATACTATATAACGTTATACGTTAATACGTAATAGTATATATCGTTATACGTTATATAGTAATAGTATATAACGTTATACGTTATATAGTAATATTATATAACGTTATGCGTTATATAGTAATAGTATATAACGTTATACGTTATATAGTAATAGTATATAACGTTATGCGTTATATAGTAATAGTAGCTAACGTTATACGATAGTACGGAATAGTATATATCGTTATACGTTATATAGTAATAGTATATAACGTTATACGTTATATAGTAATAGTATATAACGTTATACGTTATATAGTAATAGTATATAACGTTATACGTTATATAGTAATAGTATATAACGTTATACGTTAGTACGTAATAATATACAACGTTATACGTGATATGGTAATACTATATAACGTTATACGTTAATACGTAATAGTATATATCGTTATACGTTATATAGTAATAGTATATAACGTTATACGTTATATAGTAATAGTATATAACGTTATACGATAGTACGTAATAGTATATAACGTTATACGTGATATGGTAATACTATATAACGTTATACGCTATTACGTAATAGTATATAACGTTATACGTTAATACGTCATAGTATATATCGTTATACGTTATATAGTAATAGTATATAACGTTATACGTTATATAGTAATAGTATATAACGTTATACGTTAGTACGTAATAATATACAACGTTATACGTGATATGGCAATATTATATAACGTTATACGTTATATAGTAATAGTATATAACGTTATACGTTATATAGTAATAGTATATAACGTTATACGTTATATAGTAATAGTATATAACGTTATACGTTAGTACGTAATAATATACAACGTTATACGTGATATGGTAATACTATATAACGTTATACGTTAATACGTAATAGTATATATCGTTATACGTTATATAGTAATAGTATATAACGTTATACGTTATATAGTAATAGTATATAACGTTATACGTTATATAGTAATAGTATATAACGTTATACGTTAGTACGTAATAATATACAACGTTATACGTGATATGGTAATACTATATAACGTTATACGCTATTACGTAATAGTATATAACGTTATACGTTAATACGTAATAGTATATATCGTTATACGTTATATAGTAATAGTATATAGCGATATACGTTATATACTAATAGTATATAACGTTATACGTTATATAGTAATAGTATATAACGTTATACGTTATATAGTAATATTATATAACGTTATGCGTTATACAGTAATAGTATATAACGTTATGCGTTATATAGTAATAGTATATAACGTTATGCGTCATATAGTAATAGTATATAACGTTATACGATAGTACGGAATAGTATATATCGTTATACGTTATATAGTAATAGTATATAACGTTATACGTTATATAGTAATAGTATATAACGTTATACGTTATATAGTAATAGTATATAACGTTATACGTTATATAGTAATAGTATATAACTTTATACGTTATATAGTAATAGTATATAACGTTATACGTTAGTACGTAATAATATATATCGTTATACGTTATATAGTAATAGTATGTAACGTTATACGATAGTACGTAATAGTATATAACGTTATACGTTAATACGGAATAGTATAAATCGTTATACGTTATATAGTAATAGTATATAACGTTATACGTTATATAGTAATAGTATATAACGTTATACGTTATATAGTAATAGTATATAACGTTATACCTTAGTACGTAATAATATATATCGTTATACGTTATATAGTAATAGTATATAACGCTATACGATAGTACGTAATAGTATATATCGTTATACGTTATATAGTATTACTATATAACGTTATACGTTAGTACGTAATAATATACAACGTTATACGTGATATGGTAATACTATATAACGTTATACGCTATTACGTAATAGTATATAACGTTATACGTTAATACGGAATAGTATATATCGTTATACGTTATATAGTAATAGTATATAACGTTATACGTTATATAGTAATAGTATATAACGTTATACGTTATATAGTATAAGTATATAACGTTATACGTTATATAGTAATAGTATATAACGTTATACGTTATATAGTAATATTATATAACGTTATGCGTTATATAGTAATAGTATATAACGTTATACGATAGTACGTAATAGTATATGACGTTATACGTGATATGGTAATACTATATAACGTTATACGTTAATACGTAATAGTATATATCGTTATACGTTATATAGTAATAGTATATAACGTTATACGTTACATAGTAATATTATATAACGTTATGCGTTATATAGTAATAGTATATAACGTTATACGTTATATAGTACTAGTATATAACGTTATGCGTTATATAGTAATAGTAGCTAACGTTATACGATAGTACGGAATAGTATATATCGTTATACGTTATATAGTAATAGTATATAACGTTATACGTTATATAGTAATAGTATATAACGTTATACGTTATATAGTAATAGTATATAACGTTATACGTTATATAGTAATAGTATATAACGTTATACGTTAGTACGTAATAATATACAACGTTATACGTGATATGGTAATACTATATAACGTTATACGTTAATACGTAATAGTATATATCGTTATACGTTATATAGTAATAGTATATAACGTTATACGTTATATAGTAATAGTATATAACGTTATACGATAGTACGTAATAGTATATAACGTTATACGTGATATGGTAATACTATATAACGTTATGCGCTATTACGTAATAGTATATAACGTTATACGTTAATACGTCATAGTATATATCGTTATACGTTATATAGTAATAGTATATAACGTTATACGTTATATAGTAATAGTATATAACGTTATACGTTATATAGTAATAGTATATAACGTTATACGTTATATAGTAATAGTATATAACGTTATACGTTATATAGTAATATTATATAACGTTATGCGTTATATAGTAATAGTATATAACGTTATACGTTATATAGTAATAGTATATAACGTTATACGTTATATAGTAATAGTATATAACGTTATACGTTAGTACGTAATAATATACAACGTTATACGTGATATGGCAATACTATATAACGTTATACGTTATTACGTAATAGTATATAACGTTATACGTTATTACGTAATAGTATACAACGTTATACGTGATATGGTAAAACTATATAACGTTATACGTTAATACGTAATAGTATATATCGTTATACGTTATATAGTAATAGTATATAACGTTATACGTTATATAGTAATAGTATATAACGTTATACGTTATATAGTAATATTATATAACGTTATGCGGTATATAGTAATAGTATATAACGTTATACGTTATATAGTAATAGTATATAACGTTATACGTTAGTACGTAATAATATACAACGTTATACGTGATATGGCAATACTATATAACGTTATACGTTAATACGTAATAGTATATATCGTTATACGTTATATAGTAATAGTATATAACGTTATACGTTATATAGTAATATTATATAACGTTATGCGTTATATAGTAATATTATATAACGTTATACGTTATATAGTAATAGTATATAACGTTATGCGTTATATAGTAATAGTAGCTAACGTTATACGATAGTACGGAATAGTATATATCGTTATACGTTATATAGTAATAGTATATAACGTTATACGTTATATAGTAATAGTATATAACGTTATACGTTATATAGTAATAGTATATAACGTTATACGTTAGTACGTAATAATATACAACGTTATACGTGATATGGTAATACTATATAACGTTATACGTTAATACGTAATAGTATATATCGTTATACGTTATATAGTAATAGTATATGACGTTATACGTTATATAGTAATAGTACATAACGTTATACGTCATATAGTAATAGTATATAACGTTATACGTTAGTACGTAATAATATACAACGTTATACGTGATATGGCAATACTATATAACGTTATACGTTATTACGTAATAGTATATAACGTTATACGTTATTACGTAATAGTATACAACGTTATACGTGATATGGTAAAACTACATAACGTTATACGTTAATACGTAATAGTATATATCGTTATACGTTATATAGTAATAGTATATAACGTTATACGTTATATAGTAATAGTATATAACGTTATACGTTATATAGTAATAGTATATAACGTTATACGTTAGTACGTAATAATATACAACGTTATACGTGATATGGTAATACTATATAACGTTATACGCTATTACTTAATAGTATATAACGTTATACGTTAATACGTAATAGTATATATCGTTATACGTTATATAGTAATAGTATATAGCGATATACGTTATATAGTAATAGTATATAACGTTATACGTTATATAGTAATAGTATATAACGTTATACGTTATATAGTAATATTATATAACGTTATGCGTTATATAGTAATAGTATATAACGTTATACGTTATATAGTAATAGTATATAACGTTATACGTTATATAGTAATAGTATATAACGATATACGTTATATAGTAATATTATATAACGTTATGCGTTATATAGTAATAGTATATAACGTTATGCGTTATATAGTAATAGTATATAACGTTATGCGTTATATAGTAATAGTATATAACGTTATACGATAGTACGGAATAGTATATATCGTTATACGTTATATAGTAATAGTATATAACGTTATACGTTATATAGTAATAGTATATAACGTTATACGTTATATAGTAATAGTATATAACGTTATACGTTATATAGTAATAGTATATAACGTTATACGTTATATAGTAATAGTATATAACGTTATACGTTATATAGTAATAGTATATAACTTTATACGTTATATAGTAATAGTATATAACGTTATACGTTAGTACGTAATAATATATATCGTTATACGTTATATAGTAATAGTATGTAACGTTATACGATAGTACGTAATAGTATATATCGTTATACGTTATATAGTAATAGCATATAACGTTATACGTTAGTACGTAATAATATACAACGTTATACGTGATATGGCAATACTATATAACGTTATACGTTATTACGTAACAGTATATAACGTTATACGTTATATAGTAATAGTATATAACGTTATACGTTATATAGTAATAGTATATAACGTTATACGTTATATAGTAATAGTATATAACGTTATACGTTGGTACGTAATAATATACAACGTTATACGTTAGTACGTAATAATATACAACGTTATACGTGATATGGCAATACTATATAACGTTATACGTTATTACGTAACAGTATATAACGTTATACGTTATATAGTAATAGTATATAACGTTATACGTTATATAGTAATAGTATATAACGTTATACGTTATATAGTAATAGTATATAACGTTATACGTTGGTACGTAATAATATACAACGTTATACGTGATATGGTAATACTATATAACGTTATACGCTATTAGGTAATAGTATATAACGTTATACGTTAATACGTAATAGTATATATCGTTATACGTTATATAGTAACAGTATATAGCGATATACGTTATATACTAATAGTATATAACGTTATACGTTATATAGTAATAGTATATAACGTTATACGTTATATAGTAATATTATATAACGTTATGCGTTATATAGTAATAGTATATAACGTTATGCGTTATATAGTAATAGTATATAACGTTATGCGTTATATAGTAATAGTATATAACGTTATACGATAGTACGGAATAGTATATATCGTTATACGTTATATAGTAATAGTATATAACGTTATACGTTATATAGTAATAGTATATAACGTTATACGTTATATAGTATTAGTATATAACGTTATACGTTATATAGTAATAGTATATAACGTTATACGTTATATAGTAATAGTATATAACGTTATACGTTATATAGTAATAGTATATAGCGTTATACGTTATATAGTAATAGTATATAACTTTATACGTTATATAGTAATAGTATATAACGTTATACGTTAGTACGTAATAATATATATCGTTATACGTTATATAGTAATAGTATGTAACGTTATACGATAGTACGTAATAGTATATATCGTTATACGTTATATAGTAATAGCATATAACGTTATACGTTAGTACGTAATAATATACAACGTTATACGTGATATGGTAATACTATATAATGTTATACGCTATTACGTAATATTATATAACGTTATACGTTAATACGGAATAGTATATATCGTTATACGTTATATAGTAATAGTATATAACGTTATACGTTATATAGTAATAGTATATAACGTTATACGTTATATAGTAATAGTATATAACGTTATACGTTATATAGTATAAGTATATAACGTTATACGTTATATAGTAATAGTATATAACGTTATACGTTATATAGTATAAGTATATAACGTTATACGTTATATAGTAATAGTATATAACGTTATACGTTATATAGTAATAGTATATAACGTTATACGTTATATAGTAATAGTATATAACGTTATACGTTATATAGTAATATTATATAACGTTATGCGGTATATAGTAATAGTATATAACGTTATACGTTATATAGTAATAGTATATAACGTTATACGTTATATAGTAATAGTATATAACGTTATACGTTATATAGTAATAGTATATAACGTTATACGTTAGTACGTAATAATATACAACGTTATACGTGATATGGTAATACTATATAACGTTATACGTTAATACGTAATAGTATATATCGTTATACGTTATATAGTAATAGTATATAACGTTATACGTTATATAATAATATTATATAACGTTATGCGTTATACAGTAATAATATACAACGTTATACGTGATATGGTAATACTATATAACGTTATACGCTATTACGTAATAGTATATAACGTTATACGTTAATACGTAATAGTATATATCGTTATACGTTATATAGTAATAGCATATAACGTTATACGTTAGTACGTAATAATATACAACGTTATACGTGATATGGTAATACTATATAATGTTATACGCTATTACGTAATATTATATAACGTTATACGTTAATACGGAATAGTATATATCGTTATACGTTATATAGTAATAGTATATAACGTTATACGTTATATAGTAATAGTATATAACGTTATACGTTATATAGTAATAGTATATAACGTTATACGTTATATAGTATAAGCATATAACGTTATACGTTATATAGTAATAGTATATAACGTTATACGTTATATAGTAATAGTATATAACGTTATACGTTATATAGTAATAGTATATAACGTTATACGTTATATAGTAATAGTATATAACGTTATACGTTATATAGTAATAGTATATAACGTTATACGATAGTACGTAATAATATACAACGTTATACGTGATATGGTAATACTATATAACGTTATACGTTAATACGTAATAGTATATATCGTTATACGTTATATAGTAATAGTATATAACGTTATACGTTATATAGTAATATTATATAACGTTATGCGTTATATAGTAATAGTATATAACGTTATACGTTATATAGTAATAGTATATAACGTTATACGTTATATAGTAATAGTATATAACGTTATACGTTATATAGTAATAGTATATAACGTTATACGTTAGTACGTAATAATATACAACGTTATACGTGATATGGTAATACTATATAACGTTATACGCTATTACGTAATAGTATATAACGTTATACGTTAATACGTAATAGTATATATCGTTGTACGTTATATAGTAATAGTATATAGCGATATACGTTATATAGTAATAGTATATAACGTTGTACGTTATATAGTAATAGTATATAACGTTATACGTTATATAGTAATATTATATAACGTTATGCGTTATATAGTAATAGTATATAACGTTATGCGTTATATAGTAATACTATATAACGTTATGCGTTATATAGTAATAGTATAGAACGTTATACGATATAGTAATAGTACATAAGGTTATACGTCATATAGTAATAGTATATAACGTTATACGTTAGTACGTAATAATATACAACGTTATACGTGATATGGCAATACTATATAACGTTATACGTTATTACGTAATAGTATATAACGTTATACGTTATTACGTAATAGTATACAACGTTATACGTGATATGGTAAAACTATATAACGTTATACGTTAATACGTAATAGTATATATCGTTATACGTTATATAGCAATAGTATATAACGTTATACGTTATATAGTAATAGTATATAACGTTATACGTTATATAGTAATAGTATATAACGTTATACGTTATATAGTAATAGTATATAACGTTATACGTTAGTACGTAATAATATACAACGTTATACGTGATATGGTAATACTATATAACGTTATACGCTATTACTTAATAGTATATAACGTTATACGTTAATACGTAATAGTATATATCGTTATACGTTATATAGTAATAGTATATAGCGATATACGTTATATAGTAATAGTATATAACGTTATACGTTACATAGTAATAGTATATAACGTTATACGTTATATAGTAATATTATATAACGTTATGCGTTATATAGTAATAGTATATAACGTTATACGTTATATAGTAATAGTATATAACGTTATACGTTATATAGTAATAGTATATAACGATATACGTTATATAGTAATAGTATATAACGTTATACGTTATATAGTAATAGTATATAACGTTATACGTTAGTACGTAATAATATACAACGTTATACGTGATATGGCAATACTATATAACGTTATACGTTATTACGTAACAGTATATAACGTTATACGTTATATAGTAATAGTATATAACGTTATACGTTATATAGTAATAGTATATAACGTTATACGTTATATAGTAATAGTATATAACGTTATACGTTATATAGTAATAGTATATAACGTTATACGTTAGTACGTAATATTATACAACGTTATACGTGATATGGTAATACTATATAACGTTATACGTTAATACGTAATAGTATATATCGTTATACGTTATATAGTAATAGTATATAACGTTATACGTTATATAGTAATAGTATATAACGTTATACGTTATATAGTAATAGTATATAACGATATACGTTATATAGTAATAGTATATAACGTTATACGTTATATAGTAATAGTATATAACGTTATACGTTAGTACGTAATAATATACAACGTTATACGTGATATGGCAATACTATATAACGTTATACGTTATTACGTAACAGTATATAACGTTATACGTTATATAGTAATAGTATATAACGTTATACGTTATATAGTAATAGTATATAACGTTATACGTTATATAGTAATAGTATATAACGTTATACGTTAGTACGTAATATTATACAACGTTATACGTGATATGGTAATACTATATAACGTTATACGTTAATACGTAATAGTATATATCGTTATACGTTATATACTAATAGTATATAACGTTATGCGTTATATAGTAATAGTATATAACGCTATGCGTTATATAGTAATAGTATATAACGTTATACGATAGTACGGAATAGTATATATCGTTATACGTTATATAGTAATAGTATATAACGTTATACGTTATATAGTAATAGTATATAACGTTATACGTTATATACTATAAGTATATAACGTTATACGTTATATAGTAATAGTATATAACGTTATACGTTATATAGTAATAGTATATAACGTTATACGTTATATAGTAATAGTATATAACGTTATACGTTATATAGTAATATTATATAACGTTATGCGGTATATAGTAATAGTATATAACGTTATACGTTATATAGTAATAGTATATAACGTTATACGTTATATAGTAATAGTATATAACGTTATACGTTATATAGTAATAGTATATAACGTTATACGTTAGTACGTAATAATATACAACGTTATACGTGATATGGTAATACTATATAACGTTATACGTTAATACGTAATAGTATATATCGTTATACGTTATATAGTAATAGTATATAACGTTATACGTTATATAGTAATATTATATAACGTTATGCGTTATATAGTAATAGTATATAACGTTATACGTTATATAGTAATAGTATATAACGTTATGCGTTATATAGTAATAGTAGCTAACGTTATACGATAGTACGGAATAGTATATATCGTTATACGTTATATAGTAATAGTATATAACGTTATACGTTATATAGTAATAGTATATAACGTTATACGTTATATAGTAATAGTATATAACGTTATACGTTATATAGTAATAGTATATAACGTTATACGTTATATAGTAATAGTATATAACGTTATACGTTAGTACGTAATAATATACAACGTTATACGTGATATGGTAATACTATATAACGTTATACGTTAATACGTAATAGTATATATCGTTATACGTTATATAGTAATAGTATATAACGTTATACGTTATATAGTAATAGTATATAACGATATACGATGGTACGTAATAGTATATAACGTTATACGTGATATGGTAATACTATATAACGTTATACGCTATTACGTAATAGTATATAACGTTATACGCTAATACGTCATAGTATATATCGTTATACGTTATATAGTAATAGTATATAACGTTATACGTTATATAGTAATAGTATATAACGTTATACGTTATATAGTAATAGTATATAACGTTATACGTTATATAGTAATAGTATATATCGTTATACGTTATATAGTAATATTATATAACGTTATGCGTTATATAGTAATAGTATATAACGTTATACGTTATATAGTAATAGTATATAACGTTATACGTTATATAGTAATAGTATATAACGTTATACGTTAGTACGTAATAATGTACAACGTTATACGTGATATGGCAATACTATATAACGTTATACGTTATTACGTAATAGTATATAACGTTATACGTTATTACGTAATAGTATACAACGTTATACGTGATATGGTAAAACTATATAACGTTATACGTTAATACGTAATAGTATATATCGTTATACGTTATATAGTAATAGTATATAACGTTGTACGTTATATAGTAATAGTATATAACGTTATACGTTATATAGTAATATTATATAACGTTATGCGTTATATAGTAATAGTATATAACGTTATGCGTTATATAGTAATAGTATATAACGTTATGCGTTATATAGTAATAGTATAGAACGTTATACGATATAGTAATAGTACATAACGTTATACGTCATATAGTAATAGTATATAACGTTATACGTTAGTACGTAATAATATACAACGTTATACGTGATATGGCAATACTATATAACGTTATACGTTATTACGTAATAGTATATAACGTTATACGTTATTACGTAATAGTATACAACGTTATACGTGATATGGTAAAACTATATAACGTTATACGTTAATACGTAATAGTATATATCGTTATACGTTATATAGCAATAGTATATAACGTTATACGTTATATAGTAATAGTATATAACGTTATACGTTATATAGTAATAGTGTATAACGTTATACGTTAGTACGTAATAATATACAACGTTATACGTGATATGGTAATACTATATAACGTTATACGCTATTACTTAATAGTATATAACGTTATACGTTAATACGTAATAGTATATATCGTTATACGTTATATAGTAATAGTATATAGCGATATACGTTATATAGTAATAGTATATAACGTTATACGTTAATACGTAATAGTATATATCGTTATACGTTATATAGTAATAGTATATAGCGATATACGTTATATAGTAATAGTATATAACGTTATACGTTATATAGTAATAGTATATAACGTTATACGTTATATAGTAATATTATATAACGTTATGCGTTATATAGTAATAGTATATAACGTTATACGTTATATAGTAATAGTATATAACGTTATACGTTATATAGTAATAGTATATAACGATATACGTTATATAGTAATAGTATATAACGTTATACGTTATATAGTAATAGTATATAACGTTATACGTTAGTACGTAATAATATACAACGTTATACGTGATATGGCAATACTATATAACGTTATACGTTATTACGTAACAGTATATAACGTTATACGTTATATAGTAATAGTATATAACGTTATACGTTATATAGTAATAGTATATAACGTTATACGTTATATAGTAATAGTATATAACGTTATACGTTAGTACGTAATAATATACAACGTTATACGTGATATGGTAATACTATATAACGTTATACGTTAATACGTAATAGTATATATCGTTATACGTTATATAGTAATAGTATATAACGTTATACGTTATATAGTAATAGTATATAACGTTATACGTTATATAGTAATAGTATATAACGATATACGTTATATAGTAATAGTATATAACGTTATACGTTATATAGTAATAGTATATAACGTTATACGTTAGTACGTAATAATATACAACGTTATACGTGATATGGCAATACTATATAACGTTATACGTTATTACGTAACAGTATATAACGTTATACGTTATATAGTAATAGTATATAACGTTATACGTTATATAGTAATAGTATATAACGTTATACGTTATATAGTAATAGTATATAACGTTATACGTTAGTACGTAATATTATACAACGTTATACGTGATATGGTAATACTATATAACGTTATACGTTAATACGTAATAGTATATATCGTTATACGTTATATACTAATAGTATATAACGTTATGCGTTATATAGTAATAGTATATAACGTTATGCGTTATATAGTAATAGTATATAACGTTATACGATAGTACGGAATAGTATATATCGTTATACGTTATATAGTAATAGTATATAACGTTATACGTTATATAGTAATAGTATATAACGTTATACGTTATATAGTAATAGTATATAACGTTATACGTTATATAGTAATAGTATATAACTTTATACGTTATATAGTAATAGTATATAACGTTATACGTTATATAGTAATAGTATATAACTTTATACGTTATATAGTAATAGTATATAACGTTATACGTTAGGACGTAATAATATATATCGTTATACGTTATATAGTAACAGTATGTAACGTTATACGATAGTACGTAATAGTATATATCGTTATACGTTATATAGTAATAGCATATAACGTTATACGTTAGTACGTAATAATATACAACGTTATACGTGATATGGTAATACTATATAATGTTATACGCTATTACGTAATATTATATAACGTTATACGTTAATACGGAATAGTATATATCGTTATACGTTATATAGTAATAGTATATAACGTTATACGTTATATAGTAATAGTATATAACGTTATACGTTATATAGTAATAGTATATAACGTTATACGTTATATAGTATAAGTATATAACGTTATACGTTATATAGTAATAGTATATAACGTTATACGTTATATAGTAATAGTATATAACGTTATACGTTATATAGTAATAGTATATAACGTTATACGTTATATAGTAATATTATATAACGTTACGCGGTATATAGTAATAGTATATAACGTTATACGTTATATAGTAATAGTATATAACGTTATACGTTATATAGTAATAGTATATAACGTTATACGTTATATAGTAATAGTATATAACGTTATACGTTAGTACGTAATAATATACAACGTTATACGTGATATGGTAATACTATATAACGTTATACGTTAATACGTAATAGTATATATCGTTATACGTTATATAGTAATAGTATATAACGTTATACGTTATATAGTAATAGTATATAACGTATAACGTTATATAGTATAAGTATATAACGTTATACGTTATATAGTAATAGTATATAACGTTATACGTTATATAGTAATAGTATATAACGTTATACGTTATATAGTATAAGTATATAACGTTATACGTTATATAGTAATAGTATATAACGTTATACGTTATATAGTAATAGTATATAACGTTATACGTTATATAGTAATAGTATATAACGTTATACGTTATATAGTAATATTATATAACGTTATGCGGTATATAGTAATAGTATATAACGTTATGCGTTATATAGTAATAGTATATAACGTTATACGATAGTACGGAATAGTATATATCGTTATACGTTATATAGTAATAGTATATAACGTTATACGTTATATAGTAATAGTATATAACGTTATACGTTATATAGTAATAGTATATAACGTTATACGTTATATAGTAATAGTATATAACTTTATACGTTATATAGTAATAGTATATAACGTTATACGTTAGTACGTAATAATATATATCGTTATACGTTATATAGTAATAGTATGTAACGTTATACGATAGTACGTAATAGTATATATCGTTATACGTTATATAGTAATAGCATATAACGTTATACGTTAGTACGTAATAATATACAACGTTATACGTGATATGGTAATACTATATAATGTTATACGCTATTACGTAATATTATATAACGTTATACGTTAATACGGAATAGTATATATCGTTATACGTTATATAGTAATAGTATATAACGTTATACGTTATATAGTAATAGTATATAACGTTATACGTTATATAGTAATAGTATATAACGTTATACGTTATATAGTATAAGTATATAACGTTATACGTTATATAGTAATAGTATATAACGTTATACGTTATATAGTAATAGTATATAACGTTATACGTTATATAGTAATAGTATATAACGTTATACGTTATATAGTAATATTATATAACGTTATGCGGTATATAGTAATAGTATATAACGTTATACGTTATATAGTAATAGTATATAACGTTATACGTTATATAGTAATAGTATATAACGTTATACGTTATATAGTAATAGTATATAACGTTATACGTTAGTACGTAATAATATACAACGTTATACGTGATATGGTAATACTATATAACGTTATACGTTAATACGTAATAGTATATATCGTTATACGTTATATAGTAATAGTATATAACGTTATACGTTATATAGTAATATTATATAACGTTATGCGTTATATAGTAATAGTATATAACGTTATACGTTATATAGTAATAGTATATAACGTTATACGTTATATAGTAATAGTATATAACGTTATACGTTATATAGTAATAGTATATAACGTTATACGTTAGTACGTAATAATATACAACGTTATACGTGATATGGTAATACTATATAACGTTATACGCTATTACGTAATAGTATATAACGTTATACGTTAATACGTAATAGTATATATCGTTGTACGTTATATAGTAATAGTATATAGCGATATACGTTATATAGTAATAGTATATAACGTTATACGTTAATACGGAATAGTATATATCGTTATACGTTATATAGTAATAGTATATAACGTTATACGTTATATAGTAATAGTATATAACGTTATACGTTATATAGTAATAGTATATAACGTTATACGTTATATAGTATAAGTATATAACGTTATACGTTATATAGTAATAGTATATAACGTTATACGTTATATAGTAATAGTATATAACGTTATACGTTATATAGTAATAGTATATAACGTTATACGTTATATAGTAATATTATATAACGTTACGCGGTATATAGTAATAGTATATAACGTTATACGTTATATAGTAATAGTATATAACGTTATACGTTATATAGTAATAGTATATAACGTTATACGTTATATAGTAATAGTATATAACGTTATACGTTAGTACGTAATAATATACAACGTTATACGTGATATGGTAATACTATATAACGTTATACGTTAATACGTAATAGTATATATCGTTATACGTTATATAGTAATAGTATATAACGTTATACGTTATATAGTAATAGTATATAACGTTATACGTTATATAGTATAAGTATATAACGTTATACGTTATATAGTAATAGTATATAACGTTATACGTTATATAGTAATAGTATATAACGTTATACGTTATATAGTATAAGTATATAACGTTATACGTTATATAGTAATAGTATATAACGTTATACGTTATATAGTAATAGTATATAACGTTATACGTTATATAGTAATACTATATAACGTTATACGTTATATAGTAATATTATATAACGTTATGCGGTATATAGTAATAGTATATAACGTTATGCGTTATATAGTAATAGTATATAACGTTATACGATAGTACGGAATAGTATATATCGTTATACGTTATATAGTAATAGTATATAACGTTATACGTTATATAGTAATAGTATATAACGTTATACGTTATATAGTAATAGTATATAACGTTATACGTTATATAGTAATAGTATATAACTTTATACGTTATATAGTAATAGTATATAACGTTATACGTTAGTACGTAATAATATATATCGTTATACGTTATATAGTAATAGTATGTAACGTTATACGATAGTACGTAATAGTATATATCGTTATACGTTATATAGTAATAGCATATAACGTTATACGTTAGTACGTAATAATATACAACGTTATACGTGATATGGTAATACTATATAATGTTATACGCTATTACGTAATATTATATAACGTTATACGTTAACACGGAATTGTATATATCGTTATACGTTATATAGTAATAGTATATAACGTTATACGTTATATAGTAATAGTATATAACGTTATACGTTATATAGTAATAGTATATAACGTTATACGTTATATAGTATAAGTATATAACGTTATACGTTATATAGTAATAGTATATAACGTTATACGTTATATAGTAATAGTATATAACGTTATACGTTATATAGTAATAGTATATAACGTTATACGTTATATAGTAATATTATATAACGTTATGCGGTATATAGTAATAGTATATAACGTTATACGTTATATAGTAATAGTATATAACGTTATACGTTATATAGTAATAGTATATAACGTTATACGTTATATAGTAATAGTATATAACGTTATACGTTATATAGTATAAGTATATAACGTTATACGTTATATAGTAATAGTATATAACGTTATACGTTATATAGTAATAGTATATAACGTTATACGTTATATAGTAATAGTATATAACGTTATACGTTATATAGTAATATTATATAACGTTATGCGGTATATAGTAATAGTATATAACGTTATACGTTATATAGTAATAGTATATAGCGTTATACGTTATATAGTAATAGTATATAACGTTATACGTTATATAGTAATAGTATATAACGTTATACGTTAGTACGTAATAATATACAACGTTATACGTGATATGGTAATACTATATAACGTTATACGTTAATACGTAATAGTATATATCGTTATACGTTATATAGTAATAGTATATAACGTTATACGTTATATAGTAATATTATATAACGTTATGCGTTATATAGTAATAGTATATAACGTTATACGTTATATAGTAATAGTATATAACGTTATACGTTATATAGTAATAGTATATAACGTTATACGTTATATAGTAATAGTATATAACGTTATACGTTAGTACGTAATAATATACAACGTTATACGTGATATGGTAATACTATATAACGTTATACGCTATTACGTAATAGTATATAACGTTATACGTTAATACGTAATAGTATATATCGTTGTACGTTATATAGTAATAGTATATAGCGATATACGTTATATAGTAATAGTATATAACGTTGTACGTTATATAGTAATAGTATATAACGTTATACGTTATATAGTAATATTATATAACGTTATGCGTTATATAGTAATAGTATATAACGTTATGCGTTATATAGTAATAGTATATAACGTTATGCGTTATATAGTAATAGTATAGAACGTTATACGATATAGTAATAGTACATAACGTTATACGTCATATAGTAATAGTATATAACGTTATACGTTAGTACGTAATAATATACAACGTTATACGTGATATGGCAATACTATATAACGTTATACGTTATTACGTAATAGTATATAACGTTATACGTTATTACGTAATAGTATACAACGTTATACGTGATATGGTAAAACTATATAACGTTATACGTTAATACGTAATAGTATATATCGTTATACGTTATATAGCAATAGTATATAACGTTATACGTTATATAGTAATAGTATATAACGTTATACGTTAGTACGTAATAATATACAACGTTATACGTGATATGGCAATACTATATAACGTTATACGTTATTACGTAACAGTATATAACGTTATACGTTATATAGTAATAGTATATAACGTTATACGTTATATAATAATAGTATATAACGTTATACGTTATATAGTAATAGTATATAACGTTATACGTTAGTACGTAATATTATACAACGTTATACGTGATATGGTAATACTATATAACGTTATACGTTAATACGTAATAGTATATATCGTTATACGTTATATAGTAATAGTATATAATGTTATACGTTATATAGTAATAGTATATAACGTTATACGTTATATAGTAATAGTATATAACGTTATACGTTATATAGTAATAGTATATAACGTTATACGTTAGTACGTAATAATATACAACGTTATACGTGATATGGTAATACTATATAACGTTATACGTTGATACGTAATAGTATATATCGTTATACGTTATATAGTAATAGTATATAACGTTATACGTTATATAGTAATATTATATAACGTTATGCGTTATATAGTAATAGTATATAACGTTATACGTTATATAGTAATAGTATATAACGTTATGCGTTATATAGTAATATTATATAACGTTATGCGTTATATAGTAATAGTATATAACGTTATACGTTATATAGTAATAGTATATAACGTTATACGTTATATAGTAATATTATATAACGCATAACGTTATATACTATTACTATATAACGTTATGCGTTATATAGTAATAGTATATAACGTTATACGATAGTACGGAATAGTATATATCGTTATACGTTATATAGTAATAGTATATAACGTTATACGTTATATAGTAATAGTATATAACGTTATACGTTATATAGTAATAGTATATAACGTTATACGTTATATAGTAATAGTATATAACTTTATACGTTATATAGTAATAGTATATAACGTTATACGTTAGTACGTAATAATATATATCGTTATACGTTATATAGTAATAGTATGTAACGTTATACGATAGTATGTAATAGTATATATCGTTATACGTTATATAGTAATAGCATATAACGTTATACGTTAGTACGTAATAATATACAACGTTATACGTGATATGGTAATACTATATAATGTTATACGCTATTACGTAATATTATATAACGTTATACGTTAATACGGAATAGTATATATCGTTATACGTTATATAGTAATAGTATATAACGTTATACGTTATATAGTAATAGTATATAACGTTATACGTTATATAGTAATAGTATATAACGTTATACGTTATATAGTATAAGTATATAACGTTATACGTTATATAGTAATAGTATATAACGTTATACGTTATATAGTAATAGTATATAACGTTATACGTTATATAGTAATAGTATATAACGTTATACGTTATATAGTAATATTATATAACGTTATGCGGTATATAGTAATAGTATATAACGTTATACGTTATATAGTAATAGTATATAACGTTATACGTTATATAGTAATAGTATATAACGTTATACGTTATATAGTAATAGTATATAACGTTATACGTTAGTACGTAATAATATACAACGTTATACGTGATATGGTAATACTATATAACGTTATACGTTAATACGTAATAGTATATATCGTTATACGTTATATAGTAATAGTATATAACGTTATACGTTATATAGTAATATTATATAACGTTATGCGTTATATAGTAATAGTATATAACGTTATACGTTATATAGTAATAGTATATAACGTTATGCGTTATATAGTAATAGTAGCTAACGTTATACGATAGTACGGAATAGTATATATCGTTATACGTTATATAGTAATAGTATATAACGTTATACGTTATATAGTAATAGTATATAACGTTATACGTTATATAGTAATATTATATAACGTTATGCGTTATATAGTAATAGTATATAACGTTATGCGTTATATAGTAATAGTATATAACGTTATGCGTTATATAGTAATAGTATAGAACGTTATACGATATAGTAATAGTACATAACGTTATACGTCATATAGTAATAGTATATAACGTTATACGTTAGTACGTAATAATATACAACGTTATACGTGATATGGCAATACTATATAACGTTATACGTTATTACGTAATAGTATATAACGTTATACGTTATTACGTAATAGTATACAACGTTATACGTGATATGGTAAAACTATATAACGTTATACGTTAGTACGTAATAGTATACAACGTTATACGTGATATGGTAATACTATATAACGTTATACGTTAATACGTAATAGTATATATCGTTATACGTTATATAGTAATAGTATATAACGTTATACGTTATATAGTAATAGTATATAACGTTATACGATAGTACGTAATAGTATATAACGTTATACGTGATATGGTAATACTATATAACGTTATACGCTATTACGTAATAGTATATAACGTTATACGTTAATACGTCATAGTATATATCGTTATACGTTATATAGTAATAGTATATAACGTTATACGTTATATAGTAATATTATATAACGTTATGCGGTATATAGTAATAGTATATAACGTTATGCGTTATATAGTAATAGTATATAACGTTATACGATAGTACGGAATAGTATATATCGTTATACGTTATATAGTAATAGTATATAACGTTATACGTTATATAGTAATAGTATATAACGTTATACGTTATATAGTAATAGTATATAACGTTATACGTTATATAGTAATAGTATATAACTTTATACGTTATATAGTAATAGTATATAACGTTATACGTTAGTACGTAATAATATATATCGTTATACGTTATATAGTAATAGTATGTAACGTTATACGATAGTACGTAATAGTATATATCGTTATACGTTATATAGTAATAGCATATAACGTTATACGTTAGTACGTAATAATATACAACGTTATACGTGATATGGTAATACTATATAATGTTATACGCTATTACGTAATATTATATAACGTTATACGTTAATACGGAATAGTATATATCGTTATACGTTATATAGTAATAGTATATAACGTTATACGTTATATAGTAATAGTATATAACGTTATACGTTATATAGTAATAGTATATAACGTTATACGTTATATAGTATAAGTATATAACGTTATACGTTATATAGTAATAGTATATAACGTTATACGTTATATAGTAATAGTATATAACGTTATACGTTATATAGTAATAGTATATAACGTTATACGTTATATAGTAATATTATATAACGTTATGCGGTATATAGTAATAGTATATAACGTTATACGTTATATAGTAATAGTATATAACGTTATACGTTATATAGTAATAGTATATAACGTTATACGTTATATAGTAATAGTATATAACGTTATACGTTAGTACGTAATAATATACAACGTTATACGTGATATGGTAATACTATATAACGTTATACGTTAATACGTAATAGTATATATCGTTATACGTTATATAGTAATAGTATATAACGTTATACGTTATATAGTAATATTATATAACGTTATGCGTTATATAGTAATAGTATATAACGTTATACGTTATATAGTAATAGTATATAACGTTATACGTTATATAGTAATAGTATATAACGTTATACGTTATATAGTAATAGTATATAACGTTATACGTTAGTACGTAATAATATACAACGTTATACGTGATATGGTAATACTATATAACGTTATACGCTATTACGTAATAGTATATAACGTTATACGTTAATACGTAATAGTATATATCGTTGTACGTTATATAGTAATAGTATATAGCGATATACGTTATATAGTAATAGTATATAACGTTGTACGTTATATAGTAATAGTATATAACGTTATACGTTATATAGTAATATTATATAACGTTATGCGTTATATAGTAATAGTATATAACGTTATGCGTTATATAGTAATAGTATATAACGTTATGCGTTATATAGTAATAGTATAGAACGTTATACGATATAGTAATAGTACATAACGTTATACGTCATATAGTAATAGTATATAACGTTATACGTTAGTACGTAATAATATACAACGTTATACGTGATATGGCAATACTATATAACGTTATACGTTATTACGTAATAGTATATAACGTTATACGTTATTACGTAATAGTATACAACGTTATACGTGATATGGTAAAACTATATAACGTTATACATTAATACGTAATAGTATATATCGTTATACGTTATATAGCAATAGTATATAACGTTATACGTTATATAGTAATAGTATATAACGTTATACGTTAGTACGTAATAATATACAACGTTATACGTGATATGGCAATACTATATAACGTTATACGTTATTACGTAACAGTATATAACGTTATACGTTATATAGTAATAGTATATAACGTTATACGTTATATAATAATAGTATATAACGTTATACGTTATATAGTAATAGTATATAACGTTATACGTTAGTACGTAATATTATACAACGTTATACGTGATATGGTAATACTATATAACGTTATACGTTAATACGTAATAGTATATATCGTTATACGTTATATAGTAATAGTATATAATGTTATACGTTATATAGTAATAGTATATAACGTTATACGTTATATAGTAATAGTATATAACGTTATACGTTATATAGTAATAGTATATAACGTTATACGTTAGTACGTAATAATATACAACGTTATACGTGATATGGTAATACTATATAACGTTATACGTTGATACGTAATAGTATATATCGTTATACGTTATATAGTAATAGTATATAACGTTATACGTTATATAGTAATATTATATAACGTTATGCGTTATATAGTAATAGTATATAACGTTATACGTTATATAGTAATAGTATATAACGTTATGCGTTATATAGTAATATTATATAACGTTATGCGTTATATAGTAATAGTATATAACGTTATACGTTATATAGTAATAGTATATAACGTTATACGTTATATAGTAATATTATATAACGCATAACGTTATATAGTAATAGTATATAACGTTATGCGTTATATAGTAATAGTATATAACGTTATACGATAGTACGGAATAGTATATATCGTTATACGTTATATAGTAATAGTATATAACGTTATACGTTATATAGTAATAGTATATAACGTTATACGTTATATAGTAATAGTATATAACGTTATACGTTATATAGTAATAGTATATAACTTTATACGTTATATAGTAATAGTATATAACGTTATACGTTAGTACGTAATAATATATATCGTTATACGTTATATAGTAATAGTATGTAACGTTATACGATAGTATGTAATAGTATATATCGTTATACGTTATATAGTAATAGTATATAACGTTATACGTTAGTACGTAATAATATACAACGTTATACGTGATATGGTAATACTATATAATGTTATACGCTATTACGTAATATTATATAACGTTATACGTTAACACGGAATTGTATATATCGTTATACGTTATATAGTAATAGTATATAACGTTATACGTTATATAGTAATAGTATATAACGTTATACGTTATATAGTAATAGTATATAACGTTATACGTTATATAGTATAAGTATATAACGTTATACGTTATATAGTAATAGTATATAACGTTATACGTTATATAGTAATAGTATATAACGTTATACGTTATATAGTAATAGTATATAACGTTATACGTTATATAGTAATATTATATAACGTTATGCGGTATATAGTAATAGTATATAACGTTATACGTTATATAGTAATAGTATATAACGTTATACGTTATATAGTAATAGTATATAACGTTATACGTTATATAGTAATAGTATATAACGTTATACGTTAGTACGTAATAATATACAACGTTATACGTGATATGGTAATACTATATAACGTTATACGTTAATACGTAATAGTATATATCGTTATACGTTATATAGTAATAGTATATAACGTTATACGTTATATAGTAATATTATATAACGTTATGCGTTATATAGTAATAGTATATAACGTTATACGTTATATAGTAATAGTATATAACGTTATGCGTTATATAGTAATAGTAGCTAACGTTATACGATAGTACGGAATAGTATATATCGTTATACGTTATATAGTAATAGTATATAACGTTATACGTTATATAGTAATAGTATATAACGTTATACGTTATATAGTAATATTATATAACGTTATGCGTTATATAGTAATAGTATATAACGTTATGCGTTATATAGTAATAGTATATAACGTTATGCGTTATATAGTAATAGTATAGAACGTTATACGATATAGTAATAGTACATAACGTTATACGTCATATAGTAATAGTATATAACGTTATACGTTAGTACGTAATAATATACAACGTTATACGTGATATGGCAATACTATATAACGTTATACGTTATTACGTAATAGTATATAACGTTATACGTTATTACGTAATAGTATACAACGTTATACGTGATATGGTAAAACTATATAACGTTATACGTTAGTACGTAATAGTATACAACGTTATACGTGATATGGTAATACTATATAACGTTATACGTTAATACGTAATAGTATATATCGTTATACGTTATATAGTAATAGTATATAACGTTATACGTTATATAGTAATAGTATATAACGTTATACGATAGTACGTAATAGTATATAACGTTATACGTGATATGGTAATACTATATAACGTTATACGCTATTACGTAATAGTATATAACGTTATACGTTAATACGTCATAGTATATATCGTTATACGTTATATAGTAATAGTATATAACGTTATACGTTATATAGTAATAGTATATAACGTTATACGTTATATAGTAATAGTATATAACGTTATACGTTATATAGTAATAGTATATATCGTTATACGTTATATAGTAATATTATATAACGTTATGCGTTATATAGTAATAGTATATAACGTTATACGTTATATAGTAATAGTATATAACGTTATACGTTATATAGTAATAGTATATAACGTTATACGTTAGTACGTAATAATATACAACGTTATACGTGATATGGCAATACTATATAACGTTATACGTTATTACGTAATAGTATATAACGTTATACGTTATTACGTAATAGTATACAACGTTATACGTGATATGGTAAAACTATATAACGTTATACGTTAATACGTAATAGTATATATCGTTATACGTTATATACTATTACTATATAACGTTATGCGTTATATAGTAATAGTATATAACGTTATGCGTTATATAGTAATAGTATATAACGTTATACGATAGTACGGAATAGTATATATCGTTATACGTTATATAGTAATAGTATATAACGTTATACGTTATATAGTAATAGTATATAACGTTATACGTTATATAGTAATAGTATATAACGTTATACGTTATATAGTAATAGTATATAACTTTATACGTTATATAGTAATAGTATATAACGTTATACGTTATATAGTAATAGTATATAACGTTATACGTTATATAGTAATAGTATATAACGTTATACGTTAGTACGTAATAATATATATCGTTATACGTTATATAGTAACAGTATGTAACGTTATACGATAGTACGTAATAGTATATAACGTTATACGTTATATAGTAATAGTATATAACGTTATACGTTAGTACGTAATAATATACAACGTTATACGTGATATGGTAATACTATATAATGTTATACGCTATTACGTAATATTATATAACGTTATACGTTAATACGGAATAGTATATATCGTTATACGTTATATAGTAATAGTATATAACGTTATACGTTATATAGTAATAGTATATAACGTTATACGTTATATAGTAATAGTATATAACGTTATACGTTATATAGTATAAGTATATAACGTTATACGTTATATAGTAATAGTATATAACGTTATACGTTATATAGTAATAGTATATAACGTTATACGTTATATAGTAATAGTATATAACGTTATACGTTATATAGTAATAGTATATAACGTTATACGTTAGTACGTAATATTATACAACGTTATACGTGATATGGTAATACTATATAACGTTATACGTTAATACGTAATAGTATATATCGTTATACGTTATATACTAATAGTATATAACGTTATGCGTTATATAGTAATAGTATATAACGTTATGCGTTATATAGTAATAGTATATAACGTTATACGATAGTACGGAATAGTATATATCGTTATACGTTATATAGTAATAGTATATAACGTTATACGTTATATAGTAATAGTATATAACGTTATACGTTATATAGTAATAGTATATAACGTTATACGTTATATAGTAATAGTATATAACTTTATACGTTATATAGTAATAGTATATAACGTTATACGTTATATAGTAATAGTATATAACTTTATACGTTATATAGTAATAGTATATAACGTTATACGTTAGTACGTAATAATATATATCGTTATACGTTATATAGTAACAGTATGTAACGTTATACGATAGTACGTAATAGTATATATCGTTATACGTTATATAGTAATAGCATATAACGTTATACGTTAGTACGTAATAATATACAACGTTATACGTGATATGGTAATACTATATAATGTTATACGCTATTACGTAATATTATATAACGTTATACGTTAATACGGAATAGTATATATCGTTATACGTTATATAGTAATAGTATATAACGTTATACGTTATATAGTAATAGTATATAACGTTATACGTTATATAGTAATAGTATATAACGTTATACGTTATATAGTATAAGTATATAACGTTATACGTTATATAGTAATAGTATATAACGTTATACGTTATATAGTAATAGTATATAACGTTATACGTTATATAGTAATAGTATATAACGTTATACGTTATATAGTAATATTATATAACGTTACGCGGTATATAGTAATAGTATATAACGTTATACGTTATATAGTAATAGTATATAACGTTATACGTTATATAGTAATAGTATATAACGTTATACGTTATATAGTAATAGTATATAACGTTATACGATAGTACGTAATAATATACAACGTTATACGTGATATGGTAATACTATATAACGTTATACGTTAATACGTAATAGTATATATCGTTATACGTTATATAGTAATAGTATATAACGTTATACGTTATATAGTAATAGTATATAACGTTATACGTTATATAGTATAAGTATATAACGTTATACGTTATATAGTAATAGTATATAACGTTATACGTTATATAGTAATAGTATATAACGTTATACGTTATATAGTAATAGTATATAACGTTATACGTTATATAGTAATAGTATATAACGTTATACGTTATATAGTAATAGTATATAACTTTATACGTTATATAGTAATAGTATATAACGTTATACGTTAGTACGTAATAATATATATCGTTATACGTTATATAGTAATAGTATGTAACGTTATACGATAGTACGTAATAGTATATATCGTTATACGTTATATAGTAATAGCATATAACGTTATACGTTAGTACGTAATAATATACAACATTATACGTGATATGGTAATACTATATAATGTTATACGCTATTACGTAATATTATATAACGTTATACGTTAATACGGAATTGTATATATCGTTATACGTTATATAGTAATAGTATATAACGTTATACGTTATATAGTAATAGTATATAACGTTATACGTTATATAGTAATAGTATATAACGTTATACGTTATATAGTATAAGTATATAACGTTATACGTTATATAGTAATAGTATATAACGTTATACGTTATATAGTAATAGTATATAACGTTATACGTTATATAGTAATAGTATATAACGTTATACGTTAGTACGTAATAATATACAACGTTATACGTGATATGGTAATACTATATAACGTTATACGTTATTACGTAATAGTATATAACGTTATACGTTATATAGTAATAGTATATAACGTTATACGTTATATAGTAATATTATATAACGTTATGCGTTATATAGTAATAGTATATAACGTTATACGTTATATAGTAATAGTATATAACGTTATACGTTATATAGTAATAGTATATAACGTTATACGTTATATAGTAATAGTATATAACGTTATACGTTAGTACGTAATAATATACAACGTTATACGTGATATGGTAATACTATATAACGTTATACGCTATTACGTAATAGTATATAACGTTATACGTTAATACGTAATAGTATATATCGTTGTACGTTATATAGTAATAGTATATAGCGATATACGTTATATAGTAATAGTATATAACGTTGTACGTTATATAGTAATAGTATATAACGTTATACGTTATATAGTAATATTATATAACGTTATGCGTTATATAGTAATAGTATATAACGTTATGCGTTATATAGTAATAGTATATAACGTTATGCGTTATATAGTAATAGTATAGAACGTTATACGATATAGTAATAGTACATAACGTTATACGTCATATAGTAATAGTATATAACGTTATACGTTAGTACGTAATAATATACAACGTTATACGTGATATGGCAATACTATATAACGTTATACGTTATATAGTAATAGTATATAACGTTATACGTTAGTACGTAATAATATACAACGTTATACGTGATATGGCAATACTATATAACGTTATACGTTATTACGTAACAGTATATAACGTTATACGTTATATAGTAATAGTATATAACGTTATACGTTATATAATAATAGTATATAACGTTATACGTTATATAGTAATAGTATATAACGTTATACGTTAGTACGTAATATTATACAACGTTATACGTGATATGGTAATACTATATAACGTTATACGTTAATACGTAATAGTATATATCGTTATACGTTATATAGTAATAGTATATAATGTTATACGTTATATAGTAATAGTATATAACGTTATACGTTATATAGTAATAGTATATAACGTTATACGTTATATAGTAATAGTATATAACGTTATACGTTAGTACGTAATAATATACAACGTTATACGTGATATGGTAATACTATATAACGTTATACGTTGATACGTAATAGTATATATCGTTATACGTTATATAGTAATAGTATATAACGTTATACGTTATATAGTAATATTATATAACGTTATGCGTTATATAGTAATAGTATATAACGTTATACGTTATATAGTAATAGTATATAACGTTATGCGTTATATAGTAATATTATATAACGTTATGCGTTATATAGTAATAGTATATAACGTTATACGTTATATAGTAATAGTATATAACGTTATACGTTATATAGTAATAGTATATAACGATATACGTTATATAGTAATAGTATATAACGTTATGCGTTATATAGTAATAGTATATAACGTTATACGATAGTACGGAATAGTATATATCGTTATACGTTATATAGTAATAGTATATAACGTTATACGTTATATAGTAATAGTATATAACGTTATACGTTATATAGTAATAGTATATAACGTTATACGTTATATAGTAATAGTATATAACTTTATACGTTATATAGTAATAGTATATAACGTTATACGTTAGTACGTAATAATATATATCGTTATACGTTATATAGTAATAGTATGTAACGTTATACGATAGTACGTAATAGTATATATCGTTATACGTTATATAGTAATAGCATATAACGTTATACGTTAGTACGTAATAATATACAACGTTATACGTGATATGGTAATACTATATAATGTTATACGCTATTACGTAATATTATATAACGTTATACGTTAATACGGAATAGTATATATCGTTATACGTTATATAGTAATAGTATATAACGTTATACGTTATATAGTAATAGTATATAACGTTATACGTTATATAGTAATAGTATATAACGTTATACGTTATATAGTATAAGTATATAACGTTATACGTTATATAGTAATAGTATATAACGTTATACGTTATATAGTAATAGTATATAACGTTATACGTTATATAGTAATAGTATATAACGTTATACGTTATATAGTAATATTATATAACGTTATGCGGTATATAGTAATAGTATATAACGTTATACGTTATATAGTAATAGTATATAACGGTATACGTTATATAGTAATAGTATATAACGTTATACGTTATATAGTAATAGTATATAACGTTATACGTTAGTACGTAATAATATACAACGTTATACGTGATATGGTAATACTATATAACGTTATACGTTAATACGTAATAGTATATATCGTTATACGTTATATAGTAATAGTATATAACGTTATACGTTATATAGTAATATTATATAACGTTATGCGTTATATAGTAATAGTATATAACGTTATACGTTATATAGTAATAGTATATAACGTTATGCGTTATATAGTAATAGTAGCTAACGTTATACGATAGTACGGAATAGTATATATCGTTATACGTTATATAGTAATAGTATATAACGTTATACGTTATATAGTAATAGTATATAACGTTATACGTTATATAGTAATAGTATATAACGTTATACGTTATATAGTAATAGTATATAACGTTATACGTGATATGGTAATACTATATAACGTTATACGCTATTACGTAATAGTATATAACGTTATACGTTAATACGTCATAGTATATATCGTTATACGTTATATAGTAATAGTATATAACGTTATACGTTATATAGTAATAGTATATAACGTTATACGTTATATAGTAATAGTATATAACGTTATACGTTATATAGTAATAGTATATAACGTTATGCGTTATATAGTAATAGTATATAACGTTATGCGTTATATAGTAATAGTATAGAACGTTATACGATATAGTAATAGTACATAACGTTATACGTCATATAGTAATAGTATATAACGTTATACGTTAGTACGTAATAATATACAACGTTATACGTGATATGGCAATACTATATAACGTTATACGATAGTACGGAATAGTATATATCGTTATACGTTATATAGTAATATTATATAACGTTATACGTTATATAGTAATAGTATATAACGTTATACGTTATTACGTAATAGTATATAACGTTATACGTTATATAGTAATAGTATATAACGTTATACGTTATATAGTAATATTATATAACGTTATGCGTTATATAGTAATAGTATATAACGTTATACGTTAGTACGTAATAATATACAACGTTATACGTGATATGGCAGTACTATATAACGTTATACGTTATTACGTAATAGTATATAACGTTATACGTTATATAGTAATAGTATATAACGTTATACGTTATATAGTAATAGTATATAACGTTATACGTTATATAGTAATAGTATATAACGTTATACGTTATTACGTAATAGTATATATCGTTATACGTTATATAGTAATAGTATAGAACGTTATACGTTATATAGTAATAGTATATAACGTTATACGTTATATAGTAATAGTGTATAACGTTATACGTTACATAGTAATAGTATATAACGTTATGCGTTAATACGTAATAGTATATATCGTCATACGTTATATAGTAATAGTATATAACGTTATACGTTATATAGTAATAGTATATAACGTTATACGTTATATAGTAATAGTATATAACGTTATACGTTATATAGTAATAGTATATAACGTTATACGTTAGTACGTAATAATATACAACGTTATACGTGATATGGCAATACTATATAACGTTATACGTTATTACGTAATACTATATAACGTTATACGTTATATAGTAACAGTATATATCGTTATGCGTTATATAGTTATAGTATATAGCGATATATGTGACATAGTAATAGTATATAACGTTATACGTTAGTACGTAATAGTATATAACGTTATACGTTATATAGTAATAGTATATAACGTTATACGTTATATAGTAATAGTATATAACGTTATACGTTAGTACGTAATAATATACAACGTTATACGTGATATGGCAATACTATATAACGTTATACGTTATTACGTAATAGTATATATCGTTATACGTTATATAGTAATAGTATATAACGTTATACGTTATATAGTAATAGTTTATAACATTATACGTTATATAGTAATAGTATATAACGTTATACGTTAATACGTAATGGTATATATCGTTATACGTTATATAGTAATAGTATATAACGTTATACGTTATATAGTAATAGTATATAACGTTATACGTTATATAGTAATAGTATATAACGTTATACGTTAATACGTAATAGTATATATCGTTATACGTTATATAGTAATAGTATATAACGTTATGCGTTATATAGTAATAGTATATAACGTTATACGATATATAGTATAAGTATATAACGTTATACGTTATATAATAATAGTATATAACGTTATACGTTATATAGTAATAGTATATAACGTTATACGTTATATAGTAATATTATATAACGTTATGCGTTATATAGTTATAGTATAGAACGTTATACGTTATATAGTAATAGTATATAACGTTATACGTTATATAGAAATAGTATATAACGTTATACGTTATATAGTAATAGTATATAACGTTATACGTTATATAGTAATAGTATATAACGTTATACGGTATATAGTAATATTATATAACGTTATGCGTTATATAGTAATAGTATATAACGATATACGCTATATAGTAATAGTATATAACGTTATGCGTTATATAGTAATAGTATATAACGTTATACGATAGTACGGAATAGTATATATCGTTATACGTTATATAGTAATAGTATATAACATTATACGTTAGTACGTAATAATATACAACGTTATACGTGATATGGCAATACTATATAACGTTATACGTTATTACGTAATAGTATATAACGTTATACGTTATATAGTAATAGTATATAACGTTATACGTTATATAGTAATAGTATATAACGTTATACGTTATATAGTAATGGTATATAACGTTATACGTTATATAGTAATATTATATAACGTTATACGATAGTACGGAATAGTATATATCGTTATACGTTATATAGTAATAGTATATAACGTTATACGTTAATACGTAATAGTATATATCGTTATACGTTATATAGAAATAGTATATAACGTTATGCGGTATATAGTAATAGTATATAACGTTATACGTTATATAGTAATAGTATATAACGTTATACGTTATATAGTAATAGTATATAACGTTATACGTTATATAGTAATAGTATATAACGTTATACGTTAGTACGTAATAATATACAACGTTATACGTGATATGGTAATACTATATAACGTTATACGTTAATACGTAATAGTATATATCGTTATACGTTATATAGTAATAGTATATAACGTTATACGTTATATAGTAATATTATATAACGTTATGCGTTATATAGTAATAGTATATAACGTTATACGTTATATAGTAATAGTATATAACGTTATGCGTTATATAGTAATAGTAGCTAACGTTATACGATAGTACGGAATAGTATATATCGTTATACGTTATATAGTAATAGTATATAACGTTATACGTTATATAGTAATAGTATATAACGTTATACGTTATATAGTAATAGTATATAACGTTATACGTTATATAGTAATAGTATATAACGTTATACGTTATATAGTAATAGTATATAACGTTATACGTTAGTACGTAATAATATACAACGTTATACGTGATATGGTAATACTATATAACGTTATACGTTAATACGTAATAGTATATATCGTTATACGTTATACAGTAAAAGTATATAACGTTATACGTTATATAGTAATAGTATATAACGTTATACGATAGTACGGAATAGTATATATCGTTATACGTTATATAGTAATAATATATAACATTATACGTTAGTACGTAATAATATACAACGTTATACGTGATATGGCAATACTATATAACGTTATACGTTATTACGTAATAGTATATAACGTTATACGTTATATAGTAATAGTATATAACGTTATACGTTATATAGTAATAGTATATAACGTTATACGTTATATAGTAATAGTATATAACGTTATACGTTATATAGTAATGGTATATAACGTTATACGTTATATAGTAATATTATATAACGTTATACGATAGTACGGAATAGTATATATCGTTATACGTTATATAGTAATAGTATATAACGTTATACGTTAATACGTAATAGTATATATCGTTATACGTTATATAGTAATAGTATATAACGTTATGCGGTATATAGTAATAGTATATAACGTTATACGTTATATAGTAATAGTATATAACGTTATACGTTATATAGTAATAGTATATAACGTTATACGTTATATAGTAATAGTATATAACGTTATACGTTAGTACGTAATAATATACAACGTTATACGTGATATGGTAATACTATATAACGTTATACGTTAATACGTAATAGTATATATCGTTATACGTTATATAGTAATAGTATATAACGTTATACGTTATATAGTAATATTATATAACGTTATGCGTTATATAGTAATAGTATATAACGTTATACGTTATATAGTAATAGTATATAACGTTATGCGTTATATAGTAATAGTAGCTAACGTTATACGATAGTACGGAATAGTATATATCGTTATACGTTATATAGTAATAGTATATAACGTTATACGTTATATAGTAATAGTATATAACGTTATACGTTATATAGTAATAGTATATAACGTTATACGTTATATAGTAATAGTATATAACGTTATACGTTATATAGTAATAGTATATAACGTTATACGTTATATAGTAATAGTATATAACGTTATACGTTAGTACGTAATAATATACAACGTTATACGTGATATGGTAATACTATATAACGTTATACGTTAATACGTAATAGTATATATCGTTATACGTTATATAGTAAAAGTATATAACGTTATACGTTATATAGTAATAGTATATAACGTTATACGATAGTACGGAATAGTATATATCGTTATACGTTATATAGTAATAATATATAACATTATACGTTAGTACGTAATAATATACAACGTTATACGTGATATGGCAATACTATATAACGTTATACGTTATTACGTAATAGTATATAACGTTATACGTTATATAGTAATAGTATATAACGTTATACGTTATATAGTAATAGTATATAACGTTATACGTTATATAGTAATGGTATATAACGTTATACGTTATATAGTAATATTATATAACGTTATACGATAGTACGGAATAGTATATATCGTTATACGTTATATAGTAATAGTATATAACGTTATACGTTAATACGTAATAGTATATATCGTTATACGTTATATAGTAATAGTATATAACGTTATGCGGTATATAGTAATAGTATATAACGTTATACGTTATATAGTAATAGTATATAACGTTATACGTTATATAGTAATAGTATATAACGTTATACGTTAGTACGTAATAATATACAACGTTATACGTGATATGGTAATACTATATAACGTTATACGTTAATACGTAATAGTATATATCGTTATACGTTATATAGTAATAGTATATAACGTTATACGTTATATAGTAATATTATATAACGTTATGCGTTATATAGTAATAGTATATAACGTTATACGTTATATAGTAATAGTATATAACGTTATGCGTTATATAGTAATAGTAGCTAACGTTATACGATAGTACGGAATAGTATATATCGTTATACGTTATATAGTAATAGTATATAACGTTATACGTTATATAGTAATAGTATATAACGTTATACGTTATATAGTAATAGTATATAACGTTATACGTTATATAGTAATAGTATATAACGTTATACGTTATATAGTAATAGTATATAACGTTATACGTTAGTACGTAATAATATACAACGTTATACGTGATATGGTAATACTATATAACGTTATACGTTAATACGTAATAGTATATATCGTTATACGTTATATAGTAATAGTATATAACGTTATACGTTATATAGTAATAGTATATAACGTTATACGATAGTACGTAATAGTATATAACGTTATACGTGATATGGTAATACTATATAACGTTATACGCTATTACGTAATAGTATATAACGTTATACGTTAATACGTCATAGTATATATCGTTATACGTTATATAGTAATAGTATATAACGTTATACGTTATATAGTAATAGTATATAACGTTATACGTTATATAGTAATAGTATATAACGTTATACGTTATATAGTAATAGTATATATCGTTATACGTTATATAGTAATATTATATAACGTTATGCGTTATATAGTAATAGTATATAACGTTATACGTTATATAGTAATAGTATATAACGTTATACGTTATATAGTAATAGTATATAACGTTATACGTTAGTACGTAATAATATACAACGTTATACGTGATATGGCAATACTATATAACGTTATACGTTATTACGTAATAGTATATAACATTATACGTTATTACGTAATAGTATACAACGTTATACGTGATATGGTAAAACCATATAACGTTATACGTTAATACGTAATAGTATATATCGTTATACGTTATATAGTAATAGTATATAACGTTATACGTTATATAGTAATAGTATATAACGTTATACGTTATATAGTAATATTATATAACGTTATGCGGTATATAGTAATAGTATATAACGTTATACGTTATATAGTAATAGTATATAACGTTATACGTTAGTACGTAATAATATACAACGTTATACGTGATATGGCAATACTATATAACGTTATACGTTAATACGTAATAGTATATATCGTTATACGTTATATAGTAATAGTATATAACGTTATACGTTATATAGTAATATTATATAACGTTATGCGTTATATAGTAATAGTATATAACGTTATACGTTATATAGTAATAGTATATAACGTTATGCGTTATATAGTAATAGTAGCTAACGTTATACGATAGTACGGAATAGTATATATCGTTATACGTTATATAGTAATAGTATATAACGTTATACGTTATATAGCAATAGTATATAACGTTATACGTTATATAGTAATAGTATATAACGTTATACGTTAGTACGTAATAATATACAACGTTATACGTGATATGGTAATACTATATAACGTTATACGTTAATACGTAATAGTATATATCGTTATACGTTATATAGTAATAGTATATAACGTTATACGTTATATAGTAATAGTACATAACGTTATACGTCATATAGTAATAGTATATAACGTTATACGTTAGTACGTAATAATATACAACGTTATACGTGATATGGCAATACTATATAACGTTATACGTTATTACGTAATAGTATATAACGTTATACGTTATTACGTAATAGTATACAACGTTATACGTGATATGGTAAAACTATATAACGTTATACGTTAATACGTAATAGTATATATCGTTATACGTTATATAGTAATAGTATATAACGTTATACGTTATATAGTAATAGTATATAACGTTATACGTTATATAGTAATAGTATATAACGTTATACGTTAGTACGTAATAATATACAACGTTATACGTGATATGGTAATACTATATAACGTTATACGCTATTACTTAATAGTATATAACGTTATACGTTAATACGTAATAGTATATATCGTTATACGTTATATAGTAATAGTATATAACGTTATACGTTATATAGTAATAGTATATAACGTTATACGTTATATAGTAATATTATATAACGTTATGCGTTATATAGTAATAGTATATAACGTTATACGTTATATAGTAATATTATATAACGTTATGCGGTATATAGTAATAGTATATAACGTTATACGTTATATAGTAATAGTATATAACGTTATACGTTATATAGTAATAGTATATAACGTTATACGTTAGTACGTAATAATATACAACGTTATACGTCATATGGTAATACTATATAACGTTATACGTTAATACGTAATAGTATATATCGTTATACGTTATATAGTAATAGTATATAACGTTATACGTTATATAGTAATATTATATAACGTTATGCGTTATATAGTAATAGTATATAACGTTATGCGTTATATAGTAATAGTAGCTAACGTTATACGATAGTACGGAATAGTATATATCGTTATACGTTATATAGTAATAGTATATAACGTTATACGTTATATAGTAATAGTATATAACGTTATACGTTATATAGTAATAGTATATAACGTTATACGTTATATAGTAATAGTATATAACGTTATACGTTATATAGTAATAGTATATAACGTTATACGTTAGTACGTAATAATATACAACGTTATACGTGATATGGTAATACTATATAACGTTATACGTTAATACGTAATAGTATATATCGTTATACGTTATATAGTAATAGTATATAACGTTATACGTTATATAGTAATAGTATATAACGTTATACGATAGTACGTAATAGTATATAACGTTATACGTGATATGGTAATACTATATAACGTTATACGCTATTACGTAATAGTATATAACGTTATACGTTAATACGTCATAGTATATATCGTTATACGTTATATAGTAATAGTATATAACGTTATACGTTATATAGTAATAGTATATAACGTTATACGTTATATAGTAATAGTATATAACGTTATACGTTATATAGTAATAGTATATAACGTTATACGTTATATAGTAATATTATATAACGTTATGCGTTATATAGTAATAGTATATAACGTTATACGTTATATAGTAATAGTATATAACGTTATACGTTATATAGTAATAGTATATAACGTTATACGTTATATAGTAATAGTATATAACGTTATACGTTAGTACGTAATAATATACAACGTTATACGTGATATGGCAATACTATATAACGTTATACGTTATTACGTAATAGTATATAACGTTATACGTTATTACGTAATAGTATACAACGTTATACGTGATATGGTAAAACTATATAACGTTATACGTTAATACGTAATAGTATATATCGTTATACGTTATATAGTAAAAGTATATAACGTTATACGTTATATAGTAATAGTATATAACGTTATACGTTAGTACGTAATAATATACAACGTTATACGTGATATGGTAATACTATATAACGTTATACGCTATTACGTAATAGTATATAACGTTATACGTTAATACGTAATAGTATATATCGTTATACGTTATATAGTAATAGTATATAGCGATATACGTTATATAGTAATAGTATATAACGTTATACGTTATATAGTAATAGTATATAACGTTATACGTTATATAGTAATATTATATAACGTTATGCGTTATATAGTAATAGTATATAACGTTATACGTTATATAGTAATAGTATATAACGTTATACGTTATATAGTAATAGTATATAACGTTATACGTTAGTACGTAATAATATACAACGTTATACGTTAGTACGTAATAATATACAACGTTATACGTGATATGGCAATACTATATAACGTTATACGTTATTACGTAACAGTATATAACGTTATACGTTATATAGTAATAGTATATAACGTTATACGTTATATAGTAATAGTATATAACGTTATACGTTATATAGTAATATTATATAACGTTATGCGTTATATAGTAATAGTATATAACGTTATACGTTATATAGTAATAGTATATAACGTTATACGTTATATAGTAATAGTATATAACGATATACGTTATATAGTAATAGTATATAACGTTATACGTTATATAGTAATAGTATATAACGTTATACGTTAGTACGTAATAATATACAACGTTATGCGTGATATGGCAATACTATATAACGTTATACGTTATTACGTAACAGTATATAACGTTATACGTTATATAGTAATAGTATATAACGTTATACGTTATATAGTAATAGTATATAACGTTATACGTTATATAGTAATAGTATATAACGTTATACATTAGTACGTAATAATATACAACGTTATACGTGATATGGTAATACTATATAACGTTATACGTTAATACGTAATAGTATAAATCGTTATACGTTATATAGTAATAGTATATAACGTTATACGTTATATAGTAATAGTATATAACGTTATACGTTATATAGTAATAGTATATAACGTTATACGTTAGTACGTAATAATATACAACGTTATACGTGATATGGTAATACTATATAACGTTATACGCTATTACGTAATAGTATATAACGTTATACGTTAATACGTAATAGTATATATCGTTATACGTTATATAGTAATAGTATATAGCGATATACGTTATATACTAATAGTATATAACGTTATACGTTATATAGTAATAGTATATAACGTTATACGTTATATAGTAATAGTATATAACGTTATACGTTATATAGTAATAGTATATAACGTTATACGATAGTACGTAATAGTATATAACGTTATACGTGATATGGTAATACTATATAACGTTATACGCTATTACGTAATAGTATATAACGTTATACGTTAATACGTCATAGTATATATCGTTATACGTTATATAGTAATAGTATATAACGTTATACGTGATATGGTAATACTATATAACGTTATACGTTAATACGTAATAGTATATATCGTTATACGTTATATAGTAATAGTATATAACGTTATACGTTATATAGTAATATTATATAACGTTATGCGTTATATAGTAATAGTATATAACGTTATACGTTATATAGTAATAGTATATAACGTTATACGTTATATAGTAATAGTATATAACGTTATACGATAGTACGTAATAGTATATAACGTTATACGTGATATGGTAATACTATATAACGTTATACGCTATTACGTAATAGTATATAACGTTATACGTTAATACGTCATAGTATATATCGTTATACGTTATATAGTAATAGTATATAACGTTATACGTTATATAGTAATAGTATATAACGTTATACGTTATATAGTAATAGTATATAACGTTATACGTTATATAGTAATAGTATATAACGTTATACGTTATATAGTAATAGTATATAACGTTATACGTTATATAGTAATATTATATAACGTTATGCGTTATATAGTAATAGTATATAACATTATACGTTATATAGTAATAGTATATAACGTTATACGTTATATAGTAATAGTATATAACGTTATACGTTAGTACGTAATAATATACAACGTTATACGTGATATGGCAATACTATATAACGTTATACGTTATTACGTAATAGTATATAACGTTATACGTTATTACGTAATAGTATACAACGTTATACGTGATATGGTAAAACTATATAACGTTATACGTTAATACGTAATAGTATATATCGTTATACGTTATATAGTAATAGTATATAACTTTATACGTTATATAGTAATAGTATATAACGTTATACGTTAGTACGTAATAATATATATCGTTATACGTTATATAGTAATAGTATATAACGTTATACGATAGTACGAAATAGTATATATCGTTATACGTTATATAGTAAGAGTATATAACGTTATACGTTAGTACGTAATAATATACAACGTTATACGTGATATGGTAATACTATATAACCTTATACGCTATTACGTAATAGTATATAACGTTATACGTTAATACGGAATAGTATATATCGTTATACGTTATATAGTAAAAGTATATAACGTTATACGTTATATAGTAATAGTATATAACGTTATACGTTATATAGTATAAGTATATAACGTTATACGTTATATAGTAATAGTATATAACGTTATACGTTATATAGTAATAGTATATAACGTTATACGTTATATAGTAATAATATATAACGTTATGCGGTATATAGTAATAGTATATAACGTTATACGTTATATAGTAATAGTATATAACGTTATACGTTAGTACGTAATAATATACAACGTTATACGTGATATGGCAATACTATATAACGTTATACGTTAATACGTAATAGTATATATCGTTATACGTTATATAGTAATAGTATATAACGTTATACGTTATATAGTAATATTATATAACGTTATGCGTTATATAGTAATAGTATATAACGTTATACGTTATATAGTAATAGTATATAACGTTATGCGTTATATAGTAATAGTAGCTAACGTTATACGATAGTACGGAATAGTATATATCGTTATACGTTATATAGTAATAGTATATAACGTTATACGTTATATAGTAATAGTATATAACGTTATACGTTATATAGTAATAGTATATAACGTTATACGTTATATAGTAATAGTATATAACGTTATACGTTATATAGTAATAGTATATAACGTTATACGTTATATAGTAATAGTATATAACGTTATACGTTATATAGTAATAGTATATAACGTTATACGTTATATAGTAATAGTATATAACGTTATACGTTATATAGTAATAGTATATAACGTTATACGTTATATAGTAATAGTATATAACGTTATACGTTATATAGTAATAGTATATAACGTTATACGTTAGTACGTAATAATATACAACGTTATACGTGATATGGCAATACTATATAACGTTATACGTTATTACGTAATAGTATATAATGTTATACGTTATTACGTAATAGTATACAACGTTATACGTGATATGGTAAAACTATATAACGTTATACGTTAATACGTAATAGTATATATCGTTATACGTTATATAGTAATAGTATATAACTTTATACGTTATATAGTAATATTATATAACGTTATACGATAGTACGAAATAGTATATATCGTTATACGTTATATAGTAATAGTATATAACGTTATACGTTAGTACGTAATAATATACAACGTTATACGTGATATGGTAATACTATATAACCTTATACGCTATTACGTAATAGTATATAACGTTATACGTTAATACGGAATAGTATATATCGTTATACGTTATATAGTAAAAGTATATAACGTTATACGTTATATAGTAATAGTATATAACGTTATACGTTAGTACGTAATAATATACAACGTTATACGTGATATGGTAATACTATATAACGTTATACGCTATTACGTAATAGTATATAACGTTATACGTTAATACGTAATAGTATATATCGTTATACGTTATATAGTAATAGTATATAGCGATATACGTTATATAGTAATAGTATATAACGTTATACGTTATATAGTAATAGTATATAACGTTATACGTTATATAGTAATATTATATAACGTTATGCGTTATATAGTAATAGTATATAACGTTATACGTTATATAGTAATAGTATATAACGTTATACGCTATATAGTAATAGTATATAACGTTATACGTTAGTACGTAATAATATACAACGTTATACGTTAGTACGTAATAATATACAACGTTATACGTGATATGGCAATACTATATAACGTTATACGTTATTACGTAACAGTATATAACGTTATACGTTATATAGTAATAGTATATAACGTTATACGTTATATAGTAATAGTATATAACGTTATACGTTATATAGTAATAGTATATAACGTTATACGTTAGTACGTAATAGTATACAACGTTATACGTGATATGGTAATACTATATAACGTTATACGCTATTACGTAATAGTATATAACGTTATACGTTAATACGTAATAGTATATATCGTTGTACGTTATATAGTAATAGTATATAGCGATATACGTTATATAGTAATAGTATATAACGTTATACGTTATATAGTAATAGTATATAACGTTATACGTTATATAGTAATATTATATAACGTTATGCGTTATATAGTAATAGTATATAACGTTATACGTTATATAGTAATAGTATATAACGTTATACGTTATATAGTAATAGTATATAACGTTATACGTTAGTACGTAATAATATACAACGTTATACGTGATATGGTAATACTATATAACGTTATACGCTATTACTTAATAGTATATAACGTTATACGTTAATACGTAACAGTATATATCGTTATACGTTATATAGTAATAGTATATAGCGATATACGTTATATAGTAATAGTATATAACGTTATACGTTATATAGTAATAGTATATAACGTTATACGTTATATAGTAATATTATATAACGTTATGCGTTATATAGTAATAGTATATAACGTTATACGTTATATAGTAATAGTATATAACGTTATACGTTATATAGTAATAGTATATAACGATATACGTTATATAGTAATAGTATATATCGTTATACGTTATATAGTAATAGTATATAACGTTATACGTTAGTACGTAATAATATACAACGTTATACGTGATATGGCAATACTATATAACGTCATACGTTATTACGTAACAGTATATAACGTTATACGTTATATAGTAATAGTATATAACGTTATACGTTATATAGTAATAGTATATAACGTTATACGTTATATAGTAATAGTATATAACGTTATACATTAGTACGTAATAATATACAACGTTATACGTGATATGGTAATACTATATAACGTTATACGTTAATACGTAATAGTATATATCGTTATACGTTATATAGTAATAGTATATAACGTTATACGTTATATAGTAATAGTATATAACGTTATACGTTATATAGTAATAGTATATAACGTTATACGTTAGTACGTAATAATATACAACGTTATACGTGATATGGTAATACTATATAACGTTATACGCTATTACGTAATAGTATATAACGTTATACGTTAATACGTAATAGTATATATCGTTATACGTTATATAGTAATAGTATATAGCGATATACGTTATATACTAATAGTATATAACGTTATACGTTATATAGTAATAGTATATAACGTTATACGTTATATAGTAATATTATATAACGTTATGCGTTATATAGTAATAGTATATAACGTTATGCGTTATATAGTAATAGTATATAACGTTATGCGTTATATAGTAATAGTATATAACGTTATACGATAGTACGGAATAGTATATATCGTTATACGTTATATAGTAATAGTATATAACGTTATACGTTATATAGTAATAGTATATAACGTTATACGTTATATAGTAATAGTATATAACGTTATACGTTATATAGTAATAGTATATAACTTTATACGTTATATAGTAATAGTATATAACGTTATACGTTAGTACGTAATAATATATATCGTTATACGTTATATAGTAATAGTATGTAACGTTATACGATAGTACGTAATAGTATATATCGTTATACGTTATATAGTAATAGCATATAACGTTATACGTTAGTACGTAATAATATACAACGTTATATGTGATATGGTAATACTATATAACGTTATACGCTATTACGTAATATTATATAACGTTATACGTTAATACGGAATAGTATATATCGTTATACGTTATATAGTAATAGTATATAACGTTATACGTTATATAGTAATAGCATATAACGTTATACGTTATATAGTAATAGTATATAACGTTATACGTTATATAGTATAAGTATATAACGTTATACGTTATATAGTAATAGTATATAACGTTATACGTTATATAGTAATAGTATATAACGTTATACGTTATATAGTAATAGTATATAACGTTATACGTTATATAGTAATATTATATAACGTTATGCGGTATATAGTAATAGTATATAACGTTATTCGTTATATAGTACTTAGTATATAACGTTATACGTTATATAGTAATAGTATATAACGTTATACGTTATATAGTAATAGTATATAACGTTATACGTTAGTACGTAATAATATACAACGTTATACGTGATATGGTAATACTATATAACGTTATACGTTAATACGTAATAGTATATATCGTTATACGTTATATAGTAATAGTATATAACGTTATACGTTATATAGTAATATTATATAACGTTATGCGTTATATAGTAATAGTATATAACGTTATACGTTATATAGTAATAGTATATAACGTTATACGTTATATAGTAATAGTATATAACGTTATACGATAGTACGTAATAGTATATAACGTTATACGTGATATGGTAATACTATATAACGTTATACGCTATTACGTAATAGTATATAACGTTATACGTTAATACGTCATAGTATATATCGTTATACGTTATATAGTAATAGTATATAACGTTATACGTTATATAGTAATAGTATATAACGTTATACGTTATATAGTAATAGTATATAACGTTATACGTTATATAGTAATAGTATATAACGTTATACGTTATATAGTAATATTATATAACGTTATGCGTTATATAGTAATAGTATATAACGTTATACGTTATATAGTAATAGTATATAACGTTATACGTTATATAGTAATAGTATATAACGTTATACGTTAGTACGTAATAATATACAACGTTATACGTGATATGGCAATACTATATAACGTTATACGTTATTACGTAATAGTATATAACGTTATACGTTATTACGTAATAGTATACAACGTTATACGTGATATGGTAAAACTATATAACGTTATACGTTAATACGTAATAGTATATATCGTTATACGTTATATAGTAATAGTATATAACTTTATACGTTATATAGTAATAGTATATAACGTTATACGTTAGTACGTAATAATATATATCGTTATACGTTATATAGTAATAGTATATAACGTTATACGATAGTACGAAATAGTATATATCGTTATACGTTATATATTAAGAGTATATAACGTTATACGTTAGTACGTAATAATATACAACGTTATACGTGATATGGTAATACTATATAACCTTATACGCTATTACGTAATAGTATATAACGTTATACGTTAATACGGAATAGTATATATCGTTATACGTTATATAGTAAAAGTATATAACGTTATACGTTATATAGTAATAGTATATAACGTTATACGTTATATAGTATAAGTATATAACGTTATACGTTATATAGTAATAGTATATAACGTTATACGTTATATAGTAATAGTATATAACGTTATACGTTATATAGTAATAATATATAACGTTATGCGGTATATAGTAATAGTATATAACGTTATACGTTATATAGTAATAGTATATAACGTTATACGTTAGTACGTAATAATATACAACGTTATACGTGATATGGCAATACTATATAACGTTATACGTTAATACGTAATAGTATATATCGTTATACGTTATATAGTAATAGTATATAACGTTATACGTTATATAGTAATATTATATAACGTTATGCGTTATATAGTAATAGTATATAACGTTATACGTTATATAGTAATAGTATATAACGTTATGCGTTATATAGTAATAGTAGCTAACGTTATACGATAGTACGGAATAGTATATATCGTTATACGTTATATAGTAATAGTATATAACGTTATACGTTATATAGTAATAGTATATAACGTTATACGTTATATAGTAATAGTATATAACGTTATACGTTATATAGTAATAGTATATAACGCTATACGTTATATAGTAATAGTATATAACGTTATACGTTATATAGTAATAGTATATAACGTTATACGTTATATAGTAATAGTATATAACGTTATACGTTATATAGTAATAGTATATAACGTTATACGTTATATAGTAATAGTATATAACGTTATACGTTATATAGTAATAGTATATAACGTTATACGTTAGTACGTAATAATATACAACGTTATACGTGATATGGCAATACTATATAACGTTATACGTTATTACGTAATAGTATATAACGTTATACGTTATTACGTAATAGTATACAACGTTATACTCGATATGGTAAAACTATATAACGTTATACGTTAATACGTAATAGTATATATCGTTATACGTTATATAGTAATAGTATATAACTTTATACGTTATATAGTAATAGTATATAACGTTATACGTTAGTACGTAATAATATATATCGTTATACGTTATATAGTAATAGTATATAACGTTATACGATAGTACGAAATAGTATATATCGTTATACGTTATATAGTAAGAGTATATAACGTTATACGTTAGTACGTAATAATATACAACGTTATACGTGATATGGTAATACTATATAACCTTATACGCTATTACGTAATAGTATATAACGTTATACGTTAATACGGAATAGTATATATCGTTATACGTTATATAGTAAAAGTATATAACGTTATACGTTATATAGTAATAGTATATAACGTTATACGTTATATAGTATAAGTATATAACGTTATACGTTATATAGTAATAGTATATAACGTTATACGTTATATAGTAATAGTATATAACGTTATACGTTATATAGTAATAATATATAACGTTATGCGGTATATAGTAATAGTATATAACGTTATACGTTAGTACGTAATAATATACAACGTTATACGTGATATGGCAATACTATATAACGTTATACGTTATTACGTAACAGTATATAACGTTATACGTTATATAGTAATAGTATATAAAGTTATACGTTATATAGTAATAGTATATAACGTTATACGTTATATAGTAATAGTATATAACGTTATACATTAGTACGTAATAATATACAACGTTATACGTGATATGGTAATACTATATAACGTTATACGTTAATACGTAATAGTATATATCGTTATACGTTATATAGTAATAGTATATAACGTTATACGTTATATAGTAATAGTATATAACGTTATACGTTATATAGTAATAGTATATAACGTTATACGTTAGTACGTAATAATATACAACGTTATACGTGATATGGTAATACTATATAACGTTATACGCTATTACGTAATAGTATATAACGTTATACGTTAATACGTAATAGTATATATCGTTATACGTTATATAGTAATAGTATATAGCGATATACGTTATATACTATTACTATATAACGTTATACGTTATATAGTAATAGTATATAACGTTATACGTTATATAGTAATATTATATAACGTTATGCGTTATATAGTAATAGTATATAACGTTATGCGTTATATAGTAATAGTATATAACGTTATGCGTTATATAGTAATAGTATATAACGTTATACGATAGTACGGAATAGTATATATCGTTATACGTTATATAGTAATAGTATATAACGTTATACGTTATATAGTAATAGTATATAACGTTATACGTTATATAGTAATAGTATATAACGTTATACGTTATATAGTAATAGTATATAACTTTATACGTTATATAGTAATAGTATATAACGTTATACGTTAGTACGTAATAATATATATCGTTATACGTTATATAGTAATAGTATGTAACGTTATACGATAGTACGTAATAGTATATATCGTTATACGTTATATAGTAATAGCATATAACGTTATACGTTAGTACGTAATAATATACAACGTTATATGTGATATGGTAATACTATATAACGTTATACGCTATTACGTAATATTATATAACGTTATACGTTAATACGGAATAGTATATATCGTTATACGTTATATAGTAATAGTATATAACGTTATACGTTATATAGTAATAGCATATAACGTTATACGTTATATAGTAATAGTATATAACGTTATACGTTATATAGTATAAGTATATAACGTTATACGTTATATAGTAATAGTATATAACGTTATACGTTATATAGTAATAGTATATAACGTTATACGTTATATAGTAATAGTATATAACGTTATACGTTATATAGTAATATTATATAACGTTATGCGGTATATAGTAATAGTATATAACGTTATTCGTTATATAGTAATAGTATATAACGTTATACGTTATATAGTAATAGTATATAACGTTATACGTTATATAGTAATAGTATATAACGTTATACGTTATATAGTAATAGTATATAACGTTATACGTTAGTACGTAATAATATACAACGTTATACGTGATATGGTAATACTATATAACGTTATACGTTAATACGTAATAGTATATATCGTTATACGTTATATAGTAATAGTATATAACGTTATACGTTATATAGTAATATTATATAACGTTATGCGTTATATAGTAATAGTATATAACGTTATACGTTATATAGTAATAGTATATAACGTTATACGTTATATAGTAATAGTATATAACGTTATACGATAGTACGTAATAGTATATAACGTTATACGTGATATGGTAATACTATATAACGTTATACGCTATTACGTAATAGTATATAACGTTATACGTTAAAACGTCATAGTATATATCGTTATACGTTATATAGTAATAGTATATAACGTTATACGTTATATAGTAATAGTATATAACGTTATACGTTATATAGTAATAGTATATAACGTTATACGTTATATAGTATAAGTATATAACGTTATACGTTATATAGTAATAGTATATAACGTTATACGTTAGTACGTAATAATATACAACGTTATACGTGATATGGCAATACTATATAACGTTATACGTTATTACGTAACAGTATATAACGTTATACGTTATATAGTAATAGTATATAAAGTTATACGTTATATAGTAATAGTATATAACGTTATACGTTATATAGTAATAGTATATAACGTTATACATTAGTACGTAATAATATACAACGTTATACGTGATATGGTAATACTATATAACGTTATACGTTAATACGTAATAGTATATATCGTTATACGTTATATAGTAATAGTATATAACGTTATACGTTATATAGTAATAGTATATAACGTTATACGTTATATAGTAATAGTATATAACGTTATACGTTAGTACGTAATAATATACAACGTTATACGTGATATGGTAATACTATATAACGTTATACGCTATTACGTAATAGTATATAACGTTATACGTTAATACGTAATAGTATATATCGTTATACGTTATATAGTAATAGTATATAGCGATATACGTTATATACTAATAGTATATAACGTTATACGTTATATAGTAATAGTATATAACGTTATACGTTATATAGTAATATTATATAACGTTATGCGTTATATAGTAATAGTATATAACGTTATGCGTTATATAGTAATAGTATATAACGTTATGCGTTATATAGTAATAGTATATAACGTTATACGATAGTACGGAATAGTATATATCGTTATACGTTATATAGTAATAGTATATAACGTTATACGTTATATAGTAATAGTATATAACGTTATACGTTATATAGTAATAGTATATAACGTTATACGTTATATAGTAATAGTATATAACTTTATACGTTATATAGTAATAGTATATAACGTTATACGTTAGTACGTAATAATATATATCGTTATACGTTATATAGTAATAGTATGTAACGTTATACGATAGTACGTAATAGTATATATCGTTATACGTTATATAGTAATAGCATATAACGTTATACGTTAGTACGTAATAATATACAACGTTATATGTGATATGGTAATACTATATAACGTTATACGCTATTACGTAATATTATATAACGTTATACGTTAATACGGAATAGTATATATCGTTATACGTTATATAGTAATAGTATATAACGTTATACGTTATATAGTAATAGCATATAACGTTATACGTTATATAGTAATAGTATATAACGTTATACGTTATATAGTATAAGTATATAACGTTATACGTTATATAGTAATAGTATATAACGTTATACGTTATATAGTAATAGTATATAACGTTATACGTTATATAGTAATAGTATATAACGTTATACGTTATATAGTAATATTATATAACGTTATGCGGTATATAGTAATAGTATATAACGTTATTCGTTATATAGTAATAGTATATAACGTTATACGTTATATAGTAATAGTATATAACGTTATACGTTATATAGTAATAGTATATAACGTTATACGTTATATAGTAATAGTATATAACGTTATACGTTAGTACGTAATAATATACAACGTTATACGTGATATGGTAATACTATATAACGTTATACGTTAATACGTAATAGTATATAACGTTATACGTTAGTACGTAATAATATACAACGTTATACGTGATATGGCAATACTATATAACGTTATACGTTATTACGTAATAGTATATAACGTTATACGTTATTACGTAATAGTATACAACGTTATACGTGATATGGTAAAACTATATAACGTTATACGTTAATACGTAATAGTATATATCGTTATAAGTTATATAGTAATAGTATATAACTTTATACGTTATATAGTAATATTATATAACGTTATACGTTAGTACGTAATAATATATATCGTTATACGTTATATAGTAATAGTATATAACGTTATACGATAGTACGAAATAGTATATATCGTTATACGTTATATAGTAATAGTATATAACGTTATACGTTAGTACGTAATAATATACAACGTTATACGTGATATGGTAATACTATATAACCTTATACGCTATTACGTAATAGTATATAACGTTATACGTTAATACGGAATAGTATATATCGTTATACGTTATATAGTAAAAGTATATAACGTTATACGTTATATAGTAATAGTATATAACGTTATACGTTAGTACGTAATAATATACAACGTTATACGTGATATGGTAATACTATATAACGTTATACGCTATTACGTAATAGTATATAACGTTATACGTTAATACGTAATAGTATATATCGTTATACGTTATATAGTAATAGTATATAGCGATATACGTTATATAGTAATAGTATATAACGTTATACGTGATATGGTAATACTATATAACGTTATACGCTATTACGTAATAGTATATAACGTTATACGTTAATACGTAATAGTATATATCGTTGTACGTTATATAGTAATAGTATATAGCGATATACGTTATATAGTAATAGTATATAACGTTATACGTTATATAGTAATAGTATATAACGTTATACGTTATATAGTAATATTATATAACGTTATGCGTTATATAGTAATAGTATATAACGTTATGCGTTATATAGTAATAGTATATAACGTTATACGTTATATAGTAATAGTATATAACGTTATACGTTATATAGTAATAGTATATAACGTTATACGTTAGTACTTAATAGTATACAACGTTATACGTGATATGGTAATACTATATAACGTTATACGCTATTACGTAATAGTATATAACGTTATACGTTAATACGTAATAGTATATATCGTTGTACGTTATATAGTAATAGTATATAGCGATATACGTTATATAGTAATAGTATATAACGTTATACGTTATATAGTAATAGTATATAACGTTATACGTTATAAAGTAATATTATATAACGTTATGCGTTATATAGTAATAGTATATAACGTTATGCGTTATATAGTAATAGTATATAACGTTATGCGTTATATAGTAATAGTATAGAACGTTATACGATATAGTAATAGTACATAACGTTATACGTCATATAGTAATAGTATATAACGTTATACGTTAGTACGTAATAATATACAACGTTATACGTGATATGGCAATACTATATAACGTTATACGTTATTACGTAATAGTATATAACGTTATACGTTATTACGTAATAGTATACAACGTTATACGTGATATGGTAAAACTATATAACGTTATACGTTAATACGTAATAGTATATATCGTTATACGTTATATAGTAATAGTATATAACGTTATACGATAGTACGTAATAATATACAACGTTATACGTGATATGGCAATACTATATAACGTTATACGTTATTACGTAACAGTATATAACGTTATACGTTATATAGTAATAGTATATAACGTTATACGTTATATAGTAATAGTATATAACGTTATACGTTATATAGTAATAGTATATAACGTTATACGATAGTACGTAATAGTATATAACGTTATACGTGATATGGTAATACTATATAACGTTATACGCTATTACGTAATAGTATATAACGTTATACGTTAATACGTCATAGTATATATCGTTATACGTTATATAGTAATAGTATATAACGTTATACGTTATATAGTAATAGTATATAACGTTATACGTTATATAGTAATAGTATATAACGTTATACGTTATATAGTAATAGTATATAACGTTATACGTTATATAGTAATAGTATATAACGTTATACGTTATATAGTAATAGTATATAACGTTATACGTTATATAGTAATAGTATATAACGTTATACGTTATATAGTAATAGTATATAACTTTATACGTTATATAGTAATAGTATATAACGTTATACGTTAGTACGTAATAATATACAACGTTATACGTGATATGGCAATACTATATAACGTTATACGTTATTACGTAATAGTATATAACGTTATACGTTATTACGTAATAGTATACAACGTTATACGTGATATGGTAAAACTATATAACGTTATACGTTAATACGTAATAGTATATATCGTTATACGTTATATAGTAATAGTATATAACTTTATACGTTATATAGTAATATTATATAACGTTATACGTTAGTACGTAATAATATATATCGTTATACGTTATATAGTAATAGTATATAACGTTATACGATAGTACGAAATAGTATATATCGTTATACGTTATATAGTAATAGTATATAACGTTATACGTTAGTACGTAATAATATACAACGTTATACGTGATATGGTAATACTATATAACCTTATACGCTATTACGTAATAGTATATAACGTTATACGTTAATACGGAATAGTATATATCGTTATACGTTATATAGTAAAAGTATATAACGTTATACGTTATATAGTAATAGTATATAACGTTATACGTTAGTACGTAATAATATACAACGTTATACGTGATATGGTAATACTATATAACGTTATACGCTATTACGTAATAGTATATAACGTTATACGTTAATACGTAATAGTATATATCGTTATACGTTATATAGTAATAGTATATAGCGATATACGTTATATAGTAATAGTATATAACGTTATACGTTATATAGTAATAGTATATAACGTTATACGTTATATAGTAATATTATATAACGTTATGCGTTATATAGTAATAGTATATAACGTTATACGTTATATAGTAATAGTATATAACGTTATACGTTATATAGTAATAGTATATAACGTTATACGTTAGTACGTAATAATATACAACGTTATACGTTAGTACGTAATAATATACAACGTTATACGTGATATGGCAATACTATATAACGTTATACGTTATTACGTAATAGTATATAACGTTATACGTTAATACGTAATAGTATATATCGTTATACGTTATATAGTAATAGTATATAGCGATATACGTTATATACTAATAGTATATAACGTTATACGTTATATAGTAATAGTATATAACGTTATACGTTATATAGTAATATTATATAACGTTATGCGTTATATAGTAATAGTATATAACGTTATGCGTTATATAGTAATAGTATATAACGTTATGCGTTATATAGTAATAGTATATAACGTTATACGATAGTACGGAATAGTATATATCGTTATACGTTATATAGTAATAGTATATAACGTTATACGTTATATAGTAATAGTATATAACGTTATACGTTATATAGTAATAGTATATAACGTTATACGTTATATAGTAATAGTATATAACTTTATACGTTATATAGTAATAGTATATAACGTTATACGTTAGTACGTAATAATATATATCGTTATACGTTATATAGTAATAGTATGTAACGTTATACGATAGTACGTAATAGTATATATCGTTATACGTTATATAGTAATAGCATATAACGTTATACGTTAGTACGTAATAATATACAACGTTATATGTGATATGGTAATACTATATAACGTTATACGCTATTACGTAATATTATATAACGTTATACGTTAATACGGAATAGTATATATCGTTATACGTTATATAGTAATAGTATATAACGTTATACGTTATATAGTAATAGCATATAACGTTATACGTTATATAGTAATAGTATATAACGTTATACGTTATATAGTATAAGTATATAACGTTATACGTTATATAGTAATAGTATATAACGTTATACGTTATATAGTAATAGTATATAACGTTATACGTTATATAGTAATAGTATATAACGTTATACGTTATATAGTAATATTATATAACGTTATGCGGTATATAGTAATAGTATATAACGTTATTCGTTATATAGTACTTACTATATAACGTATAACGTTATATAGTAATAGTATATAACGTTATACGTTATATAGTAATAGTATATAACGTTATACGTTAGTACGTAATAATATACAACGTTATACGTGATATGGTAATACTATATAACGTTATACGTTAATACGTAATAGTATATATCGTTATACGTTATATAGTAATAGTATATAACGTTATACGTTATATAGTAATATTATATAACGTTATGCGTTATATAGTAATAGTATATAACGTTATACGTTATATAGTAATAGTATATAACGTTATACGTTATATAGTAATAGTATATAACGTTATACGTTATATAGTAATAGTATATAACGTTATACGATAGTACGTAATAGTATATAACGTTATACGTGATATGGTAATACTATATAACGTTATACGCTATTACGTAATAGTATATAACGTTATACGTTAATACGTCATAGTATATATCGTTATACGTTATATAGTAATAGTATATAACGTTATACGTTATATAGTAATAGTATATAACGTTATACGTTATATAGTAATAGTATATAACGTTATACGTTATATAGTAATAGTATATAACGTTATACGTTATATAGTAATATTATATAACGTTATGCGTTATATAGTAATAGTATATAACGTTATACGTTATATAGTAATAGTATATAACGTTATACGTTATATAGTAATAGTATATAACGTTATACGTTAGTACGTAATAATATACAACGTTATACGTGATATGGCAATACTATATAACGTTATACGTTATTACGTAATAGTATATAACGTTATACGTTATTACGTAATAGTATACAACGTTATACGTGATATGGTAAAACTATATAACGTTATACGTTAATACGTAATAGTATATATCGTTATACGTTATATAGTAATAGTATATAACTTTATACGTTATATAGTAATAGTATATAACGTTATACGTTAGTACGTAATAATATATATCGTTATACGTTATATAGTAATAGTATATAACGTTATACGATAGTACGAAATAGTATATATCGTTATACGTTATATATTAAGAGTATATAACGTTATACGTTAGTACGTAATAATATACAACGTTATACGTGATATGGTAATACTATATAACCTTATACGCTATTACGTAATAGTATATAACGTTATACGTTAATACGGAATAGTATATATCGTTATACGTTATATAGTAAAAGTATATAACGTTATACGTTATATAGTAATAGTATATAACGTTATACGTTATATAGTATAAGTATATAACGTTATACGTTATATAGTAATAGTATATAACGTTATACGTTATATAGTAATAGTATATAACGTTATACGTTATATAGTAATAATATATAACGTTATGCGGTATATAGTAATAGTATATAACGTTATACGTTATATAGTAATAGTATATAACGTTATACGTTAGTACGTAATAATATACAACGTTATACGAGATATGGCAATACTATATAACGTTATACGTTAATACGTAATAGTATATATCGTTATACGTTATATAGTAATAGTATATAACGTTATACGTTATATAGTAATATTATATAACGTTATGCGTTATATAGTAATAGTATATAACGTTATACGTTATATAGTAATAGTATATAACGTTATGCGTTATATAGTAATAGTAGCTAACGTTATACGATAGTACGGAATAGTATATATCGTTATACGTTATATAGTAATAGTATATAACGTTATACGTTATATAGTAATAGTATATAACGTTATACGTTATATAGTAATAGTATATAACGTTATACGTTATATAGTAATAGTATATAACGCTATACGTTATATAGTAATAGTATATAACGTTATACGTTATATAGTAATAGTATATAACGTTATACGTTATATAGTAATAGTATATAACGTTATACGTTATATAGTAATAGTATATAACGTTATACGTTATATAGTAATAGTATATAACGTTATACGTTATATAGTAATAGTATATAACGTTATACGTTAGTACGTAATAATATACAACGTTATACGTGATATGGCAATACTATATAACGTTATACGTTATTACGTAATAGTATATAACGTTATACGTTATTACGTAATAGTATACAACGTTATACGTGATATGGTAAAACTATATAACGTTATACGTTAATACGTAATAGTATATATCGTTATACGTTATATAGTAATAGTATATAACTTTATACGTTATATAGTAATAGTATATAACGTTATACGTTAGTACGTAATAATATATATCGTTATACGTTATATAGTAATAGTATATAACGTTATACGATAGTACGAAATAGTATATATCGTTATACGTTATATGGTAATAGTATATAACGTTATACGATAGTACGTAATAGTATATAACGTTATACGTGATATGGTAATACTATATAACGTTATACGCTATTACGTAATAGTATATAACGTTATACGTTAATACGTCATAGTATATATCGTTATACGTTATATAGTAATAGTATATAACGTTATACGTTATATAGTAATAGTATATAACGTCATACGTTATATAGTAATAGTATATAACGTTATACGTTATATAGTAATAGTATATAACGTTATACGTTATATAGTAATATTATATAACGTTATGCGTTATATAGTAATAGTATATAACGTTATACGTTATATAGTAATAGTATATAACGTTATACGTTATATAGTAATAGTATATAACGTTATACGTTAGTACGTAATAATATACAACGTTATACGTGATATGGCAATACTATATAACGTTATACGTTATTACGTAATAGTATATAACGTTATACGTTATTACGTAATAGTATACAACGTTATACGTGATATGGTAAAACTATATAACGTTATACGTTAATACGTAATAGTATATATCGTTATACGTTATATAGTAATAGTATATAACTTTATACGTTATATAGTAATAGTATATAACGTTATACGTTAGTACGTAATAATATATATCGTTATACGTTATATAGTAATATATAACGTTATAATATATAACGTTATACGATAGTACGAAATAGTATATATCGTTATACGTTATATAGTAAGAGTATATAACGTTATACGTTAGTACGTAATAATATACAACGTTATACGTGATATGGTAATACTATATAACCTTATACGCTATTACGTAATAGTATATAACGTTATACGTTAATACGGAAAAGTATATATCGTTATACGTTATATAGTAATAGTATATAACGTCATACGTTATATAGTAATAGTATATAACGTTATACGTTATATAGTAATAGTATATAACGTTATACGTTATATAGTAATATTATATAACGTTATGCGTTATATAGTAATAGTATATAACGTTATACGTTATATAGTAATAGTATATAACGTTATACGTTATATAGTAATAGTATATAACGTTATACGTTATATAGTAATAGTATATAACGTTATACGTTAGTACGTAATAATATACAACGTTATACGTGATATGGTAATACTATATAACGTTATACGCTATTACGTAATATTATATAACGTTATACGTTAATACGGAATAGTATATATCGTTATACGTTATATAGTAATAGTATATAACGTTATACGTTATATAGTAATAGCATATAACGTTATACGTTATATAGTAATAGTATATAACGTTATACGTTATATAGTATAAGTATATAACGTTATACGTTATATAGTAATAGTATATAACGTTATACGTTATATAGTAATAGTATATAACGTTATGCGTTATATAGTAATAGTAGCTAACGTTATACGATAGTACGGAATAGTATATATCGTTATACGTTATATAGTAATAGTATATAACGTTATACGTTATATAGTAATAGTATATAACGTTATACGTTATATAGTAATAGTATATAACGTTATACGTTATATAGTAATAGTATATAACGCTATACGTTATATAGTAATAGTATATAACGTTATACGTTATATAGTAATAGTATATAACGTTATACGTTATATAGTAATAGTATATAACGTTATACGTTATATAGTAATAGTATATAACGTTATACGTTATATAGTAATAGTATATAACGTTATACGTTATATAGTAATAGTATATAACGTTATACGTTAGTACGTAATAATATACAACGTTATACGTGATATGGCAATACTATATAACGTTATACGTTATTACGTAATAGTATATAACGTTATACGTTATTACGTAATAGTATACAACGTTATACGTGATATGGTAAAACTATATAACGTTATACGTTAATACGTAATAGTATATATCGTTATACGTTATATAGTAATAGTATATAACTTTATACGTTATATAGTAATAGTATATAACGTTATACGTTAGTACGTAATAATATATATCGTTATACGTTATATAGTAATAGTATATAACGTTATACGATAGTACGAAATAGTATATATCGTTATACGTTATATATTAAGAGTATATAACGTTATACGTTAGTACGTAATAATATACAACGTTATACGTGATATGGTAATACTATATAACCTTATACGCTATTACGTAATAGTATATAACGTTATACGTTAATACGGAATAGTATATATCGTTATACGTTATATAGTAAAAGTATATAACGTTATACGTTATATAGTAATAGTATATAACGTTATACGTTATATAGTATAAGTATATAACGTTATACGTTATATAGTAATAGTATATAACGTTATACGTTATATAGTAATAGTATATAACGTTATACGTTATATAGTAATAATATATAACGTTATGCGGTATATAGTAATAGTATATAACGTTATACGTTATATAGTAATAGTATATAACGTTATACGTTAGTACGTAATAATATACAACGTTATACGTGATATGGCAATACTATATAACGTTATACGTTAATACGTAATAGTATATATCGTTATACGTTATATAGTAATAGTATATAACGTTATACGTTATATAGTAATATTATATAACGTTATGCGTTATATAGTAATAGTATATAACGTTATACGTTATATAGTAATAGTATATAACGTTATGCGTTATATAGTAATAGTAGCTAACGTTATACGATAGTACGGAATAGTATATATCGTTATACGTTATATAGTAATAGTATATAACGTTATACGTTATATAGTAATAGTATATAACGTTATACGTTATATAGTAATAGTATATAACGTTATACGTTATATAGTAATAGTATATAACGCTATACGTTATATAGTAATAGTATATAACGTTATACGTTATATAGTAATAGTATATAACGTTATACGTTATATAGTAATAGTATATAACGTTATACGTTATATAGTAATAGTATATAACGTTATACGTTATATAGTAATAGTATATAACGTTATACGTTATATAGTAATAGTATATAACGTTATACGTTAGTACGTAATAATATACAACGTTATACGTGATATGGCAATACTATATAACGTTATACGTTATTACGTAATAGTATATAACGTTATACGTTATTACGTAATAGTATACAACGTTATACGTGATATGGTAAAACTATATAACGTTATACGTTAATACGTAATAGTATATATCGTTATACGTTATATAGTAATAGTATATAACTTTATACGTTATATAGTAATAGTATATAACGTTATACGTTAGTACGTAATAATATATATCGTTATACGTTATATAGTAATATATAACGTTATAATATATAACGTTATACGATAGTACGAAATAGTATATATCGTTATACGTTATATAGTAAGAGTATATAACGTTATACGTTAGTACGTAATAATATACAACGTTATACGTGATATGGTAATACTATATAACCTTATACGCTATTACGTAATAGTATATAACGTTATACGTTAATACGGAAAAGTATATATCGTTATACGTTATATAGTAATAGTATATAACGTCATACGTTATATAGTAATAGTATATAACGTTATACGTTATATAGTAATAGTATATAACGTTATACGTTATATAGTAATATTATATAACGTTATGCGTTATATAGTAATAGTATATAACGTTATACGTTATATAGTAATAGTATATAACGTTATACGTTATATAGTAATAGTATATAACGTTATACGTTATATAGTAATAGTATATAACGTTATACGTTAGTACGTAATAATATACAACGTTATACGTGATATGGTAATACTATATAACGTTATACGCTATTACGTAATATTATATAACGTTATACGTTAATACGGAATAGTATATATCGTTATACGTTATATAGTAATAGTATATAACGTTATACGTTATATAGTAATAGCATATAACGTTATACGTTATATAGTAATAGTATATAACGTTATACGTTATATAGTATAAGTATATAACGTTATACGTTATATAGTAATAGTATATAACGTTATACGTTATATAGTAATAGTATATAACGTTATACGTTAGTACGTAATAATATACAACGTTATACGTTAGTACGTAATAATATACAACGTTATACGTGATATGGCAATACTATATAACGTTATACGTTATTACGTAATAGTATATAACGTTATACGTTAATACGTAATAGTATATATCGTTATACGTTATATAGTAATAGTATATAGCGATATACGTTATATACTAATAGTATATAACGTTATACGTTATATAGTAATAGTATATAACGTTATACGTTATATAGTAATATTATATAACGTTATGCGTTATATAGTAATAGTATATAACGTTATGCGTTATATAGTAATAGTATATAACGTTATGCGTTATATAGTAATAGTATATAACGTTATACGATAGTACGGAATAGTATATATCGTTATACGTTATATAGTAATAGTATATAACGTTATACGTTATATAGTAATAGTATATAACGTTATACGTTATATAGTAATAGTATATAACGTTATACGTTATATAGTAATAGTATATAACTTTATACGTTATATAGTAATAGTATATAACGTTATACGTTAGTACGTAATAATATATATCGTTATACGTTATATAGTAATAGTATGTAACGTTATACGATAGTACGTAATAGTATATATCGTTATACGTTATATAGTAATAGCATATAACGTTATACGTTAGTACGTAATAATATACAACGTTATATGTGATATGGTAATACTATATAACGTTATACGCTATTACGTAATATTATATAACGTTATACGTTAATACGGAATAGTATATATCGTTATACGTTATATAGTAATAGTATATAACGTTATACGTTATATAGTAATAGCATATAACGTTATACGTTATATAGTAATAGTATATAACGTTATACGTTATATAGTATAAGTATATAACGTTATACGTTATATAGTAATAGTATATAACGTTATACGTTATATAGTAATAGTATATAACGTTATACGTTATATAGTAATAGTATATAACGTTATACGTTATATAGTAATATTATATAACGTTATGCGGTATATAGTAATAGTATATAACGTTATTCGTTATATAGTACTTACTATATAACGTATAACGTTATATAGTAATAGTATATAACGTTATACGTTATATAGTAATAGTATATAACGTTATACGTTAGTACGTAATAATATACAACGTTATACGTGATATGGTAATACTATATAACGTTATACGTTAATACGTAATAGTATATATCGTTATACGTTATATAGTAATAGTATATAACGTTATACGTTATATAGTAATATTATATAACGTTATGCGTTATATAGTAATAGTATATAACGTTATACGTTATATAGTAATAGTATATAACGTTATACGTTATATAGTAATAGTATATAACGTTATACGTTATATAGTAATAGTATATAACGTTATACGATAGTACGTAATAGTATATAACGTTATACGTGATATGGTAATACTATATAACGTTATACGCTATTACGTAATAGTATATAACGTTATACGTTAATACGTCATAGTATATATCGTTATACGTTATATAGTAATAGTATATAACGTTATACGTTATATAGTAATAGTATATAACGTTATACGTTATATAGTAATAGTATATAACGTTATACGTTATATAGTAATAGTATATAACGTTATACGTTATATAGTAATATTATATAACGTTATGCGTTATATAGTAATAGTATATAACGTTATACGTTATATAGTAATAGTATATAACGTTATACGTTATATAGTAATAGTATATAACGTTATACGTTAGTACGTAATAATATACAACGTTATACGTGATATGGCAATACTATATAACGTTATACGTTATTACGTAATAGTATATAACGTTATACGTTATTACGTAATAGTATACAACGTTATACGTGATATGGTAAAACTATATAACGTTATACGTTAATACGTAATAGTATATATCGTTATACGTTATATAGTAATAGTATATAACTTTATACGTTATATAGTAATAGTATATAACGTTATACGTTAGTACGTAATAATATATATCGTTATACGTTATATAGTAATAGTATATAACGTTATACGATAGTACGAAATAGTATATATCGTTATACGTTATATATTAAGAGTATATAACGTTATACGTTAGTACGTAATAATATACAACGTTATACGTGATATGGTAATACTATATAACCTTATACGCTATTACGTAATAGTATATAACGTTATACGTTAATACGGAATAGTATATATCGTTATACGTTATATAGTAAAAGTATATAACGTTATACGTTATATAGTAATAGTATATAACGTTATACGTTATATAGTATAAGTATATAACGTTATACGTTATATAGTAATAGTATATAACGTTATACGTTATATAGTAATAGTATATAACGTTATACGTTATATAGTAATAATATATAACGTTTGCGGTATATAGTAATAGTATATAACGTTATACGTTATATAGTAATAGTATATAACGTTATACGTTAGTACGTAATAATATACAACGTTATACGTGATATGGCAATACTATATAACGTTATACGTTAATACGTAATAGTATATATCGTTATACGTTATATAGTAATAGTATATAACGTTATACGTTATATAGTAATATTATATAACGTTATGCGTTATATAGTAATAGTATATAACGTTATACGTTATATAGTAATAGTATATAACGTTATGCGTTATATAGTAATAGTAGCTAACGTTATACGATAGTACGGAATAGTATATATCGTTATACGTTATATAGTAATAGTATATAACGTTATACGTTATATAGTAATAGTATATAACGTTATACGTTATATAGTAATAGTATATAACGTTATACGTTATATAGTAATAGTATATAACGCTATACGTTATATAGTAATAGTATATAACGTTATACGTTATATAGTAATAGTATATAACGTTATACGTTATATAGTAATAGTATATAACGTTATACGTTATATAGTAATAGTATATAACGTTATACGTTATATAGTAATAGTATATAACGTTATACGTTATATAGTAATAGTATATAACGTTATACGTTAGTACATAATAATATACAACGTTATACGTGATATGGCAATACTATATAACGTTATACGTTATTACGTAATAGTATATAACGTTATACGTTATTACGTAATAGTATACAACGTTATACGTGATATGGTAAAACTATATAACGTTATACGTTAATACGTAATAGTATATATCGTTATACGTTATATAGTAATAGTATATAACTTTATACGTTATATAGTAATAGTATATAACGTTATACGTTAGTACGTAATAATATATATCGTTATACGTTATATAGTAATAGTATATAACGTTATACGATAGTACGAAATAGTATATATCGTTATACGTTATATGGTAATAGTATATAACGTTATACGATAGTACGTAATAGTATATAACGTTATACGTGATATGGTAATACTATATAACGTTATACGCTATTACGTAATAGTATATAACGTTATACGTTAATACGTCATAGTATATATCGTTATACGTTATATAGTAATAGTATATAACGTTATACGTTATATAGTAATAGTATATAACGTCATACGTTATATAGTAATAGTATATAACGTTATACGTTATATAGTAATAGTATATAACGTTATACGTTATATAGTAATATTATATAACGTTATGCGTTATATAGTAATAGTATATAACGTTATACGTTATATAGTAATAGTATATAACGTTATACGTTATATAGTAATAGTATATAACGTTATACGTTAGTACGTAATAATATACAACGTTATACGTGATATGGCAATACTATATAACGTTATACGTTATTACGTAATAGTATATAACGTTATACGTTATTACGTAATAGTATACAACGTTATACGTGATATGGTAAAACTATATAACGTTATACGTTAATACGTAATAGTATATATCGTTATACGTTATATAGTAATAGTATATAACTTTATACGTTATATAGTAATAGTATATAACGTTATACGTTAGTACGTAATAATATATATCGTTATACGTTATATAGTAATATATAACGTTATAATATATAACGTTATACGATAGTACGAAATAGTATATATCGTTATACGTTATATAGTAAGAGTATATAACGTTATACGTTAGTACGTAATAATATACAACGTTATACGTGATATGGTAATACTATATAACCTTATACGCTATTACGTAATAGTATATAACGTTATACGTTAATACGGAAAAGTATATATCGTTATACGTTATATAGTAATAGTATATAACGTCATACGTTATATAGTAATAGTATATAACGTTATACGTTATATAGTAATAGTATATAACGTTATACGTTATATAGTAATATTATATAACGTTATGCGTTATATAGTAATAGTATATAACGTTATACGTTATATAGTAATAGTATATAACGTTATACGTTATATAGTAATAGTATATAACGTTATACGTTAGTACGTAATAATATACAACGTTATACGTGATATGGCAATACTATATAACGTTATACGTTATTACGTAATAGTATATAACGTTATACGTTATTACGTAATAGTATACAACGTTATACGTGATATGGTAAAACTATATAACGTTATACGTTAATACGTAATAGTATATATCGTTATACGTTATATAGTAATAGTATATAACTTTATACGTTATATAGTAATAGTATATAACGTTATACGTTAGTACGTAATAATATATATCGTTATACGTTATATAGTAATAGTATATAACGTTATACGATAGTACGAAATAGTATATATCGTTATACGTTATATAGTAAGAGTATATAACGTTATACGTTAGTACGTAATAATATACAACGTTATACGTGATATGGTAATACTATATAACCTTATACGCTATTACGTAATAGTATATAACGTTATACGTTAATACGGAATAGTATATATCGTTATACGTTATATAGTAAAAGTATATAACGTTATACGTTATATAGTAATAGTATATAACGTTATACGTTATATAGTATAAGTATATAACGTTATACGTTATATAGTAATAGTATATAACGTTATACGTTATATAGTAATAGTATATAACGTTATACGTTATATAGTAATAATATATAACGTTATGCGGTATATAGTAATAGTATATAACGTTATACGTTAGTACGTAATAATATACAACGTTATACGTGATATGGCAATACTATATAACGTTATACGTTATTACGTAACAGTATATAACGTTATACGTTATATAGTAATAGTATATAACGTTATACGTTATATAGTAATAGTATATAACGTTATACGTTATATAGTAATAGTATATAACGTTATACATTAGTACGTAATAATATACAACGTTATACGTGATATGGTAATACTATATAACGTTATACGTTAATACGTAATAGTATATATCGTTATACGTTATATAGTAATAGTATATAACGTTATACGTTATATAGTAATAGTATATAACGTTATACGTTATATAGTAATAGTATATAACGTTATACGTTAGTACGTAATAATATACAACGTTATACGTGATATGGTAATACTATATAACGTTATACGCTATTACGTAATAGTATATAACGTTATACGTTAATACGTAATAGTATATATCGTTATACGTTATATAGTAATAGTATATAGCGATATACGTTATATACTAATAGTATATAACGTTATACGTTATATAGTAATAGTATATAACGTTATACGTTATATAGTAATATTATATAACGTTATGCGTTATATAGTAATAGTATATAACGTTATGCGTTATATAGTAATAGTATATAACGTTATGCGTTATATAGTAATAGTATATAACGTTATACGATAGTACGGAATAGTATATATCGTTATACGTTATATAGTAATAGTATATAACGTTATACGTTATATAGTAATAGTATATAACGTTATACGTTATATAGTAATAGTATATAACGTTATACGTTATATAGTAATAGTATATAACTTTATACGTTATATAGTAATAGTATATAACGTTATACGTTAGTACGTAATAATATATATCGTTATACGTTATATAGTAATAGTATGTAACGTTATACGATAGTACGTAATAGTATATATCGTTATACGTTATATAGTAATAGCATATAACGTTATACGTTAGTACGTAATAATATACAACGTTATATGTGATATGGTAATACTATATAACGTTATACGCTATTACGTAATATTATATAACGTTATGCGATTATATAGTAATAGTATATAACGTTATACGTTATATAGTAATAGTATATAACGTTATACGTTATATAGTAATAGTATATAACGTTATACGTTAGTACGTAATAATATAGAACGTTATACGTGATATGGCAATACTATATAACGTTATACGTTATTACGTAATAGTATATAACGTTATACGTTATTACGTAATAGTATATAACGTTATACGTTATTACGTAATAGTATACAACGTTATACGTGATATGGTAAAACTATATAACGTTATACGTTAATACGTAATAGTATATATCGTTATACGTTATATAGTAATAGTATATAACTTTATACGTTATATAGTAATAGTATATAACGTTATACGTTAGTACGTAATAATATATATCGTTATACGTTATATAGTAATAGTATATAACGTTATACGATAGTACGAAATAGTATATATCGTTATACGTTATATAGTAAGAGTATATAACGTTATACGTTAGTACGTAATAATATACAACGTTATACGTGATATGGTAATACTATATAACCTTATACGCTATTACGTAATAGTATATAACGTTATACGTTAATACGGAATAGTATATATCGTTATACGTTATATAGTAAAAGTATATAACGTTATACGTTATATAGTAATAGTATATAACGTTATACGTTATATAGTATAAGTATATAACGTTATACGTTATATAGTAATAGTATATAACGTTATACGTTATATAGTAATAGTATATAACGTTATACGTTATATAGTAATAATATATAACGTTATGCGGTATATAGTAATAGTATATAACGTTATACGTTATATAGTAATAGTATATAACGTTATACGTTAGTACGTAATAATATACAACGTTATACGTGATATGGCAATACTATATAACGTTATACGTTAATACGTAATAGTATATATCGTTATACGTTATATAGTAATAGTATATAACGTTATACGTTATATAGTAATATTATATAACGTTATGCGTTATATAGTAATATTATATAACGTTATACGTTATATAGTAATAGTATATAACGTTATGCGTTATATAGTAATAGTAGCTAACGTTATACGATAGTACGGAATAGTATATATCGTTATACGTTATATAGTAATAGTATATAACGTTATACGTTATATAGTAATAGTATATAACGTTATACGTTATATAGTAATAGTATATAACGTTATACGTTATATAGTAATAGTATATAACGTTATACGTTATATAGTAATAGTATATAACGTTATACGTTATATAGTAATAGTATATAACGTTATACGTTATATAGTAATAGTATATAACGTTATACGTTATTACGTAATAGTATACAACGTTATACGTGATATGGTAAAACTATATAACGTTATACGTTAATACGTAATAGTATATATCGTTATACGTTATATAGTAATAGTATATAACTTTATACGTTATATAGTAATATTATATAACGTTATACGTTAGTACGTAATAATATATATCGTTATACGTTATATAGTAATAGTATATAACGTTATACGATAGTACGAAATAGTATATATCGTTATACGTTATATAGTAATAGTATATAACGTTATACGTTAGTACGTAATAATATACAACGTTATACGTGATATGGTAATACTATATAACCTTATACGCTATTACGTAATAGTATATAACGTTATACGTTAATACGGAATAGTATATATCGTTATACGTTATATAGTAAAAGTATATAACGTTATACGTTATATAGTAATAGTATATAACGTTATACGTTAGTACGTAATAATATACAACGTTATACGTGATATGGCAATACTATATAACGTTATACGCTATTACGTAATAGTATATAACGTTATACGTTAATACGTAATAGTATATATCGTTATACGTTATATAGTAATAGTATATAGCGATATACGTTATATAGTAATAGTATATAACGTTATACGTTATATAGTAATAGTATATAACGTTATACGTTATATAGTAATAGTATATAACGTTATGCGTTATATAGTAATAGTAGCTAACGTTATACGATAGTACGGAATAGTATATATCGTTATACGTTATATAGTAATAGTATATATCGTTATACGTTATATAGTAATAGTATATAGCGATATACGTTATATACTAATAGTATATAACGTTATACGTTATATAGTAATAGTATATAACGTTATACGTTATATAGTAATATTATATAACGTTATGCGTTATATAGTAATAGTATATAACGTTATGCGTTATATAGTAATAGTATATAACGTTATGCGTTATATAGTAATAGTATATAACGTTATACGATAGTACGGAATAGTATATATCGTTATACGTTATATAGTAATAGTATATAACGTTATACGTTATATAGTAATAGTATATAACGTTATACGTTATATAGTAATAGTATATAACGTTATACGTTATATAGTAATAGTATATAACTTTATACGTTATATAGTAATAGTATATAACGTTATACGTTAGTACGTAATAATATATATCGTTATACGTTATATAGTAATAGTATGTAACGTTATACGATAGTACGTAATAGTATATATCGTTATACGTTATATAGTAATAGCATATAACGTTATACGTTAGTACGTAATAATATACAACGTTATATGTGATATGGTAATACTATATAACGTTATACGCTATTACGTAATATTATATAACGTTATGCGATTATATAGTAATAGTATATAACGTTATACGTTATATAGTAATAGTATATAACGTTATACGTTATATAGTAATAGTATATAACGTTATACGTTAGTACGTAATAATATAGAACGTTATACGTGATATGGCAATACTATATAACGTTATACGTTATTACGTAATAGTATATAACGTTATACGTTATTACGTAATAGTATATAACGTTATACGTTATTACGTAATAGTATACAACGTTATACGTGATATGGTAAAACTATATAACGTTATACGTTAATACGTAATAGTATATATCGTTATACGTTATATAGTAATAGTATATAACTTTATACGTTATATAGTAATAGTATATAACGTTATACGTTAGTACGTAATAATATATATCGTTATACGTTATATAGTAATAGTATATAACGTTATACGATAGTACGAAATAGTATATATCGTTATACGTTATATAGTAAGAGTATATAACGTTATACGTTAGTACGTAATAATATACAACGTTATACGTGATATGGTAATACTATATAACCTTATACGCTATTACGTAATAGTATATAACGTTATACGTTAATACGGAATAGTATATATCGTTATACGTTATATAGTAAAAGTATATAACGTTATACGTTATATAGTAATAGTATATAACGTTATACGTTATATAGTATAAGTATATAACGTTATACGTTATATAGTAATAGTATATAACGTTATACGTTATATAGTAATAGTATATAACGTTATACGTTATATAGTAATAATATATAACGTTATGCGGTATATAGTAATAGTATATAACGTTATACGTTATATAGTAATAGTATATAACGTTATACGTTAGTACGTAATAATATACAACGTTATACGTGATATGGCAATACTATATAACGTTATACGTTAATACGTAATAGTATATATCGTTATACGTTATATAGTAATAGTATATAACGTTATACGTTATATAGTAATATTATATAACGTTATGCGTTATATAGTAATAGTATATAACGTTATACGTTATATAGTAATAGTATATAACGTTATGCGTTATATAGTAATAGTAGCTAACGTTATACGATAGTACGGAATAGTATATATCGTTATACGTTATATAGTAATAGTATATAACGTTATACGTTATATAGTAATAGTATATAACGTTATACGTTATATAGTAATAGTATATAACGTTATACGTTATATAGTAATAGTATATAACGTTATACGTTATATAGTAATAGTATATAACGTTATACGTTATATAGTAATAGTATATAACGTTATACGTTATATAGTAATAGTATATAACGTTATACGTTATATAGTAATAGTATATAACGTTATACGTTATTACGTAATAGTATACAACGTTATACGTGATATGGTAAAACTATATAACGTTATACGTTAATACGTAATAGTATATATCGTTATACGTTATATAGTAATAGTATATAACTTTATACGTTATATAGTAATATTATATAACGTTATACGTTAGTACGTAATAATATATATCGTTATACGTTATATAGTAATAGTATATAACGTTATACGATAGTACGAAATAGTATATATCGTTATACGTTATATAGTAATAGTATATAACGTTATACGTTAGTACGTAATAATATACAACGTTATACGTGATATGGTAATACTATATAACCTTATACGCTATTACGTAATAGTATATAACGTTATACGTTAATACGGAATAGTATATATCGTTATACGTTATATAGTAAAAGTATATAACGTTATACGTTATATAGTAATAGTATATAACGTTATACGTTAGTACGTAATAATATACAACGTTATACGTGATATGGCAATACTATATAACGTTATACGCTATTACGTAATAGTATATAACGTTATACGTTAATACGTAATAGTATATATCGTTATACGTTATATAGTAATAGTATATAGCGATATACGTTATATAGTAATAGTATATAACGTTATACGTTATATAGTAATAGTATATAACGTTATACGTTATATAGTAATAGTATATAACGTTATGCGTTATATAGTAATAGTAGCTAACGTTATACGATAGTACGGAATAGTATATATCGTTATACGTTATATAGTAATAGTATATAACGTTATACGTTATATAGTAATAGTATATAACGTTATACGTTATATAGTAATAGTATATAACGTTATACGTTATATAGTAATAGTATATAACGTTATACGTTATATAGTAATAGTATATAACGTTATACGTTATATAGTAATAGTATATAACGTTATACGTTATATAGTAATAGTCTATAACGTTATACGTTATATAGTAATAGTATATAACGTTATACGTTATATAGTAATAGTATATAACGTTATACGTTATATAGTAATAGTATATAACGTTATACGTTATATAGTAATAGTATATAACGTTATACGTTATATAGTAATAGTATATAACGTTATACGTTAGTACGTAATAATATACAACGTTATACGTGATATGGCAATACTATATAACGTTATACGTTATTACGTAATAGTATATAACGTTATACGTTATTACGTAATAGTATACAACGTTATACGTGATATGGTAAAACTATATAACGTTATACGTTAATACGTAATAGTATATATCGTTATACGTTATATAGTAATAGTATATAACTTTATACGTTATATAGTAATAGTATATAACGTTATACGTTAGTACGTAATAATATATATCGTTATACGTTATATAGTAATAGTATATAACGTTATACGATAGTACGAAATAGTATATATCGTTATACGTTATATAGTAATAGTATATAACGTTATACGATAGTACGTAATAGTATATAACGTTATACGTGATATGGTAATACTATATAACGTTATACGCTATTACGTAATAGTATATGACGTTATACGTTAATACGTCATAGTATATATCGTTATACGTTATATAGTAATAGTATATAACGTTATACGTTATATAGTAATAGTATATAACGTTATACGTTATATAGTAATAGTATATAACGTTATACGTTATATAGTAATAGTATATAACGTTATACGTTATATAGTAATAGTATATAACGTTATGCGTTATATAGTAATAGTATGTCGGAGATGCAGAGACATCGAGCCTTTCTTTTGGAAGATTTCTCAATACTTGGGCTCGGGGTGACATAACTGGTCGCCGAACGTAGCCACGGTCACGGGATGAACGAAATGTTTTACAAAGGAGGTTCCAGTGTTAAGGGATACGCTGTATAAACAATGAAGCCTTGATCAGGAGCAATGCTGGTTTATGTGGAAATGCCTAGTTACGGCGCTTGGGAATTTGTTGATATTCCCGATCGATATGTATTTGATATATGTAACTGTATCTGTCTTTTATTTTGCAATCTCCTTGGAGAGTTTACTGTCATCGTCTTGGAGTCAGTCTTAGAGAAACCCTGTGCCTGAGTGAACGTGTCAGTGTGCTATCAAAAATATATTAAAACGTACAGAAAGTTTCCCGTTGACCGTGGATTCGTTACAGAAGCCAAGAATATTATTTAAAGCATTTGTTTACTTATTGTTTGTTATCTTAGTTAACCGATAAACTAATTATTTATCAAACTTTGTAAAGAAATATAATTTTACGTAAATACAACCTTTATTGAACATCATGATGGCAAATGCTAACGAAGAATCGTCTCGCGCTCGAAATCCAAACGACAATTCGACATATATAATAATTCGACATATATTCGACATATATTCGTTATACGTTATATAGTAATAGTATATAACGTTATGCGTTATATAGTAATAGTATATAACGTTATACGTTAGTACGTAATAATATACAACGTTATACGTGATATGGCAATACTATATAACGTTATACGTTAATACGTAATAGTATATATCGTTATACGTTATATAGTAATAGTATATAACGTTATACGTTATATAGTAATATTATATAACGTTATGCGTTATATAGTAATAGTATATAACGTTATACGTTATATAGTAATAGTATATAACGTTATGCGTTATATAGTAATAGTAGCTAACGTTATACGATAGTACGGAATAGTATATATCGTTATACGTTATATAGTAATAGTATATAACGTTATACGTTATATAGTAATAGTATATAACGTTATACGTTATATAGTAATAGTATATAACGTTATACGTTAGTACGTAATAATATACAACGTTATACGTGATATGGTAATACTATATAACGTTATACGTTAATACGTAATAGTATATATCGTTATACGTTATATAGTAATAGTATATAACGTTATACGTTATATAGTAATAGTATATAACGTTATACGATAGTACGTAATAGTATATAACGTTATACGTTATATAGTAATAGTATATAACGTTATACGTTATATAGTAATAGTATATAACGTTATACGTTATATAGTAATAGTATATAACGTTATACGTTATATAGTAATAGTATATAACGTTATACGTTATATAGTAATAGTATATAACGTTATACGTTAGTACGTAATAATATACAACGTTATACGTGATATGGCAATACTATATAACGTTATACGTTATTACGTAATAGTATATAACGTTATACGTTATTACGTAATAGTATACAACGTTATACGTGATATGGTAAAACTATATAACGTTATACGTTAATACGTAATAGTATATATCGTTATACGTTATATAGTAATAGTATATAACTTTATACGTTATATAGTAATATTATATAACGTTATACGTTAGTACGTAATAATATATATCGTTATACGTTATATAGTAATAGTATATAACGTTATACGTTATATAGTAATAGTATATAACGTTATACGTTAGTACGTAATAATATACAACGTTATACGTGATATGGTAATACTATATAACGTTATACGTTAATACGTAATAGTATATATCGTTATACGTTATATAGTAATAGTATATAACGTTATACGTTATATAGTAATAGTATATAACGTTATACGATAGTACGTAATAGTATATAACGTTATACGTGATATGGTAATACTATATAACGTTATACGCTATTACGTAATAGTATATAACGTTATACGTTAATACGTCATAGTATATATCGTTATACGTTATATAGTAATAGTATATAACGTTATACGTTATATAGTAATAGTATATAACGTTATACGTTATATAGTAATAGTATATAACGTTATACGTTATATAGTAATAGTATATAACGTTATACGTTATATAGTAATAGTATATAACGTTATACGTTATATAGTAATAGTATATAACGTTATACGTTAGTACGTAATAATATACAACGTTATACGTGATATGGCAATACTATATAACGTTATACGTTATTACGTAATAGTATATAACGTTATACGTTATTACGTAATAGTATACAACGTTATACGTGATATGGTAAAACTATATAACGTTATACGTTAATACGTAATAGTATATATCGTTATACGTTATATAGTAATAGTATATAACTTTATACGTTATATAGTAATATTATATAACGTTATACGTTAGTACGTAATAATATATATCGTTATACGTTATATAGTAATAGTATATAACGTATACGATAGTACGAAATAGTATATATCGTTATACGTTATATAGTAATAGTATATAACGTTATACGTTAGTACGTAATAATATACAACGTTATACGTGATATGGTAATACTATATAACCTTATACGCTATTACGTAATAGTATATAACGTTATACGTTAATACGGAATAGTATATATCGTTATACGTTATATAGTAAAAGTATATAACGTTATACGTTATATAGTAATAGTATATAACGTTATACGTTAGTACGTAATAATATACAACGTTATACGTGATATGGTAATACTATATAACGTTATACGCTATTACGTAATAGTATATAACGTTATACGTTAATACGTAATAGTATATATCGTTATACGTTATATAGTAATAGTATATAGCGATATACGTTATATAGTAATAGTATATAACGTTATACGTGATATGGTAATACTATATAACGTTATACGCTATTACGTAATAGTATATAACGTTATACGTTAATACGTAATAGTATATATCGTTGTACGTTATATAGTAATAGTATATAGCGATATACGTTATATAGTAATAGTATATAACGTTATACGTTATATAGTAATAGTATATAACGTTATACGTTATATAGTAATATTATATAACGTTATGCGTTATATAGTAATAGTATATAACGTTATGCGTTATATAGTAATAGTATATAACGTTATACGTTATATAGTAATAGTATATAACGTTATACGTTATATAGTAATAGTATATAACGTTATACGTTAGTACGTAATAGTATACAACGTTATACGTGATATGGTAATACTATATAACGTTATACGCTATTACGTAATAGTATATAACGTTATACGTTAATACGTAATAGTATATATCGTTGTACGTTATATAGTAATAGTATATAGCGATATACGTTATATAGTAATAGTATATAACGTTATACGTTATATAGTAATAGTATATAACGTTATACGTTATATAGTAATATTATATAACGTTATGCGTTATATAGTAATAGTATATAACGTTATGCGTTATATAGTAATAGTATATAACGTTATGCGTTATATAGTAATAGTATAGAACGTTATACGATATAGTAATAGTACATAACGTTATACGTCATATAGTAATAGTATATAACGTTATACGTTAGTACGTAATAATATACAACGTTATACGTGATATGGCAATACTATATAACGTTATACGTTATTACGTAATAGTATATAACGTTATACGTTATTACGTAATAGTATACAACGTTATACGTGATATGGTAAAACTATATAACGTTATACGTTAATACGTAATAGTATATATCGTTATACGTTATATAGTAATAGTATATAACGTTATACGTTATATAGTAATAGTATATAACGTTATACGTTATATAGTAATAGTATATAACGTTATACGTTAGTACGTAATAATATACAACGTTATACGTGATATGGTAATACTATATAACGTTATACGCTATTACTTAATAGTATATAACGTTATACGTTAATACGTAACAGTATATATCGTTATACGTTATATAGTAATAGTATATAGCGATATACGTTATATAGTAATAGCATATAACGTTATACGTTATATAGTAATAGTATATAACGTTATACGTTATATAGTAATAGTATATAACGTTATACGTTAGTACGTAATAATATACAACGTTATACGTGATATGGTAATACTATATAACGTTATACGCTATTACTTAATAGTATATAACGTTATACGTTAATACGTAACAGTATATATCGTTATACGTTATATAGTAATAGTATATAGCGATATACGTTATATAGTAATAGTATATAACGTTATACGTTATATAGTAATAGTATATAACGTTATACGTTATATAGTAATATTATATAACGTTATGCGTTATATAGTAATAGTATATAACGTTATACGTTATATAGTAATAGTATATAACGTTATACGTTATATAGTAATAGTATATAACGATATACGTTATATAGTAATAGTATATAACGTTATACGTTATATAGTAATAGTATATAACGTTATACGTTATATAGTAATATTATATAACGTTATGCGTTATATAGTAATAGTATATAACGTTATACGTTATATAGTAATAGTATATAACGTTATACGTTATATAGTAATAGTATATAACGTTATACGTTAGTACGTAATAATATACAACGTTATACGTTAGTACGTAATAATATACAACGTTATACGTGATATGGCAATACTATATAACGTTATACGTTATTACGTAATAGTATATAACGTTATACGTTATATAGTAATAGTATATAACGTTATACGTTATATAGTAATAGTATATAACGTTATACGTTATATAGTAATAGTATATAACGTTATACGTTAGTACGTAATAGTATACAACGTTATACGTGATATGGTAATACTATATAACGTTATACGCTATTACGTAATAGTATATAACGTTATACGTTAATACGTAATAGTATATATCGTTGTACGTTATATAGTAATAGTATATAGCGATATACGTTATATAGTAATAGTATATAACGTTATACGTTATATAGTAATAGTATACAACGTTATACGTTATATAGTAATATTATATAACGTTATGCGTTATATAGTAATAGTATATAACGTTATGCGTTATATAGTAATAGTATATAACGTTATGCGTTATATAGTAATAGTATAGAACGTTATACGATATAGTAATAGTACATAACGTTATACGTCATATAGTAATAGTATATAACGTTATACGTTAGTACGTAATAATATACAACGTTATACGTGATATGGCAATACTATATAACGTTATACGTTAATACGTAATAGTATATATCGTTATACGTTATATAGTAATAGTATATAACGTTATACGTTATATAGTAATAGTATATAACGTTATACGTTATATAGTAATAGTATATAACGTTATACGTTAGTACGTAATAATATACAACGTTATACGTGATATGGTAATACTATATAACGTTATACGCTATTACTTAATAGTATATAACGTTATACGTTAATACGTAACAGTATATATCGTTATACGTTATATAGTAATAGTATATAGCGATATACGTTATATAGTAATAGTATATAACGTTATACGTTATATAGTAATATTATATAACGTTATGCGTTATATAGTAATAGTATATAACGTTATACGTTATATAGTAATAGTATATAACGTTATACGTTATATAGTAATAGTATATAACGATATACGTTATATAGTAATAGTATATAACGTTATACGTTATATAGTAATAGTATATAACGTTATACGTTAGTACGTAATAATATACAACGTTATACGTGATATGGCAATACTATATAACGTTATACGTTATTACGTAACAGTATATAACGTTATACGTTATATAGTAATAGTATATAACGTTATACGTTATATAGTAATAGTATATAACGTTATACGTTATATAGTAATAGTATATAACGTTATACATTAGTACGTAATAATATACAACGTTATACGTGATATGGTAATACTATATAACGTTATACGTTAATACGTAATAGTATATATCGTTATACGTTATATAGTAATAGTATATAACGTTATACGTTATATAGTAATAGTATATAACGTTATACGTTATATAGTAATAGTATATAACGTTATACGTTAGTACGTAATAATATACAACGTTATACGTGATATGGTAATACTATATAACGTTATACGCTATTACGTAATAGTATATAACGTTATACGTTAATACGTAATAGTATATATCGTTATACGTTATATAGTAATAGTATATAGCGATATACGTTATATACTATTACTATATAACGTTATACGTTATATAGTAATAGTATATAACGTTATACGTTATATAGTAATATTATATAACGTTATGCGTTATATAGTAATAGTATATAACGTTATGCGTTATATAGTAATAGTATATAACGTTATGCGTTATATAGTAATAGTATATAACGTTATACGATAGTACGGAATAGTATATATCGTTATACGTTATATAGTAATAGTATATAACGTTATACGTTATATAGTAATAGTATATAACGTTATACGTTATATAGTAATAGTATATAACGTTATACGTTATATAGTAATAGTATATAACTTTATACGTTATATAGTAATAGTATATAACGTTATACGTTAGTACGTAATAATATATATCGTTATACGTTATATAGTAATAGTATGTAACGTTATACGATAGTACGTAATAGTATATATCGTTATACGTTATATAGTAATAGCATATAACGTTATACGTTAGTACGTAATAATATACAACGTTATATGTGATATGGTAATACTATATAACGTTATACGCTATTACGTAATATTATATAACGTTATACGTTAATACGGAATAGTATATATCGTTATACGTTATATAGTAATAGTATATAACGTTATACGTTATATAGTAATAGCATATAACGTTATACGTTATATAGTAATAGTATATAACGTTATACGATATATAGTATAAGTATATAACGTTATACGTTATATAGTAATAGTATATAACGTTATACGTTATATAGTAATAGTATATAACGTTATACGTTATATAGTAATAGTATATAACGTTATACGTTATATAGTAATATTATATAACGTTATGCGGTATATAGTAATAGTATATAACGTTATTCGTTATATAGTAATAGTATATAACGTTATACGTTATATAGTAATAGTATATAACGTTATACGTTATATAGTAATAGTATATAACGTTATACGTTAGTACGTAATAATATACAACGTTATACGTGATATGGTAATACTATATAACGTTATACGTTAATACGTAATAGTATATATCGTTATACGTTATATAGTAATAGTATATAACGTTATACGTTATATAGTAATATTATATAACGTTATGCGTTATATAGTAATAGTATATAACGTTATACGTTATATAGTAATAGTATATAACGTTATACGTTATATAGTAATAGTATATAACGTTATACGATAGTACGTAATAGTATATAACGTTATACGTGATATGGTAATACTATATAACGTTATACGCTATTACGTAATAGTATATAACGTTATACGTTAATACGTAATAGTATATATCGTTATACGTTATATAGTAATAGTATATAACGTTATACGTTATATAGTAATAGTATATAACGTTATACGTTATATAGTAATAGTATATAACGTTATACGTTATATAGTAATAGTATATAACGTTATACGTTATATAGTAATATTATATAACGTTATGCGTTATATAGTAATAGTATATAACGTTATACGTTATATAGTAATAGTATATAACGTTATACGTTATATAGTAATAGTATATAACGTTATACGTTAGTACGTAATAATATACAACGTTATACGTGATATGGCAATACTATATAACGTTATACGTTATTACGTAATAGTATATAACGTTATACGTTATTACGTAATAGTATACAACGTTATACGTGATATGGTAAAACTATATAACGTTATACGTTAATACGTAATAGTATATATCGTTATACGTTATATAGTAATAGTATATAACTTTATACGTTATATAGTAATAGTATATAACGTTATACGTTAGTACGTAATAATATATATCGTTATACGTTATATAGTAATAGTATATAACGTTATACGATAGTACGAAATAGTATATATCGTTATACGTTATATAGTAAGAGTATATAACGTTATACGTTATATAGTAATAATATATAATGTTATGCGGTATATAGTAATAGTATATAACGTTATACGTTATATAGTAATAATATATAATGTTATGCGGTATATAGTAATAGTATATAACGTTATACGTTATATAGTAATAGTATATAACGTTATACGTTAGTACGTAATAATATACAACGTTATACGTGATATGGCAATACTATATAACGTTATACGTTAATACGTAATAGTATATATCGTTATACGTTGTATAGTAATAGTATATAACGTTATACGTTATATAGTAATATTATATAACGTTATGCGTTATATAGTAATAGTATATAACGTTATACGTTATATAGTAATAGTATATAACGTTATGCGTTATATAGTAATAGTAGCTAACGTTATACGATAGTACGGAATAGTATATATCGTTATACGTTATATAGTAATAGTATATAACGTTATACGTTATATAGTAATAGTATATAACGTTATACGTTATATAGTAATAGTATATAACGTTATACGTTAGTACGTAATAATATACAACGTTATACGTGATATGGTAATACTATATAACGTTATACGTTAATACGTAATAGTATATATCGTTATACGTTATATAGTAATAGTATATAACGTTATACGTTATATAGTAATAGTATATAACGTTATACGATAGTACGTAATAGTATATAACGTTATACGTGATATGGTAATACTATATAACGTTATACGCTATTACGTAATAGTATATAACGTTATACGTTAATACGTCATAGTATATATCGTTATACGTTATATAGTAATAGTATATAACGTTATACGTTATATAGTAATAGTATATAACGTTATACGTTATATAGTAATAGTATATAACGTTATACGTTATATAGTAATAGTATATAACGTTATACGTTATATAGTAATAGTATATAACGTTATACGTTAGTACGTAATAATATACAACGTTATACGTGATATGGCAATACTATATAACGTTATACGTTATTACGTAATAGTATATAACGTTATACGTTATTACGTAATAGTATACAACGTTATACGTGATATGGTAAAACTATATAACGTTATACGTTAATACGTAATAGTATATATCGTTATACGTTATATAGTAATAGTATATAACTTTATACGTTATATAGTAATATTATATAACGTTATACGTTAGTACGTAATAATATATATCGTTATACGTTATATAGTAATAGTATATAACGTTATACGATAGTACGAAATAGTATATATCGTTATACGTTATATAGTAATAGTATATAACGTTATACGTTAGTACGTAATAATATACAACGTTATACGTGATATGGTAATACTATATAACCTTATACGCTATTACGTAATAGTATATAACGTTATACGTTAATACGGAATAGTATATATCGTTATACGTTATATAGTAAAAGTATATAACGTTATACGTTATATAGTAATAGTATATAACGTTATACGTTAGTACGTAATAATATACAACGTTATACGTGATATGGCAATACTATATAACGTTATACGCTATTACGTAATAGTATATAACGTTATACGTTAATACGTAATAGTATATATCGTTATACGTTATATAGTAATAGTATATAGCGATATACGTTATATAGTAATAGTATATAACGTTATACGTTATATAGTAATAGTATATAACGTTATACGTTATATAGTAATAGTATATAACGTTATGCGTTATATAGTAATAGTAGCTAACGTTATACGATAGTACGGAATAGTATATATCGTTATACGTTATATAGTAATAGTATATAACGTTATACGTTATATAGTAATAGTATATAACGTTATACGTTATATAGTAATAGTATATAACGTTATACGTTATATAGTAATAGTATATAACGTTATACGTTATATAGTAATAGTATATAACGTTATACGTTATATAGTAATAGTATATAACGTTATACGTTATATAGTAATAGTATATAACGTTATACGTTATATAGTAATAGTATATAACGTTATACGTTATATAGTAATAGTATATAACGTTATACGTTATATAGTAATAGTATATAACGTTATACGTTATATAGTAATAGTATATAACGTTATACGTTAGTACGTAATAATATACAACGTTATACGTGATATGGCAATACTATATAACGTTATACGTTATTACGTAATAGTATATAACGTTATACGTTATTACGTAATAGTATACAACGTTATACGTGATATGGTAAAACTATATAACGTTATACGTTAATACGTAATAGTATATATCGTTATACGTTATATAGTAATAGTATATAACTTTATACGTTATATAGTAATAGTATATAACGTTATACGTTAGTACGTAATAATATATATCGTTATACGTTATATAGTAATAGTATATAACGTTATACGATAGTACGAAATAGTATATATCGTTATACGTTATATAGTATTAGTATATAACGTTATACGATAGTACGTAATAGTATATAACGTTATACGTGATATGGTAATACTATATAACGTTATACGCTATTACGTAATAGTATATGACGTTATACGTTAATACGTCATAGTATATATCGTTATACGTTATATAGTAATAGTATATAACGTTATACGTTATATAGTAATAGTATATAACGTTATACGTTATATAGTAATAGTATATAACGTTATACGTTATATAGTAATAGTATATAACGTTATACGTTATATAGTAATAGTATATAACGTTATGCGTTATATAGTAATAGTATGTCGGAGATGCAGAGACATCGAGCCTTTCTTTTGGAAGATTTCTCAATACTTGGGCTCGGGGTGACATAACTGGTCGCCGAACGTAGCCACGGTCACGGGATGAACGAAATGTTTTACAAAGGAGGTTCCAGTGTTAAGGGATACGCTGTATAAACAATGAAGCCTTGATCAGGAGCAATGCTGGTTTATGTGGAAATGCCTAGTTACGGCGCTTGGGAATTTGTTGATATTCCCGATCGATATGTATTTGATATATGTAACTGTATCTGTCTTTTATTTTGCAATCTCCTTGGAGAGTTTACTGTCATCGTCTTGGAGTCAGTCTTAGAGAAACCCTGTGCCTGAGTGAACGTGTCAGTGTGCTATCAAAAATATATTAAAACGTACAGAAAGTTTCCCGTTGACCGTGGATTCGTTACAGAAGCCAAGAATATTATTTAAAGCATTTGTTTACTTATTGTTTGTTATCTTAGTTAACCGATAAACTAATTATTTATCAAACTTTGTAAAGAAATATAATTTTACGTAAATACAACCTTTATTGAACATCATGATGGCAAATGCTAACGAAGAATCGTCTCGCGCTCGAAATCCAAACGACAATTCGACATATATAATAATTCGACATATATTCGACATATATTCGTTATACGTTATATAGTAATAGTATATAACGTTATGCGTTATATAGTAATAGTATATAACGTTATACGTTAGTACGTAATAATATACAACGTTATACGTGATATGGCAATACTATATAACGTTATACGTTAATACGTAATAGTATATATCGTTATACGTTATATAGTAATAGTATATAACGTTATACGTTATATAGTAATATTATATAACGTTATGCGTTATATAGTAATAGTATATAACGTTATACGTTATATAGTAATAGTATATAACGTTATGCGTTATATAGTAATAGTAGCTAACGTTATACGATAGTACGGAATAGTATATATCGTTATACGTTATATAGTAATAGTATATAACCTTATACGTTATATAGTAATAGTATATAACGTTATACGTTATATAGTAATAGTATATAACGTTATACGTTAGTACGTAATAATATACAACGTTATACGTGATATGGTAATACTATATAACGTTATACGTTAATACGTAATAGTATATATCGTTATACGTTATATAGTAATAGTATATAACGTTATACGTTATATAGTAATAGTATATAACGTTATACTATAGTACGTAATAGTATATAACGTTATACGTGATATGGTAATACTATATAACGTTATACGCTATTACGTAATAGTATATAACGTTATACGTTAATACGTCATAGTATATATCGTTATACGTTATATAGTAATAGTATATAACGTTATACGTTATATAGTAATAGTATATAACGTTATACGTTATATAGTAATAGTATATAACGTTATACGTTATATAGTAATAGTATATAGCGTTATACGTTATATAGTAATAGTATATAACGTTATACGTTATATAGTAATAGTATATAACGTTATACTTTATATAGTAATAGTATATAACGTTATACGTTAGTACGTAATAATATACAACGTTATACGTGATATGGCAATACTATATAACGTTATACGTTATTACGTAATAGTATATAACGTTATACGTTATTACGTAATAGTATACAACGTTATACGTGATATGGTAAAACTATATAACGTTATACGTTAATACGTAATAGTATATATCGTTATACGTTATATAGTAATAGTATATAACTTTATACGTTATATAGTAATATTATATAACGTTATACGTTAGTACGTAATAATATATATCGTTATACGTTATATAGTAATAGTATATAACGTTATACGATAGTACGAAATAGTATATATCGTTATACGTTATATAGTAATAGTATATAACGTTATACGTTAGTACGTAATAATATACAACGTTATACGTGATATGGTAATACTATATAACCTTATACGCTATTACGTAATAGTATATAACGTTATACGTTAATACGGAATAGTATATATCGTTATACGTTATATAGTAAAAGTATATAACGTTATACGTTATATAGTAATAGTATATAACGTTATACGTTAGTACGTAATAATATACAACGTTATACGTGATATGGTAATACTATATAACGTTATACGCTATTACGTAATAGTATATAACGTTATACGTTAATACGTAATAGTATATATCGTTATACGTTATATAGTAATAGTATATAGCGATATACGTTATATAGTAATAGTATATAACGTTATACGTGATATGGTAATACTATATAACGTTATACGCTATTACGTAATAGTATATAACGTTATACGTTAATACGTAATAGTATATATCGTTGTACGTTATATAGTAATAGTATATAGCGATATACGTTATATAGTAATAGTATATAACGTTATACGTTATATAGTAATAGTATATAACGTTATACGTTATATAGTAATATTATATAACGTTATGCGTTATATAGTAATAGTATATAACGTTATGCGTTATATAGTAATAGTATATAACGTTATACGTTATATAGTAATAGTATATAACGTTATACGTTATATAGTAATAGTATATAACGTTATACGTTAGTACGTAATAGTATACAACGTTATACGTGATATGGTAATACTATATAACGTTATACGCTATTACGTAATAGTATATAACGTTATACGTTAATACGTAATAGTATATATCGTTGTACGTTATATAGTAATAGTATATAGCGATATACGTTATATAGTAATAGTATATAACGTTATACGTTATATAGTAATAGTATATAACGTTATACGTTATATAGTAATAGTATATAACGTTATACGTTATATAGTAATATTATATAACGTTATGCGTTATATAGTAATAGTATATAACGTTATGCGTTATATAGTAATAGTATATAACGTTATGCGTTATATAGTAATAGTATAGAACGTTATACGATATAGTAATAGTACATAACGTTATACGTCATGTAGTAATAGTATATAACGTTATACGTTAGTACGTAATAATATACAACGTTATACGTGATATGGCAATACTATATAACGTTATACGTTATTACGTAATAGTATATAACGTTATACGTTATTACGTAATAGTATACAACGTTATACGTGATATGGTAAAACTATATAACGTTATACGTTAATACGTAATAGTATATATCGTTATACGTTATATAGTAATAGTATATAACGTTATACGTTATATAGTAATAGTATATAACGTTATACGTTATATAGTAATAGTATATAACGTTATACGTTAGTACGTAATAATATACAACGTTATACGTGATATGGTAATACTATATAACGTTATACGCTATTACTTAATAGTATATAACGTTATACGTTAATACGTAACAGTATATATCGTTATACGTTATATAGTAATAGTATATAGCGATATACGTTATATAGTAATAGTATATAACGTTATACGTTATATAGTAATAGTATATAACGTTATACGTTATATAGTAATATTATATAACGTTATGCGTTATATAGTAATAGTATATAACGTTATACGTTATATAGTAATAGTATATAACGTTATACGTTATATAGTAATAGTATATAACGATATACGTTATATAGTAATAGTATATAACGTTATACGTTATATAGTAATAGTATATAACGTTATACGTTAGTACGTAATAATATACAACGTTATACGTGATATGGCAATACTATATAACGTTATACGTTATTACGTAACAGTATATAACGTTATACGTTATATAGTAATAGTATATAACGTTATACGTTATATAGTAATAGTATATAACGTTATACGTTATATAGTAATAGTATATAACGTTATACATTAGTACGTAATAATATACAACGTTATACGTGATATGGTAATACTATATAACGTTATACGTTAATACGTAATAGTATATATCGTTATACGTTATATAGTAATAGTATATAACGTTATACGTTATATAGTAATAGTATATAACGTTATACGTTATATAGTAATAGTATATAACGTTATACGTTAGTACGTAATAATATACAACGTTATACGTGATATGGTAATACTATATAACGTTATACGCTATTACGTAATAGTATATAACGTTATACGTTAATACGTAATAGTATATATCGTTATACGTTATATAGTAATAGTATATAGCGATATACGTTATATACTATTACTATATAACGTATAACGTTATATAGTAATAGTATATAACGTTATACGTTATATAGTAATATTATATAACGTTATGCGTTATATAGTAATAGTATATAACGTTATGCGTTATATAGTAATAGTATATAACGTTATGCGTTATATAGTAATAGTATATAACGTTATACGATAGTACGGAATAGTATATATCGTTATACGTTATATAGTAATAGTATATAACGTTATACGTTATATAGTAATAGTATATAACGTTATACGTTATATAGTAATAGTATATAACGTTATACGTTATATAGTAATAGTATATAACTTTATACGTTATATAGTAATAGTATATAACGTTATACGTTAGTACGTAATAATATATATCGTTATACGTTATATAGTAATAGTATGTAACGTTATACGATAGTACGTAATAGTATATATCGTTATACGTTATATAGTAATAGTATATAACGTTATACGTTAGTACGTAATAATATACAACGTTATATGTGATATGGTAATACTATATAACGTTATACGCTATTACGTAATATTATATAACGTTATACGTTAATACGGAATAGTATATATCGTTATACGTTATATAGTAATAGTATATAACGTTATACGTTATATAGTAATAGCATATAACGTTATACGTTATATAGTAATAGTATATAACGTTATACGTTATATAGTATAAGTATATAACGTTATACGTTATATAGTAATAGTATATAACGTTATACGTTATATAGTAATAGTATATAACGTTATACGTTATATAGTAATAGTATATAACGTTATACGTTATATAGTAATATTATATAACGTTATGCGGTATATAGTAATAGTATATAACGTTATTCGTTATATAGTAATAGTATATAACGTTATACGTTATATAGTAATAGTATATAACGTTATACGTTATATAGTAATAGTATATAACGTTATACGTTAGTACGTAATAATATACAACGTTATACGTGATATGGTAATACTATATAACGTTATACGTTAATACGTAATAGTATATATCGTTATACGTTATATAGTAATAGTATATAACGTTATACGTTATATAGTAATATTATATAACGTTATGCGTTATATAGTAATAGTATATAAAGTTATACGTTATATAGTAATAGTATATAACGTTATACGTTATATAGTAATAGTATATAACGTTATACGATAGTACGTAATAGTATATAACGTTATACGTGATATGGTAATACTATATAACGTTATACGCTATTACGTAATAGTATATAACGTTATACGTTAATACGTCATAGTATATATCGTTATACGTTATATAGTAATAGTATATAACGTTATACGTTATATAGTAATAGTATATAACGTTATACGTTATATAGTAATAGTATATAACGTTATACGTTATATAGTAATAGTATATAACGTTATACGTTATATAGTAATATTATATAACGTTATGCGTTATATAGTAATAGTATATAACGTTATACGTTATATAGTAATAGTATATAACGTTATACGTTATATAGTAATAGTATATAACGTTATACGTTAGTACGTAATAATATACAACGTTATACGTGATATGGCAATACTATATAACGTTATACGTTATTACGTAATAGTATATAACGTTATACGTTATTACGTAATAGTATACAACGTTATACGTGATATGGTAAAACTATATAACGTTATACGTTAATACGTAATAGTATATATCGTTATACGTTATATAGTAATAGTATATAACTTTATACGTTATATAGTAATAGTATATAACGTTATACGTTAGTACGTAATAATATATATCGTTATACGTTATATAGTAATAGTATATAACGTTATACGATAGTACGAAATAGTATATATCGTTATACGTTATATAGTAAGAGTATATAACGTTATACGTTAGTACGTAATAATATACAACGTTATACGTGATATGGTAATACTATATAACCTTATACGCTATTACGTAATAGTATATAACGTTATACGTTAATACGGAATAGTATATATCGTTATACGTTATATAGTAAAAGTATATAACGTTATACGTTATATAGTAATTGTATATAACGTTATACGTTATATAGTATAAGTATATAACGTTATACGTTATATAGTAATAGTATATAACGTTATACGTTATATAGTAATAGTATATAACGTTATACGTTATATAGTAATAATATATAACGTTATGCGGTATATAGTAATAGTATATAACGTTATACGTTATATAGTAATAGTATATAACGTTATACGTTAGTACGTAATAATATACAACGTTATACGTGATATGGCAATACTATATAACGTTATACGTTAATACGTAATAGTATATATCGTTATACGTTATATAGTAATAGTATATAACGTTATACGTTATATAGTAATATTATATAACGTTATGCGTTATATAGTAATAGTATATAACGTTATACGTTATATAGTAATAGTATATAACGTTATGCGTTATATAGTAATAGTAGCTAACGTTATACGATAGTACGGAATAGTATATATCGTTATACGTTATATAGTAATAGTATATAACGTTATACGTTATATAGTAATAGTATATAACGTTATACGTTATATAGTAATAGTATATAACGTTATACGTTATATAGTAATAGTATATAACGTTATACGTTATATAGTAATAGTATATAACGTTATACGTTATATAGTAATAGTATATAACGTTATACGTTATATAGTAATAGTATATAACGTTATACGTTATGTAGTAATAGTATATAACGTTATACGTTAGTACGTAATAATATACAACGTTATACGTGATATGGCAATACTATATAACGTTATACGTTATTACGTAATAGTATATAACGTTATACGTTATTACGTAATAGTATACAACGTTATACGTGATATGGTAAAACTATATAACGTTATACGTTAATACGTAATAGTATATATCGTTATACGTTATATCGTAATAGTATATAACTTTATACGTTATATAGTAATAGTATATAACGTTATACGTTAGTACGTAATAATATATATCGTTATACGTTATATAGTAATAGTATATAACGTTATACGATAGTACGAAATAGTATATATCGTTATACGTTATATAGTAATAGTATATAACGTTATACGATAGTACGTAATAGTATATAACGTTATACGTGATATGGTAATACTATATAACGTTATACGCTATTACGTAATAGTATATAACGTTATACGTTAATACGTCATAGTATATATCGTTATACGTTATATAGTAATAGTATATAACGTTATACGTTATATAGTAATAGTATATAACGTTATACGTTATATAGTAATAGTATATAACGTTATACGTTATATAGTAATAGTATATAACGTTATACGTTATATAGTAATATTATATAACGTTATGCGTTATATAGTAATAGTATATAACGTTATACGTTATATAGTAATAGTATATAACGTTATACGTTATATAGTAATAGTATATAACGTTATACGTTAGTACGTAATAATATACAACGTTATACGTGATATGGCAATACTATATAACGTTATACGTTATTACGTAATAGTATACAACGTTATACGTGATATGGTAAAACTATATAACGTTATACGTTAATACGTAATAGTATATATCGTTATACGTTATATAGTAATAGTATATAACTTTATACGTTATATAGTAATAGTATATAACGTTATACGTTAGTACGTAATAATATATATCGTTATACGTTATATAGTAATAGTATATAACGTTATACGATAGTACGAAATAGTATATATCGTTATACGTTATATAGTAAGAGTATATAACGTTATACGTTAGTACGTAATAATATACAACGTTATACGTGATATGGTAATACTATATAACCTTATACGCTATTACGTAATAGTATATAACGTTATACGTTAATACGGAATAGTATATATCGTTATACGTTATATAGTAAAAGTATATAACGTTATACGTTATATAGTAATAGTATATAACGTTATACGTTATATAGTATAAGTATATAACGTTATACGTTATATAGTAATAGTATATAACGTTAGACGTTATATAGTAATAGTATATAACGTTATACGTTATATAGTAATAATATATAACGTTATGCGGTATATAGTAATAGTATATAACGTTATACGTTATATAGTAATAGTATATAACGTCATGCGTTATATAGTAATAGTAGCTAACGTTATACGATAGTACGGAATAGTATATATCGTTATACGTTATATAGTAATAGTATATAACGTTATACGTTATATAGTAATAGTATATAACGTTATACGTTATATAGTAATAGTATATAACGTTATACGTTATATAGTAATAGTATATAACGTTATACGTTATATAGTAATAGTATATAACGTTATACGTTATATAGTAATAGTATATAACGTTATACGTTATATAGTAATAGTATATAACGTTATACGTTATATAGTAATAGTATATAACGTTATACGTTAGTACGTAATAATATACAACGTTATACGTGATATGGCAATACTATATAACGTTATACGTTATTACGTAATAGTATATAACGTTATACGTTATTACGTAATAGTATACAACGTTATACGTGATATGGTAAAACTATATAACGTTATACGTTAATACGTAATAGTATATATCGTTATACGTTATATAGTAATAGTATATAACGTTATACGTTATATAGTAATAGTATATAACGTTATACGTTAGTACGTAATAATATACAACGTTATACGTTAGTACGTAATAATATACAACGTTATACGTTATATGGCAATACTATATAACGTTATACGTTATTACGTAACAGTATATAACGTTATACGTTATATAGTAATAGTATATAACGTTATACGTTATATAGTAATAGTATATAACGTTATACGTTATATAGTAATAGTATATAACGTTATACGTTAGTACGTAATAATATACAACGTTATACGTGATATGGTAATACTATATAACGTTATACGTTAATAAGTAATAGTATATATCGTTATACGTTATATAGTAATAGTATATAACGTTATACGTTATATAGTAATAGTATATAACGTTATACGTTATATAGTAATAGTATATAACGTTATACGTTAGTACGTAATAATATACAACGTTATACGTGATATGGTAATACTATATAACGTTATACGCTATTACGTAATAGTATATAACGTTATACGTTAATACGTAATAGTATATATCGTTGTACGTTATATAGTAATAGTATATAGCGATATACGTTATATAGTAATAGTATATAACGTTATACGTTATATAGTAATAGTATATAACGTTATACGTTATATAGTAATATTATATAACGTTATGCGTTATATAGTAATAGTATATAACGTTATGCGTTATATAGTAATAGTATATAACGTTATGCGTTATATAGTAATAGTATAGAACGTTATACGATATAGTAATAGTACATAACGTTATACGTCATATAGTAATAGTATATAACGTTATACGTTAGTACGTAATAATATACAACGTTATACGTGATATGGCAATACTATATAACGTTATACGTTATTACGTAATAGTATATAACGTTATACGTTATTACGTAATAGTATACAACGTTATACGTGATATGGTAAAACTATATAACGTTATACGTTAATACGTAATAGTATATATCGTTATACGTTATATAGTAATAGTATATAACGTTATACGTTATATAGTAATAGTATATAACGTTATACGTTATATAGTAAATAGTATATAACGTTATACGTTAGTACGTAAAAATATACAACGTTATACGTGATATGGTAATACTATATAACGTTATACGCTATTACTTAATAGTATATAACGTTATACGTTAATACGTAATAGTATATATCGTTATACGTTATATAGTAATAGTATATAGCGATATACGTTATATAGTAATAGTATATAACGTTATACGTTATATAGTAATAGTATATAACGTTATACGTTATATAGTAATATTATATAACGTTATGCGTTATATAGTAATAGTATATAACGTTATACGTTATATAGTAATAGTATATAACGTTATACGTTATATAGTAATAGTATATAACGATATACGTTATATAGTAATAGTATATAACGTTATACGTTATATAGTAATAGTATATAACGTTATACGTTATATAGTAATAGTATATAACGTTATACGTTATATAGTAATATTATATAACGTTATGCGTTATATAGTAATAGTATATAACGTTATACGTTATATAGTAATAGTATATAACGTTATACGTTATATAGTAATAGTATATAACGTTATACGTTAGTACGTAATAATATACAACGTTATACGTGATATGGCAATACTATATAACGTTATACGTTATTACGTAATAGTATATAACGTTATACGTTATTACGTAATAGTATACAACGTTATACGTGATATGGTAAAACTATATAACGTTATACGTTAATACGTAATAGTATATATCGTTATACGTTATATAGTAATAGTATATAACTTTATACGTTATATAGTAATAGTATATAACGTTATACGTTAGTACGTAATAATATATATCGTTATACGTTATATAGTAATAGTATATAACGTTATACGATAGTACGAAATAGTATATATCGTTATACGTTATATAGTAAGAGTATATAACGTTATACGTTAGTACGTAATAATATACAACGTTATACGTGATATGGTAATACTATATAACCTTATACGCTATTACGTAATAGTATATAACGTTATACGTTAATACGGAATAGTATATATCGTTATACGTTATATAGTAAAAGTATATAACGTTATACGTTATATAGTAATAGTATATAACGTTATACGTTATATAGTATAAGTATATAACGTTATACGTTATATAGTAATAGTATATAACGTTATACGTTATATAGTAATAGTATATAACGTTATACGTTATATAGTAATAATATATAACGTTATGCGGTATATAGTAATAGTATATAACGTTATACGTTATATAGTAATAGTATATAACGTTATACGTTAGTACGTAATAATATACAACGTTATACGTGATATGGCAATACTATATAACGTTATACGTTAATACGTAATAGTATATATCGTTATACGTTATATAGTAGTAGTATATAACGTTATACGTTATATAGTAATATTATATAACGTTATGCGTTATATAGTAATAGTATATAACGTTATACGTTATATAGTAATAGTATATAACGTTATGCGTTATATAGTAATAGTAGCTAACGTTATACGATAGTACGGAATAGTATATATCGTTATACGTTATATAGTAATAGTATATAACGTTATACGTTATATAGTAATAGTATATAACGTTATACGTTATATAGTAATAGTATATAACGTTATACGTTATATAGTAATAGTATATAACGTTATACGTTATATAGTAATAGTATATAACGTTATACGTTATATAGTAATAGTATATAACGTTATACGTTATATAGTAATAGTATATAACGTTATACGTTAGTACGTAATAATATACAACGTTATACGTGATATGGCAATACTATATAACGTTATACGTTATTACGTAATAGTATATAACGTTATACGTTATTACGTAATAGTATACAACGTTATACGTGATATGGTAAAACTATATAACGTTATACGTTAATACGTAATAGTATATATCGTTATACGTTATATAGTAATAGTATATAACTTTATACGTTATATAGTAATAGTATATAACGTTATACGTTAGTACGTAATAATATATATCGTTATACGTTATATAGTAATAGTATATAACGTTATACGATAGTACGAAATAGTATATATCGTTATACGTTATATAGTAATAGTATATAACGTTATACGATAGTACGTAATAGTATATAACGTTATACGTGATATGGTAATACTATATAACGTTATACGCTATTACGTAATAGTATATAACGTTATACGTTAATACGTCATAGTATATATCGTTATACGTTATATAGTAATAGTATATAACGTTATTCGTTATATAGTAATAGTATATAACGTTATACGTTATATAGTAATAGTATATAACGTTATACGTTATATAGTAATAGTATATAACGTTATACGTTATATAGTAATATTATATAACGTTATGCGTTATATAGTAATAGTATATAACGTTATACGTTATATAGTAATAGTATATAACGTTATACGTTATATAGTAATAGTATATAACGTTATACGTTAGTACGTAATAATATACAACGTTATACGTGATATGGCAATACTATATAACGTTATACGTTATTACGTAATAGTATATAACGTTATACGTTATTACGTAATAGTATACAACGTTATACGTGATATGGTAAAACTATATAACGTTATACGTTAATACGTAATAGTATATATCGTTATACGTTATATAGTAATAGTATATAACTTTATACGTTATATAGTAATAGTATATAACGTTATACGTTAGTACGTAATAATATATATCGTTATACGTTATATAGTAATAGTATATAACGTTATACGATAGTACGAAATAGTATATATCGTTATACGTTATATAGTAAGAGTATATAACGTTATACGTTAGTACGTAATAATATACAACGTTATACGTGATATGGTAATACTATATAACCTTATACGCTATTACGTAATAGTATATAACGTTATACGTTAATACGGAATAGTATATATCGTTATACGTTATATAGTAAAAGTATATAACGTTATACGTTATATAGTAATAGTATATAACGTTATACGTTATATAGTATAAGTATATAACGTTATACGTTATATAGTAATAGTATATAACGTTAGACGTTATATAGTAATAGTATATAACGTTATACGTTATATAGTAATAATATATAACGTTATGCGGTATATAGTAATAGTATATAACGTTATACGTTATATAGTAATAGTATATAACGTCATGCGTTATATAGTAATAGTAGCTAACGTTATACGATAGTACGGAATAGTATATATCGTTATACGTTATATAGTAATAGTATATAACGTTATACGTTATATAGTAATAGTATATAACGTTATACGTTATATAGTAATAGTATATAACGTTATACGTTATATAGTAATAGTATATAACGTTATACGTTATATAGTAATAGTATATAACGTTATACGTTATATAGTAATAGTATATAACGTTATACGTTATATAGTAATAGTATATAACGTTATACGTTATATAGTAATAGTATATAACGTTATACGTTATATAGTAATAGTATATAACGTTATACGTTATATAGTAATAGTATATAACGTTATACGTTAGTACGTAATAATATACAACGTTATACGTGATATGGCAATACTATATAACGTTATACGTTATTACGTAATATTATATAACGTTATACGTTATTACGTAATAGTATACAACGTTATACGTGATATGGTAAAACTATATAACGTTATACGTTAATACGTAATAGTATATATCGTTATACGTTATATAGTAATAGTATATAACGTTATACGTTATATAGTAATAGTATATAACGTTATACGTTATATAGTAATAGTATATAACGTTATACGTTAGTACGTAATAATATACAACGTTATACGTTAGTACGTAATAATATACAACGTTATACGTGATATGGCAATACTATATAACGTTATACGTTATTACGTAACAGTATATAACGTTATACGTTATATAGTAATAGTATATAACGTTATACGTTATATAGTAATAGTATATAACGTTATACGTTATATAGTAATAGTATATAACGTTATACGTTAGTACGTAATAATATACAACGTTATACGTGATATGGTAATACTATATAACGTTATACGTTAATACGTAATAGTATATATCGTTATACGTTATATAGTAATAGTATATAACGTTATACGTTATATAGTAATAGTATATAACGTTATACGTTATATAGTAATAGTATATAACGTTATACGTTAGTACGTAATAATATACAACGTTATACGTGATATGGTAATACTATATAACGTTATACGCTATTACGTAATAGTATATAACGTTATACGTTAATACGTAATAGTATATATCGTTGTACGTTATATAGTAATAGTATATAGCGATATACGTTATATAGTAATAGTATATAACGTTATACGTTATATAGTAATAGTATATAACGTTATACGTTATATAGTAATATTATATAACGTTATGCGTTATATAGTAATAGTATATAACGTTATGCGTTATATAGTAATAGTATATAACGTTATGCGTTATATAGTAATAGTATAGAACGTTATACGATATAGTAATAGTACATAACGTTATACGTCATATAGTAATAGTATATAACGTTATACGTTAGTACGTAATAATATACAACGTTATACGTGATATGGCAATACTATATAACGTTATACGTTATTACGTAATAGTATATAACGTTATACGTTATTACGTAATAGTATACAACGTTATACGTGATATGGTAAAACTATATAACGTTATACGTTAATACGTAATAGTATATATCGTTATACGTTATATAGTAATAGTATATAACGTTATACGTTATATAGTAATAGTATATAACGTTATACGTTATATAGTAAATAGTATATAACGTTATACGTTAGTACGTAAAAATATACAACGTTATACGTGATATGGTAATACTATATAACGTTATACGCTATTACTTAATAGTATATAACGTTATACGTTAATACGTAATAGTATATATCGTTATACGTTATATAGTAATAGTATATAGCGATATACGTTATATAGTAATAGTATATAACGTTATACGTTATATAGTAATAGTATATAACGTTATACGTTATATAGTAATATTATATAACGTTATGCGTTATATAGTAATAGTATATAACGTTATACGTTATATAGTAATAGTATATAACGTTATACGTTATATAGTAATAGTATATAACGATATACGTTATATAGTAATAGTATATAACGTTATACGTTATATAGTAATAGTATATAACGATATACGTTATATAGTAATAGTATATAACGTTATACGTTATATAGTAATAGTATATAACGTTATACGTTATATAGTAATAGTATATAACGTTATACGTTAGTACGTAATAATATACAACGTTATACGTGATATGGCAATACTATATAACGTTATACGTTATTACGTAATAGTATATAACGTTATACGTTATTACGTAATAGTATACAACGTTATACGTGATATGGTAAAACTATATAACGTTATACGTTAATACGTAATAGTATATATCGTTATACGTTATATAGTAATAGTATATAACGTTATACGTTATATAGTAATAGTATATAACGTTATACGTTATATAGTAATAGTATATAACGTTATACGTTAGTACGTAAAAATATACAACGTTATACGTGATATGGTAATACTATATAACGTTATACGCTATTACTTAATAGTATATAACGTTATACGTTAATACGTAATAGTATATATCGTTATACGTTATATAGTAATAGTATATAGCGATATACGTTATATAGTAATAGTATATAACGTTATACGTTATATAGTAATAGTATATAACGTTATACGTTATATAGTAATATTATATAACGTTATGCGTTATATAGTAATAGTATATAACGTTATACGTTATATAGTAATAGTATATAACGTTATACGTTATATAGTAATAGTATATAACGATATACGTTATATAGTAATAGTATATAACGTTATACGTTATATAGTAATAGTATATAACGATATACGTTATATAGTAATAGTATATAACGTTATACGTTATATAGTAATAGTATATAACGTTATACGTTATATAGTAATAGTATATAACGTTATACGTTAGTACGTAATAATATACAACGTTATACGTGATATGGTAATACTATATAACGTTATACGCTATTACGTAATAGTATATAACGTTATACGTTAATACGTAATAGTATATATCGTTGTAGGTTATATAGTAATAGTATATAGCGATATACGTTATATAGTAATAGTATATAACGTTATACGTTATATAGTAATAGTATATAACGTTATACGTTATATAGTAAAATTATATAACATTATGCGTTATATAGTAATAGAATATAACGTTATGCGTTATATAGTAATAGTATATAACGTTATGCGTTATATAGTAATAGTATAGAACGTTATACGATATAGTAATAGTACATAACGTTATACGTCATATAGTAATAGTATATAACGTTATACGTTAGTACGTAATAATATACAACGTTATACGTGATATGGCAATACTATATAACGTTATACGTTATTACGTAATAGTATATAACGTTATACGTTATTACGTAATAGTATACAACGTTATACGTGATATGGTAAAACTATATAACGTTATACGTTATATAGTAATAGTATATAACGTTATACGTTAGTACGTAATAATATACAACGTTATACGTGATATGGTAATACTATATAACGTTATACGCTATTACGTAATAGTATATAACGTTATACGTTAATACGTAATAGTATATATCGTTATACGTTATATAGTAATAGTATATAACGTTATACGTTATATAGTAATAGTATATAACGTTATACGTTATATAGTAATGGTATATAATGTTATACGTTATATAGTAATAGTATATAACGTTATACGTTAATACGTAATAGTATATAACGTTATACGTTATATAGTAATAGTATATAACGTTATACGTTAGTACGTAATAATATACAACGTTATACGTGATATGGCAATACTATATAACGTTATACGTTATTACGTAATAGTATATAACGTTATACGTTATTACGTAATAGTATACAACGTTATACGTGATATGGTAAAACTATATATCGTTATACGTTATATAGTAATAGTATATAACGTTATACGTTATATAGTAATAGTATATAACGTTATACGTTATATAGTAATAGTATATAACGTTATACGTTATATAGTAATAGTATATAACGTTATACGTTATATAGTAATAGTATATAACGTTATACGTTATATAGTAATAGTATATAACGTTATACGATAGTACGTAATGGTATATAACGTTATACGTGATATGGTAATACTATCTAACGTTATACGTTAATACGTAATAGTATATATCGTTATACGTTATGTAGTAATAGTATATAACGTTATACGTTATATAGTAATAGTATATAACGTTATACGTTATATAGTAATAGTATATAACGTTATACGTTAGTACGTAATAATATACAACGTTATACGTGATATGGTAATACTATATAACGTTATACGCTATTACGTAATAGTATATAACGTTATACGTTAATACGTAATAGTATATATCGTTGTACGTTATATAGTAATAGTATATAGCGATATACGTTATATAGTAATAGTATATAACGTTATACGTTATATAGTAATAGTATATAACGTTATACGTTATATAGTAATATTATATAACGTTATGCGTTATATAGTAATAGTATATAACGTTATGCGTTATATAGTAATAGTATATAACGTTATGCGTTATATAGTAATAGTATAGAACGTTATACGATATAGTAATAGTACATAACGTTATACGTCATATAGTAATAGTATATAACGTTATACGTTAGTACGTAATAATATACAACGTTATACGTGATATGGTAATACTATCTAACGTTATACGTTAATACGTAATAGTATATATCGTTATACGTTATGTAGTAATAGTATATAACGTTATACGTTATATAGTAATAGTATATAACGTTATACGTTATATAGTAATAGTATATAACGTTATACGTTATATAGTAATAGTATATAACGTTATACGTTAGTACGTAATAATATACAACGTTATACGTGATATGGTAATACTATATAACGTTATATACTATTACGTAATAGTATATAACGTTATACGTTAATACGTAATAGTATATATCGTTGTACGTTATATAGTAATAGTATATAGCGATATACGTTATATAGTAATAGTATATAACGTTATACGTTATATAGTAATAGTATATAACGTTATACGTTATATAGTAATATTATATAACGTTATGCGTTATATAGTAATAGTATATAACGTTATGCGTTATATAGTAATAGTATATAACGTTATGCGTTATATAGTAATAGTATAGAACGTTATACGATATAGTAATAGTACATAACGTTATACGTCATATAGTAATAGTATATAACGTTATACGTTAGTACGTAATAATATACAACGTTATACGTGATATGGCAATACTATATAACGTTATACGTTATTACGTAATAGTATATAACGTTATACGTTATTACGTAATAGTATACAACGTTATACGTGATATGGTAAAACTATATAACGTTATACGTTAATACGTAATAGTATATATCGTTATACGTTATATAGTAATAGTATATAACGTTATACGTTATATAGTAATAGTATATAACGTTATACGTTATATAGTAAATAGTATATAACGTTATACGTTAGTACGTAAAAATATACAACGTTATACGTGATATGGTAATACTATATAACGTTATACGCTATTACTTAATAGTATATAACGTTATACGTTAATACGTAATAGTATATATCGTTATACGTTATATAGTAATAGTATATAGCGATATACGTTATATAGTAATAGTATATAACGTTATACGTTATATAGTAATAGTATATAACGTTATACGTTATATAGTAATATTATATAACGTTATGCGTTATATAGTAATAGTATATAACGTTATACGTTATATAGTAATAGTATATAACGTTATACGTCATATAGTAATAGTATATAACGTTATACGTTAGTACGTAATAATATACAACGTTATACGTGATATGGCAATACTATATAACGTTATACGTTATTACGTAATAGTATATAACGTTATACGTTATTACGTAATAGTATACAACGTTATACGTGATATGGTAAAACTATATAACGTTATACGTTATATAGTAATAGTATATAACGTTATACGTTAGTACGTAATAATATACAACGTTATACGTGATATGGTAATACTATATAACGTTATACGCTATTACGTAATAGTATATAACGTTATACGTTAACACGTAATAGTATATATCGTTATACGTTATATAGTAATAGTATATAACGTTATACGTTATATAGTAATAGTATATAACGTTATACGTTATATAGTAATGGTATATAATGTTATACGTTATATAGTAATAGTATATAACGTTATACGTTAATACGTAATAGTATATAACGTTATACGTTATATAGTAATAGTATATAACGTTATACGTTAGTACGTAATAATATACAACGTTATACGTGATATGGCAATACTATATAACGTTATACGTTATATAGTAATAGTATATAACGTTATACGTTATATAGTAATAGTATATAACGTTATACGTTATATAGTAATAGTATATAACGTTATACGTTATATAGTAATAGTATATAACGTTATACGTTATATAGTAATAGTATATAACGTTATACGATAGTACGTAATGGTATATAACGTTATACGTGATATGGTAATACTATCTAACGTTATACGTTAATACGTAATAGTATATATCGTTATACGTTATGTAGTAATAGTATATAACGTTATACGTTATATAGTAATAGTATATAACGTTATACGTTATATAGTAATAGTATATAACGTTATACGTTAGTACGTAATAATATACAACGTTATACGTGATATGGTAATACTATATAACGTTATACGCTATTACGTAATAGTATATAACGTTATACGTTAATACGTAATAGTATATATCGTTGTACGTTATATAGTAATAGTATATAGCGATATACGTTATATAGTAATAGTATATAACGTTATACGTTATATAGTAATAGTATATAACGTTATACGTTATATAGTAATATTATATAACGTTATGCGTTATATAGTAATAGTATATAACGTTATGCGTTATATATTAATAGTATATAACGTTATGCGTTATATAGTAATAGTATAGAACGTTATACGATATAGTAATAGTACATAACGTTATACGTCATATAGTAATAGTATATAACGTTATACGTTAGTACGTAATAATATACAACGTTATACGTGATATGGTAATACTATCTAACGTTATACGTTAATACGTAATAGTATATATCGTTATACGTTATGTAGTAATAGTATATAACGTTATACGTTATATAGTAATAGTATATAACGTTATACGTTATATAGTAATAGTATATAACGTTATACGTTAGTACGTAATAATATACAACGTTATACGTGATATGGTAATACTATATAACGTTATACGCTATTACGTAATAGTATATAACGTTATACGTTAATACGTAATAGTATATATCGTTGTACGTTATATAGTAATAGTATATAGCGATATACGTTATATAGTAATAGTATATAACGTTATACGTTATATAGTAATAGTATATAACGTTATACGTTATATAGTAATAGTATATAACGTTATACGTTATATAGTAATATTATATAACGTTATGCGTTATATAGTAATAGTATATAACGTTATGCGTTATATAGTAATAGTATATAACGTTATGCGTTATATAGTAATAGTATAGAACGTTATACGATATAGTAATAGTACATAACGTTATACGTCATATAGTAATAGTATATAACGTTATACGTTAGTACGTAATAATATACAACGTTATACGTGATATGGCAATACTATATAACGTTATACGTTATTACGTAATAGTATATAACGTTATACGTTATTACGTAATAGTATACAACGTTATACGTGATATGGTAAAACTATATAACGTTATACGTTAATACGTAATAGTATATATCGTTATACGTTATATAGTAATAGTATATAACGTTATACGTTATATAGTAATAGTATATAACGTTATACGTTATATAGTAAATAGTATATAATGTTATACGTTAGTACGTAAAAATATACAACGTTATACGTGATATGGTAATACTATATAACGTTATACGCTATTACTTAATAGTATATAACGTTATACGTTAATACGTAATAGTATATATCGTTATACGTTATATAGTAATAGTATATAGCGATATACGTTATATAGTAATAGTATATAACGTTATACGTTATATAGTAATAGTATATAACGTTATACGTTATATAGTAATATTATATAACGTTATGCGTTATATAGTAATAGTATATAACGTTATACGTTATATAGTAATAGTATATAACGTTATACGTTATATAGTAATAGTATATAACGATATACGTTATATAGTAATAGTATATAACGTTATACGTTATATAGTAATAGTATATAACGTTATACGTTATATAGTAATAGTATATAACGTTATACGTTATATAGTAATATTATATAACGTTATGCGTTATATAGTAATAGTATATAACGTTATACGTTATATAGTAATAGTATATAACGTTATACGTTATATAGTAATAGTATATAACGTTATACGTTAGTACGTAATAATATACAACGTTATACGTGATATGGCAATACTATATAACGTTATACGTTATTACGTAATAGTATATAACGTTATACGTTATTACGTAATAGTATACAACGTTATACGTGATATGGTAAAACTATATAACGTTATACGTTAATACGTAATAGTATATATCGTTATACGTTATATAGTAATAGTATATAACTTTATACGTTATATAGTAATAGTATATAACGTTATACGTTAGTACGTAATAATATATATCGTTATACGTTATATAGTAATAGTATATAACGTTATACGATAGTACGAAATAGTATATATCGTTATACGTTATATAGTAAGAGTATATAACGTTATACGTTAGTACGTAATAATATACAACGTTATACGTGATATGGTAATACTATATAACCTTATACGCTATTACGTAATAGTATATAACGTTATACGTTAATACGGAATAGTATATATCGTTATACGTTATATAGTAAAAGTATATAACGTTATACGTTATATAGTAATAGTATATAACGTTATACGTTATATAGTATAAGTATATAACGTTATACGTTATATAGTAATAGTATATAACGTTATACGTTATATAGTAATAGTATATAACGTTATACGTTATATAGTAATAATATATAACGTTATGCGGTATATAGTAATAGTATATAACGTTATACGTTATATAGTAATAGTATATAACGTTATACGTTAGTACGTAATAATATACAACGTTATACGTGATATGGCAATACTATATAACGTTATACGTTAATACGTAATAGTATATATCGTTATACGTTATATAGTAATAGTATATAACGTTATACGTTATATAGTAATATTATATAACGTTATGCGTTATATAGTAATAGTATATAACGTTATACGTTATATAGTAATAGTATATAACGTTATGCGTTATATAGTAATAGTAGCTAACGTTATACGATAGTACGGAATAGTATATATCGTTATACGTTATATAGTAATAGTATATAACGTTATACGTTATATAGTAATAGTATATAACGTTATACGTTATATAGTAATAGTATATAACGTTATACGTTATATAGTAATAGTATATAACGTTATACGTTATATAGTAATAGTATATAACGTTATACGTTATATAGTAATAGTATATAACGTTATACGTTATATAGTAATAGTATATAACGTTATACGTTAGTACGTAATAATATACAACGTTATACGTGATATGGCAATACTATATAACGTTATACGTTATTACGTAATAGTATATAACGTTATACGTTATTACGTAATAGTATACAACGTTATACGTGATATGGTAAAACTATATAACGTTATACGTTAATACGTAATAGTATATATCGTTATACGTTATATAGTAATGGTATATAACTTTATACGTTATATAGTAATAGTATATAACGTTATACGTTAGTACGTAATAATATATATCGTTATACGTTATATAGTAATAGTATATAACGTTATACGATAGTACGAAATAGTATATATCGTTATACGTTATATAGTAATAGTATATAACGTTATACGATAGTACGTAATAGTATATAACGTTATACGTGATATGGTAATACTATATAACGTTATACGCTATTACGTAATAGTATATAACGTTATACGTTAATACGTCATAGTATATATCGTTATACGTTATATAGTAATAGTATATAACGTTATACGTTATATAGTAATAGTATATAACGTTATACGTTATATAGTAATAGTATATAACGTTATACGTTATATAGTAATAGTATATAACGTTATACGTTATATAGTAATATTATATAACGTTATGCGTTATATAGTAATAGTATATAACGTTATACGTTATATAGTAATAGTATATAACGTTATACGTTATATAGTAATAGTATATAACGTTATACGTTAGTACGTAATAATATACAACGTTATACGTGATATGGCAATACTATATAACGTTATACGTTATTACGTAATAGTATATAACGTTATACATTATTACGTAATAGTATACAACGTTATACGTGATATGGTAAAACTATATAACGTTATACGTTAATACGTAATAGTATATATCGTTATACGTTATATAGTAATAGTATATAACTTTATACGTTATATAGTAATAGTATATAACGTTATACGTTAGTACGTAATAATATATATCGTTATACGTTATATAGTAATAGTATATAACGTTATACGATAGTACGAAATAGTATATATCGTTATACGTTATATAGTAAGAGTATATAACGTTATACGTTAGTACGTAATAATATACAACGTTATACGTGATATGGTAATACTATATAACCTTATACGCTATTACGTAATAGTATATAACGTTATACGTTAATACGGAATAGTATATATCGTTATACGTTATATAGTAAAAGTATATAACGTTATACGTTATATAGTAATAGTATATAACGTTATACGTTATATAGTATAAGTATATAACGTTATACGTTATATAGTAATAGTATATAACGTTATACGTTATATAGTAATAGTATATAACGTTATACGTTATATAGTAATAATATATAACGTTATGCGGTATATAGTAATAGTATATAACGTTATACGTTATATAGTAATAGTATATAACGTTATACGTTAGTACGTAATAATATACAACGTTATACGTGATATGGCAATACTATATAACGTTATACGTTAATACGTAATAGTATATATCGTTATACGTTATATAGTAATAGTATATAACGTTATACGTTATATAGTAATATTATATAACGTTATGCGTTATATAGTAATAGTATATAACGTTATACGTTATATAGTAATAGTATATAACGTTATGCGTTATATAGTAATAGTAGCTAACGTTATACGATAGTACGGAATAGTATATATCGTTATACGTTATATAGTAATAGTATATAACGTTATACGTTATATAGTAATAGTATATAACGTTATACGTTATATAGTAATAGTATATAACGTTATACGTTATATAGTAATAGTATATAACGTTATACGTTATATAGTAATAGTATATAACGTTATACGTTATATAGTAATAGTATATAACGTTATATGTTATATAGTAATAGTATATAACGTTATACGTTAGTACGTAATAATATACAACGTTATACGTGATATGGCAATACTATATAACGTTATACGTTATTACGTAATAGTATATAACGTTATACGTTATTACGTAATAGTATACAACGTTATACGTGATATGGTAAAACTATATAACGTTATACGTTAATACGTAATAGTATATATCGTTATACGTTATATAGTAATAGTATATAACTTTATACGTTATATAGTAATAGTATATAACGTTATACGTTAGTACGTAATAATATATATCGTTATACGTTATATAGTAATAGTATATAACGTTATACGATAGTACGAAATAGTATATATCGTTATACGTTATATAGTAATAGTATATAACGTTATACGTTAGTACGTAATAATATACAACGTTATACGTGATATGGTAATACTATATAACCTTATACGCTATTACGTAATAGTATATAACGTTATACGTTAATACGGAATAGTATATATCGTTATACGTTATATAGTAAAAGTATATAACGTTATACGTTATATAGTAATAGTATATAACGTTATACGTTATATAGTATAAGTATATAACGTTATACGTTATATAGTAATAGTATATAACGTTAGACGTTATATAGTAATAGTATATAACGTTATACGTTATATAGTAATAATATATAACGTTATGCGGTATATAGTAATAGTATATAACGTTATACGTTATATAGTAATAGTATATAACGTCATGCGTTATATAGTAATAGTAGCTAACGTTATACGATAGTACGGAATAGTATATATCGTTATACGTTATATAGTAATAGTATATAACGTTATACGTTATATAGTAATAGTATATAACGTTATACGTTATATAGTAATAGTATATAACGTTATACGTTATATAGTAATAGTATATAACGTTATACGTTATATAGTAATAGTATATAACGTTATACGTTATATAGTAATAGTATATAACGTTATACGTTATATAGTAATAGTATATAACGTTATACGTTATATAGTAATAGTATATAACGTTATACGTTATATAGTAATAGTATATAACGTTATACGTTAGTACGTAATAATATACAACGTTATACGTGATATGGCAATACTATATAACGTTATACGTTATTACGTAATAGTATATAACGTTATACGTTATTACGTAATAGTATACAACGTTATACGTGATATGGTAAAACTATATAACGTTATACGTTAATACGTAATAGTATATATCGTTATACGTTATATAGTAATAGTATATAACGTTATACGTTATATAGTAATAGTATATAACGTTATACGTTAGTACGTAATAATATACAACGTTATACGTTAGTACGTAATAATATACAACGTTATACGTGATATGGCAATACTATATAACGTTATACGTTATTACGTAACAGTATATAACGTTATACGTTATATAGTAATAGTATATAACGTTATACGTTATATAGTAATAGTATATAACGTTATACGTTAGTACGTAATAATATACAACGTTATACGTGATATGGTAATACTATATAACGTTATACGTTAATACGTAATAGTATATATCGTTATACGTTATATAGTAATAGTATATAACGTTATACGTTATATAGTAATAGTATATAACGTTATACGTTATATAGTAATAGTATATAACGTTATACGTTAGTACGTAATAATATACAACGTTATACGTGATATGGTAATACTATATAACGTTATACGCTATTACGTAATAGTATATAACGTTATACGTTAATACGTAATAGTATATATCGTTGTACGTTATATAGTAATAGTATATAGCGATATACGTTATATAGTAATAGTATATAACGTTATACGTTATATAGTAATAGTATATAACGTTATACGTTATATAGTAATATTATATAACGTTATGCGTTATATAGTAATAGTATATAACGTTATGCGTTATATAGTAATAGTATATAACGTTATGCGTTATATAGTAATAGTATAGAACGTTATACGATATAGTAATAGTACATATCGTTATACGTCATATAGTAATAGTATATAACGTTATACGTTAGTACGTAATAATATACAACGTTATACGTGATATGGCAATACTATATAACGTTATACGTTATTACGTAATAGTATATAACGTTATACGTTATTACGTAATAGTATACAACGTTATACGTGATATGGTAAAACTATATAACGTTATACGTTAATACGTAATAGTATATATCGTTATACGTTATATAGTAATAGTATATAACGTTATACGTTATATAGTAATAGTATATAACGTTATACGTTATATAGTAAATAGTATATAACGTTATACGTTAGTACGTAAAAATATACAACGTTATACGTGATATGGTAATACTATATAACGTTATACGCTATTACTTAATAGTATATAACGTTATACGTTAATACGTAATAGTATATATCGTTATACGTTATATAGTAATAGTATATAGCGATATACGTTATATAGTAATAGTATATAACGTTATACGTTATATAGTAATAGTATATAACGTTATACGTTATATAGTAATATTATATAACGTTATGCGTTATATAGTAATAGTATATAACGTTATACGTTATATAGTAATAGTATATAACGTTATACGTTATATAGTAATAGTATATAACGATATACGTTATATAGTAATAGTATATAACGTTATACGTTATATAGTAATAGTATATAACGATATACGTTATATAGTAATAGTATATAACGTTATACGTTATATAGTAATAGTATATAACGTTATACGTTATATAGTAATAGTATATAACGTTATACGTTAGTACGTAATAATATACAACGTTATACGTGATATGGCAATACTATATAACGTTATACGTTATTACGTAATAGTATATAACGTTATACGTTATTACGTAATAGTATACAACGTTATACGTGATATGGTAAAACTATATAACGTTATACGTTAATACGTAATAGTATATATCGTTATACGTTATATAGTAATAGTATATAACGTTATACGTTATATAGTAATAGTATATAACGTTATACGTTATATAGTAATAGTATATAACGTTATACGTTAGTACGTAATAATATACAACGTTATACGTGATATGGTAATACTATATAACGTTATACGCTATTACTTAATAGTATATAACGTTATACGTTAATACGTAATAGTATATATCGTTATACGTTATATAGTAATAGTATATAGCGATATACGTTATATAGTAATAGTATATAACGTTATACGTTATATAGTAATAGTATATAACGTTATACGTTATATAGTAATATTATATAACGTTATGCGTTATATAGTAATAGTATATAACGTTATACGTTATATAGTAATAGTATATAACGTTATACGTTATATAGTAATAGTATATAACGATATACGTTATATAGTAATAGTATATAACGTTATACGTTATATAGTAATAGTATATAACGATATACGTTATATAGTAATAGTATATAACGTTATACGTTATATAGTAATAGTATATAACGTTATACGTTATATAGTAATAGTATATAACGTTATACGTTAGTACGTAATAATATACAACGTTATACGTGATATGGTAATACTATATAACGTTATACGCTATTACGTAATAGTATATAACGTTATACGTTAATACGTAATAGTATATATCGTTGTAGGTTATATAGTAATAGTATATAGCGATATACGTTATATAGTAATAGTATATAACGTTATACGTTATATAGTAATAGTATATAACGTTATACGTTATATAGTAAAATTATATAACATTATGCGTTATATAGTAATAGAATATAACGTTATGCGTTATATAGTAATAGTATATAACGTTATGCGTTATATAGTAATAGCATATAACATTATGCGTTATATAGTAATAGTATAGAACGTTATACGTCATATAGTAATAGTATATAACGTTATACGTTAGTACGTAATAATATACAACGTTATACGTGATATGGTAATACTATATAACGTTATACGCTATTACGTAATAGTATATAACGTTATACGTTAATACGTAATAGTATATATCGTTGTAGGTTATATAGTAATAGTATATAGCGATATACGTTATATAGTAATAGTATATAACGTTATACGTTATATAGTAATAGTATATAACGTTATACGTTATATAGTAAAATTATATAACATTATGCGTTATATAGTAATAGAATATAACGTTATGCGTTATATAGTAATAGTATATAACGTTATGCGTTATATAGTAATAGTATAGAACGTTATACGATATAGTAATAGTACATAACGTTATACGTCATATAGTAATAGTATATAACGTTATACGTTAGTACGTAATAATATACAACGTTATACGTGATATGGCAATACTATATAACGTTATACGTTATTACGTAATAGTATATAACGTTATACGTTATTACGTAATAGTATACAACGTTATACGTGATATGGTAAAACTATATAACGTATAACGTTATATAGTAATAGTATATAACGTTATACGTTAGTACGTAATAATATACAACGTTATACGTGATATGGTAATACTATATAACGTTATACGCTATTACGTAATAGTATATAACGTTATACGTTAATACGTAATAGTATATATCGTTATACGTTATATAGTAATAGTATATAACGTTATACGTTATATAGTAATAGTATATAACGTTATACGTTATATAGTAATGGTATATAATGTTATACGTTATATAGTAATAGTATATAACGTTATACGTTAATACGTAATAGTATATAACGTTATACGTTATATAGTAATAGTATATAACGTTATACGTTAGTACGTAATAATATACAACGTTATACGTGATATGGCAATACTATATAACGTTATACGTTATATAGTAATAGTATATAACGTTATACGTTATATAGTAATAGTATATAACGTTATACGTTATATAGTAATAGTATATAACGTTATACGTTATATAGTAATAGTATATAACGTTATACGTTATATAGTAATAGTATATAACGTTATACGATAGTACGTAATGGTATATAACGTTATACGTGATATGGTAATACTATCTAACGTTATACGTTAATACGTAATAGTATATATCGTTATACGTTATGTAGTAATAGTATATAACGTTATACGTTATATAGTAATAGTATATAACGTTATACGTTATATAGTAATAGTATATAACGTTATACGTTAGTACGTAATAATATACAACGTTATACGTGATATGGTAATACTATATAACGTTATACGCTATTACGTAATAGTATATAACGTTATACGTTAATACGTAATAGTATATATCGTTGTACGTTATATAGTAATAGTATATAGCGATATACGTTATATAGTAATAGTATATAACGTTATACGTTATATAGTAATAGTATATAACGTTATACGTTATATAGTAATATTATATAACGTTATGCGTTATATAGAAATAGTATATAACGTTATGCGTTATATAGTAATAGCATATAACATTATGCGTTATATAGTAATAGTATAGAACGTTATACGATATAGTAATAGTACATAACGTTATACGTCATATAGTAATAGTATATAACGTTATACGTTAGTACGTAATAATATACAACGTTATACGTGATATGGCAATACTATATAACGTTATACGTTATTACGTAATAGTATATAACGTTATACGTTATTACGTAATAGTATACAACGTTATACGTGATATGGTAAAACTATATAACGTTATACGTTATATAGTAATAGTATATAACGTTATACGTTAGTACGTAATAATATACAACGTTATACGTGATATGGTAATACTATATAACGTTATACGCTATTACGTAATAGTATATAACGTTATACGTTAATACGTAATAGTATATATCGTTATACGTTATATAGTAATAGTATATAACGTTATACGTTATATAGTAATAGTATATAACGTTATACGTTATATAGTAATGGTATATAATGTTATACGTTATATAGTAATAGTATATAACGTTATACGTTAATACGTAATAGTATATAACGTTATACGTTATATAGTAATAGTATATAACGTTATACGTTAGTACGTAATAATATACAACGTTATACGTGATATGGCAATACTATATAACGTTATACGTTATATAGTAATAGTATATAACGTTATACGTTATATAGTAATAGTATATAACGTTATACGTTATATAGTAATAGTATATAACGTTATACGTTATATAGTAATAGTATATAACGTTATACGTTATATAGTAATAGTATATAGCGATATACGTTATATAGTAATAGTATATAACGTTATACGTTATATAGTAATAGTATATAACGTTATACGTTATATAGTAAAATTATATAACATTATGCGTTATATAGTAATAGAATATAACGTTATGCGTTATATAGTAATAGTATATAACGTTATGCGTTATATAGTAATAGCATATAACATTATGCGTTATATAGTAATAGTATAGAACGTTATACGTCATATAGTAATAGTATATAACGTTATACGTTAGTACGTAATAATATACAACGTTATACGTGATATGGTAATACTATATAACGTTATACGCTATTACGTAATAGTATATAACGTTATACGTTAATACGTAATAGTATATATCGTTGTAGGTTATATAGTAATAGTATATAGCGATATACGTTATATAGTAATAGTATATAACGTTATACGTTATATAGTAATAGTATATAACGTTATACGTTATATAGTAAAATTATATAACATTATGCGTTATATAGTAATAGAATATAACGTTATGCGTTATATAGTAATAGTATATAACGTTATGCGTTATATAGTAATAGTATAGAACGTTATACGATATAGTAATAGTACATAACGTTATACGTCATATAGTAATAGTATATAACGTTATACGTTAGTACGTAATAATATACAACGTTATACGTGATATGGCAATACTATATAACGTTATACGTTATTACGTAATAGTATATAACGTTATACGTTATTACGTAATAGTATACAACGTTATACGTGATATGGTAAAACTATATAACGTATAACGTTATATAGTAATAGTATATAACGTTATACGTTAGTACGTAATAATATACAACGTTATACGTGATATGGTAATACTATATAACGTTATACGCTATTACGTAATAGTATATAACGTTATACGTTAATACGTAATAGTATATATCGTTATACGTTATATAGTAATAGTATATAACGTTATACGTTATATAGTAATAGTATATAACGTTATACGTTATATAGTAATGGTATATAATGTTATACGTTATATAGTAATAGTATATAACGTTATACGTTAATACGTAATAGTATATAACGTTATACGTTATATAGTAATAGTATATAACGTTATACGTTAGTACGTAATAATATACAACGTTATACGTGATATGGCAATACTATATAACGTTATACGTTATATAGTAATAGTATATAACGTTATACGTTATATAGTAATAGTATATAACGTTATACGTTATATAGTAATAGTATATAACGTTATACGTTATATAGTAATAGTATATAACGTTATACGTTATATAGTAATAGTATATAACGTTATACGATAGTACGTAATGGTATATAACGTTATACGTGATATGGTAATACTATCTAACGTTATACGTTAATACGTAATAGTATATATCGTTATACGTTATGTAGTAATAGTATATAACGTTATACGTTATATAGTAATAGTATATAACGTTATACGTTATATAGTAATAGTATATAACGTTATACGTTAGTACGTAATAATATACAACGTTATACGTGATATGGTAATACTATATAACGTTATACGCTATTACGTAATAGTATATAACGTTATACGTTAATACGTAATAGTATATATCGTTGTACGTTATATAGTAATAGTATATAGCGATATACGTTATATAGTAATAGTATATAACGTTATACGTTATATAGTAATAGTATATAACGTTATACGTTATATAGTAATATTATATAACGTTATGCGTTATATAGAAATAGTATATAACGTTATGCGTTATATAGTAATAGCATATAACATTATGCGTTATATAGTAATAGTATAGAACGTTATACGATATAGTAATAGTACATAACGTTATACGTCATATAGTAATAGTATATAACGTTATACGTTAGTACGTAATAATATACAACGTTATACGTGATATGGCAATACTATATAACGTTATACGTTATTACGTAATAGTATATAACGTTATACGTTATTACGTAATAGTATACAACGTTATACGTGATATGGTAAAACTATATAACGTATAACGTTATATAGTAATAGTATATAACGTTATACGTTAGTACGTAATAATATACAACGTTATACGTGATATGGTAATACTATATAACGTTATACGCTATTACGTAATAGTATATAACGTTATACGTTAATACGTAATAGTATATATCGTTATACGTTATATAGTAATAGTATATAACGTTATACGTTATATAGTAATAGTATATAACGTTATACGTTATATAGTAATGGTATATAATGTTATACGTTATATAGTAATAGTATATAACGTTATACGTTAATACGTAATAGTATATAACGTTATACGTTATATAGTAATAGTATATAACGTTATACGTTAGTACGTAATAATATACAACGTTATACGTGATATGGCAATACTATATAACGTTATACGTTATATAGTAATAGTATATAACGTTATACGTTATATAGTAATAGTATATAACGTTATACGTTATATAGTAATAGTATATAACGTTATACGTTATATAGTAATAGTATATAACGTTATACGTTATATAGTAATAGTATATAACGTTATACGTTATATAGTAATAGTATATAACGTTATACGATAGTACGTAATGGTATATAACGTTATACGTGATATGGTAATACTATCTAACGTTATACGTTAATACGTAATAGTATATATCGTTATACGTTATGTAGTAATAGTATATAACGTTATACGTTATATAGTAATAGTATATAACGTTATACGTTATATAGTAATAGTATATAACGTTATACGTTAGTACGTAATAATATACAACGTTATACGTGATATGGTAATACTATATAACGTTATACGCTATTACGTACTAACGTATAACGTTATACGTTAATACGTAATAGTATATATCGTTATACGTTATATAGTAATAGTATATAGCGATATACGTTATATAGTAATAGTATATAACGTTATACGTTATTACGTAATAGTATACAACGTTATACGTGATATGGTAAAACTATATAACGTTATACGTTAATACGTAATAGTATATATCGTTATACGTTATATAGTAATAGTATATAACTTTATACGTTATATAGTAATAGTATATAACGTTATACGTTAGTACGTAATAATATATATCGTTATACGTTATATAGTAATAGTATATAACGTTATACGATAGTACGAAATAGTATATATCGTTATACGTTATATAGTAATAGTATATAACGTTATACGATAGTACGTAATAGTATATAACGTTATACGTGATATGGTAATACTATATAACGTTATTCGCTATTACGTAATAGTATATGACGTTATACGTTAATACGTCATAGTATATATCGTTATACGTTAGATAGTAATAGTATATAACGTTATACGTTATATAGTAATAGTATATAACGTTATACGTTATATAGTAATAGTATATAACGTTATACGTTATATAGTAATAGTATATAACGTTATACGTTATATAGTAATAGTATATAACGATATACGTTATATAGTAATAGTATATAACGTTATACGTTATATAGTAATAGTATATAACGTTATGCGTTATATAGTAATAGCATATAACGTTATACGTTATATAGTAATAGTATATAACGTTATACGTTATATAGTAATAGTATATAACGCATAACGTTATATAATATTACTATATAACGTTATGCGTTATATAGTAATAGTATATAACGTTATACGTTATATAGTAATAGTATATAACGTTATACGTTATATAGTAATAGTATATAACGATATACGTTATATAGTAATAGTATATAACGTTATACGTTATATAGTAATAGTATATAACGATATACGTTATATAGTAATAGTATATAACGTTATACGTTATATAGTAATAGTATATAACGTTATACGTTATATAGTAATAGTATATAACGTTATACGTTAGTACGTAATAATATACAACGTTATACGTGATATGGTAATACTATATAACGTTATACGCTATTACGTAATAGTATATAACGTTATACGTTAATACGTAATAGTATATATCGTTGTAGGTTATATAGTAATAGTATATAGCGATATACGTTATATAGTAATAGTATATAACGTTATACGTTATATAGTAATAGTATATAACGTTATACGTTATATAGTAAAATTATATAACATTATGCGTTATATAGTAATAGAATATAACGTTATGCGTTATATAGTAATAGTATATAACGTTATGCGTTATATAGTAATAGTATAGAACGTTATACGATATAGTAATAGTACATAACGTTATACGTCATATAGTAATAGTATATAACGTTATACGTTAGTACGTAATAATATACAACGTTATACGTGATATGGCAATACTATATAACGTTATACGTTATTACGTAATAGTATATAACGTTATACGTTATTACGTAATAGTATACAACGTTATACGTGATATGGTAAAACTATATAACGTTATACGTTATATAGTAATAGTATATAACGTTATACGTTAGTACGTAATAATATACAACGTTACACGTGATATGGTAATACTATATAACGTTATACGCTATTACGTAATAGTATATAACGTTATACGTTAATACGTAATAGTATATATCGTTATACGTTATATAGTAATAGTATATAACGTTATACGTTATATAGTAATAGTATATAACGTTATACGTTATATAGTAATGGTATATAATGTTATACGTTATATAGTAATAGTATATAACGTTATACGTTAATACGTAATAGTATATAACGTTATACGTTATATAGTAATAGTATATAACGTTATACGTTAGTACGTAATAATATACAACGTTATACGTGATATGGCAATACTATATAACGTTATACGTTATATAGTAATAGTATATAACGTTATACGTTATATAGTAATAGTATATAACGTTATACGTTATATAGTAATAGTATATAACGTTATACGTTATATAGTAATAGTATATAACGTTATACGTTATATAGTAATAGTATATAACGTTATACGATAGTACGTAATGGTATATAACGTTATACGTTATATAGTAATAGTATATAACGTTATACGTTAGTACGTAATAATATACAACGTTATACGTGATATGGCAATACTATATAACGTTATACGTTATATAGTAATAGTATATAACGTATAACGTTATATACTATTACTATCTAACGTTATACGTTAATACGTAATAGTATATATCGTTATACGTTATGTAGTAATAGTATATAACGTTATACGTTATATAGTAATAGTATATAACGTTATACGTTATATAGTAATAGTATATAACGTTATACGTTAGTACGTAATAATATACAACGTTATACGTGATATGGTAATACTATATAACGTTATACGCTATTACGTAATAGTATATAACGTTATACGTTAATACGTAATAGTATATATCGTTGTACGTTATATAGTAATAGTATATAGCGATATACGTTATATAGTAATAGTATATAACGTTATACGTTATATAGTAATAGTATATAACGTTATACGTTATATAGTAATATTATATAACGTTATGCGTTATATAGAAATAGTATATAACGTTATGCGTTATATAGTAATAGTATATAACGTTATGCGTTATATAGTAATAGTATAGAACGTTATACGATATAGTAATAGTACATAACGTTATACGTCATATAGTAATAGTATATAACGTTATACGTTAGTACGTAATAATATACAACGTTATACGTGATATGGCAATACTATATAACGTTATACGTTATTACGTAATAGTATATAACGTTATACGTTATTACGTAATAGTATACAACGTTATACGTGATATGGTAAAACTATATAACGTATAACGTTATATAGTAATAGTATATAACGTTATACGTTAGTACGTAATAATATACAACGTTATACGTGATATGGTAATACTATATAACGTTATACGCTATTACGTAATAGTATATAACGTTATACGTTAATACGTAATAGTATATATCGTTATACGTTATATAGTAATAGTATATAACGTTATACGTTATATAGTAATAGTATATAACGTTATACGTTATATAGTAATGGTATATAATGTTATACGTTATATAGTAATAGTATACAACGTTATACGTTAATACGTAATAGTATATAACGTTATACGTTATATAGTAATAGTATATAACGTTATACGTTAGTACGTAATAATATACAACGTTATACGTGATATGGCAATACTATATAACGTATAACGTTATATAGTAATAGTATATAACGTTATACGTTATATAGTAATAGTATATAACGTTATACGTTATATAGTAATAGTATATAACGTTATACGTTATATAGTAATAGTATATAACGTTATACGTTATATAGTAATAGTATATAACGTTATACGTTATATAGTAATAGTATATAACGTTATACGATAGTACGTAATGGTATATAACGTTATACGTGATATGGTAATACTATCTAACGTTATACGTTAATACGTAATAGTATATATCGTTATACGTTATGTAGTAATAGTATATAACGTTATACGTTATATAGTAATAGTATATAACGTTATACGTTATATAGTAATAGTATATAACGTTATACGTTAGTACGTAATAATATACAACGTTATACGTGATATGGTAATACTATATAACGTTATACGCTATTACGTATTAACGTATAACGTTATACGTTAATACGTAATAGTATATATCGTTATACGTTATATAGTAATAGTATATAGCGATATACGTTATATAGTAATAGTATATAACGTTATACGTTATTACGTAATAGTATACAACGTTATACGTGATATGGTAAAACTATATAACGTTATACGTTAATACGTAATAGTATATATCGTTATACGTTATATAGTAATAGTATATAACTTTATACGTTATATAGTAATAGTATATAACGTTATACGTTAGTACGTAATAATATATATCGTTATACGTTATATAGTAATAGTATATAACGTTATACGATAGTACGAAATAGTATATATCGTTATACGTTATATAGTAATAGTATATAACGTTATACGATAGTACGTAATAGTATATAACGTTATACGTGATATGGTAATACTATATAACGTTATACGCTATTACGTAATAGTATATGACGTTATACGTTAATACGTCATAGTATATATCGTTATACGTTAGATAGTAATAGTATATAACGTTATACGTTATATAGTAATAGTATATAACGTTATACGTTATATAGTAATAGTATATAACGTTATACGTTATATAGTAATAGTATATAACGTTATACGTTATATAGTAATAGTATATAACGTTATGCGTTATATAGTAATAGTATGTCGGAGATGCAGAGACATCGAACCTTTCTTTTGGAAGATTTCTCAATACTTGGGCTCGGGGTGACATAACTGGTCGCCGAACGTAGCCACGGTCACGGGATGAACGAAATGTTTTACAAAGGAGGTTCCAGTGTTAAGGGATACGCTGTATAAACAATGAAGCCTTGATCAGGAGCAATGCTGGTTTATGTGGAAATGCCTAGTTACGGCGCTTGGGAATTTGTTGATATTCCCGATCGATATGTATTTGATATATGTAACTGTATCTGTCTTTTATTTTGCAATCTCCTTGGAGAGTTTACTGTCATCGTCTTGGAGTCAGTCTTAGAGAAACCCTGTGCCTGAGTGAACGTGTCAGTGTGCTATCAAAAATATATTAAAACGTACAGAAAGTTTCCCGTTGACCGTGGATTCGTTACAGAAGCCAAGAATATTATTTAAAGCATTTGTTTACTTATTGTTTGTTATCTTAGTTAACCGATAAACTAATTATTTATCAAACATTGTAAAGAAATATAATTTTATGTAAATACAACCTTTATTGAACATCATGATGGCAAATGCTAACGAAGAATCGTCTCGCGCTCGAAATCCAAACGACAATTCGACATATATAATAATTCGACATATATTCGACATATATTCGTTATACGTTATATAGTAATAGTATATAACGTTATGCGTTATATAGTAATAGTATATAACGTTATACGTTATATAGTAATAGTATATAACGTTATACGTTAGTACGTAATAATATACAACGTTATACGTGATATGGCAATACTATATAACGTTATACGTTATTACGTAATAGTATATAACGTTATACGTTATTACGTAATAGTATACAACGTTATACGTGATATGGTAAAACTATATAACGTTATACGTTAATACGTAATAGTATATATCGTTATACGTTATATAGTAATAGTATATAACTTTATACGTTATATAGTAATAGTATATAACGTTATACGTTAGTACGTAATAATATATATCGTTATACGTTATATAGTAATAGTATATAACGTTATACGATAGTACGAAATAGTATATATCGTTATACGTTATATAGTAATAGTATATAACGTTATACGATAGTACGTAATAGTATATAACGTTATACGTGATATGGTAATACTATATAACGTTATACGCTATTACGTAATAGTATATAACGTTATACGTTAATACGTAATAGTATATATCGTTATACGTTATATAGTAATAGTATATAACGTTATACGTTATATAGTAATAGTATATAACGTTATACGTTATATAGTAATAGTATATAACGTTATACGTTATATAGTAATAGTATATAACGTTATACGTTATATAGTAATATTATATAACGTTATGCGTTATATAGTAATAGTATATAACGTTATACGTTATATAGTAATAGTATATAACGTTATACGTTATATAGTAATAGCATATAACGTTATACGTTAGTACGTAATAATATACAACGTTATACGTGATATGGCAATACTATATAACATTATACGTTATTACGTAATAGTATATAACGTTATACGTTATTGCGTAATAGTATACAACGTTATACGTGATATGGTAAAACTATATAACGTTATACGTTAATACGTAATAGTATATATCGTTATACGTTATATAGTAATAGTATATAACTTTATACGTTATATAGTAATAGTATATAACGCTATACGTTAGTACGTAATAATATATATCGTTATACGTTATATAGTAATAGTATATAACGTTATACGATAGTACGAAATAGTATATATCGTTATACGTTATATAGTAAGAGTATATAACGTTATACGTTAGTACGTAATAATATACAACGTTATACGTGATATGGTAATACTATATAACCTTATACGCTATTACGTAATAGTATATAACGTTATACGTTAATACGGAATAGTATATATCGTTATACGTTATATAGGAAAAGTATATAACGTTATACGTTATATAGTAATAGTATATAACGTTATACGTTATATAGTATAAGTATATAACGTTATACGTTATATAGTAATAGTATATAACGTTAGACGTTATATAGTAATAGTATATAACGTTATACGTTATATAGTAATAATATATAACGTTATGCGGTATATAGTAATAGTATATAACGTTATACGTTATATAGTAATAGTATATAACGTCATGCGTTATATAGTAATAGTAGCTAACGTTATACGATAGTACGGAATAGTATATATCGTTATACGTTATATAGTAATAGTATATAACGTTATACGTTATATAGTAATAGTATATAACGTTATACGTTATATAGTAATAGTATATAACGTTATACGTTATATAGTAATAGTATATAACGTTATACGTTATATAGTAATAGTATATAACGTTATACGTTATATAGTAATAGTATATAACGTATAACGTTATATAGTAATAGTATATAACGTTATACGTTATATAGTAATAGTATATAACGTTATACGTTATATAGTAATAGTATATAACGTTATACGTTAGTACGTAATAATATACAACGTTATACGTGATATGGCAATACTATATAACGTTATACGTTATTACGTAATAGTATATAACGTTATACGTTATTACGTAATAGTATACAACGTTATACGTGATATGGTAAAACTATATAACGTTATACGTTAATACGTAATAATATATATCGTTATACGTTATATAGTAATAGTATATAACGTTATACGTTATATAGTAATAGTATATAACGTTATACGTTAGTACGTAATAATATACAACGTTATACGTTAGTACGTAATAATATACAACGTTATACGTGATATGGCAATACTATATAACGTTATACGTTATTACGTAACAGTATATAACGTTATACGTTATATAGTAATAGTATATAACGTTATACGTTATATAGTAATAGTATATAACGTTATACGTTAGTACGTAATAATATACAACGTTATACGTGATATGGTAATACTATATAACGTTATACGTTAATACGTAATAGTATATATCGTTATACGTTATATAGTAATAGTATATAACGTTATACGTTATATAGTAATAGTATATAACGTTATACGTTATATAGTAATAGTATATAACGTTATACGTTAGTACGTAATAATATACAACGTTATACGTGATATGGTAATACTATATAACGTTATACGCTATTACGTAATAGTATATAACGTTATACGTTAATACGTAATAGTATATATCGTTGTACGTTATATAGTAATAGTATATAGCGATATACGTTATATAGTAATAGTATATAACGTTATACGTTATATAGTAATAGAATATAACGTTATACGTTATATAGTAATATTATATAACGTTATGCGTTATATAGTAATAGTATATAACGTTATGCGTTATATAGTAATAGTATATAACGTTATGCGTTAGTACGTAATAATATACAACGTTATACGTGATATGGCAATACTATATAACGTTATACGTTATTACGTAATAGTATATAACGTTATACGTTATTACGTAATAGTATACAACGTTATACGTGATATGGTAAAACTATATAACGTTATACGTTAATACGTAATAGTATATATCGTTATACGTTATATAGTAATAGTATATAACGTTATACGTTATATAGTAATAGTATATAACGTTATACGTTATATAGTAATAGTATATAACGTTATACGTTAGTACGTAAAAATATACAACGTTATACGTGATATGGTAATACTATATAACGTTATACGCTATTACTTAATAGTATATAACGTTATACGTTAATACGTAATAGTATATATCGTTATACGTTATATAGTAATAGTATATAGCGATATACGTTATATAGTAATAGTATATAACGTTATACGTTATATAGTAATAGTATATAACGTTATACGTTATATAGTAATATTATATAACGTTATGCGTTATATAGTAATAGTATATAACGTTATACGTTATATAGTAATAGTATATAACGTTATACGTTATATACTATTACTATATAACGCATAACGTTATATAGTAATAGTATATAACGTTATACGTTATATAGTAATAGTATATAACGTTATGCGTTATATAGTAATAGTATATAACGTTATACGTTATATAGTAATAGTATATAACGTTATACGTTATATAGTAATAGTATATAACGATATACGTTATATAGTAATATTATATAACGTTATGCGTTATATAGTAATAGTATATAACGTTATACGTTATATAGTAATAGTATATAACGTTATACGTTATATAGTAATAGTATATAACGATATACGTTATATAGTAATAGTATATAACGTTATACGTTATATAGTAATAGTATATAACGATATACGTTATATAGTAATAGTATATAACGTTATACGTTATATAGTAATAGTATATAACGTTATACGTTATATAGTAATAGTATATAACGTTATACGTTAGTACGTAATAATATACAACGTTATACGTGATATGGTAATACTATATAACGTTATACGCTATTACGTAATAGTATATAACGTTATACGTTAATACGTAATAGTATATATCGTTGTAGGTTATATAGTAATAGTATATAGCGATATACGTTATATAGTAATAGTATATAACGTTATACGTTATATAGTAATAGTATATAACGTTATACGTTATATAGTAAAATTATATAACATTATGCGTTATATAGTAATAGAATATAACGTTATGCGTTATATAGTAATAGTATATAACGTTATGCGTTATATAGTAATAGTATATAACGTTATACGTTATATAGTAATAGTATATAACGTTATACGTTATATAGTAAAATTATATAACATTATGCGTTATATAGTAATAGAATATAACGTTATGCGTTATATAGTAATAGTATATAACGTTATGCGTTATATAGTAATAGCATATAACATTATGCGTTATATAGTAATAGTATAGAACGTTATACGTCATATAGTAATAGTATATAACGTTATACGTTAGTACGTAATAATATACAACGTTATACGTGATATGGTAATACTATATAACGTTATACGCTATTACGTAATAGTATATAACGTTATACGTTAATACGTAATAGTATATATCGTTGTAGGTTATATAGTAATAGTATATAGCGATATACGTTATATAGTAATAGTATATAACGTTATACGTTATATAGTAATAGTATATAACGTTATACGTTATATAGTAAAATTATATAACATTATGCGTTATATAGTAATAGAATATAACGTTATGCGTTATATAGTAATAGTATATAACGTTATGCGTTATATAGTAATAGTATAGAACGTTATACGATATAGTAATAGTACATAACGTTATACGTCATATAGTAATAGTATATAACGTTATACGTTAGTACGTAATAATATACAACGTTATACGTGATATGGCAATACTATATAACGTTATACGTTATTACGTAATAGTATATAACGTTATACGTTATTACGTAATAGTATACAACGTTATACGTGATATGGTAAAACTATATAACGTTATACGTTATATAGTAATAGTATATAACGTTATACGTTAGTACGTAATAATATACAACGTTATACGTGATATGGTAATACTATATAACGTTATACGCTATTACGTAATAGTATATAACGTTATACGTTAATACGTAATAGTATATATCGTTATACGTTATATAGTAATAGTATATAACGTTATACGTTATATAGTAATAGTATATAACGTTATACGTTATATAGTAATGGTATATAATGTTATACGTTATATAGTAATAGTATATAACGTTATACGTTAATACGTAATAGTATATAACGTTATACGTTATATAGTAATAGTATATAACGTTATACGTTAGTACGTAATAATATACAACGTTATACGTGATATGGCAATACTATATAACGTTATACGTTATATAGTAATAGTATATAACGTTATACGTTATATAGTAATAGTATATAACGTTATACGTTATATAGTAATAGTATATAACGTTATACGTTATATAGTAATAGTATATAACGTTATACGTTATATAGTAATAGTATATAACGTTATACGATAGTACGTAATGGTATATAACGTTATACGTGATATGGTAATACTATCTAACGTTATACGTTAATACGTAATAGTATATATCGTTATACGTTATGTAGTAATAGTATATAACGTTATACGTTATATAGTAATAGTATATAACGTTATACGTTATATAGTAATAGTATATAACGTTATACGTTAGTACGTAATAATATACAACGTTATACGTGATATGGTAATACTATATAACGTTATACGCTATTACGTAATAGTATATAACGTTATACGTTAATACGTAATAGTATATATCGTTGTACGTTATATAGTAATAGTATATAGCGATATACGTTATATAGTAATAGTATATAACGTTATACGTTATATAGTAATAGTATATAACGTTATACGTTATATAGTAATATTATATAACGTTATGCGTTATATAGAAATAGTATATAACGTTATGCGTTATATAGTAATAGCATATAACATTATGCGTTATATAGTAATAGTATAGAACGTTATACGATATAGTAATAGTACATAACGTTATACGTCATATAGTAATAGTATATAACGTTATACGTTAGTACGTAATAATATACAACGTTATACGTGATATGGCAATACTATATAACGTTATACGTTATTACGTAATAGTATATAACGTTATACGTTATTACGTAATAGTATACAACGTTATACGTGATATGGTAATACTATATAACGTTATACGTTATATAGTAATAGTATATAACGTTATACGTTAGTACGTAATAATATACAACGTTATACGTGATATGGTAATACTATATAACGTTATACGCTATTACGTAATAGTATATAACGTTATACGTTAATACGTAATAGTATATATCGTTATACGTTATATAGTAATAGTATATAACGTTATACGTTATATAGTAATAGTATATAACGTTATACGTTATATAGTAATGGTATATAATGTTATACGTTATATAGTAATAGTATATAACGTTATACGTTAATACGTAATAGTATATAACGTTATACGTTATATAGTAATAGTATATAACGTTATACGTTAGTACGTAATAATATACAACGTTATACGTGATATGGCAATACTATATAACGTTATACGTTATATAGTAATAGTATATAACGTTATACGTTATATAGTAATAGTATATAACGTTATACGTTATATAGTAATAGTATATAACGTTATACGTTATATAGTAATAGTATATAACGTTATACGTTATATAGTAATAGTATATAGCGATATACGTTATATAGTAATAGTATATAACGTTATACGTTATATAGTAATAGTATATAACGTTATACGTTATATAGTAAAATTATATAACATTATGCGTTATATAGTAATAGAATATAACGTTATGCGTTATATAGTAATAGTATATAACGTTATGCGTTATATAGTAATAGCATATAACATTATGCGTTATATAGTAATAGTATAGAACGTTATACGTCATATAGTAATAGTATATAACGTTATACGTTAGTACGTAATAATATACAACGTTATACGTGATATGGTAATACTATATAACGTTATACGCTATTACGTAATAGTATATAACGTTATACGTTAATACGTAATAGTATATATCGTTGTAGGTTATATAGTAATAGTATATAGCGATATACGTTATATAGTAATAGTATATAACGTTATACGTTATATAGTAATAGTATATAACGTTATACGTTATATAGTAAAATTATATAACATTATGCGTTATATAGTAATAGAATATAACGTTATGCGTTATATAGTAATAGTATATAACGTTATGCGTTATATAGTAATAGTATAGAACGTTATACGATATAGTAATAGTACATAACGTTATACGTCATATAGTAATAGTATATAACGTTATACGTTAGTACGTAATAATATACAACGTTATACGTGATATGGCAATACTATATAACGTTATACGTTATTACGTAATAGTATATAACGTTATACGTTATTACGTAATAGTATACAACGTTATACGTGATATGGTAAAACTATATAACGTATAACGTTATATAGTAATAGTATATAACGTTATACGTTAGTACGTAATAATATACAACGTTATACGTGATATGGTAATACTATATAACGTTATACGCTATTACGTAATAGTATATAACGTTATACGTTAATACGTAATAGTATATATCGTTATACGTTATATAGTAATAGTATATAACGTTATACGTTATATAGTAATAGTATATAACGTTATACGTTATATAGTAATGGTATATAATGTTATACGTTATATAGTAATAGTATATAACGTTATACGTTAATACGTAATAGTATATAACGTTATACGTTATATAGTAATAGTATATAACGTTATACGTTAGTACGTAATAATATACAACGTTATACGTGATATGGCAATACTATATAACGTTATACGTTATATAGTAATAGTATATAACGTTATACGTTATATAGTAATAGTATATAACGTTATACGTTATATAGTAATAGTATATAACGTTATACGTTATATAGTAATAGTATATAACGTTATACGTTATATAGTAATAGTATATAACGTTATACGATAGTACGTAATGGTATATAACGTTATACGTGATATGGTAATACTATCTAACGTTATACGTTAATACGTAATAGTATATATCGTTATACGTTATGTAGTAATAGTATATAACGTTATACGTTATATAGTAATAGTATATAACGTTATACGTTATATAGTAATAGTATATAACGTTATACGTTAGTACGTAATAATATACAACGTTATACGTGATATGGTAATACTATATAACGTTATACGCTATTACGTAATAGTATATAACGTTATACGTTAATACGTAATAGTATATATCGTTGTACGTTATATAGTAATAGTATATAGCGATATACGTTATATAGTAATAGTATATAAAGTTATACGTTATATAGTAATAGTATATAACGTTATACGTTATATAGTAATATTATATAACGTTATGCGTTATATAGAAATAGTATATAACGTTATGCGTTATATAGTAATAGCATATAACATTATGCGTTATATAGTAATAGTATAGAACGTTATACGATATAGTAATAGTACATAACGTTATACGTCATATAGTAATAGTATATAACGTTATACGTTAGTACGTAATAATATACAACGTTATACGTGATATGGCAATACTATATAACGTTATACGTTATTACGTAATAGTATATAACGTTATACGTTATTACGTAATAGTATACAACGTTATACGTGATATGGTAAAACTATATAACGTATAACGTTATATAGTAATAGTATATAACGTTATACGTTAGTACGTAATAATATACAACGTTATACGTGATATGGTAATACTATATAACGTTATACGCTATTACGTAATAGTATATAACGTTATACGTTAATACGTAATAGTATATATCGTTATACGTTATATAGTAATAGTATATAACGTTATACGTTATATAGTAATAGTATATAACGTTATACGTTATATAGTAATGGTATATAATGTTATACGTTATATAGTAATAGTATATAACGTTATACGTTAATACGTAATAGTATATAACGTTATACGTTATATAGTAATAGTATATAACGTTATACGTTAGTACGTAATAATATACAACGTTATACGTGATATGGCAATACTATATAACGTTATACGTTATATAGTAATAGTATATAACGTTATACGTTATATAGTAATAGTATATAACGTTATACGTTATATAGTAATAGTATATAACGTTATACGTTATATAGTAATAGTATATAACGTTATACGTTATATAGTAATAGTATATAACGTTATACGTTATATAGTAATAGTATATAACGTTATACGATAGTACGTAATGGTATATAACGTTATACGTGATATGGTAATACTATCTAACGTTATACGTTAATACGTAATAGTATATATCGTTATACGTTATGTAGTAATAGTATATAACGTTATACGTTATATAGTAATAGTATATAACGTTATACGTTATATAGTAATAGTATATAACGTTATACGTTAGTACGTAATAATATACAACGTTATACGTGATATGGTAATACTATATAACGTTATACGCTATTACGTAATAACGTATAACGTTATACGTTAATACGTAATAGTATATATCGTTATACGTTATATAGTAATATTATATAGCGATATACGTTATATAGTAATAGTATATAACGTTATACGTTATTACGTAATAGTATACAACGTTATACGTGATATGGTAAAACTATATAACGTTATACGTTAATACGTAATAGTATATATCGTTATACGTTATATAGTAATAGTATATAACTTTATACGTTATATAGTAATAGTATATAACGTTATACGTTAGTACGTAATAATATATATCGTTATACGTTATATAGTAATAGTATATAACGTTATACGATAGTACGAAATAGTATATATCGTTATACGTTATATAGTAATAGTATATAACGTTATACGATAGTACGTAATAGTATATAACGTTATACGTGATATGGTAATACTATATAACGTTATTCGCTATTACGTAATAGTATATGACGTTATACGTTAATACGTCATAGTATATATCGTTATACGTTAGATAGTAATAGTATATAACGTTATACGTTATATAGTAATAGTATATAACGTTATACGTTATATAGTAATAGTATATAACGTTATACGTTATATAGTAATAGTATATAACGTTATACGTTATATAGTAATAGTATATAACGATATACGTTATATAGTAATAGTATATAACGTTATACGTTATATAGTAATAGTATATAACGTTATGCGTTATATAGTAATAGCATATAACGTTATACGTTATATAGTAATAGTATATAACGTTATACGTTATATAGTAATAGTATATAACGATATACGTTATATAGTAATATTATATAACGTTATGCGTTATATAGTAATAGTATATAACGTTATACGTTATATAGTAATAGTATATAACGTTATACGTTATATAGTAATAGTATATAACGATATACGTTATATAGTAATAGTATATAACGTTATACGTTATATAGTAATAGTATATAACGATATACGTTATATAGTAATAGTATATAACGTTATACGTTATATAGTAATAGTATATAACGTTATACGTTATATAGTAATAGTATATAACGTTATACGTTAGTACGTAATAATATACAACGTTATACGTGATATGGTAATACTATATAACGTTATACGCTATTACGTAATAGTATATAACGTTATACGTTAATACGTAATAGTATATATCGTTGTAGGTTATATAGTAATAGTATATAGCGATATACGTTATATAGTAATAGTATATAACGTTATACGTTATATAGTAATAGTATATAACGTTATACTTTATATAGTAAAATTATATAACATTATGCGTTATATAGTAATAGAATATAACGTTATGCGTTATATAGTAATAGTATATAACGTTATGCGTTATATAGTAATAGTATAGAACGTTATACGATATAGTAATAGTACATAACGTTATACGTCATATAGTAATAGTATATAACGTTATACGTTAGTACGTAATAATATACAACGTTATACGTGATATGGCAATACTATATAACGTTATACGTTATTACGTAATAGTATATAACGTTATACGTTATTACGTAATAGTATACAACGTTATACGTGATATGGTAAAACTATATAACGTTATACGTTATATAGTAATAGTATATAACGTTATACGTTAGTACGTAATAATATACAACGTTACACGTGATATGGTAATACTATATAACGTTATACGCTATTACGTAATAGTATATAACGTTATACGTTAATACGTAATAGTATATATCGTTATACGTTATATAGTAATAGTATATAACGTTATACGTTATATAGTAATAGTATATAACGTTATACGTTATATAGTAATGGTATATAATGTTATACGTTATATAGTAATAGTATATAACGTTATACGTTAATACGTAATAGTATATAACGTTATACGTTATATAGTAATAGTATATAACGTTATACGTTAGTACGTAATAATATACAACGTTATACGTGATATGGCAATACTATATAACGTATAACGTTATATAGTAATAGTATATAACGTTATACGTTATATAGTAATAGTATATAACGTTATACGTTATATAGTAATAGTATATAACGTTATACGTTATATAGTAATAGTATATAACGTTATACGTTATATAGTAATAGTATATAACGTTATACGATAGTACGTAATGGTATATAACGTTATACGTTATATAGTAATAGTATATAACGTTATACGTTAGTACGTAATAATATACAACGTTATACGTGATATGGCAATACTATATAACGTTATACGTTATATAGTAATAGTATATAACGTATAACGTTATATACTATTACTATCTAACGTTATACGTTAATACGTAATAGTATATATCGTTATACGTTATGTAGTAATAGTATATAACGTTATACGTTATATAGTAATAGTATATAACGTTATACGTTATATAGTAATAGTATATAACGTTATACGTTAGTACGTAATAATATACAACGTTATACGTGATATGGTAATACTATATAACGTTATACGCTATTACGTAATAGTATATAACGTTATACGTTAATACGTAATAGTATATATCGTTGTACGTTATATAGTAATAGTATATAGCGATATACGTTATATAGTAATAGTATATAACGTTATACGTTATATAGTAATAGTATATAACGTTATACGTTATATAGTAATATTATATAACGTTATGCGTTATATAGAAATAGTATATAACGTTATGCGTTATATAGTAATAGTATATAACGTTATGCGTTATATAGTAATAGTATAGAACGTTATACGATATAGTAATAGTACATAACGTTATACGTCATATAGTAATAGTATATAACGTTATACGTTAGTACGTAATAATATACAACGTTATACGTGATATGGCAATACTATATAACGTTATACGTTATTACGTAATAGTATATAACGTTATACGTTATTACGTAATAGTATACAACGTTATACGTGATATGGTAAAACTATATAACGTATAACGTTATATAGTAATAGTATATAACGTTATACGTTAGTACGTAATAATATACAACGTTATACGTGATATGGTAATACTATATAACGTTATACGCTATTACGTAATAGTATATAACGTTATACGTTAATACGTAATAGTATATATCGTTATACGTTATATAGTAATAGTATATAACGTTATACGTTATATAGTAATAGTATATAACGTTATACGTTATATAGTAATGGTATATAATGTTATACGTTATATAGTAATAGTATACAACGTTATACGTTAATACGTAATAGTATATAACGTTATACGTTATATAGTAATAGTATATAACGTTATACGTTAGTACGTAATAATATACAACGTTATACGTGATATGGCAATACTATATAACGTATAACGTTATATAGTAATAGTATATAACGTTATACGTTATATAGTAATAGTATATAACGTTATACGTTATATAGTAATAGTATATAACGTTATACGTTATATAGTAATAGTATATAACGTTATACGTTATATAGTAATAGTATATAACGTTATACGTTATATAGTAATAGTATATAACGTTATACGATAGTACGTAATGGTATATAACGTTATACGTGATATGGTAATACTATCTAACGTTATACGTTAATACGTAATAGTATATATCGTTATACGTTATGTAGTAATAGTATATAACGTTATACGTTATATAGTAATAGTATATAACGTTATACGTTATATAGTAATAGTATATAACGTTATACGTTAGTACGTAATAATATACAACGTTATACGTGATATGGTAATACTATATAACGTTATACGCTATTACGTATTAACGTATAACGTTATACGTTAATACGTAATAGTATATATCGTTATACGTTATATAGTAATAGTATATAGCGATATACGTTATATAGTAATAGTATATAACGTTATACGTTATTACGTAATAGTATACAACGTTATACGTGATATGGTAAAACTATATAACGTTATACGTTAATACGTAATAGTATATATCGTTATACGTTATATAGTAATAGTATATAACTTTATACGTTATATAGTAATAGTATATAACGTTATACGTTAGTACGTAATAATATATATCGTTATACGTTATATAGTAATAGTATATAACGTTATACGATAGTACGAAATAGTATATATCGTTATACGTTATATAGTAATAGTATATAACGTTATACGATAGTACGTAATAGTATATAACGTTATACGTGATATGGTAATACTATATAACGTTATACGCTATTACGTAATAGTATATGACGTTATACGTTAATACGTCATAGTATATATCGTTATACGTTAGATAGTAATAGTATATAACGTTATACGTTATATAGTAATAGTATATAACGTTATACGTTATATAGTAATAGTATATAACGTTATACGTTATATAGTAATAGTATATAACGTTATACGTTATATAGTAATAGTATATAACGTTATGCGTTATATAGTAATAGTATGTCGGAGATGCAGAGACATCGAACCTTTCTTTTGGAAGATTTCTCAATACTTGGGCTCGGGGTGACATAACTGGTCGCCGAACGTAGCCACGGTCACGGGATGAACGAAATGTTTTACAAAGGAGGTTCCAGTGTTAAGGGATACGCTGTATAAACAATGAAGCCTTGATCAGGAGCAATGCTGGTTTATGTGGAAATGCCTAGTTACGGCGCTTGGGAATTTGTTGATATTCCCGATCGATATGTATTTGATATATGTAACTGTATCTGTCTTTTATTTTGCAATCTCCTTGGAGAGTTTACTGTCATCGTCTTGGAGTCAGTCTTAGAGAAACCCTGTGCCTGAGTGAACGTGTCAGTGTGCTATCAAAAATATATTAAAACGTACAGAAAGTTTCCCGTTGACCGTGGATTCGTTACAGAAGCCAAGAATATTATTTAAAGCATTTGTTTACTTATTGTTTGTTATCTTAGTTAACCGATAAACTAATTATTTATCAAACATTGTAAAGAAATATAATTTTATGTAAATACAACCTTTATTGAACATCATGATGGCAAATGCTAACGAAGAATCGTCTCGCGCTCGAAATCCAAACGACAATTCGACATATATAATAATTCGACATATATTCGACATATATTCGTTATACGTTATATAGTAATAGTATATAACGTTATGCGTTATATAGTAATAGTATATAACGTTATACGTTATATAGTAATAGTATATAACGTTATACGTTAGTACGTAATAATATACAACGTTATACGTGATATGGCAATACTATATAACGTTATACGTTATTACGTAATAGTATATAACGTTATACGTTATTACGTAATAGTATACAACGTTATACGTGATATGGTAAAACTATATAACGTTATACGTTAATACGTAATAGTATATATCGTTATACGTTATATAGTAATAGTATATAACTTTATACGTTATATAGTAATAGTATATAACGTTATACGTTAGTACGTAATAATATATATCGTTATACGTTATATAGTAATAGTATATAACGTTATACGATAGTACGAAATAGTATATATCGTTATACGTTATATAGTAATAGTATATAACGTTATACGATAGTACGTAATAGTATATAACGTTATACGTGATATGGTAATACTATATAACGTTATACGCTATTACGTAATAGTATATAACGTTATACGTTAATACGTCATAGTATATATCGTTATACGTTATATAGTAATAGTATATAACGTTATACGTTATATAGTAATAGTATATAACGTTATACGTTATATAGTAATAGTATATAACGTTATACGTTATATAGTAATAGTATATAACGTTATACGTTATATAGTAATATTATATAACGTTATGCGTTATATAGTAATAGTATATAACGTTATACGTTATATAGTAATAGTATATAACGTTATACGTTATATAGTAATAGCATATAACGTTATACGTTAGTACGTAATAATATACAACGTTATACGTGATATGGCAATACTATATAACATTATACGTTATTACGTAATAGTATATAACGTTATACGTTATTGCGTAATAGTATACAACGTTATACGTGATATGGTAAAACTATATAACGTTATACGTTAATACGTAATAGTATATATCGTTATACGTTATATAGTAATAGTATATAACTTTATACGTTATATAGTAATAGTATATAACGCTATACGTTAGTACGTAATAATATATATCGTTATACGTTATATAGTAATAGTATATAACGTTATACGATAGTACGAAATAGTATATATCGTTATACGTTATATAGTAAGAGTATATAACGTTATACGTTAGTACGTAATAATATACAACGTTATACGTGATATGGTAATACTATATAACCTTATACGCTATTACGTAATAGTATATAACGTTATACGTTAATACGGAATAGTATATATCGTTATACGTTATATAGGAAAAGTATATAACGTTATACGTTATATAGTAATAGTATATAACGTTATACGTTATATAGTATAAGTATATAACGTTATACGTTATATAGTAATAGTATATAACGTTAGACGTTATATAGTAATAGTATATAACGTTATACGTTATATAGTAATAATATATAACGTTATGCGGTATATAGTAATAGTATATAACGTTATACGTTATATAGTAATAGTATATAACGTCATGCGTTATATAGTAATAGTAGCTAACGTTATACGATAGTACGGAATAGTATATATCGTTATACGTTATATAGTAATAGTATATAACGTTATACGTTATATAGTAATAGTATATAACGTTATACGTTATATAGTAATAGTATATAACGTTATACGTTATATAGTAATAGTATATAACGTTATACGTTATATAGTAATAGTATATAACGTTATACGTTATATAGTAATAGTATATAACGTTATACGTTATATAGTAATAGTATATAACGTTATACGTTATATAGTAATAGTATATAACGTTATACGTTATATAGTAATAGTATATAACGTTATACGTTAGTACGTAATAATATACAACGTTATACGTGATATGGCAATACTATATAACGTTATACGTTATTACGTAATAGTATATAACGTTATACGTTATTACGTAATAGTATACAACGTTATACGTGATATGGTAAAACTATATAACGTTATACGTTAATACGTAATAGTATATATCGTTATACGTTATATAGTAATAGTATATAACGTTATACGTTATATAGTAATAGTATATAACGTTATACGTTAGTACGTAATAATATACAACGTTATACGTTAGTACGTAATAATATACAACGTTATACGTGATATGGCAATACTATATAACGTTATACGTTATTACGTAACAGTATATAACGTTATACGTTATATAGTAATAGTATATAACGTTATACGTTATATAGTAATAGTATATAACGTTATACGTTAGTACGTAATAATATACAACGTTATACGTGATATGGTAATACTATATAACGTTATACGTTAATACGTAATAGTATATATCGTTATACGTTATATAGTAATAGTATATAACGTTATACGTTATATAGTAATAGTATATAACGTTATACGTTATATAGTAATAGTATATAACGTTATACGTTAGTACGTAATAATATACAACGTTATACGTGATATGGTAATACTATATAACGTTATACGCTATTACGTAATAGTATATAACGTTATACGTTAATACGTAATAGTATATATCGTTGTACGTTATATAGTAATAGTATATAGCGATATACGTTATATAGTAATAGTATATAACGTTATACGTTATATAGTAATAGAATATAACGTTATACGTTATATAGTAATATTATATAACGTTATGCGTTATATAGTAATAGTATATAACGTTATGCGTTATATAGTAATAGTATATAACGTTATGCGTTAGTACGTAATAATATACAACGTTATACGTGATATGGCAATACTATATAACGTTATACGTTATTACGTAATAGTATATAACGTTATACGTTATTACGTAATAGTATACAACGTTATACGTGATATGGTAAAACTATATAACGTTATACGTTAATACGTAATAGTATATATCGTTATACGTTATATAGTAATAGTATATAACGTTATACGTTATATAGTAATAGTATATAACGTTATACGTTATATAGTAATAGTATATAACGTTATACGTTAGTACGTAAAAATATACAACGTTATACGTGATATGGTAATACTATATAACGTTATACGCTATTACTTAATAGTATATAACGTTATACGTTAATACGTAATAGTATATATCGTTATACGTTATATAGTAATAGTATATAGCGATATACGTTATATAGTAATAGTATATAACGTTATACGTTATATAGTAATAGTATATAACGTTATACGTTATATAGTAATATTATATAACGTTATGCGTTATATAGTAATAGTATATAACGTTATACGTTATATAGTAATAGTATATAACGTTATACGTTATATACTATTACTATATAACGCATAACGTTATATAGTAATAGTATATAACGTTATACGTTATATAGTAATAGTATATAACGTTATGCGTTATATAGTAATAGTATATAACGTTATACGTTATATAGTAATAGTATATAACGTTATACGTTATATAGTAATAGTATATAACGATATACGTTATATAGTAATATTATATAACGTTATGCGTTATATAGTAATAGTATATAACGTTATACGTTATATAGTAATAGTATATAACGTTATACGTTATATAGTAATAGTATATAACGATATACGTTATATAGTAATAGTATATAACGTTATACGTTATATAGTAATAGTATATAACGATATACGTTATATAGTAATAGTATATAACGTTATACGTTATATAGTAATAGTATATAACGTTATACGTTATATAGTAATAGTATATAACGTTATACGTTAGTACGTAATAATATACAACGTTATACGTGATATGGTAATACTATATAACGTTATACGCTATTACGTAATAGTATATAACGTTATACGTTAATACGTAATAGTATATATCGTTGTAGGTTATATAGTAATAGTATATAGCGATATACGTTATATAGTAATAGTATATAACGTTATACGTTATATAGTAATAGTATATAACGTTATACGTTATATAGTAAAATTATATAACATTATGCGTTATATAGTAATAGTATATAACGTTATGCGTTATATAGTAATAGTATATAACGTTATGCGTTATATAGTAATAGTATAGAACGTTATACGATATAGTAATAGTACATAACGTTATACGTCATATAGTAATAGTATATAACGTTATACGTTAGTACGTAATAATATACAACGTTATACGTGATATGGCAATACTATATAACGTTATACGTTATTACGTAATAGTATATAACGTTATACGTTATTACGTAATAGTATACAACGTTATACGTGATATGGTAAAACTATATAACGTTATACGTGATATGGTAATACTATATAACGTTATACGTTAGTACGTAATAATATACAACGTTACACGTGATATGGTAATACTATATAACGTTATACGCTATTACGTAATAGTATATAACGTTATACGTTAATACGTAATAGTATATATCGTTATACGTTATATAGTAATAGTATATAACGTTATACGTTATATAGTAATAGTATATAACGTTATACGTTATATAGTAATGGTATATAATGTTATACGTTATATAGTAATAGTATATAACGTTATACGTTAATACGTAATAGTATATAACGTTATACGTTATATAGTAATAGTATATAACGTTATACGTTAGTACGTAATAATATACAACGTTATACGTGATATGGCAATACTATATAACGTATAACGTTATATAGTAATAGTATATAACGTTATACGTTATATAGTAATAGTATATAACGTTATACGTTATATAGTAATAGTATATAACGTTATACGTTATATAGTAATAGTATATAACGTTATACGTTATATAGTAATAGTATATAACGTTATACGATAGTACGTAATGGTATATAACGTTATACGTTATATAGTAATAGTATATAACGTTATACGTTAGTACGTAATAATATACAACGTTATACGTGATATGGCAATACTATATAACGTTATACGTTATATAGTAATAGTATATAACGTTATACGTTATATACTATTACTATCTAACGTTATACGTTAATACGTAATAGTATATATCGTTATACGTTATGTAGTAATAGTATATAACGTTATACGTTATATAGTAATAGTATATAACGTTATACGTTATATAGTAATAGTATATAACGTTATACGTTAGTACGTAATAATATACAACGTTATACGTGATATGGTAATACTATATAACGTTATACGCTATTACGTAATAGTATATAACGTTATACGTTAATACGTAATAGTATATATCGTTGTACGTTATATAGTAATAGTATATAGCGATATACGTTATATAGTAATAGTATATAACGTTATACGTTATATAGTAATAGTATATAACGTTATACGTTATATAGTAATATTATATAACGTTATGCGTTATATAGAAATAGTATATAACGTTATGCGTTATATAGTAATAGTATATAACGTTATGCGTTATATAGTAATAGTATAGAACGTTATACGATATAGTAATAGTACATAACGTTATACGTCATATAGTAATAGTATATAACGTTATACGTTAGTACGTAATAATATACAACGTTATACGTGATATGGCAATACTATATAACGTTATACGTTATTACGTAATAGTATATAACGTTATACGTTATTACGTAATAGTATACAACGTTATACGTGATATGGTAAAACTATATAACGTATAACGTTATATAGTAATAGTATATAACGTTATACGTTAGTACGTAATAATATACAACGTTATACGTGATATGGTAATACTATATAACGTTATACGCTATTACGTAATAGTATATAACGTTATACGTTAATACGTAATAGTATATATCGTTATACGTTATATAGTAATAGTATATAACGTTATACGTTATATAGTAATAGTATATAACGTTATACGTTATATAGTAATGGTATATAATGTTATACGTTATATAGTAATAGTATACAACGTTATACGTTAATACGTAATAGTATATAACGTTATACGTTATATAGTAATAGTATATAACGTTATACGTTAGTACGTAATAATATACAACGTTATACGTGATATGGCAATACTATATAACGTTATACGTTATATAGTAATAGTATATAACGTTATACGTTATATAGTAATAGTATATAACGTTATACGTTATATAGTAATAGTATATAACGTTATACGTTATATAGTAATAGTATATAACGTTATACGTTATATAGTAATAGTATATAACGTTATACGTTATATAGTAATAGTATATAACGTTATACGATAGTACGTAATGGTATATAACGTTATACGTGATATGGTAATACTATCTAACGTTATACGTTAATACGTAATAGTATATATCGTTATACGTTATGTAGTAATAGTATATAACGTTATACGTTATATAGTAATAGTATATAACGTTATACGTTATATAGTAATAGTATATAACGTTATACGTTAGTACGTAATAATATACAACGTTATACGTGATATGGTAATACTATATAACGTTATACGCTATTACGTATTAACGTATAACGTTATACGTTAATACGTAATAGTATATATCGTTATACGTTATATAGTAATAGTATATAGCGATATACGTTATATAGTAATAGTATATAACGTTATACGTTATTACGTAATAGTATACAACGTTATACGTGATATGGTAAAACTATATAACGTTATACGTTAATACGTAATAGTATATATCGTTATACGTTATATAGTAATAGTATATAACTTTATACGTTATATAGTAATAGTATATAACGTTATACGTTAGTACGTAATAATATATATCGTTATACGTTATATAGTAATAGTATATAACGTTATACGATAGTACGAAATAGTATATATCGTTATACGTTATATAGTAATAGTATATAACGTTATACGATAGTACGTAATAGTATATAACGTTATACGTGATATGGTAATACTATATAACGTTATACGCTATTACGTAATAGTATATGACGTTATACGTTAATACGTCATAGTATATATCGTTATACGTTAGATAGTAATAGTATATAACGTTATACGTTATATAGTAATAGTATATAACGTTATACGTTATATAGTAATAGTATATAACGTTATACGTTATATAGTAATAGTATATAACGTTATACGTTATATAGTAATAGTATATAACGTTATGCGTTATATAGTAATAGTATGTCGGAGATGCAGAGACATCGAACCTTTCTTTTGGAAGATTTCTCAATACTTGGGCTCGGGGTGACATAACTGGTCGCCGAACGTAGCCACGGTCACGGGATGAACGAAATGTTTTACAAAGGAGGTTCCAGTGTTAAGGGATACGCTGTATAAACAATGAAGCCTTGATCAGGAGCAATGCTGGTTTATGTGGAAATGCCTAGTTACGGCGCTTGGGAATTTGTTGATATTCCCGATCGATATGTATTTGATATATGTAACTGTATCTGTCTTTTATTTTGCAATCTCCTTGGAGAGTTTACTGTCATCGTCTTGGAGTCAGTCTTAGAGAAACCCTGTGCCTGAGTGAACGTGTCAGTGTGCTATCAAAAATATATTAAAACGTACAGAAAGTTTCCCGTTGACCGTGGATTCGTTACAGAAGCCAAGAATATTATTTAAAGCATTTGTTTACTTATTGTTTGTTATCTTAGTTAACCGATAAACTAATTATTTATCAAACTTTGTAAAGAAATATAATTTTATGTAAATACAACCTTTATTGAACATCATGATGGCAAATGCTAACGAAGAATCGTCTCGCGCTCGAAATCCAAACGACAATTCGACATATATAATAATTCGACATATATTCGACATATATTCGTTATACGTTATATAGTAATAGTATATAACGTTATGCGTTATATAGTAATAGTATATAACGTTATACGTTATATAGTAATAGTATATAACGTTATACGTTATATAGTAATGGTATATAATGTTATACGTTATATAGTAATAGTATATAACGTTATACGTTAATACGTAATAGTATATAACGTTATACGTTATATAGTAATAGTATATAACGTTATACGTTAGTACGTAATAATATACAACGTTATACGTGATATGGCAATACTATATAACGTTATAAGTTATATAGTAATAGTATATAACGTTATACGTTATATAGTAATAGTATATAACGTTATACGTTATATAGTAATAGTATATAACGTTATACGATAGTACGTAATGGTATATAACGTTATACGTGATATGGTAATACTATCTAACGTTATACGTTAATACGTAATAGTATATATCGTTATACGTTATGTAGTAATAGTATATAACGTTATACGTTATATAGTAATAGTATATAACGTTATACGTTATATAGTAATAGTATATAACGTTATACGTTATATAGTAATAGTATATAACGTTATACGTTAGTACGTAATAATATACAACGTTATACGTGATATGGTAATACTATATAACGTTATACGCTATTACGTAATAGTATATAACGTTATACGTTAATACGTAATAGTATATATCGTTGTACGTTATATAGTAATAGTATATAGCGATATACGTTATATAGTAATAGTATATAACGTTATACGTTATATAGTAATAGTATATAACGTTATACGTTATATAGTAATATTATATAACGTTATGCGTTATATAGTAATAGTATATAACGTTATGCGTTATATAGTAATAGTATATAACGTTATGCGTTATATAGTAATAGTATAGAACGTTATACGATATAGTAATAGTACATAACGTTATACGTCATATTGTAATAGTATATAACGTTATACGTTAGTACGTAATAATATACAACGTTATACGTGATATGGCAATACTATATAACGTTATACGTTATTACGTAATAGTATATAACGTTATACGTTATTACGTAATAGTATACAACGTTATACGTGATATGGTAAAACTATATAACGTTATACGTTATATAGTAATAGTATATAACGTTATACGTTAGTACGTAATAATATACAACGTTATACGTGATATGGTAATACTATATAACGTTATACGCTATTACGTAATAGTATATAACGTTATACGTTAATACGTAATAGTATATATCGTTATACGTTATATAGTAATAGTATATAACGTTATACGTTATATAGTAATAGTATATAACGTTATACGTTATATAGTAATGGTATATAATGTTATACGTTATATAGTAATAGTATATAACGTTATACGTTAATACGTAATAGTATATAACGTTATACGTTATATAGTAATAGTATATAACGTTATACGTTAGTACGTAATAATATACAACGTTATACGTGATATGGCAATACTATATAACGTATAACGTTATATAGTAATAGTATATAACGTTATACGTTATATAGTAATAGTATATAACGTTATACGTTATATAGTAATAGTATATAACGTTATACGTTATATAGTAATAGTATATAACGTTATACGTTATATAGTAATAGTATATAACGTTATACGATAGTACGTAATGGTATATAACGTTATACGTGATATGGTAATACTATCTAACGTTATACGTTAATACGTAATAGTATATATCGTTATACGTTATGTAGTAATAGTATATAACGTTATACGTTATATAGTAATAGTATATAACGTTATACGTTATATAGTAATAGTATATAACGTTATACGTTAGTACGTAATAATATACAACGTTATACGTGATATGGTAATACTATATAACGTTATACGCTATTACGTAATAATATATAACGTTATACGTTAATACGTAATAGTATATATCGTTATGCGTTATATAGTAATAGTATATAGCGATATACGTTATATAGTAATAGTATATAACGTTATACGTTATTACGTAATAGTATACAACGTTATACGTGATATGGTAAAACTATATAACGTTATACGTTAATACGTAATAGTATATATCGTTATACGTTATATAGTAATAGTATATAACTTTATACGTTATATAGTAATAGTATATAACGTTATACGTTAGTACGTAATAATATATATCGTTATACGTTATATAGTAATAGTATATAACGTTATACGATAGTACGAAATAGTATATATCGTTATACGTTATATAGTAATAGTATATAACGTTATACGATAGTACGTAATAGTATATAACGTTATACGTGATATGGTAATACTATATAACGTTATACGCTATTACGTAATAGTATATGACGTTATACGTTAATACGTCATAGTATATATCGTTATACGTTATATAGTAATAGTATATAACGTTATACGTTATATAGTAATAGTATATAACGTTATACGTTATATAGTAATAGTATATAACGTTATACGTTATATAGTAATAGTATATAACGTTATACGTTATATAGTAATAGTATATAACGTTATGCGTTATATAGTAATAGTATGTCGGAGATGCAGAGACATCGAACCTTTCTTTTGGAAGATTTCTCAATACTTGGGCTCGGGGTGACATAACTGGTCGCCGAACGTAGCCACGGTCACGGGATGAACGAAATGTTTTACAAAGGAGGTTCCAGTGTTAAGGGATACGCTGTATAAACAATGAAGCCTTGATCAGGAGCAATGCTGGTTTATGTGGAAATGCCTAGTTACGGCGCTTGGGAATTTGTTGATATTCCCGATCGATATGTATTTGATATATGTAACTGTATCTGTCTTTTATTTTGCAATCTCCTTGGAGAGTTTACTGTCATCGTCTTGGAGTCAGTCTTAGAGAAACCCTGTGCCTGAGTGAACGTGTCAGTGTGCTATCAAAAATATATTAAAACGTACAGAAAGTTTCCCGTTGACCGTGGATTCGTTACAGAAGCCAAGAATATTATTTAAAGCATTTGTTTACTTATTGTTTGTTATCTTAGTTAACCGATAAACTAATTATTTATCAAACTTTGTAAAGAAATATAATTTTATGTAAATACAACCTTTATTGAACATCATGATGGCAAATGCTAACGAAGAATCGTCTCGCGCTCGAAATCCAAACGACAATTCGACATATATAATAATTCGACATATATTCGACATATATTCGTTATACGTTATATAGTAATAGTATATAACGTTATGCGTTATATAGTAATAGTATATAACGTTATACGTTATATAGTAATAGTATATAACGTTATACGTTATATAGTAATGGTATATAATGTTATACGTTATATAGTAATAGTATATAACGTTATACGTTAATACGTAATAGTATATAACGTTATACGTTATATAGTAATAGTATATAACGTTATACGTTAGTACGTAATAATATACAACGTTATACGTGATATAGCAATACTATATAACGTTATAAGTTATATAGTAATAGTATATAACGTTATACGTTATATAGTAATAGTATATAACGTTATACGATAGTACGTAATGGTATATAACGTTATACGTGATATGGTAATACTATCTAACGTTATACGTTAATACGTAATAGTATATATCGTTATACGTTATGTAGTAATAGTATATAACGTTATACGTTATATAGTAATAGTATATAACGTTATACGTTATATAGTAATAGTATATAACGTTATACGTTATATAGTAATAGTATATAACGTTATACGTTAGTACGTAATAATATACAACGTTATACGTGATATGGTAATACTATATAACGTTATACGCTATTACGTAATAGTATATAACGTTATACGTTAATACGTAATAGTATATATCGTTATACGTTATATAGTAATAGTATATAGCGATATACGTTATATAGTAATAGTATATAACGTTATACGTTAGTACGTAATAATATACAACGTTATACGTTAGTACGTAATAATATACAACGTTATACGTGATATGGCAATACTATATAACGTTATACGTTATTACGTAACAGTATATAACGTTATACGTTATATAGTAATAGTATATAACGTTATACATTATATAGTAATAGTATATAACGTTATACGTTAGTACGTAATAATATACAACGTTATACGTTAGTACGTAATAATATACAACGTTATACGTGATATGGCAATACTATATAACGTTATACGTTATTACGTAACAGTATATAACGTTATACGTTATATAGTAATAGTATATAACGTTATACGTTATATAGTAATAGTATATAACGTTATACGTTATATAGTAATAGTATATAACGTTATACGTTAGTACGTAATAATATACAACGTTATACGTGATATGGTAATACTATATAACGTTATACGTTAATACGTAATAGTATATATCGTTATACGTTATATAGTAATAGTATATAACGTTATACGTTATATAGTAATAGTATATAACGTTATGCGTTATATAGTAATAGTATATAACGTTATACGTTAGTACGTAATAATATACAACGTTATACGTGATATGGTAATACTATATAACGTTATACGCTATTACGTAATAGTATATAACGTTATACGTTAATACGTAATAGTATATATCGTTGTACGTTATATAGTAATAGTATATAGCGATATACGTTATATAGTAATAGTATATAACGTTATACGTTATATAGTAATAGTATATAACGTTATACGTTATATAGTAATATTATATAACGTTATGCGTTATATAGTAATAGTATATAACGATATGCGTTATATAGTAATAGTATATAACGTTATGCGTTATATAGTAATAGTATAGAACGTTATACGATATAGTAATAGTACATAACGTTATACGTCATATAGTAATAGTATATAACGTTATACATTATATAGTAATAGTATATAACGTTATACGTTAGTACGTAATAATATACAACGTTATACGTTAGTACGTAATAATATACAACGTTATACGTGATATGGTAATACTATATAACGTTATACGCTATTACGTAATAGTATATAACGTTATACGTTAATACGTAATAGTATATATCGTTATACGTTATATAGTAATAGTATATAGCGATATACGTTATATAGTAATAGTATATAACGTTATACGTTAGTACGTAATAATATACAACGTTATACGTTAGTACGTAATAATATACAACGTTATACGTGATATGGCAATACTATATAACGTTATACGTTATTACGTAACAGTATATAACGTTATACGTTATATAGTAATAGTATATAACGTTATACATTATATAGTAATAGTATATAACGTTATACGTTAGTACGTAATAATATACAACGTTATACGTTAGTACGTAATAATATACAACGTTATACGTGATATGGCAATACTATATAACGTTATACGTTATTACGTAACAGTATATAACGTTATACGTTATATAGTAATAGTATATAACGTTATACGTTATATAGTAATAGTATATAACGTTATACGTTATATAGTAATAGTATATAACGTTATACGTTAGTACGTAATAATATACAACGTTATACGTGATATGGTAATACTATATAACGTTATACGTTAATACGTAATAGTATATATCGTTATACGTTATATAGTAATAGTATATAACGTTATACGTTATATAGTAATAGTATATAACGTTATGCGTTATATAGTAATAGTATATAACGTTATACGTTAGTACGTAATAATATACAACGTTATACGTGATATGGTAATACTATATAACGTTATACGCTATTACGTAATAGTATATAACGTTATACGTTAATACGTAATAGTATATATCGTTGTACGTTATATAGTAATAGTATATAGCGATATACGTTATATAGTAATAGTATATAACGTTATACGTTATATAGTAATAGTATATAACGTTATACGTTATATAGTAATATTATATAACGTTATGCGTTATATAGTAATAGTATATAACGATATGCGTTATATAGTAATAGTATATAACGTTATGCGTTATATAGTAATAGTATAGAACGTTATACGATATAGTAATAGTACATAACGTTATACGTCATATAGTAATAGTATATAACGTTATACGTTAGTACGTAATAATATACAACGTTATACGTGATATGGCAATACTATATAACGTTATACGTTATTACGTAATAGTATATAACGTTATACGTTATTACGTAATAGTATACAACGTTATACGTGATATGGTAAAACTATATAACGTTATACGTTATATAGTAATAGTATATAACGTTATACGTTAGTACGTAATAATATACAACGTTATACGTGATATGGTAATACTATATAACGTTATACGCTATTACGTAATAGTATATAACGTTATACGTTAATACGTAATAGTATATATCGTTATACGTTATATAGTAATAGTATATAACGTTATACGTTATATAGTAATAGTATATAACGTTATACGTTATATAGTAATGGTATATAATGTTATACGTTATATAGTAATAGTATATAACGTTATACGTTAATACGTAATAGTATATAACGTTATACGTTATATAGTAATAGTATATAACGTTATACGTTAGTACGTAATAATATACAACGTTATACGTGATATGGCAATACTATATAACGTTATACGTTATATAGTAATAGTATATAACGTTATACGTTATATAGTAATAGTATATAACGTTATACGTTATATAGTAATAGTATATAACGTTATACGTTATATAGTAATAGTATATAACGTTATACGTTATATAGTAATAGTATATAACGTTATACGATAGTACGTAATGGTATATAACGTTATACGTGATATGGTAATACTATCTAACGTTATACGTTAATACGTAATAGTATATATCGTTATACGTTATGTAGTAATAGTATATAACGTTATACGTTATATAGTAATAGTATATAACGTTATACGTTATATAGTAATAGTATATAACGTTATACGTTAGTACGTAATAATATACAACGTTATACGTGATATGGTAATACTATATAACGTTATACGCTCTTACGTAATAATATATAACGTTATACGTTAATACGTAATAGTATATATCGTTATACGTTATATAGTAATAGTATATAGCGATATACGTTATATAGTAATAGTATATAACGTTATACGTTATTACGTAATAGTATACAACGTTATACGTGATATGGTAAAACTATATAACGTTATACGTTAATACGTAATAGTATATATCGTTATACGTTATATAGTAATAGTATATAACTTTATACGTTATATAGTAATAGTATATAACGTTATACGTTAGTACGTAATAATATATATCGTTATACGTTATATAGTAATAGTATATAACGTTATACGATAGTACGAAATAGTATATATCGTTATACGTTATATAGTAATAGTATATAACGTTATACGATAGTACGTAATAGTATATAACGTTATACGTGATATGGTAATACTATATAACGTTATACGCTATTACGTAATAGTATATGACGTTATACGTTAATACGTCATAGTATATATCGTTATACGTTATATAGTAATAGTATATAACGTTATACGTTATATAGTAATAGTATATAACGTTATACGTTATATAGTAATAGTATATAACGTTATACGTTATATAGTAATAGTATATAACGTTATACGTTATATAGTAATAGTATATAACGTTATGCGTTATATAGTAATAGTATGTCGGAGATGCAGAGACATCGAACCTTTCTTTTGGAAGATTTCTCAATACTTGGGCTCGGGGTGACATAACTGGTCGCCGAACGTAGCCACGGTCACGGGATGAACGAAATGTTTTACAAAGGAGGTTCCAGTGTTAAGGGATACGCTGTATAAACAATGAAGCCTTGATCAGGAGCAATGCTGGTTTATGTGGAAATGCCTAGTTACGGCGCTTGGGAATTTGTTGATATTCCCGATCGATATGTATTTGATATATGTAACTGTATCTGTCTTTTATTTTGCAATCTCCTTGGAGAGTTTACTGTCATCGTCTTGGAGTCAGTCTTAGAGAAACCCTGTGCCTGAGTGAACGTGTCAGTGTGCTATCAAAAATATATTAAAACGTACAGAAAGTTTCCCGTTGACCGTGGATTCGTTACAGAAGCCAAGAATATTATTTAAAGCATTTGTTTACTTATTGTTTGTTATCTTAGTTAACCGATAAACTAATTATTTATCAAACTTTGTAAAGAAATATAATTTTATGTAAATACAACCTTTATTGAACATCATGATGGCAAATGCTAACGAAGAATCGTCTCGCGCTCGAAATCCAAACGACAATTCGACATATATAATAATTCGACATATATTCGACATATATTCGTTATACGTTATATAGTAATAGTATATAACGTTATGCGTTATATAGTAATAGTATATAACGTTATACGTTATATAGTAATAGTATATAACGTTATACGTTATATAGTAATGGTATATAATGTTATACGTTATATAGTAATAGTATATAACGTTATACGTTAATACGTAATAGTATATAACGTTATACGTTATATAGTAATAGTATATAACGTTATACGTTAGTACGTAATAATATACAACGTTATACGTGATATGGCAATACTATATAACGTTATAAGTTATATAGTAATAGTATATAACGTTATACGTTATATAGTAATAGTATATAACGTTATACGTTATATAGTAATAGTATATAACGTTATACGATAGTACGTAATGGTATATAACGTTATACGTGATATGGTAATACTATCTAACGTTATACGTTAATACGTAATAGTATATATCGTTATACGTTATGTAGTAATAGTATATAACGTTATACGTTATATAGTAATAGTATATAACGTTATACGTTATATAGTAATAGTATATAACGTTATACGTTATATAGTAATAGTATATAACGTTATACGTTAGTACGTAATAATATACAACGTTATACGTGATATGGTAATACTATATAACGTTATACGCTATTACGTAATAGTATATAACGTTATACGTTAATACGTAATAGTATATATCGTTATACGTTATATAGTAATAGTATATAGCGATATACGTTATATAGTAATAGTATATAACGTTATACGTTAGTACGTAATAATATACAACGTTATACGTTAGTACGTAATAATATACAACGTTATACGTGATATGGCAATACTATATAACGTTATACGTTATTACGTAAAAGTATATAACGTTATACGTTATATAGTAATAGTATATAACGTTATACATTATATAGTAATAGTATATAACGTTATACGTTAGTACGTAATAATATACAACGTTATACGTTAGTACGTAATAATATACAACGTTATACGTGATATGGCAATACTATATAACGTTATACGTTATTACGTAACAGTATATAACGTTATACGTTATATAGTAATAGTATATAACGTTATACGTTATATAGTAATAGTATATAACGTTATACGTTATATAGTAATAGTATATAACGTTATACGTTAGTACGTAATAATATACAACGTTATACGTGATATGGTAATACTATATAACGTTATACGTTAATACGTAATAGTATATATCGTTATACGTTATATAGTAATAGTATATAACGTTATACGTTATATAGTAATAGTATATAACGTTATACGTTATATAGTAATAGTATATAACGTTATACGTTAGTACGTAATAATATACAACGTTATACGTGATATGGTAATACTATATAACGTTATACGCTATTACGTAATAGTATATAACGTTATACGTTAATACGTAATAGTATATATCGTTGTACGTTATATAGTAATAGTATATAGCGATATACGTTATATAGTAATAGTATATAACGTTATACGTTATATAGTAATAGTATATAACGTTATACGTTATATAGTAATATTATATAACGTTATGCGTTATATAGTAATAGTATATAACGTTATGCGTTATATAGTAATAGTATATAACGTTATGCGTTATATAGTAATAGTATAGAACGTTATACGATATAGTAAGAGTACATAACGTTATACGTCATATAGTAATAGTATATAACGTTATACGTTAGTACGTAATAATATACAACGTTATACGTGATATGGCAATACTATATAACGTTATACGTTATTACGTAATAGTATATAACGTTATACGTTATTACGTAATAGTATACAACGTTATACGTGATATGGTAAAACTATATAACGTTATACGTTAATACGTAATAGTATATATCGTTATACGTTATATAGTAATAGTATATAACGTTATACGTTATATAGTAATAGTATATAACGTTATACGTTATATAGTAATAGTATATAACGTTATACGTTAGTACGTAATAATATACAACGTTATACGTGATATGGCAACACTATATAACGTTATACGTTATTACGTAACAGTATATAACGTTATACGTTATATAGTAATAGTATATAACGTTATACGTTATATAGTAATAGTATATAACGTTATACGTTATATAGTAATAGTATATAACGTTATACGTTATATAGTAATATTATATAACGTTATGCGTTATATAGTAATAGTATATAACGTTATACGTTATATAGTAATAGTATATAACGTTATACGTTATATAGTAATAGTATATAACGATATACGTTATATAGTAATAGTATATAACGTTATACGTTATATAGTAATAGTATATAACGATATACGTTATATAGTAATAAGATATAACGTAATACGTTATATAGTAATAGTATATAACGTTATACGTTAGTACGTAATAATATACAACGTTATACGTGATATGGCAACACTATATAACGTTATACGTTATTACGTAACAGTATATAACGTTATACGTTATATAGTAATAGTATATAACGTTATACGTTATATAGTAATAGTATATAACGTTATACGTTATATAGTAATAGTATATAACGTTATACGTTAGTACGTAATAATATACAACGTTATACGTGATATGGTAATACTATATAACGTTATACGTTAATACGTAATAGTATATATCGTTATACGTTATATAGTAATAGTATATAACGTTATACGTTATATAGTAATAGTATATAACGTTATACGTTATATAGTAATATTATATAACGTTATGCGTTATATAGTAATAGTATATAACGTTATGCGTTATATAGTAATAGTATATAACGTTGTGCGTTATATAGTAATAGTATATAACGTTATACGATAGTACGGAATAGTATATATCGTTATACGTTATATAGTAATAGTATATAACGTTATACGTTATATAGTAATATTATATAACGTTATACGTTATATAGTAATAGTATATAACGTTATACGTTATATAGTAATAGTATATAACGTTATACGTTAGTACGTAATAATATACAACGTTATACGTGATATGGTAATACTATATAACGTTATACGTTAATACGTAATAGTATATATCGTTATACGTTATATAGTAATAGTATATAACGTTATACGTTATATAGTAATAGTATATAACGTTATACGTTATATAGTAATAGTATATAACGTTATACGTTAGTACGTAATAATATACAACGTTATACGTGATATGGTAATACTATATAACGTTATACGCTATTACGTAATAGTATATAACGTTATACGTTAATACGTAATAGTATATATCGTTGTACGTTATATAGTAATAGTATATAGCGATATACGTTATATAGTAATAGTATATAACGTTATACGTTATATAGTAATAGTATATAACGTTATACGTTATATAGTAATATTATATAACGTTATGCGTTATATAGTAATAGTATATAACGTTATGCGTTATATAGTAATGGTATATAACGTTATGCGTTATATAGTAATAGTATAGAACGTTATACGTTATATAGTAATAGTATATAACGTTATACGTTATATAGTAATATTATATAACGTTATGCGTTATATAGTAATAGTACATAACGTTATACGTCATATAGTAATAGTATATAACGTTATACGTTAGTACGTAATAATATACAACGTTATACGTGATATGGCAATACTATATAACGTTATACGTTATTACGTAATAGTATATAACGTTATACGTTATTACGTAATAGTATACAACGTTATACGTGATATGGTAAAACTATATAACGTTATACGTTAATACGTAATAGTATATATCGTTATACGTTATATAGTAATAGTATATAACGTTATACGTTATATAGTAATAGTATATAACGTTATACGTTATATAGTAATAGTATATAACGTTATACGTTAGTACGTAAAAATATACAACGTTATACGTGATATGGTAATACTATATAACGTTATACGCTATTACTTAATAGTATATAACGTTATACGTTAATACGTAATAGTATATATCGTTATACGTTATATAGTAATAGTATATAGCGATATACGTTATATAGTAATAGTATATAACGTTATACGTTATATAGTAATATTATATAACGTTATGCGTTATATAGTAATAGTATATAACGTTATACGTTATATAGTAATAGTATATAACGTTATACGTTATATAGTAATAGTATATAACGATATACGTTATATAGTAATAGTATATAACGTTATACGTTATATAGTAATAGTATATAACGTTATACGTTATATAGTAATATTATATAACGCATAACGTTATATAATATTACTATATAACGTTATACGTTATATAGTAATAGTATATAACGTTATACGTTATATAGTAATAGTATATAACGTTATACGTTAGTACGTAATAATATACAACGTTATACGTGATATGGTAATACTATATAACGTTATACGCTATTACGTAATAGTATATAACGTTATACGTTAATACGTAATAGTTTATATCGTTGTACGTTATATAGTAATAGTATATAGCGATATACGTTATATAGTAATAGTATATAACGTTATACGTTATATAGTAATAGTATATAACGTTATACGTTATATAGTAATATTATATAACGTTATGCGTTATATAGTAATAGTATATAACGTTATGCGTTATATAGTAATAGTATATAACGTTATGCGTTATATAGTAATAGTATAGAACGTTATACGATATAGTAATAGTACATAACGTTATACGTCATATAGTAATAGTATATAACGTTATACGTTAGTACGTAATAATATACAACGTTATACGTGATATGGCAATACTATATAACGTTATACGTTATACGTTATTACGTAATAGTATACAACGTTATACGTGATATGGTAAAACTATATAACGTTATACGTTATATAGTAATAGTATATAACGTTATACGTTAGTACGTAATAATATACAACGTTATACGTGATATGGTAATACTATATAACGTTATACGCTATTACGTAATAGTATATAACGTTATACGTTAATACGTAATAGTATATATCGTTATACGTTATATAGTAATAGTATATAACGTTATACGTTATATAGTAATAGTATATAACGTTATACGTTATATAGTAATGGTATATAATGTTATACGTTATATAGTAATAGTATATAACGATATACGTTAATACGTAATAGTATATAACGTTATACGTTATATAGTAATAGTATATAACGTTATACGTTAGTACGTAATAATATACAACGTTATACGTGATATGGCAATACTATATAACGTTATACGTTATATAGTAATAGTATATAACGTTATACGTTATATAGTAATAGTATATAACGTTATACGTTATATAGTAATAGTATATAACGTTATACGATAGTACGTAATGGTATATAACGTTATACGTGATATGGTAATACTATCTAACGTTATACGTTAATACGTAATAGTATATATCGTTATACGTTATGTAGTAATAGTATATAACGTTATACGTTATATAGTAATAGTATATAACGTTATACGTTATATAGTAATAGTATATAACGTTATACGATAGTACGTAATGGTATATAACGTTATACGTGATATGGTAATACTATCTAACGTTATACGTTAATACGTAATAGTATATATCGTTATACGTTATGTAGTAATAGTATATAACGTTATACGTTATATAGTAATATTATATAACGTTATGCGTTATATAGTAATAGTATATAACGTTATGCGTTATATAGTAATAGTATATAACGTTATGCGTTATATAGTAATAGTATAGAACGTTATACGATATAGTAATAGTACATAACGTTATACGTCATATAGTAATAGTATATAACGTTATACGTTAGTACGTAATAATATACAACGTTAAACGTGATATGGCAATACTATATAACGTTATACGTTATTACGTAATAGTATATAACGTTATACGTTATTACGTAATAGTATACAACGTTATACGTGATATGGTAAAACTATATAACGTTATACGTTAATACGTAATAGTATATATCGTTATACGTTATATAGTAATAGTATATAACGTTATACGTTATATAGTAATAGTATATAACGTTATACGTTATATAGTAATAGTATATAACGTTATACGTTAGTACGTAAAAATATACAACGTTATACGTGATATGGTAATACTATATAACGTTATACGCTATTACTTAATAGTATATAACGTTATACGTTAATACGTAATAGTATATATCGTTATACGTTATATAGTAATAGTATATAGCGATATACGTTATATAGTAATAGTATATAACGTTATACGTTATATAGTAATATTATATAACGTTATGCGTTATATAGTAATAGTATATAACGTTATACGTTATATAGTAATAGTATATAACGTTATACGTTATATAGTAATAGTATATAACGATATACGTTATATAGTAATAGTATATAACGTTATACGTTAGTACGTAATAATATACAACGTTATACGTGATATGGTAATACTATATAACGTTATACGCTATTACGTAATAGTATATAACGTTATACGTTAATACGTAATAGTATATATCGTTGTACGTTATATAGTAATAGTATATAGCGATATACGTTATATAGTAATAGTATATAACGTTATACGTTATATAGTAATAGTATATAACGTTATACGTTATATAGTAATATTATATAACGTTATGCGTTATATAGTAATAGTATATAACGTTATGCGTTATATAGTAATAGTATATAACGTTATGCGTTATATAGTAATAGTATAGAACGTTATACGTTATATAGTAATAGTATATAACGTTATACGTTATATAGTAATATTATATAACGTTATGCGTTATATAGTAATAGTACATAACGTTATACGTCATATAGTAATAGTATATAACGTTATACGTTAGTACGTAATAATATACAACGTTATACGTGATATGGCAATACTATATAACGTTATACGTTATTACGTAATAGTATATAACGTTATACGTTATTACGTAATAGTATACAACGTTATACGTGATATGGTAAAACTATATAACGTTATACGTTAATACGTAATAGTATATATCGTTATACGTTATATAGTAATAGTATATAACGTTATACGTTATATAGTAATAGTATATAACGTTATACGTTATATAGTAATAGTATATAACGTTATACGTTAGTACGTAAAAATATACAACGTTATACGTGATATGGTAATACTATATAACGTTATACGCTATTACTTAATAGTATATAACGTTATACGTTAATACGTAATAGTATATATCGTTATACGTTATATAGTAATAGTATATAGCGATATACGTTATATAGTAATAGTATATAACGTTATACGTTATATAGTAATATTATATAACGTTATGCGTTATATAGTAATAGTATATAACGTTATACGTTATATAGTAATAGTATATAACGTTATACGTTATATACTATTACTATATAACGCATAACGTTATATAGTAATAGTATATAACGTTATACGTTATATAGTAATAGTATATAACGTTATACGTTATATAGTAATAGTATATAACGATATACGTTATATAGTAATAGTATATAACGTTATACGTTATATAGTAATAGTATATAACGTTATACGTTATATAGTAATAGTATATAACGTTATACGTTAGTACGTAATAATATACAACGTTATACGTGATATGGTAATACTATATAACGTTATACGCTATTACGTAATAGTATATAACGTTATACGTTAATACGTAATAGTTTATATCGTTGTACGTTATATAGTAATAGTATATAGCGATATACGTTATATAGTAATAGTATATAACGTTATACGTTATATAGTAATAGTATATAACGTTATACGTTATATAGTAATATTATATAACGTTATGCGTTATATAGTAATAGTATATAACGTTATGCGTTATATAGTAATAGTATATAACGTTATGCGTTATATAGTAATAGTATAGAACGTTATACGATATAGTAATAGTATATAACGTTATACGTTATATAGTAATAGTATGTAACGTTATACGTTAGTACGTAATAATATACAACGTTATACGTGATATGGCAATACTATATAACGTTATACGTTATACGTTATTACGTAATAGTATACAACGTTATACGTGATATGGTAAAACTATATAACGTATAACGTTATATAGTAATAGTATATAACGTTATACGTTAGTACGTAATAATATACAACGTTATACGTGATATGGTAATACTATATAACGTTATACGCTATTACGTAATAGTATATAACGTTATACGTTAATACGTAATAGTATATATCGTTATACGTTATATAGTAATAGTATATAACGTTATACGTTATATAGTAATAGTATATAACGTTATACGTTATATAGTAATGGTATATAATGTTATACGTTATATAGTAATAGTATATAACGATATACGTTAATACGTAATAGTATATAACGTTATACGTTATATAGTAATAGTATATAACGTTATACGTTAGTACGTAATAATATACAACGTTATACGTGATATGGCAATACTATATAACGTTATACGTTATATAGTAATAGTATATAACGTTATACGTTATATAGTAATAGTATATAACGTTATACGATAGTACGTAATGGTATATAACGTTATACGTGATATGGTAATACTATCTAACGTTATACGTTAATACGTAATAGTATATATCGTTATACGTTATGTAGTAATAGTATATAACGTTATACGTTATATAGTAATAGTATATAACGTTATACGTTATATAGTAATAGTATATAACGTTATACGATAGTACGTAATGGTATATAACGTTATACGTGATATGGTAATACTATCTAACGTTATACGTTAATACGTAATAGTATATATCGTTATACGTTATGTAGTAATAGTATATAACGTTATACGTTATATAGTAATATTATATAACGTTATGCGTTATATAGTAATAGTATATAACGTTATGCGTTATATAGTAATAGTATATAACGTTATGCGTTATATAGTAATAGTATAGAACGTTATACGATATAGTAATAGTACATAACGTTATACGTCATATAGTAATAGTATATAACGTTATACGTTAGTACGTAATAATATACAACGTTAAACGTGATATGGCAATACTATATAACGTTATACGTTATTACGTAATAGTATATAACGTTATACGTTATTACGTAATAGTATACAACGTTATACGTGATATGGTAAAACTATATAACGTTATACGTTAATACGTAATAGTATATATCGTTATACGTTATATAGTAATAGTATATAACGTTATACGTTATATAGTAATAGTATATAACGTTATACGTTATATAGTAATAGTATATAACGTTATACGTTAGTACGTAAAAATATACAACGTTATACGTGATATGGTAATACTATATAACGTTATACGCTATTACTTAATAGTATATAACGTTATACGTTAATACGTAATAGTATATATCGTTATACGTTATATAGTAATAGTATATAGCGATATACGTTATATAGTAATAGTATATAACGTTATACGTTATATAGTAATATTATATAACGTTATGCGTTATATAGTAATAGTATATAACGTTATACGTTATATAGTAATAGTATATAACGTTATACGTTATATAGTAATAGTATATAACGATATACGTTATATAGTAATAGTATATAACGTTATACGTTATATAGTAATAGTATATAACGATATACGTTATATAGTAATAGTATATAACGTTATACGTTATATAGTAATAGTATATAACGTTATACGTTATATAGTAATAGTATATAACGTTATACGTTAGTACGTAATAATATACAACGTTATACGTGATATGGTAATACTATATAACGTTATACGCTATTACGTAATAGTATATAACGTTATACGTTAATACGTAATAGTTTATATCGTTGTACGTTATATAGTAATAGTATATAGCGATATACGTTATATAGTAATAGTATATAACGTTATACGTTATATAGTAATAGTATATAACGTTATACGTTATATAGTAATATTATATAACGTTATGCGTTATATAGTAATAGTATATAACGTTATGCGTTATATAGTAATATTATATAACGTTATGCGTTATATAGTAATAGTATAGAACGTTATACGATATAGTAATAGTACATAACGTTATACGTCATATAGTAATAGTATATAACGTTATACGTTAGTACGTAATAATATACAACGTTATACGTGATATGGCAATACTATATAACGTTATACGTTATACGTTATTACGTAATAGTATACAACGTTATACGTGATATGGTAAAACTATATAACGTTATACGTTATATAGTAATAGTATATAACGTTATACGTTAGTACGTAATAATATACAACGTTATACGTGATATGGTAATACTATATAACGTTATACGCTATTACGTAATAGTATATAACGTTATACGCTAATACGTAATAGTATATATCGTTATACGTTATATAGTAATAGTATATAACGTTATACGTTATATAGTAATAGTATATAACGTTATACGTTATATAGTAATGGTATATAATGTTATACGTTATATAGTAATAGTATATAACGATATACGTTAATACGTAATAGTATATAACGTTATACGTTATATAGTAATAGTATATAACGTTATACGATAGTACGTAATGGTATATAACGTTATACGTGATATGGTAATACTATCTAACGTTATACGTTAATACGTAATAGTATATATCGTTATACGTTATGTAGTAATAGTATATAACGTTATACGTTATATAGTAATAGTATATAACGTTATACGTTATATAGTAATAGTATATAACGTTATACGTTAGTACGTAATAATATACAACGTTATACGTGATATGGTAATACTATATAACGTTATACGCTATTACGTATTAACGTATAACGTTATACGTTAATACGTAATAGTATATATCGTTATACGTTATATAGTAATAGTATATAGCGATATACGTTATATAGTAATAGTATATAACGTTATACGTTATTACGTAATAGTATACAACGTTATACGTGATATGGTAAAACTATATAACGTTATACGTTAATACGTAATAGTATATATCGTTATACGTTATATAGTAATAGTATATAACTTTATACGTTATATAGTAATAGTATATAACGTTATACGTTAGTACGTAATAATATATATCGTTATACGTTATATAGTAATAGTATATAACGTTATACGATAGTACGAAATAGTATATATCGTTATACGTTATATAGTAATAGTATATAACGTTATACGATAGTACGTAATAGTATATAACGTTATACGTGATATGGTAATACTATATAACGTTATACGCTATTACGTAATAGTATATGACGTTATACGTTAATACGTCATAGTATATATCGTTATACGTTATATAGTAATAGTATATAACGTTATACGTTATATAGTAATAGTATATAACGTTATACGTTATATAGTAATAGTATATAACGTTATACGTTATATAGTAATAGTATATAACGTTATACGTTATATAGTAATAGTATATAACGTTATGCGTTATATAGTAATAGTATGTCGGAGATGCAGAGACATCGAACCTTTCTTTTGGAAGATTTCTCAATACTTGGGCTCGGGGTGACATAACTGGTCGCCGAACGTAGCCACGGTCACGGGATGAACGAAATGTTTTACAAAGGAGGTTCCAGTGTTAAGGGATACGCTGTATAAACAATGAAGCCTTGATCAGGAGCAATGCTGGTTTATGTGGAAATGCCTAGTTACGGCGCTTGGGAATTTGTTGATATTCCCGATCGATATGTATTTGATATATGTAACTGTATCTGTCTTTTATTTTGCAATCTCCTTGGAGAGTTTACTGTCATCGTCTTGGAGTCAGTCTTAGAGAAACCCTGTGCCTGAGTGAACGTGTCAGTGTGCTATCAAAAATATATTAAAACGTACAGAAAGTTTCCCGTTGACCGTGGATTCGTTACAGAAGCCAAGAATATTATTTAAAGCATTTGTTTACTTATTGTTTGTTATCTTAGTTAACCGATAAACTAATTATTTATCAAACTTTGTAAAGAAATATAATTTTATGTAAATACAACCTTTATTGAACATCATGATGGCAAATGCTAACGAAGAATCGTCTCGCGCTCGAAATCCAAACGACAATTCGACATATATAATAATTCGACATATATTCGACATATATTCGTTATACGTTATATACTATTACTATATAACGTTATGCGTTATATAGTAATAGTATATAACGTTATACGTTATATAGTAATAGTATATAACGTTATACGTTATATGGTAATGGTATATAATGTTATACGTTATATAGTAATAGTATATAACGTTATACGTTAATACGTAATAGTATATAACGTTATACGTTATATAGTAATAGTATATAACGTTATACGTTAGTACGTAATAATATACAACGTTATACGTGATATGGCAATACTATATAACGTTATACGTTATATAGTAATAGTATATAACGTTATACGTTATATAGTAATAGTATATAACGTTATACGTTATATAGTAATAGTATATAACGTTATACGATAGTACGTAATGGTATATAACGTTATACGTGATATGGTAATACTATCTAACGTTATACGTTAATACGTAATAGTATATATCGTTATACGTTATGTAGTAATAGTATATAACGTTATACGTTATATAGTAATAGTATATAACGTTATACGTTATATAGTAATAGTATATAACGTTATACGTTATATAGTAATAGTATATAACGTTATACGTTAGTACGTAATAATATACAACGTTATACGTGATATGGTAATACTATATAACGTTATACGCTATTACGTAATAGTATATAACGTTATACGTTAATACGTAATAGTATATATCGTTATACGTTATATAGTAATAGTATATAGCGATATACGTTATATAGTAATAGTATATAACGTTATACGTTAGTACGTAATAATATACAACGTTATACGTTAGTACGTAATAATATACAACGTTATACGTGATATGGCAATACTATATAACGTTATACGTTATTACGTAACAGTATATAACGTTATACGTTATATAGTAATAGTATATAACGTTATACATTATATAGAAATAGTATATAACGTTATACGTTAGTACGTAATAATATACAACGTTATACGTTAGTACGTAATAATATACAACGTTATACGTGATATGGCAATACTATATAACGTTATACGTTATTACGTAACAGTATATAACGTTATACGTTATATAGTAATAGTATATAACGTTATACGTTATATAGTAATAGTATATAACGTTATACGTTATATAGTAATAGTATATAACGTTATACGTTATATAGTAATAGTATATAACGTTATACGTTAGTACGTAATAATATACAACGTTATACGTGATATGGTAATACTATATAACGTTATACGTTAATACGTAATAGTATATATCGTTATACGTTATATAGTAATAGTATATAACGTTATACGTTATATAGTAATAGTATATAACGTTATACGTTATATAGTAATAGTATATAACGTTATACGTTAGTACGTAATAATATACAACGTTATACGTGATATGGTAATACTATATAACGTTATACGCTATTACGTAATAGTATATAACGTTATACGTTAATACGTAATAGTATATATCGTTGTACGTTATATAGTAATAGTATATAGCGATATACGTTATATAGTAATAGTATATAACGTTATACGTTATATAGTAATAGTATATAACGTTATACGTTATATAGTAATATTATATAACGGTATGCGTTATATAGTAATAGTATATAACGTTATGCGTTATATAGTAATAGTATATAACGTTATGCGTTATATAGTAATAGTATAGAACGTTATACGATATAGTAATAGTACATAACGTTATACGTCATATAGTAATAGTATATAACGTTATACGTTAGTACGTAATAATATACAACGTTATACGTGATATGGCAATACTATATAACGTTATACGTTATTACGTAATAGTATATAACGTTATACGTTATTACGTAATAGTATACAACGTTATACGTGATATGGTAAAACTATATAACGTTATACGTTAATACGTAATAGTATATATCGTTATACGTTATATAGTAATAGTATATAACGTTATACGTTATATAGTAATAGTATATAACGTTATACGTTATATAGTAATAGTATATAACGTTATACGTTAGTACGTAATAATATACAACGTTATACGTGATATGGTAATACTATATAACGTTATACGCTATTACTTAATAGTATATAACGTTATACGTTAATACGTAATAGTATATATCGTTATACGTTATATAGTAATAGTATATAGCGATATACGTTATATAGTAATAGTATATAACGTTATACGTTATATAGTAATAGTATATAACGTTATACGTTATATAGTAATATTATATAACGTTATGCGTTATATAGTAATAGTATATAACGTTATACGTTATATAGTAATAGTATATAACGTTATACGTTATATAGTAATAGTATATAACGATATACGTTATATAGTAATAGTATATATCGTTATACGTTATATAGTAATAGTATATAACGTTATACGTTATATAGTAATAGTATATAACGTTATACGTTATATAGTAATGGTATATAATGTTATACGTTATATAGTAATAGTATATAACGATATACGTTAATACGTAATAGTATATAACGTTATACGTTATATAGTAATAGTATATAACGTTATACGATAGTACGTAATGGTATATAACGTTATACGTGATATGGTAATACTATCTAACGTTATACGTTAATACGTAATAGTATATATCGTTATACGTTATGTAGTAATAGTATATAACGTTATACGTTATATAGTAATAGTATATAACGTTATACGTTATATAGTAATAGTATATAACGTTATACGTTAGTACGTAATAATATACAACGTTATACGTGATATGGTAATACTATATAACGTTATACGCTATTACGTATTAACGTATAACGTTATACGTTAATACGTAATAGTATATATCGTTATACGTTATATAGTAATAGTATATAGCGATATACGTTATATAGTAATAGTATATAACGTTATACGTTATTACGTAATAGTATACAACGTTATACGTGATATGGTAAAACTATATAACGTTATACGTTAATACGTAATAGTATATATCGTTATACGTTATATAGTAATAGTATATAACTTTATACGTTATATAGTAATAGTATATAACGTTATACGTTAGTACGTAATAATATATATCGTTATACGTTATATAGTAATAGTATATAACGTTATACGATAGTACGAAATAGTATATATCGTTATACGTTATATAGTAATAGTATATAACGTTATACGATAGTACGTAATAGTATATAACGTTATACGTTATATGGTAATACTATATAACGTTATACGCTATTACGTAATAGTATATGACGTTATACGTTAATACGTAATAGTATATATCGTTATACGTTATATAGTAATAGTATATAACGTTATACGTTATATAGTAATAGTATATAACGTTATACGTTATATAGTAATAGTATATAACGTTATACGTTATATAGTAATAGTATATAACGTTATACGTTATATAGTAATAGTATATAACGTTATGCGTTATATAGTAATAGTATGTCGGAGATGCAGAGACATCGAACCTTTCTTTTGGAAGATTTCTCAATACTTGGGCTCGGGGTGACATAACTGGTCGCCGAACGTAGCCACGGTCACGGGATGAACGAAATGTTTTACAAAGGAGGTTCCAGTGTTAAGGGATACGCTGTATAAACAATGAAGCCTTGATCAGGAGCAATGCTGGTTTATGTGGAAATGCCTAGTTACGGCGCTTGGGAATTTGTTGATATTCCCGATCGATATGTATTTGATATATGTAACTGTATCTGTCTTTTATTTTGCAATCTCCTTGGAGAGTTTACTGTCATCGTCTTGGAGTCAGTCTTAGAGAAACCCTGTGCCTGAGTGAACGTGTCAGTGTGCTATCAAAAATATATTAAAACGTACAGAAAGTTTCCCGTTGACCGTGGATTCGTTACAGAAGCCAAGAATATTATTTAAAGCATTTGTTTACTTATTGTTTGTTATCTTAGTTAACCGATAAACTAATTATTTATCAAACTTTGTAAAGAAATATAATTTTATGTAAATACAACCTTTATTGAACATCATGATGGCAAATGCTAACGAAGAATCGTCTCGCGCTCGAAATCCAAACGACAATTCGACATATATAATAATTCGACATATATTCGACATATATTCGTTATACGTTATATACTATTACTATATAACGTTATGCGTTATATAGTAATAGTATATAACGTTATACGTTATATAGTAATAGTATATAACGTTATACGTTATATGGTAATGGTATATAATGTTATACGTTATATAGTAATAGTATATAACGTTATACGTTAATACGTAATAGTATATAACGTTATACGTTATATAGTAATAGTATATAACGTTATACGTTAGTACGTAATAATATACAACGTTATACGTGATATGGCAATACTATATAACGTTATACGTTATATAGTAATAGTATATAACGTTATACGTTATATAGTAATAGTATATAACGTTATACGTTATATAGTAATAGTATATAACGTTATACGATAGTACGTAATGGTATATAACGTTATACGTGATATGGTAATACTATCTAACGTTATACGTTAATACGGAATAGTATATATCGTTATACGTTATGTAGTAATAGTATATAACGTTATACGTTATATAGTAATAGTATATAACGTTATACGTTATATAGTAATAGTATATAACGTTATACGTTATATAGTAATAGTATATAACGTTATACGTTAGTACGTAATAATATACAACGTTATACGTGATATGGTAATACTATATAACGTTATACGCTATTACGTAATAGTATATAACGTTATACGTTAATACGTAATAGTATATATCGTTATACGTTATATAGTAATAGTATATAGCGATATACGTTATATAGTAATAGTATATAACGTTATACGTTAGTACGTAATAATATACAACGTTATACGTTAGTACGTAATAATATACAACGTTATACGTGATATGGCAATACTATATAACGTTATACGTTATTACGTAACAGTATATAACGTTATACGTTATATAGTAATAGTATATAACGTTATACATTATATAGTAATAGTATATAACGTTATACGTTAGTACGTAATAATATACAACGTTATACGTTAGTACGTAATAATATACAACGTTATACGTGATATGGCAATACTATATAACGTTATACGTTATTACGTAACAGTATATAACGTTATACGTTATATAGTAATAGTATATAACGTTATACGTTATATAGTAATAGTATATAACGTTATACGTTATATAGTAATAGTATATAACGTTATACGTTAGTACGTAATAATATACAACGTTATACGTGATATGGTAATACTATATAACGTTATACGTTAATACGTAATAGTATATATCGTTATACGTTATATAGTAATAGTATATAACGTTATACGTTATATAGTAATAGTATATAACGTTATACGTTATATAGTAATAGTATATAACGTTATACGTTAGTACGTAATAATATACAACGTTATACGTGATATGGTAATACTATATAACGTTATACGCTATTACGTAATAGTATATAACGTTATACGTTAATACGTAATAGTATATATCGTTGTACGTTATATAGTAATAGTATATAGCGATATACGTTATATAGTAATAGTATATAACGTTATACGTTATATAGTAATAGTATATAACGTTATACGTTATATAGTAATATTATATAACGGTATGCGTTATATAGTAATAGTATATAACGTTATGCGTTATATAGTAATAGTATATAACGTTATGCGTTATATAGTAATAGTATAGAACGTTATACGATATAGTAATAGTACATAACGTTATACGTCATATAGTAATAGTATATAACGTTATACGTTAGTACGTAATAATATACAACGTTATACGTGATATGGCAATACTATATAACGTTATACGTTATTACGTAATAGTATATAACGTTATACGTTATTACGTAATAGTATACAACGTTATACGTGATATGGTAAAACTATATAACGTTATACGTTAATACGTAATAGTATATATCGTTATACGTTATATAGTAATAGTATATAACGTTATACGTTATATAGTAATAGTATATAACGTTATACGTTATATAGTAATAGTATATAACGTTATACGTTAGTACGTAATAATATACAACGTTATACGTGATATGGTAATACTATATAACGTTATACGCTATTACTTAATAGTATATAACGTTATACGTTAATACGTAATAGTATATATCGTTATACGTTATATAGTAATAGTATATAGCGATATACGTTATATAGTAATAGTATATAACGTTATACGTTATATAGTAATAGTATATAACGTTATACGTTATATAGTAATATTATATAACGTTATGCGTTATATAGTAATAGTATATAACGTTATACGTTATATAGTAATAGTATATAACGTTATACGTTATATAGTAATAGTATATAACGATATACGTTATATAGTAATAGTATATAACGTTATACGTTATATAGTAATAGTATATAACGATATACGTTATATAGTAATAGTATATAACGTTATACGTTATATAGTAATAGTATATAACGTTATACGTTAGTACGTAATAATATACAACGTTATACGTGATATGGCAACACTATATAACGTTATACGTTATTACGTAACAGTATATAACGTTATACGTTATATAGTAATAGTATATAACGTTATACGTTATATAGTAATAGTATATAACGTTATACGTTATATAGTAATAGTATATAACGTTATACGTTAGTACGTAATAATATACAACGTTATACGTGATATGGTAATACTATATAACGTTATACGTTAATACGTAATAGTATATATCGTTATACGTTATATAGTAATAGTATATAACGTTATACGTTATATAGTAATAGTATATAACGTTATACGTTATATAGTAATAGGATATAACGTTATACGTTAGTACGTAATAATATACAACGTTATACGTGATATGGTAATACTATATAACGTTATACGCTATTACGTAATAGTATATAACGTTATACGTTAATACGTAATAGTATATATCGTTATACGTTATATAGTAATAGTATATAGCGATATACGTTATATACTAATAGTATATAACGTTATACGTTATATAGTAATAGTATATAACGTTATACGTTATATAGTAATATTATATAACGTTATGCGTTATATAGCAATAGTATATAACGTTATGCGTTATATAGTAATAGTATATAACGTTATGCGTTATATAGTAATAGTATATAGCGTTATACGATAGTACGGAATAGTATATATCGTTATACGTTATATAGTAATAGTATATAACGTTATACGTTATATAGTAATAGTATATAACGTTATACGTTATATAGTAATAGTATATAACGTTATACGTTATATAGTAATAGTATATAACTTTATACGTTATATAGTAATAGTATATAACGTTATACGTTAGTACGTAATAATATATATCGTTATACGTTATATAGTAATAGTATGTAACGTTATACGATAGTACGTAATAGTATATATCGTTATACGTTATATAGTAATAGCATATAACGTTATACGTTAGTACGTAATAATATACAACGTTATATGTGATATGGTAATACTATATAACGTTATACGCTATTACGTAATATTATATAACGTTATACGTTAATACGGAATAGTATATATCGTTATACGTTATATAGTAATAGTATATAACGTTATACGTTATATAGTAATAGCATATAACGTTATACGTTATATAGTAATAGTATATAACGTTATACGTTATATAGTATAAGTATATAACGTTATACGTTATATAGTAATAGTATATAACGTTATACGTTATATAGTAATAGTATATAACGTTATACGTTATATAGTAATAGTATATAACGTTATACGTTAGTACGTAATAATATACAACGTTATACGTGATATGGTAATACTATATAACGTTATACGTTAATACGTAATAGTATATATCGTTATACGTTATATAGTAATAGTATATAACGTTATACGTTATATAGTAATATTATATAACGTTATGCGTTATATAGTAATAGTATATAACGTTATACGTTATATAGTAATAGTATATAACGTTATGCGTTATATAGTAATAGTAGCTAACGTTATACGATAGTACGGAATAGTATATATCGTTATACGTTATATAGTAATAGTATATAACGTTATACGTTATATAGTAATAGTATATAACGTTATATGTTATATAGTAATAGTATATAACGTTATACGTTATATAGTAATAGTATATAACGTTATACGTTAGTACGTAATAATATACAACGTTATACGTGATATGGTAATACTATATAACGTTATACGTTAATACGTAATAGTATATATCGTTATACGTTATATAGTAATAGTATATAACGTTATACGTTATATAGTAATAGTATATAACGTTATACGATAGTACGTAATAGTATATAACGTTATTCGTGATATGGTAATACTATATAACGTTATACGCTATTACGTAATAGTATATAACGTTATACGTTAATACGTCATAGTATATATCGTTATACGTTATATAGTAATAGTATATAACGTTATACGTTATATAGTAATATTATATAACGTTATACGTTATATAGTAATAGTATATAACGTTATACGTTATATAGTAATATTATATAACGTTATGCGTTATATAGTAATAGTATATAACGTTATACGTTATATAGTAATAGTATATAACGTTATACGTTATATAGTAATAGTATATAACGTTATACGTTAGTACGTAATAATATACAACGTTATACGTGATATGGCAATACTATATAACGTTATACGTTATTACGTAATAGTATATAACGTTATACGTTATTACGTAATAGTATACAACGTTATACGTGATATGGTAAAACTATATAACGTTATACGTTAATACGTAATAGTATATATCGTTATACGTTATATAGTAATAGTATATAACTTTATACGTTATATAGTAATAGCATATAACGTTATACGTTAGTACGTAATAATATATATCGTTATACGTTATATAGTAATAGTATATAACGTTATACGATAGTACGAAATAGTATATATCGTTATACGTTATATAGTAAGAGTATATAACGTTATACGTTAGTACGTAATAATATACAACGTTATACGTGATATGGTAATACTATATAACCTTATACGCTATTACGTAATAGTATATAACGTTATACGTTAATACGGAATAGTATATATCGTTATACGTTATATAGTAAAAGTATATAACGTTATACGTTATATAGTAATAGTATATAACGTTATACGTTATATAGTAATAGTATATAACGTTATACGTTATATAGTAATAGTATATAACGTTATACGTTATATAGTAATAGTATATAACGTTATGCGTTATATAGTAATAGTATGTCGGAGATGCAGAGACATCGAGCCTTTCTTTTGGAAGATTTCTCAATACTTGGGCTCGGGGTGACATCACTGGTCGCCGAACGTAGCCACGGTCACGGGATGAACGAAATGTTTTACAAAGGAGGTTCCAGTGTTAAGGGATACGCTGTATAAACAATGAAGCCTTGATCAGGAGCAATGCTGGTTTATGTGGAAATGCCTAGTTACGGCGCTTGGGAATTTGTTGATATTCCCGATCGATATGTATTTGATATATGTAACTGTATCTGTCTTTTATTTTGCAATCTCCTTGGAGAGTTTACTGTCATCGTCTTGGAGTCAGTCTTAGAGAAACCCTGTGCCAGAGTGAACGTGTCAGTGTGCTATCAAAAATATATTAAAACGTACAGAAAGTTTCCCGTTGACCGTGGATTCGTTACAGAACCCAAGAATATTATTTAAAGCATTTGTTTACTTATTGTTTGTTATCTTAGTTAACCGATAAACTAATTATTTATCAAACTTTGTAAAGAAATATAATTTTATGTAAATACAACCTTTATTGAACATCATGATGGCAAATGCTAACGAAGAATCGTCTCGCGCTCGAAATCCAAACGACAATTCGACATATATAATAATTCGACATATATTCGACATATATTCGTTATACGTTATATAGTAATAGTATATAACGTTATGCGTTATATAGTAATAGTATATAACGTTATACGTTATATAGTAATAGTATATAACGTTATACGTTATATAGTAATGGTATATAATGTTATACGTTATATAGTAATAGTATATAACGTTATACGTTAATACGTAATAGTATATAACGTTATACGTTATATAGTAATAGTATATAACGTTATACGTTAGTACGTAATAATATACAACGTTATACGTGATATGGCAATACTATATAACGTTATACGTTATATAGTAATAGTATATAACGTTATACGTTAATACGTAATAGTATATATCGTTATACGTTATATAGTAATAGTATATAACGTTATACGTTATATAGTAATAGTATATAACGTTATACGTTATATAGTAATAGTATATAACGTTATACGTTAGTACGTAATAATATACAACGTTATACGTGATATGGTAATACTATATAACGTTATACGCTATTACGTAATAGTATATAACGTTATACGTTAATACGTCATAGTATATATCGTTGTACGTTATATAGTAATAGTACATAGCGATATACGTTATATAGTAATAGTATATAACGTTATACGTTATATAGTAATAGTATATAACGTTATACGTTATATAGTAATAGTATATAACGTTATACGTTAGTACGTAATAATATACAACGTTATACGTGATATGGTAATACTATATAACGTTATACGTTAATACGTAATAGTATATATCGTTATACGTTATATAGTAATAGTATATAACGTTATACGTTATATAGTAATAGTATATAACGTTATACGTTATATAGTAATAGTATATAACGTTATACGTTAGTACGTAATAATATACAACGTTATACGTGATATGGTAATACTATATAACGTTATACGCTATTACGTAATAGTATATAACGTTATACGTTAATACGTAATAGTATATATCGTTGTACGTTATATAGTAATAGTATATAGCGATATACGTTATATAGTAATAGTATATAACGTTATACGTTATATAGTAATAGTATATAACGTTATACGTTATATAGTAATATTATATAACGTTATGCGTTATATAGTAATAGTATATAACGTTATGCGTTATATAGTAATAGTATATAACGTTATGCGTTATATAGTAATAGTATAGAACGTTATGCGATATAGTAATAGTACATAACGTTATACGTCATATAGTAATAGTATATAACGTTATACGTCAGTACGTAATAATATACAACGTTATACGTGATATGGCAATACTATATAACGTTATACGTTATTACGTAATAGTATATAACGTTATACGTTATTACGTAATAGTATACAACGTTATACGTGATATGGTAAAACTATATAACGTTATACGTTAATACGTAATAGTATATATCGTTATACGTTATATAGTAATAGTATATAACGTTATACGTTATATAGTAATAGTATATAACGTTATACGTTATATAGTAATAGTATATAACGTTATACGTTAGTACGTAATAATATACAACGTTATACGTGATATGGTAATACTATATAACGTTATACGCTATTACTTAATAGTATATAACGTTATACGTTAATACGTAATAGTATATATCGTTATACGTTATATAGTAATAGTATATAGCGATATACGTTATATAGTAATAGTATATAACGTTATACGTTATATAGTAATAGTATATAACGTTATACGTTATATAGTAATATTATATAACGTTATGCGTTATATAGTAATAGTATATAACGATATACGTTATATAGTAATAGTATATAACGTTATACGTTATATAGTAATAGTATATAACGATATACGTTATATAGTAATAGTATATAACGTTATACGTTATATAGTAATAGTATATAACGTTATACGTTAGTACGTAATAATATACAACGTTATACGTGATATGGCAATACTATATAACGTTATACGTTATTACGTAACAGTATATAACGTTATACGTTATATAGTAATAGTATATAACGTTATACGTTATATAGTAATAGTATATAACGTTATACGTTATATAGTAATAGTATATAACGTTATACGTTAGTACGTAATAATATACAACGTTATACGTGATATGGTAATACTATATAACGTTATACGTTAATACGTAATAGTATATATCGTTATACGTTATATAGTAATAGTATATAACGTTATACGTTATATAGTAATAGTATATAACGTTATACGTTATATAGTAATAGTATATAACGTTATACGTTAGTACGTAATAATATACAACGTTATACGTGATATGGTAATACTATATAACGTTATACGCTATTACGTAATAGTATATAACGTTATACGTTAATACGTAATAGTATATATCGTTATACGTTATATAGTAATAGTATATAGCGATATACGTTATATACTAATAGTATATAACGTTATACGTTATATAGTAATAGTATATAACGTTATACGTTATATAGTAATATTATATAACGTTATGCGTTATATAGTAATAGTATATAACGTTATGCGTTATATAGTAATAGTATATAACGTTATACGATAGTACGGAATAGTATATATCGTTATACGTTATATAGTAATACTATATAACGTTATACGCTATTACGTAATATTATATATCGTTATACGTTAATACGGAATAGTATATATCGTTATACGTTATATAGTAATAGTATATAACGTTATACGTTATATAGTAATAGCATATAACGTTATACGTTATATAGTAATAGTATATAACGTTATACGTTATATAGTATAAGTATATAACGTTATACGTTATATAGTAATAGTATATAACGTTATACGTTATATAGTAATAGTATATAACGTTATACGTTATATAGTAATAGTATATAACGTTATACGTTATATAGTAATATTATATAACGTTATGCGGTATATAGTAATAGTATATAACGTTATACGTTATATAGTAATAGTATATAACGTTATACGTTATATAGTAATACTATATAACGTTATACGTTATATAGTAATAGTATATAACGTTATACGTTAGTACGTAATAATATACAACGTTATACGTGATATGGTAATACTATATAACGTTATACGTTAATACGTAATAGTATATATCGTTATACGTTATATAGTAATAGTATATAACGTTATACGTTATATAGTAATATTATATAACGTTATGCGTTATATAGTAATAGTATATAACGTTATACGTTATATAGTAATAGTATATAACGTTATGCGTTATATAGTAATAGTAGCTAACGTTATACGATAGTACGGAATAGTATATATCGTTATACGTTATATAGTAATAGTATATAACGTTATACGTTATATAGTAATAGTATATAACGTTATACGTTATATAGTAATAGTATATAACGTTATACGTTATATAGTAATAGTATATAACGTTATACGTTATATAGTAATAGTATATAACGTTATACGTTATATAGTAATAGTATATAACGTTATACGTTATATAGTAATATTATATAACGTTATGCGTTATATAGTAATAGTATATAACGTTATACGTTAATACGTAATAGTATATATCGTTATACGTTATATAGTAATAGTATATAACGTTATACGTTATATAGTAATAGTATATAACGTTATACGTTAGTACGTAATAATATACAACGTTATACGTGATATGGCAATACTATATAACGTTATACGTTATTACGTAATAGTATATAACGTTATACGTTATTACGTAATAGTATACAACGTTATACGTGATATGGTAAAACTATATAACGTTATACGTTAATACGTAATAGTATATATCGTTATACGTTATATAGTAATAGTATATAACTTTATACGTTATATAGTAATAGTATATAACGTTATACGTTAGTACGTAATAATATATATCGTTATACGTTATATAGTAATAGTATATAACGTTATACGATAGTACGAAATAGTATATATCGTTATACGTTATATAGTAAGAGTATATAACGTTATACGTTAGTACGTAATAATATACAACGTTATACGTGATATGGTAATACTATATAACCTTATACGCTATTACGTAATAGTATATAACGTTATACGTTAATACGGAATAGTATATATCGTTATACGTTATATAGTAAAAGTATATAACGTTATACGTTATATAGTAATAGTATATAACGTTATACGTTATATAGTAATAGTATATAACGTTATACGTTATATAGTAATAGTATATAACGTTATACGTTATATAGTAATAGTATATAACGTTATGCGTTATATAGTAATAGTATGTCGGAGATGCAGAGACATCGAGCCTTTCTTTTGGAAGATTTCTCAATACTTGGGCTCGGGGTGACATAACTGGTCGCCGAACGTAGCCACGGTCACGGGATGAACGAAATGTTTTACAAAGGAGGTTCCAGTGTTAAGGGATACGCTGTATAAACAATGAAGCCTTGATCAGGAGCAATGCTGGTTTATGTGGAAATGCCTAGTTACGGCGCTTGGGAATTTGTTGATATTCCCGATCGATATGTATTTGATATATGTAACTGTATCTGTCTTTTATTTTGCAATCTCCTTGGAGAGTTTACTGTCATCGTCTTGGAGTCAGTCTTAGAGAAACCCTGTGCCAGAGTGAACGTGTCAGTGTGCTATCAAAAATATATTAAAACGTACAGAAAGTTTCCCGTTGACCGTGGATTCGTTACAGAACCCAAGAATATTATTTAAAGCATTTGTTTACTTATTGTTTGTTATCTTAGGTAACCGATAAACTAATTATTTATCAAACTTTGTAAAGAAATATAATTTTATGTAAATACAACCTTTATTGAACATCATGATGGCAAATGCTAACGAAGAATCGTCTCGCGCTCGAAATCCAAACGACAATTCGACATATATAATAATTCGACATATATTCGACATATATTCGTTATACGTTATATAGTAATAGTATATAACGTTATGCGTTATATAGTAATAGTATATAACGTTATACGTTATATAGTAATAGTATATAACGTTATACGTTATATAGTAATGGTATATAATGTTATACGTTATATAGTAATAGTATATAACGTTATACGTTAATACGTAATAGTATATAACGTTATACGTTATATAGTAATAGTATATAACGTTATACGTTAGTACGTAATAATATACAACGTTATACGTGATATGGCAATACTATATAACGTTATACGTTATATAGTAATAGTATATAACGTTATACGTTATATAGTAATAGTATATAACGTTATACGTTATATAGTAATAGTATATAACGTTATACGTTATATAGTAATAGTATATAACGTTATACGATAGTACGTAATGGTATATAACGTTATACGTGATATGGTAATACTATCTAACGTTATACGTTAATACGTAATAGTATATATCGTTATACGTTATGTAGTAATAGTATATAACGTTATACGTTATATAGTAATAGTATATAACGTTATACGTTATATAGTAATAGTATATAACGTTATACGTTAGTACGTAATAATATACAACGTTATACGTGATATGGTAATACTATATAACGTTATACGCTATTACGTAATAGTATATAACGTTATACGTTAATACGTAATAGTATATATCGTTATACGTTATATAGTAATAGTATATAGCGATATACGTTATATAGTAATAGTATATAACGTTATACGTTAGTACGTAATAATATACAACGTTATACGTTAGTACGTAATAATATACAACGTTATACGTGATATGGCAATACTATATAACGTTATACGTTATTACGTAACAGTATATAACGTTATACGTTATATAGTAATAGTATATAACGTTATACGTTATATAGTAATAGTATATAACGTTATACGTTAGTACGTAATAATATACAACGTTATACGTTAGTACGTAATAATATACAACGTTATACGTGATATGGCAATACTATATAACGTTATACGTTATTACGTAACAGTATATAACGTTATACGTTATATAGTAATAGTATATAACATTATACGTTATATAGTAATAGTATATAACGTTATACGTTATATAGTAATAGAATATAACGTTATACGTTAGTACGTAATAATGTACAACGTTATACGTGATATGGTAATACTATATAACGTTATACGTTAATACGTAATAGTATATATCGTTATACGTTATATAGTAATAGTATATAACGTTATACGTTATATAGTAATAGTATATAACGTTATACGTTATATAGTAATAGTATATAACGTTATACGTTAGTACGTAATAATATACAACGTTATACGTGATATGGTAATACTATATAACGTTATACGCTATTACGTAATAGTATATAACGTTATACGTTAATACGTAATAGTATATATCGTTGTACGTTATATAGTAATAGTATATAGCGATATACGTTATATAGTAATAGTATATAACGTTATACGTTATATAGTAATAGTATATAACGTTATACGTTATATAGTAATAGTATATAACGATATACGTTATATAGTAATAGTATATAACGTTATACGTTATATAGTAATAGTATATAACGATATACGTTATATAGTAATAGTATATAACGTTATACGTTATATAGTAATAGTATATAACGTTATACGTTATATAGTAATAGTATATAACGTTATACGTTAGTACGTAATAATATACAACGTTATACGTGATATGGTAATACTATATAACGTTATACGCTATTACGTAATAGTATATAACGTTATACGTTAATACGTAATAGTATATATCGTTATACGTTATATAGTAATAGTATATAGCGATATACGTTATATACTAATAGTATATAACGTTATACGTTATATAGTAATAGTATATAACGTTATACGTTATATAGTAATATTATATAACGTTATGCGTTATATAGTAATAGTATATAACGTTATGCGTTATATAGTAATAGTATATAACGTTATGCGTTATATAGTAATAGTATATAACGTTATACGATAGTACGGAATAGTATATATCGTTATACGTTATATAGTAATAGTATATAACGTTATACGTTATATAGTAATAGTATATAACGTTATACGTTATATAGTAATAGTATATAACGTTATACGTTATATAGTAATAGTATATAACTTTATACGTTATATAGTAATAGTATATAACGTTATACGTTAGTACGTAATAATATATATCGTTATACGTTATATAGTAATAGTATGTAACGTTATACGATAGTACGTAATAGTATATATCGTTATACGTTATATAGTAATAGCATATAACGTTATACGTTAGTACGTAATAATATACAACGTTATATGTGATATGGTAATACTATATAACGTTATACGCTATTACGTAATATTATATAACGTTATACGTTAATACGCAATAGTATATATCGTTATACGTTATATAGTAATAGTATATAACTTTATACGTTATATAGTAATAGCATATAACGTTATACGTTATATAGTAATAGTATATAACGTTATACGTTATATAGTATAAGTATATAACGTTATACGTTATATAGTAATAGTATATAACGTTATACGTTATATAGTAATAGTATATAACGTTATACGTTATATAGTAATAGTATATAACGTTATACGTTATATAGTAATATTATATAACGTTATGCGGTATATAGTAATAGTATATAACGTTATACCTTATATAGTAATAGTATATAACGTTATACGTTATATAGTAATAGTATATAACGTTATACGTTAGTACGTAATAATATACAACGTTATACGTGATATGGTAATACTATATAACGTTATACGTTAATACGTAATAGTATATATCGTTATACGTTATATAGTAATAGTATATAACGTTATACGTTATATAGTAATATTATATAACGTTATGCGTTATATAGTAATAGTATATAACGTTATGCGTTATATAGTAATAGTATATAACGTTATGCGTTATATAGTAATAGTATATAACGTTATACGATAGTACGGAATAGTATATATCGTTATACGTTATATAGTAATAGTATATAACGTTATACGTTATATAGTAATAGTATATAACGTTATACGTTATATAGTAATAGTATATAACATTATACGTTATATAGTAATAGTATATAACGTTATACGTTATATAGTAATAGTATATAACGTTATACGTTAGTACGTAATAATATACAACGTTATACGTGATATGGTAATACTATATAACGTTATACGTTAATACGTAATAGTATATATCGTTATACGTTATATAGTAATAGTATATAACGTTATACGTTATATAGTAATAGTATATAACGTTATACGTTATATAGTAATAGTATATAACGTTATACGTTAGTACGTAATAATATACAACGTTATACGTGATATGGTAATACTATATAACGTTATACGCTATTACGTAATAGTATATAACGTTATACGTTAATACGTAATAGTATATATCGTTGTACGTTATATAGTAATAGTATATAGCGATATACGTTATATAGTAATAGTATATAACGTTATACGTTATATAGTAATAGTATATAACGTTATAGGTTATATAGTAATAGTATATAACGATATACGTTATATAGTAATAGTATATAACGTTATACGTTATATAGTAATAGTATATAACGATATACGTTATATAGTAATAGTATATAACGTTATACGTTATATAGTAATAGTATATAACGTTATACGTTAGTACGTAATAACATACAACGTTATACGTGATATGGCAACACTATATAACGTTATACGTTATTACGTAACAGTATATAACGTTATACGTTATATAGTAATAGTATATAACGTTATACGTTATATAGTAATAGTATATAACGTTATACGTTATATAGTAATAGTATATAACGTTATACGCTAGTACGTAATAATATACAACGTTATACGTGATATGGTAATACTATATAACGTTATACGTTAATACGTAATAGTATATATCGTTATACGTTATATAGTAATAGTATATAACGTTATACGTTATATAGTAATAGTATATAACGTTATACGTTATATAGTAATAGTATATAACGTTATACGTTAGTACGTAATAATATACAACGTTATACGTGATATGGTAATACTATATAACGTTATACGCTATTACGTAATAGTATATAACGTTATACGTTAATACGTAATAGTATATATCGTTATACGTTATATAGTAATAGTATATAGCGATATACGTTATATACTAATAGTATATAACGTTATACGTTATATAGTAATAGTATATAACGTTATACGTTATATAGTAATATTATATAACGTTATGCGTTATATAGTAATAGTATATAACGTTATGCGTTATATAGTAATAGTATATAACGTTATGCGTTATATAGTAATAGTATATAACGTTATACGATAGTACGGAATAGTATATATCGTTATACGTTATATAGTAATAGTATATAACGTTATACGTTATATAGTAATAGTATATAACGTTATACGTTATATAGTAATAGTATATAACGTTATACGTTATATAGTAATAGTATATAACTTTATACGTTATATAGTAATAGTATATAACGTTATACGTTAGTACGTAATAATATATATCGTTATACGTTATATAGTAATAGTATGTAACGTTATACGATAGTACGTAATAGTATATATCGTTATACGTTATATAGTAATAGCATATAACGTTATACGTTAGTACGTAATAATATACAACGTTATATGTGATATGGTAATACTATATAACGTTATACGCTATTACGTAATATTATATAACGTTATACGTTAATACGCAATAGTATATATCGTTATACGTTATATAGTAATAGTATATAACTTTATACGTTATATAGTAATAGCATATAACGTTATACGTTATATAGTAATAGTATATAACGTTATACGTTATATAGTATAAGTATGTAACGTTATACGTGATATAGTAATAGTATATAACGTTATACGTTATATAGTAATAGTATATAACGTTATACGTTATATAGTAATAGTATATAACGTTATACGTTATATAGTAATATTATATAACGTTATGCGGTATATAGTAATAGTATATAACGTTATACGTTATATAGTAATAGTATATAACGTTATACGTTATATAGTAATAGTATATAACGTTATACGTTAGTACGTAATAATATACAACGTTATACGTGATATGGTAATACTATATAACGTTATACGTTAATACGTAATAGTATATATCGTTATACGTTATATAGTAATAGTATATAACGTTATACGTTATATAGTAATATTATATAACGTTATGCGTTATATAGTAATAGTATATAACGTTATGCGTTATATAGTAATAGTATATAACGTTATGCGTTATATAGTAATAGTATAGAACGTTATACGATATAGTAATAGTACATAACGTTATACGTCATATAGTAATAGTATATAACGTTATACGTTAGTACGTAATAATATACAACGTTATACGTGATATGGCAATACTATATAACGCTATACGTTATTACGTAATAGTATATAACGTTATACGTTAATACGCAATAGTATATATCGTTATACGTTATATAGTAATAGTATATAACTTTATACGTTATATAGTAATAGCATATAACGTTATACGTTATATAGTAATAGTATATAACGTTATACGTTATATAGTATAAGTATATAACGTTATACGTTATATAGTAATAGTATATAACGTTATACGTTATATAGTAATAGTATATAACGTTATACGTTATATAGTAATAGTATATAACGTTATACGTTATATAGTAATATTATATAACGTTATGCGGTATATAGTAATAGTATATAACGTTATACGTTATATAGTAATAGTATATAACGTTATACGTTATATAGTAATAGTATATAACGTTATACGTTAGTACGTAATAATATACAACGTTATACGTGATATGGTAATACTATATAACGTTATACGTTAATACGTAATAGTATATATCGTTATACGTTATATAGTAATAGTATATAACGTTATACGTTATATAGTAATATTATATAACGTTATGCGTTATATAGTAATAGTATATAACGTTATGCGTTATATAGTAATAGTATATAACGTTATGCGTTATATAGTAATAGTATATAACGTTATACGATAGTACGGAATAGTATATATCGTTATACGTTATATAGTAATAGTATATAACGTTATACGTTATATAGTAATAGTATATAACGTTATACGTTATATAGTAATAGTATATAACATTATACGTTATATAGTAATAGTATATAACGTTATACGTTATATAGTAATAGTATATAACGTTATACGTTAGTACGTAATAATATACAACGTTATACGTGATATGGTAATACTATATAACGTTATACGTTAATACGTAATAGTATATATCGTTATACGTTATATAGTAATAGTATATAACGTTATACGTTATATAGTAATAGTATATAACGTTATACGTTATATAGTAATAGTATATAACGTTATACGTTAGTACGTAATAATATACAACGTTATACGTGATATGGTAATACTATATAACGTTATACGCTATTACGTAATAGTATATAACGTTATACGTTAATACGTAATAGTATATATCGTTGTACGTTATATAGTAATAGTATATAGCGATATACGTTATATAGTAATAGTATATAACGTTATACGTTATATAGTAATAGTATATAACGTTATACGTTATATAGTAATAGTATATAACGATATACGTTATATAGTAATAGTATATAACGTTATACGTTATATAGTAATAGTATATAACGATATACGTTATATAGTAATAGTATATAACGTTATACGTTATATAGTAATAGTATATAACGTTATACGTTAGTACGTAATAACATACAACGTTATACGTGATATGGCAACACTATATAACGTTATACGTTATTACGTAACAGTATATAACGTTATACGTTATATAGTAATAGTATATAACGTTATACGTTATATAGTAATAGTATATAACGTTATACGTTATATAGTAATAGTATATAACGTTATACGTTAGTACGTAATAATATACAACGTTATACGTGATATGGTAATACTATATAACGTTATACGTTAATACGTAATAGTATATATCGTTATACGTTATATAGTAATAGTATATAACGTTATACGTTATATAGTAATAGTATATAACGTTATACGTTATATAGTAATAGTATATAACGTTATACGTTAGTACGTAATAATATACAACGTTATACGTGATATGGTAATACTATATAACGTTATACGCTATTACGTAATAGTATATAACGTTATACGTTAATACGTAATAGTATATATCGTTATACGTTATATAGTAATAGTATATAGCGATATACGTTATATACTAATAGTATATAACGTTATACGTTATATAGTAATAGTATATAACGTTATACGTTATATAGTAATATTATATAACGTTATGCGTTATATAGTAATAGTATATAACGTTATGCGTTATATAGTAATAGTATATAACGTTATGCGTTATATAGTAATAGTATATAACGTTATACGATAGTACGGAATAGTATATATCGTTATACGTTATATAGTAATAGTATATAACGTTATACGTTATATAGTAATAGTATATAACGTTATACGTTATATAGTAATAGTATATAACGTTATACGTTATATAGTAATAGTATATAACTTTATACGTTATATAGTAATAGTATATAACGTTATACGTTAGTACGTAATAATATATATCGTTATACGTTATATAGTAATAGTATGTAACGTTATACGATAGTACGTAATAGTATATATCGTTATACGTTATATAGTAATAGCATATAACGTTATACGTTAGTACGTAATAATATACAACGTTATATGTGATATGGTAATACTATATAACGTTATACGCTATTACGTAATATTATATAACGTTATACGTTAATACGCAATAGTATATATCGTTATACGTTATATAGTAATAGTATATAACTTTATACGTTATATAGTAATAGCATATAACGTTATACGTTATATAGTAATAGTATATAACGTTATACGTTATATAGTATAAGTATATAACGTTATACGTTATATAGTAATAGTATATAACGTTATACGTTATATAGTAATAGTATATAACGTTATACGTTATATAGTAATAGTATATAACGTTATACGTTATATAGTAATATTATATAACGTTATGCGGTATATAGTAATAGTATATAACGTTATACGTTATATAGTAATAGTATATAACGTTATACGTTATATAGTAATAGTATATAACGTTATACGTTAGTACGTAATAATATACAACGTTATACGTGATATGGTAATACTATATAACGTTATACGTTAATACGTAATAGTATATATCGTTATACGTTATATAGTAATAGTATATAACGTTATACGTTATATAGTAATATTATATAACGTTATGCGTTATATAGTAATAGTATATAACGTTATGCGTTATATAGTAATAGTATATAACGTTATGCGTTATATAGTAATAGTATAGAACGTTATACGATATAGTAATAGTACATAACGTTATACGTCATATAGTAATAGTATATAACGTTATACGTTAGTACGTAATAATATACAACGTTATACGTGATATGGCAATACTGTATAACGCTATACGTTATTACGTAATAGTATATAACGTTATACGTTATTACGTAATAGTATACAACGTTATACGTGATATGGTAAAACTATATAACGTTATACGTTAATACGTAATAGTATATATCGTTATACGTTATATAGTAATAGTATATAACGTTATACGTTATATAGTAATAGTATATAACGTTATACGTTATATAGTAATAGTATATAACGTTATACGTTAGTACGTAATAATATACAACGTTATACGTGATATGGTAATACTATATAACGTTATACGCTATTACTTAATAGTATATAACGTTATACGTTAATACGTAATAGTATATATCGTTATACGTTATATAGTAATAGTATATAGCGATATACGTTATATAGTAATAGTATTTAACGTTATACGTTATATAGTAATAGTATATAACGTTATACGTTATATAGTAATATTATATAACGTTATGCGTTATATAGTAATAGTATATAACGTTATACGTTATATAGTAATAGTATATAACGTTATACGTTATATAGTAATAGTATATAACGATATACGTTATATAGTAATAGTATATAACGTTATACGTTATATAGTAATAGTATATAACGATATACGTTATATAGTAATAGTATATAACGTTATACGTTATATAGTAATAGTATATAACGTTATACGTTAGTACGTAATAATATACAACGTTATACGTGATATGGCAACACTATATAACGTTATATGTTATTACGTAACAGTATATAACGTTATACGTTATATAGTAATAGTATATAACGTTATACGTTATATAGTAATAGTATATAACGTTATACGTTATATAGTAATACTATATAACGTTATACGTTAGTACGTAATAATATACAACGTTATACGTGATATGGTAATACTATATAACGTTATACGTTAATACGTAATAGTATATATCGTTATACGTTATATAGTAATAGTATATAACGTTATACGTTATATAGTAATAGTATATAACGTTATACGTTATATAGTAATAGTATATAACGTTATACGTTAGTACGTAATAATATACAACGTTATACGTGATATGGTAATACTATATAACGTTATACGCTATTACGTAATAGTATATAACGTTATACGTTAATACGTAATAGTATATATCGTTATACGTTATATAGTAATATTATATAACGTTATGCGTTATATAGTAATAGTATATAACGTTATGCGTTATATAGTAATAGTATATAACGTTATGCGTTATATAGTAATAGTATATAACGTTATACGATAGTACGGAATAGTATATATCGTTATACGTTATATAGTAATAGTATATAACGTTATACGTTATATAGTAATAGTATATAACGTTATACGTTATATAGTAATAGTATATAACGTTATACGTTATATAGTAATAGTATATAACTTTATACGTTATATAGTAATAGTATATAACGTTATACGTTAGTACGTAATAATATATATCGTTATACGTTATATAGTAATAGTATGTAACGTTATACGATAGTACGTAATAGTATATATCGTTATACGTTAATACGTAATAGTATATATCGTTATACGTTATATAGTAATATTATATAACGTTATACGTTATATAGTAATAGTATATAACGTTATACGTTATATAGTAATAGTATATAACGTTATACGTTATATAGTAATAGTATATAACGTTATACGTTCGTACGTAATAATATACAACGTTATACGTGATATGGCAATACTGTATAACGTTATACGTTATTACGTAATAGTATATAACGTTATACGTTATATAGTAATAGTATATAACGTTATACGTTATATAGTAATAGTATATAACGTTATACGTTATATAGTAATATTATATAACGTTATGCGTTATATAGTAATAGTATATAACGTTATACGTTATATAGTAATAGTATATAACGTTATAGGTTATATAGTAATAGTATATAACGTTATACGTTAGTACGTAATAATATACAACGTTATACGTGATATGGTAATACTATATAACGTTATACGTTAATACGTAATAGTATATATCGTTATACGTTATATAGTAATAGTATATAACGTTATACGTTATATAGTAATAGTATACAACGTTATACGTGATATGGCAATACTATATAACGTTATACGTTATATAGTAATAGTATATAACGTTATACGTTAATACGGAATAGTATATATCGTTATACGTTATATAGTAATATTATATAACGTTATGCGTTATATAGTAATAGTATATAACGTTATACGTTATATAGTAATAGTATATAACGTTATGCGTTATATAGTAATAGTATATAACGTTATACGTTATATAGTAATAGTATATAACGTTATACGTTATATAGTAATAGTGTATAACGTTATACGTTATATAGTAATAGTATATAACGTTATACGTTATATAGTAATAGTATATAACGTTATACGTTATATAGTAATAGTATATAACGTTATACGTTTGTACGTAATAATATACAACGTTATATGTGATATGGTAATACTATATAACGTTATACGCTATTACGTAATAGTATATAACGTTATACGTTAATACGGAATAGTATATATCGTTATACGTTATATAGTAATAGTATATAACGTTATACGTTAGTACGTAATAATATATATCGTTATACGTTATATAGTAATAGTATATAACGTTATACGATAGTACGTAATAGTATATATCGTTATACGTTATATAGTAATAGTATATAACGTTATACGTTATATAGTAATAGTATATAACGTTATACGTTAGTACGTAATAGTATATAACGTTATACGTTATATGGTAATACTATGCAACGTTATACGTTATATAGTAATAGTATATAACGTTATACGTTAGTACGTAATAATATACAACGTTATATGTGATATGGTAATACTATATAACGTTATACGCTATTACGTAATAGTATATAACGTTATACGTTAATACGGAATAGTATATATCGTTATACGTTATATAGTAATATTATATAACGTTATGCGTTATATAGTAATAGTATATAACGTTATACGTTATATAGTAATAGTATATAACGTTATACGTTATATAGTAATATTATATAACGTTATACGTTATATAGTAATAGTATATAACGTTATACGTTAGTACGTAATAGTATACAACGTTATACGTGATATGGTAAAACTATATAACGTTATACGTTAATACGTAATAGTATATATCGTTATACGTTATATAGTAATAGTATATAACGTTATACGTTATATAGTAATAGTATATAACGTTATACGTTATATAGTAATAGTATATAACGTTATACGTTATATAGTAATATTATATAACGTTATACGTCATATAGTAATAGTATATAACGTTATACGTTAGTACGTAATAATATACAACGTTATACGTGATATGGCAATACTATATAACGCTATACGTTATTACGTAATAGTATATAACGTTATACGTTATTACGTAATAGTATACAACGTTATACGTGATATGGTAAAACTATATAACGTTATACGTTAATACGTAATAGTATATATCGTTATACGTTATATAGTAATAGTATATAACGTTATACGTTATATAGTAATAGTATACAACGTTATACGTGATATGGTAAAACTATATAACGTTATACGTTAATACGTAATAGTATATATCGTTATACGTTATATAGTAATAGTATATAACGTTATACGTTATATAGTAATAGTATATAACGTTATACGTTATATAGTAATAGTATATAACGTTATACGTTAGTACGTAATAATATACAACGTTATACGTGATATGGTAATACTATATAACGTTATACGCTATTACTTAATAGTATATAACGTTATACGTTAATACGTAATAGTATATATCGTTATACGTTATATAGTAATAGTATATAACGTTATACGTTATATAGTAATAGTATATAACGTTATACGTTATATAGTAATATTATATAACGTTATACGTCATATAGTAATAGTATATAACGTTATACGTTAGTACGTAATAATATACAACGTTATACGTGATATGGCAATACTATATAACGCTATACGTTATTACGTAATAGTATATAACGTTATACGTTATTACGTAATAGTATACAACGTTATACGTGATATGGTAAAACTATATAACGTTATACGTTAATACGTAATAGTATATATCGTTATACGTTATATAGTAATAGTATATAACGTTATACGTTATATAGTAATAGTATATAACGTTATACGTTATATAGTAATAGTATATAACGTTATACGTTAGTACGTAATAATATACAACGTTATACGTGATATGGCAACACTATATAACGTTATACGTTATTACGTAACAGTATATAACGTTATACGTTATATAGTAATAGTATATAACGTTATACGTTATATAGTAATAGTATATAACGTTATACGTTATATAGTAATACTATATAACGTTATACGTTAGTACGTAATAATATACAACGTTATACGTGATATGGTAATACTATATAACGTTATACGTTAATACGTAATAGTATATATCGTTATACGTTATATAGTAATAGTATATAACGTTATACGTTATATAGTAATAGTATATAACGTTATACGTTATATAGTAATAGTATATAACGTTATACGTTAGTACGTAATAATATACAACGTTATACGTGATATGGTAATACTATATAACGTTATACGCTATTACGTAATAGTATATAACGTTATACGTTAATACGTAATAGTATATATCGTTATACGTTATATAGTAATATTATATAACGTTATGCGTTATATAGTAATAGTATATAACGTTATGCGTTATATAGTAATAGTATATAACGTTATGCGTTATATAGTAATAGTATATAACGTTATACGATAGTACGGAATAGTATATATCGTTATACGTTATATAGTAATAGTATATAACGTTATACGTTATATAGTAATAGTATATAACGTTATACGTTATATAGTAATAGTATATAACGTTATACGTTATATAGTAATAGTATATAACTTTATACGTTATATAGTAATAGTATATAACGTTATACGTTAGTACGTAATAATATATATCGTTATACGTTATATAGTAATAGTATGTAACGTTATACGATAGTACGTAATAGTATATATCGTTATACGTTAATACGTAATAGTATATATCGTTATACGTTATATAGTAATAGTATATAACGTTATACGTTATATAGTAATAGTATATAACGTTATACGTTATATAGTAATAGTATATAACGTTATACGTTATATAGTAATAGTATATAACGTTATACGTTATATAGTAATAGTATATAACGTTATACGTTATATAGTAATAGTATATAACGTTATACGTTCGTACGTAATAATATACAACGTTATACGTGATATGGCAATACTGTATAACGTTATACGTTATTACGTAATAGTATATAACGTTATACGTTATATAGTAATAGTATATAACGTTATACGTTATATAGTAATAGTATATAACGTTATACGTTATATAGTAATATTATATAACGTTATGCGTTATATAGTAATAGTATATAACGTTACACGTTATATAGTAATAGTATATAACGTTATAGGTTATATAGTAATAGTATATAACGTTATACGTTAGTACGTAATAATATACAACGTTATACGTGATATGGTAATACTATATAACGTTATACGTTAATACGTAATAGTATATATCGTTATACGTTATATAGTAATAGTATATAACGTTATACGTTATATAGTAATAGTATACAACGTTATACGTGATATGGCAATACTATATAACGTTATACGTTATATAGTAATAGTATATAACGTTATACGTTAATACGGAATAGTATATATCGTTATACGTTATATAGTAATATTATATAACGTTATGCGTTATATAGATATAGTATATAACGTTATACGTTATATAGTAATAGTATATAACGTTATGCGTTATATAGTAATAGTATATAACGTTATACGTTATATAGTAATAGTATATAACGTTATACGTTATATAGTAATAGTGTATAACGTTATACGTTATATAGTAATAGTATATAACGTTATACGTTATATAGTAATAGTATATAACGTTATACGTTATGTAGTAATAGTATATAACGTTATACGTTTGTACGTAATAATATACAACGTTATATGTGATATGGTAATACTATATAACGTTATACGCTATTACGTAATAGTATATAACGTTATACGTTAATACGGAATAGTATATATCGTTATACGTTATATAGTAATAGTATATAACGTTATACGTTAGTACGTAATAATATATATCGTTATACGTTATATAGTAATAGTATATAACGTTATACGATAGTACGTAATAGTATATATCGTTATACGTTATATAGTAATAGTATATAACGTTATACGTTATATAGTAATATTATATAACGTTATACGTTAGTACGTAATAGTATATAACGTTATACGTTATATGGTAATACTATGCAACGTTATACGTTATATAGTAATAGTATATAACGTTATACGTTAGTACGTAATAATATACAACGTTATATGTGATATGGTAATACTATATAACGTTATACGCTATTACGTAATAGTATATAACGTTATACGTTAATACGGAATAGTATATATCGTTATACGTTATATAGTAATATTATATAACGTTATGCGTTATATAGTAATAGTATATAACGTTATACGTTATATAGTAATAGTATATAACGTTATACGTTATATAGTAATATTATATAACGTTATACGTTATATAGTAATAGTATATAACGTTATACGTTAGTACGTAATAATATACAACGTTATACGTGATATGGCAATACTATATAACGTTATACGTTATTACGTAATAGTATATAACGTTATACGTTATTACGTAATGGTATACAACGTTATACGTGATATGGTAATACTATATAACGTTATACGTTAGTACGTAATAATATACAACGTTATACGTGATATGGTAATACTATATAACGTTATACGCTATTACGTAATAGTATATAACGTTATACGTTAATATGTAATAGTATATATCGTTATACGTTATATAGTAATAGTATATAACGTTATACGTTATATAGTAATAGTATATAACGTTATACGTTATATAGTAATAGTATATAACGTTATGCGTTATATAGTAATAGTATATAACGTTATACGATAGTACGGAATAGTATATATCGTTATACGTTATATAGTAATAGTATATAACGTTATACGTTATATAGTAATAGTATATAACGTTATACGTTATATAGTAATAGTATATAACGTTATACGTTAATACGTAATAGTATATATCGTTATACGTTATATAGTAATAGTATATAACGTTATGCGTTTAATAGTAATAGAATATAACGTTATACGTTATATAGTATAAGTATATAACGTTATACGTTATATAGTAATAGTATATAACGTTATACGTTATATAGTAATAGTATATAACGTTATACGTTATATAGTAATATTATATAACGTTATGCGTTATATAGTAATAGTATAGAACGTTATACGTTATATAGTAATACTATATAACGGTATACGTTATATAGTAATAGTATATAACGTTATGCGTTATATAGTAATAGTATAGAACGTTATACGTTATATAGTAATACTATATAACGGTATACGTTATATAGTAATAGTATATAACGTTATACGTTAGTACGTAATAATATACAACGTTATACGTGATATGGCAATACTATATAACGTTATACGTTATTACGTAATAGTATATAACGTTATACGTTATTACGTAACAGTATACAACGTTATACGTGATATGGTAATACTATATAACGTTATACGTTAGTACGTAATAATATACAACGTTATACGTGATATGGTAATACTATATAACGTTATACGCTATTACGTAATAGTATATAACGTTATACGTTAATATGTAATAGTATATATCGTTATACGTTATATAGTAATAGTATATAACGTTATACGTTATATAGTAATAGTATATAACGTTATACGTTAGTACGTAATAATATACAACGTTATACGTGATATGGTAATACTATATAACGTTATACGTTAGTACGTAATAATATACAACGTTATACGTTATATGGTAATACTATATAACGTTATACGATATTACGTAATAGTATATAACGTTATACGTTATATAGTAATAGTATATATCGTTATACGTTATATAGTAATAGTATATGACGTTATACGTTATATAGTAATAGTATATAACGTTATACGTTATATAGTAATAGTATATAACGTTATACGTTATATAGTAATAGTGTATAACGTTATACGTTATATAGTAATAGTATATAACGTTATACGTTATATAGTAATAGTATATAACGTTATACGTTATATAGTAATAGTATATAACGTTATACGTTAGTACGTAATAATATATATCGTTATACGTTATATAGTAATAGTATATAACGTTATACGTTATATAGTAATAGTATATAACGTTATACGTTATATAGTAATAGTATATAGCGTTATACGTTAGTACGTAATAATATACAACGTTATACGTGATATGGTAATACTATATAACGTTATACGTTAGTAGGTAATAATATACAACGTTATACGTTATATGGTAATACTATATAACGTTATACGATATTACGTAATAGTATATAACGTTATACGTTAATACGTAATAGTATATATCGTTATACGTTATATAGTAATAGTATATAACGTTATACGTTATATAGTAATAGTATATAACGTTATACGTTATATAGTAATGGTATATAACGTTATACGTTATATAGTAATAGTATATAACGTTATACGTTATATAGTAATAGTATATAACGTTATACGTTATATAGTAATAGTATATAACGTTATACGTTATATAGGAATAGTATATAACGTTATACGTTAGTACGTAATAATATACAACGTTATACGTGATGTGGCAATACTATATAACGTTATACGTTATTACGTAATAGTATATAACGTTATACGTTAATACGTAATAGTATATATCGTTATACGTTATATAGTAATAGTATATAGCGATATACGTTATATAGTAATAGTATATAACGTTATACGTTATATAGTAATAGTATATAACGTTATACGTTAATACGTAATAGTATATATCGTTATACGTTATATAGTAATAGTATATAACGTTATACGTTATATAGTAATAGTATATAACGTTATACGTTATATAGTAATAGTATATAACGTTATACGTTATGTAGGAATAGTATATAACGTTATACGTTAGTACGTAATAATATACAACGTTATACGTGATATGGCAATACTATATAACGTTATACGTTATATAGGAATAGTATATAACGTTATACATTAGTACGTAATAATATACAACGTTATACGTGATATGGCAATACTATATAACGTTATACGTTATTACGTAATAGTATATAACGTTATACGTGATATGGTAATACTATATAACGTTATACGATATTACGTAATAGTATATAACGTTATACGTTAATACGTAATAGTATATATCGTTATACGTTATATAGTAATAGTATATAGCGATATACGTTATATAGTAATAGTATATAACGTTATACGTTATATAGTAATAGTATATAACGTTATACGGTATATAGTAATAGTATATAACGTTATACGTTATATAGTAATAGTATATAACGTTATACGTTATATAGTAATATTATATAACGTTATGCGTTATATAGTAATAATATATAACGTTATGCGTTATATAGTAATAGTATATAACGTTATACGGTATATAGTAATAGTATATAACGTTATACGTTATATAGTAATAGTATATAACGTTATACGTTATATAGTAATAGTATATTACGTTATACGTTATATAGTAATAGTATATAACGTTATACGTTATATAGTAATAGTATATAACGTTATACGTTAGTACGTAATATAATACAACGTTATACGTGATATGGCAATACTATATAACGTTATACGTTATTACGTAATAGTATATAACGTTATACGTTATTACGTAATAGTATACAACGTTATACGTGATATGGTAATACTATATAACGTTATACGTTAGTACGTAATAATATACAACGTTATACGTGATATGGTAATACTATATAACGTTATACGCTATTACGTAATAGTATATAACGTTATACGTTAATATGTAATAGTATATATCGTTATACGTTATATAGTAATAGTATATAACGTTATACGTTATATAGTAATAGTATATAACGTTATACGTTATATAGTAATTACTATATTATAGTAATAATTACTATATAACGTTATACGTTATATAGTAATAGTATATAACGTTATACGTTATATAGTAATAGTATATAACCTTATACGTTATATAGTAATAGTATATAACGTTATACGTTAGTACGTAATAATATACAACGTTATACGTGATATGGCAATACTATATAACGTTATACGTTATTACGTAATAGTATATAACGTTATACGTTATTACGTAATAGTATATAACGTTATACGTTATTACGTAATAGTATATAACGTTATACGTTATATAGTAATAGTATATAACGTTATACGTTATATAGTAATAGTATATAACGTTATACGTTAATACGGAATAGTATATATCGTTATACGTTATATAGTAATAGTATATAACGTTATACGTTATATAGTAATAGTATATAACGTTATAGGAGAGTACGTAATAGTATATATCGTTATACGTTATATAGTAATAGTATATAACATTATACGTTATATAGTAATAGTATATAACGTTATACGTTAGTACGTAATAATATACAACGTTATACGTGATATGGCAATACTATATAACGTTATACGTTATTACGTAATAGTATATAACGTTATACGTCATTGCGTAATAGTATACAACGTTATACGTGATATGGTAATACTATATAACGTTATACGTTAGTACGTAATAATATACAACGTTATACGTGATATGGTAATACTATATAACGTTATACGCTATTACGTAATAGTATATAACGTTATACGTTAATATGTAATAGTATATATCGTTATACGTTATATAGTAATAGTATATAACGTTATACGTTATATAGTAATAGTATATATCGTTATACCTTATATAGTAATAGTATATGACGTTATACGTTATATAGTAATAGTATATAACGTTATACGTTATATAGTAATAGTATATAACGTTATACGTTATATAGTAATAGTGTATAACGTTATACGTTATATAGTAATAGTATATAACGTTATACGTTATATAGTAATAGTATATAACGTTATACGTTATATAGTAATAGTATATAACGTTATACGTTAGTACGTAATAATATATATCGTTATACGTTATATAGTAATAGTATATAACGTTATACGATAGTACGTAATAGTATATATCGTTATACGTTATATAGTAATAGTATATAACGTTATACGTTATATAGTAATAGTATATAACGTTATACGTTAGTACGTAATAGTATATAACGTTATACGTTATATGGTAATACTATGCAACGTTATACGTTATATAGTAATAGTATATAACGTTATACGTTAGTACGTAATAATATACAACGTTATATGTGATATGGTAATACTATATAACGTTATACGCTATTACGTAATAGTATATAACGTTATACGTTAATACGGAATAGTATATATCGTTATACGTTATATAGTAATATTATATAACGTTATGCGTTATATAGTAATAGTATATAACGTTATACGTTATATAGTAATAGTATATAACGTTATACGTTATATAGTAATAGTATATAACGTTATACGTTATATAGTAATATTATATAACGTTATGCGTTATATAGTAATAGTATATAACGTTATACGTTATATAGTAATAGTATATAACGTTATGCGTTATATAGTAATAGTATATAACGTTATACGATAGTACGGAATAGTATATATCGTTATACGTTATATAGTAATAGTATATAACGTTATACGTTATATAGTAATAGTATATAACGTTATACGTTATATAGTAATAGTATATAACGTTATACGTTACATAGTAATAGTATATAACGTTATACGTTATATAGTAATAGTATATAACGTTATACGTTAATACGTAATAGTATATATCGTTAAACGTTATATAGTAATAGTATAGAACCTTATACGTTATATAGTAATAGTATATAACGGTATACGTTATATAGTAATAGTATATAACGTTATACGTTAGTACGTAATAATATACAACGTTATACGTGATATGGCAATACTATATAATGTTATACGTTAGTACGTAATAATATACAACGTTATACGTTATATGGTAATACTATATAACGCTATACGCTATTACGTAATAGTATATAACGTTATACGTTAATACGTAATAGTATATACCGTTATACGTTATATAGTAATAGTATATAACGTTATACGTTATATAGTATTATTATATAACGTTATGCGTTATATAGTAATAGTATATAACGTTATACGATAGTACGTAATAGTATATAACGTTATACGTTATATAGTAATAGTATATAACGTTATACGTTAGTACGTAATAATATATATCGTTATACGTTATATAGTAATAGTATATAACGTTATACGTTATATAGTAATAGTATATAACGTTATACGTTATATAGTAATAGTGTATAACGTTATACGTTATATAGTAATAGTATATAACGTTATACGTTATATAGTAATAGTATATAACGTTATACGTTATATAGTAATAGTATATAACGTTATACGTTAGTACGTAATAATATATATCGTTATACGTTATATAGTAATAGTATATAACGTTATACGATAGTACGTAATAGTATATATCGTTATACGTTATATAGTAATAGTATATAACGTTATACGTTATATAGTAATAGTATATAACGTTATACGTTAGTACGTAATAGTATATAACGTTATACGTTATATGGTAATACTATGCAACGTTATACGTTATATAGTAATAGTATATAACGTTATACGTTAGTACGTAATAATATACAACGTTATATGTGATATGGTAATACTATATAACGTTATACGCTATTACGTAATAGTATATAACGTTATACGTTAATACGTAATAGTATATAACGTTATACGTTAATACGGAATAGTATATATCGTTATACGTTATATAGTAATATTATATAACGTTATGCGTTATATAGTAATAGTATATAACGTTATACGTTATATAGTAATAGTATATAACGTTATACGTTATATAGTAATAGTATATAACGTTATACGTTATATAGTAATATTATATAACGTTATGCGTTATATAGTAATAGTATATAACGTTATACGTTATATAGTAATAGTATATAACGTTATGTGTTATATAGTAATAGTATATAACGTTATACGATAGTACGGAATAGTATATATCGTTATACGTTATATAGTAATAGTATATAACGTTATACGTTATATAGTAATAGTATATAACGTTATACGTTATATAGTAATAGTATATAACGTTATACGTTATATAGTAATAGTATATAACGTTATACGTTATATAGTAATAGTATATAACGTTATACGTTAATACGTAATAGTATATATCGTTAAACGTTATATAGTAATAGTATAGAACCTTATACGTTATATAGTAATAGTATATAACGGTATACGTTATATAGTAATAGTATATAACGTTATACGTTAGTACGTAATAATATACAACGTTATACGTGATATGGCAATACTATATAATGTTATACGTTAGTACGTAATAATATACAACGTTATACGTTATATGGTAATACTATATAACGCTATACGCTATTACGTAATAGTATATAACGTTATACGTTAATACGTAATAGTATATACCGTTATACGTTATATAGTAATAGTATATAACGTTATACGTTATATAGTATTATTATATAACGTTATGCGTTATATAGTAATAGTATATAACGTTATACGATAGTACGTAATAGTATATAACGTTATACGTGATATGGTAATACTATATAACGTTATACGCTATTACGTAATAGTATATAACGTTATACGTTAATACGTAATAGTATATATCGTTATACGTTATATAGTAATAGTATATAACGTTATACGTTATATAGTAATAGTATATAACGTTATACGTTATATAGTAATAGTATATAACGCTATACGTTATATAGTAATATTATATAACGTTATGCGTAATATAGTAATAGTATATAACGTTATACGTTATATAGTAATATTATATAACGTTATACGTTATATAGTAATAGTATATAACGTTATACGTTATATAGTAATAGTATATAACGTTATACGTTATATAGTAATAGTATATAACGTTATACGTTAGTACGTAATAATATACAACGTTATACGTGATATGGCAATACTATATAACGTTATACGTTATTACGTAATAGTATATAACGTTATACGTTATATAGTAATAGTGTATAACGTTATACGTTATATAGTAATAGTATATAACGTTATACGTTATATAGTAATAGTATATAACGTTATGCGTTATATAGTAATATTATATAACGTTATGCGTTATATAGTAATAGTATATAACGTTATCCGTTATATAGTAATAGTATATAACGTTGTACGTTATATAGTAATAGTATATAACGTTATACGTTATATAGTAATAGTATATAACGTTATACGTTATATAGTAATAGCATATAACGTTATGCGTTATATAGTAATAGTATATAACGTTATACGATAGTACGGAATAGTATATATCGTTATACGTTATATAGTAATAGTATATTACGTTATACGTTATATAGTAATAGTATATAACGTTATACGTTATATAGTAATAGTATATAACGTTATACGATATATAGTAATAGTATATAACGTTATACGTTATATAGTAATAGTATATAACGTTATACGTTAATACGTAATAGTATATATCGTTATACGTGATATGGCAATACTATATAACGTTATACGTTATTAGGTAATAGTATATAACGTTATACGTTATTACGTAATAGTATACAACGTTATACGTGATATGGTAATACTATATAACGTTATACGTTAGTACGTAATAATATACAACGTTATACGTGATATGGTAATACTATATAACGTTATACGCTATTACGTAATAGTATATAACGTTATACGTTAATATGTAATAGTATATATCGTTATACGTTATATAGTAATAGTATATAACGTTATACGTTATATAGTAATAGTATATAACGTTATACGTTATATAGTAATTACTATATTATAGTAATTATTACTATATAACGTATAACGTTATATAGTAATAGTATATAACGTTATACGTTATATAGTAATAGTATATAACGTTATACGTTATATAGTAATAGTATATAACGTTATACGTTATATAGTAATAGCATATAACGTTATGCGTTATATAGTAATAGTATATATCGTTATACGTTATATAGTAATAGTATATAACGTTATACGTTAATACGTAATAGTATATATCGTTATACGTGATATGGCAATACTATATAACGTTATACGTTATTAGGTAATAGTATATAACGTTATACGTTATTACGTAATAGTATACAACGTTATACGTGATATGGTAATACTATATAACGTTATACGTTAGTACGTAATAATATACAACGTTATACGTGATATGGTAATACTATATAACGTTATACGCTATTACGTAATAGTATATAACGTTATACGTTAATATGTAATAGTATATATCGTTATACGTTATATAGTAATAGTATATAACGTTATACGTTATATAGTAATAGTATATAAAGTTATACATTATATAGTAATTACTATATTATAGTAATAATTACTATATAACGTTATACGTTATATAGTAATAGTATATAACGTTATACGTTATATAGTAATAGTATATAACGTTATACGTTATATAGTAATAGTATATAACGTTATACGTTATATAGTAATAGTATATAACGTTATACGTTATATAGTAATAGTATATAACGTTATACGTTATATAGTAATAGTATATAACGTTATACGTTATATAGTAATAGTATATAACGTTATACGTTATATAGTAATAGTATATAACGTTATACGTTAGTACGTAATAATATACAACGTTATACGTGATATGGCAATACTATATAACGTTATACGTTATTACGTAATAGTATATAACGTTATACGTTATATAGTAATAGTATATAACGTTATACGTTATATAGTAATAGTATATAACGTTATACGTTATATAGTAATAGTATATAACGTTATACGTTACATAGTGATAGTATATAACGTTATACGTTATATAGTAATAGTATATAACGTTATACGTTATATAGTAATAGTATATAACGTTATACGTTATATAGTAATAGTATATAACGTTATACGTTATATAGTAATTACTATATTATAGTAATAATTACTATATAACGTTATACGTTATATAGTAATAGTATATAACGTTATACGTTATATAGTAATAGTATATAACGTTATACGTTATATAGTAATAGTATATAACGTTATACGTTATATAGTAATAGTATATAACGTTATACGTTATATAGTAATAGCATATAACGTTATGCGTTATATAGTAATAGTATATATCGTTATACGTTATATAGTAATAGTATATAACGTTATACGTTAATACGTAATAGTATATATCGTTATACGTGATATGGCAATACTATATAACGTTATACGTTATTAGGTAATAGTATATAACGTTATACGTTATTACGTAATAGTATACAACGTTATACGTGATATGGTAATACTATATAACGTTATACGTTAGTACGTAATAATATACAACGTTATACGTGATATGGTAATACTATATAACGTTATACGCTATTACGTAATAGTATATAACGTTATACGTTAATATGTAATAGTATATATCGTTATACGTTATATAGTAATAGTATATAACGTTATACGTTATATAGTAATAGTATATAACGTTATACGTTATATAGTAATTACTATATTATAGTAATAATTACTATATAACGTTATACGTTATATAGTAATAGTATATAACGTTATACGTTATATAGTAATAGTATATAACGTTATACGTTATATAGTAATAGTATATAACGTTATACGTTAGTACGTAATAATATACAACGTTATACGTGATATGGCAATACTATATAACGTTATACGTTATTACGTAATAGTATATAACGTTATACGTTATTACGTAATAGTATATAACGTTATACGTTATATAGTAATAGTATATAACGTTATACGTTATATAGTAATAGTATATAACGTTATACGTTATATAGTAATAGTATATAACGTTATACGTTACATAGTGATAGTATATAACGTTATACGTTATATAGTAATAGTATATAACGTTATACGTTACATAGTGATAGTATATAACGTTATACGTTACATAGTGATAGTATATAACGTTATACGTTATATAGTAATAGTATATAACGTTATACGTTATATAGTAATAGTATATAACGTTATACGTTATATAGTAATAGTATATAACGTTATACGTTACATAGTAATAGTATATAACGTTATACGTTATATAGTAATAGTATATAACGTTATACGTTAGTACGTAATAATATATATCGTTATACGTTATATAGTAATAGTATATAACGTTATAGGAGAGTACGTAATAGTATATATCGTTATACGTTATATAGTAATAGTATATAACGTTATACGTTATATAGTAATGGTATATAACGTTATACGTTAGTACGTAATAATATACAACGTTATACGTGATATGGTAATACTATATAACGTTATACGCTATTACGTAATAGTATACAACGTTATACGTTAATACGGAATAGTATATATCGTTATACGTTATATAGTAATAGTATATAACGTTATACGTTATATAGTAATAGTATATAACGTTATATGTTATATAGTAATAGTATATAACGTTATACGTTATATAGTAATAGTATATAACGTTATACGTTATATAGTAATAGTATATAACGTTATACGTTAGTACGTAATAATATATATCGTTATACGTTATATAGTAATAGTATATAACGTTATACGATAGTACGTAATAGTATATATCGTTATACGTTATATAGTAATAGTATATAACGTTATACGTTATATAGTAATAGTATATAACGTTATACGTTAGTACGTAATAGTATATAACGTTATACGTTATATGGTAATACTATGCAACGTTATACGTTATATAGTAATAGTATATAACGTTATACGTTAGTACGTAATAATATACAACGTTATACGTGATATGGTAATACTATATAACGTTATACGCTATTACGTAATAGTATATAACGTTATACGTTAATACGGAATAGTATATATCGTTATACGTTATATAGTAATATTATATAACGTTATGCGTTATATAGTAATAGTATATAACGTTATACGTTATATAGTAATAGTATATAACGTTATACGTTATATAGTAATAGTATATAACGTTATACGTTATATAGTAATATTATATAACGTTATGCGTTATATAGTAATAGTATATAACGTTATACGTTATATAGTAATAGTATATAACGTTATGCGTTATATAGTAATAGTATATAACGTTATACGATAGTACGGAATAGTATATATCGTTATACGTTATATAGTAATAGTATATAACGTTATACGTTATATAGTAATAGTATATAACGTTATACGTTATATAGTAATAGTATATAACGTTATACGTTATATAGTAATAGTATATAACGTTATACGTTATATAGTAATAGTATATAACGTTATACGTTATATAGTAATAGTATATAACGTTATACATTATATAGTAATAGTATATAACGTTATACGTTATATAGTAATAGTATAGGACGTTATACGCTAATACGTAATAGTATATATCGTTAAACGTTATATAGTAATAGTATATAACGTTATACGTTATATAGTAATACTATATAACGCTATACGCTATTACGTAATAGTATATAACGTTATGCGTTATATTGTAATAGTATATAACGTTATGCGTTATATAGTAATAGTATATAACGTTATACGATAGTACGGAATAGTATATATCGTTATACGTTATATAGTAATAGTATATAACGTTATACGTTATATAGTAATAGTATATAACGTTATACGTTATATAGTAATAGTATATAACGTTATACGTTATATAGTAATAGTATATAACGTTATACGTTATATAGTAATAGTATATAACGTTATACGTTAATACGTAATAGTAAATATCGTTAAACGTTATATAGTAATAGTATATAACGTTATACGTTATATAGTAATAGTATATAACGTTATACGTTAGTACGTAATAATATACAACGTTATACGTGATATGGTAATACTATATAACGTTATACGCTATTACGTAATAGTATATAACGTTATACGTTAATACGGAATAGTATATATCGTTATACGTTATATAGTAATATTATATAACGTTATGCGTTATATAGTAATAGTATATAACGTTATACGTTATATAGTAATAGTATATAACGTTATACGTTATATAGTAATAGTATATAACGTTATGCGTTATATAGTAATAGTATATAACGTTATACGTTATATAGTAATAGTGTATAACGTTATACGTTATATAGTAATAGTATATAACGTTATACGTTATATAGTAATAGTATATAACGTTATACGTTATATAGTAATAGTATATAACGTTATACGTTAGTACGTAATAATATATATCGTTATACGTTATATAGTAATAGTATATAACGTTATACGTCATTGCGTAATAGTATACAACGTTATACGTGATATGGTAATACTATATAACGTTATACGTTAGTACGTAATAATATACAACGTTATACGTGATATGGTAATACTATATAACGTTATACGCTATTACGTAATAGTATATAACGTTATACGTTAATATGTAATAGTATATATCGTTATACGTTATATAGTAATAGTATATAACGTTATACGTTATATAGTAATAGTATATATCGTTATACGTTATATAGTAATAGTATATGACGTTATACGTTATATAGTAATAGTATATAACGTTATACGTTATATAGTAATAGTGTATAACGTTATACGTTATATAGTAATAGTATATAACGTTATACGTTAGTACGTAATAATATATATCGTTATACGTTATATAGTAATAGTATATAACGTTATACGATAGTACGTAATAGTATATATCGTTATACGTTATATAGTAATAGTATATAACGTTATACGTTATATAGTAATAGTATATAACGTTATACGTTAGTACGTAATAGTATATAACGTTATACGTTATATGGTAATAGTATATAACGTTATACGTTAGTACGTAATAATATATATCGTTATACGTTATATAGTAATAGTATATAACGTTATACGATAGTACGTAATAGTATATATCGTTATACGTTATATAGTAATAGTATATAACGTTATACGTTATATAGTAATAGTATATAACGTTATACGTTAGTACGTAATAGTATATAACGTTATACGTTATATGGTAATACTATGCAACGTTATACGTTATATAGTAATAGTATATAACGTTATACGTTAGTACGTAATAATATACAACGTTATATGTCATATGGTAATACTATATAACGTTATACGCTATTACGTAATAGTATATAACGTTATACGTTATATAGTAATAGTATATAACGTTATACGTTATATAGTAATAGTATATAACGTTATACGTTATATAGTAATAGTATATAACGTTATACGTTATATAGTAATAGTATATAACGTTATACGTTAATACGTAATAGTATATATCGTTAAACGTTATATAGTAATAGTATAGAACCTTATACGTTATATAGTAATAGTATATAACGGTATACGTTATATAGTAATAGTATATAACGTTCTACGTTAGTACGTAATAATATACAACGTTATACGTGATATGGCAATACTATATAATGTTATACGTTAGTACGTAATAATATACAACGTTATACGTTATATGGTAATACTATATAACGCTATACGCTATTACGTAATAGTATATAACGTTATACGTTAATACGTAATAGTATATACCGTTATACGTTATATAGTAATAGTATATAACGTTATACGTTATATAGTATTATTATATAACGTTATGCGTTATATAGTAATAGTATATAACGTTATACGATAGTACGTAATAGTATATAACGTTATACGTGATATGGTAATACTATATAACGTTATACGCTATTACGTAATAGTATATAACGTTATACGTTAATACGTAATAGTATATATCGTTATACGTTATATAGTAATAGTATATAACGTTATACGTTATATAGTAATAGTATATAACGTTATACGTTATATAGTAATAGTATATAACGCTATACGTTATAAAGTAATATTATATAACGTTATGCGTAATATAGTAATAGTATATAACGTTATACGTTATATAGTAATATTATATAACGTTATACGTTATATAGTAATAGTATATAACGTTATACGTTATATAGTAATAGTATATAACGTTATACGTTAGTACGTAATAATATACAACGTTATACGTGATATGGCAATACTATATAACGTTATACGTTATTACGTAATAGTATATAACGTTATACGTTATATAGTAATAGTGTATAACGTTATACGTTATATAGTAATAGTATATAACGTTATACGTTATATAGTAATAGTATATAACGTTATGCGTTATATAGTAATATTATATAACGTTATGCGTTATATAGTAATAGTATTTAACGTTATCCGTTATATAGTAATAGTATATAACGTTGTACGTTATATAGTAATAGTATATAACGTTATACGTTATATAGTAATAGTATATAACGTTATACGTTATATAGTAATAGCATATAACGTTATGCGTTATATAGTAATAGTATATAACGTTATACGATAGTACGGAATAGTATATATCGTTATACGTTATATAGTAATAGTATATTACGTTATACGTTATATAGTAATAGTATATAACGTTATACGTTATATAGTAATGGTATATAACGTTATACGATATATAGTAATAGTATATAACGTTATACGTTATATAGTAATAGTATATAACGTTATACGTTAATACGTAATAGTATATATCGTTATACGTGATATGGCAATACTATATAACGTTATACGTTATTAGGTAATAGTATATAACGTTATACGTTATTACGTAATAGTATACAACGTTATACGTGATATGGTAATACTATATAACGTTATACGTTAGTACGTAATAATATACAACGTTATACGTGATATGGTAATACTATATAACGTTATACGCTATTACGTAATAGTATATAACGTTATACGTTAATATGTAATAGTATATATCGTTATACGTTATATAGTAATAGTATATAACGTTATACGTTATATAGTAATAGTATATAACGTTATACGTTATATAGTAATTACTATATTATAGTAATAATTACTATATAACGTTATACGTTATATAGTAATAGTATATAACGTTATACGTTATATAGTAATAGTATATAACGTTATACGTTATATAGTAATAGTATATAACGTTATACGTTATATAGTAATAGTATATAACGTTATACGTTATATAGTAATAGTATATAACGTTATACGTTATATAGTAATAGTATATAACGTTATACGTTAGTACGTAATAATATACAACGTTATACGTGATATGGCAATATTATATAACGTTATACGTTATTACGTAATAGTATATAACGTTATACGTTATATAGTAATAGTATATAACGTTATACGTTATATAGTAATAGTATATAACGTTATACGTTATATAGTAATAGTATATAACGTTATACGTTATATAGTAATAGTATATAACGTTATACGTTATATAGTAATAGCATATAACGTTATGCGTTATATAGTAATAGTATATATCGTTATACGTTATATAGTAATAGTATATAACGTTATACGTTAATACGTAATAGTATATATCGTTATACGTGATATGGCAATACTATATAACGTTATACGTTATTAGGTAATAGTATATAACGTTATACGTTATTACGTAATAGTATACAACGTTATACGTGATATGGTAATACTATATAACGTTATACGTTAGTACGTAATAATATACAACGTTATACGTGATATGGTAATACTATATAACGTTATACGCTATTACGTAATAGTATATAACGTTATACGTTAATATGTAATAGTATATATCGTTATACGTTATATAGTGATAGTATATAACGTTATACGTTATATAGTGATAGTATATAACGTTATACGTTACATAGTAATAGTATATAACGTTATACGTTATATAGTAATAGTATATAACGTTATACGTTAGTACGTAATAATATATATTGTTATACGTTATATAGTAATAGTATATAACGTTATAGGAGAGTACGTAATAGTATATATCGGTATACGTTATATAGTAATAGTATATAACGTTATACGTTATATAGTAATAGTATATAACGTTATACGTTAGTACGTAATAATATACAACGTTATACGTGATATGGTAATACTATATAACGTTATACGCTATTACGTAATAGTATATAACGTTATACGTTAATACGGAATAGTATATATCGTTATACGTTATATAGTAATAGTATATAACGTTATACGTTATATAGTAATAGTATATAACGTTATATGTTATATAGTAATAGTATATAACGTTATACGTTATATAGTAATAGTATATAACGTTATACGTTATATAGTAATAGTATATAACGTTATACGTTATATAGTAATAGTATATAACGTTATACGTTATATAGTAATAGTATATAACGTTATACGTTAGTACGTAATAATATACAACGTTATACGTGATATGGCAATACTATATAACGTTATACGTTATTACGTAATAGTATATAACGTTATACGTTATATAGTAATAGTATATGACGTTATACGTTATATAGTAATAGTATATAACGTTATACGTTAGTACGTAATAATATACAACGTTATACGTGATATGGCAATACTATATAACGTTATACGTTATTACGTAATAGTATATAACGTTATACGTTATATAGTAATAGTATATAACGTTATACGTTATATAGTAATAGTATATAACGTTATACGTTATATAGTAATAGTATATAACGTTATACGTTATATAGTAATAGTATATAACGTTATACGTTAATACGTAATAGTATATATCGTTATACGTGATATGGCAATACTATATAACGTTATACGTTATTAGGTAATAGTATATAACGTTATACGTTATTACGTAATAGTATACAACGTTATACGTGATATGGTAATACTATATAACGTTATACGTTAGTACGTAATAATATACAACGTTATACGTGATATGGTAATACTATATAACGTTATACGCTATTACGTAATAGTATATAACGTTATACGTTAATATGTAATAGTATATATCGTTATACGTTATATAGTAATAGTATATAACGTTATACGTTATATAGTAATAGTATATAACGTTATACGTTATATAGTAATTACTATATTATAGTAATAATTACTATATAACGTTATACGTTATATAGTAATAGTATATAACGTTATACGTTATATAGTAATAGTATATAACGTTATACGTTATATAGTAATAGTATATAACGTTATACGTTATATAGTAATAGTATATAACGTTATACGTTAGTACGTAATAATATACAACGTTATACGTGATATGGCAATATTATATAACGTTATACGTTATTACGTAATAGTATATAACGTTATACGTTATATAGTAATAGTATATAACGTTATACGTTATATAGTAATAGTATATAACGTTATACGTTATATAGTAATAGTATATAACGTTATACGTTATATAGTAATAGTATATAACGTTATACGTTATATAGTAATAGCATATAACGTTATGCGTTATATAGTAATAGTATATATCGTTATACGTTATATAGTAATAGTATATAACGTTATACGTTAATACGTAATAGTATATATCGTTATACGTGATATGGCAATACTATATAACGTTATACGTTATTAGGTAATAGTATATAACGTTATACGTTATTACGTAATAGTATACAACGTTATACGTGATATGGTAATACTATATAACGTTATACGTTAGTACGTAATAATATACAACGTTATACGTGATATGGTAATACTATATAACGTTATACGCTATTACGTAATAGTATATAACGTTATACGTTAATATGTAATAGTATATATCGTTATACGTTATATAGTAATAGTATATAACGTTATACGTTATATAGTAATAGTATATAACGTTATACATTATATAGTAATTACTATATTATAGTAATAATTACTATATAACGCATAACGTTATATAGTAATAGTATATAACGTTATACGTTATATAGTAATAGTATATAACGTTATACGTTATATAGTAATAGTATATAACGTTATACGTTATATAGTAATAGTATATAACGTTATACGTTAGTACGTAATAATATACAACGTTATACGTGATATGGCAATACTATATAACGTTATACGTTATTACGTAATAGTATATAACGTTATACGTTATTACGTAATAGTATATAACGTTATACGTTATATAGTAATAGTATATAACGTTATACGTTATATAGTAATAGTATATAACGTTATACGTTATATAGTAATAGTATATAACGTTATACGTTATATAGTGATAGTATATAACGTTATACGTTATATAGTAATAGTATATAACGTTATACGTTACATAGTAATAGTATATAACGTTATACGTTATATAGTAATAGTATATAACGTTATACGTTAGTACGTAATAATATATATCGTTATACGTTATATAGTAATAGTATATAACGTTATAGGAGAGTACGTAATAGTATATATCGGTATACGTTATATAGTAATAGTATATAACGTTATACGTTATATAGTAATAGTATATAACGTTATACGTTAGTACGTAATAATATACAACGTTATACGTGATATGGTAATACTATATAACGTTATACGCTATTACGTAATAGTATATAACGTTATACGTTAATACGGAATAGTATATATCGTTATACGTTATATAGTAATAGTATATAACGTTATACGTTATATAGTAATAGTATATAACGTTATATGTTATATAGTAATAGTATATAACGTTATACGTTATATAGTAATAGTATATAACGTTATACGTTATATAGTAATAGTATATAACGTTATACGTTATATAGTAATAGTATATAACGTTATACGTTATATAGTAATAGTATATAACGTTATACGTTAGTACGTAATAATATACAACGTTATACGTGATATGGCAATACTATATAACGTTATACGTTATTACGTAATAGTATATAACGTTATACGTTATTACGTAATAGTATATAACGTTATACGTTATATAGTAATAGTATATGACGTTATACGTTATATAGTAATAGTATATAACGTTATACGTTAGTACGTAATAATATACAACGTTATACGTGATATGGCAATACTATATAACGTTATACGTTATTTCGTAATAGTATATAACGTTATACGTTATATAGTAATAGTATATAACGTTATACGTTATATAGTAATAGTATATAACGTTATACGTTATATAGTAATAGTATATAACGTTATACGTTACATAGTGATAGTATATAACGTTATACGTTATATAGTAATAGTATATAACGTTATACGTTATATAGTAATAGTATATAACGTTATACGTTATATAGTAATAGTATATAACGTTATACGTTATATAGTAATTACTATATTATAGTAATAATTACTATATAACGTTATACGTTATATAGTAATAGTATATAACGTTATACGTTATATAGTAATAGTATATAACGTTATACGTTATATAGTAATAGTATATAACGTTATACGTTATATAGTAATAGTATATAACGTTATACGTTATATAGTAATAGCATATAACGTTATGCGTTATATAGTAATAGTATATATCGTTATACGTTATATAGTAATAGTATATAACGTTATACGTTAATACGTAATAGTATATATCGTTATACGTGATATGGCAATACTATATAACGTTATACGTTATTAGGTAATAGTATATAACGTTATACGTTATTACGTAATAGTATACAACGTTATACGTGATATGGTAATACTATATAACGTTATACGTTAGTACGTAATAATATACAACGTTATACGTGATATGGTAATACTATATAACGTTATACGCTATTACGTAATAGTATATAACGTTATACGTTAATATGTAATAGTATATATCGTTATACGTTATATAGTAATAGTATATAACGTTATACGTTATATAGTAATAGTATATAACGTTATACATTATATAGTAATTACTATATTATAGTAATAATTACTATATAACGTTATACGTTATATAGTAATAGTATATAACGTTATACGTTATATAGTAATAGTATATAACGTTATACGTTATATAGTAATAGTATATAACGTTATACGTTATATAGTAATAGTATATAACGTTATACGTTAGTACGTAATAATATACAACGTTATACGTGATATGGCAATACTATATAACGTTATACGTTATTACGTAATAGTATATAACGTTATTACGTAATAGTATATAACGTTATACGTTATATAGTAATAGTATATAACGTTATACGTTATATAGTAATAGTATATAACGTTATACGTTATATAGTAATAGTATATAACGTTATACGTTATATAGTGATAGTATATAACGTTATACGTTATATAGTGATAGTATATAACGTTATACGTTACATAGTAATAGTATATAACGTTATACGTTATATAGTAATAGTATATAACGTTATACGTTAGTACGTAATAATATATATCGTTATACGTTATATAGTAATAGTATATAACGTTATAGGAGAGTACGTAATAGTATATATCGGTATACGTTATATAGTAATAGTATATAACGTTATACGTTATATAGTAATAGTATATAACGTTATACGTTAGTACGTAATAATATACAACGTTATACGTGATATGGTAATACTATATAACGTTATACGCTATTACGTAATAGTATATAACGTTATACGTTAATACGGAATAGTATATATCGTTATACGTTATATAGTAATAGTATATAACGTTATACGTTATATAGTAATAGTATATAACGTTATATGTTATATAGTAATAGTATATAACGTTATACGTTATATAGTAATAGTATATAACGTTATACGTTATATAGTAATAGTATATAACGTTATACGTTATATAGTAATAGTATATAACGTTATACGTTATATAGTAATAGTATATAACGTTATACGTTAGTACGTAATAATATACAACGTTATACGTGATATGGCAATACTATATAACGTTATACGTTATTACGTAATAGTATATAACGTTATACGTTATATAGTAATAGTATATGACGTTATACGTTATATAGTAATAGTATATAACGTTATACGTTAGTACGTAATAATATACAACGTTATACGTGATATGGCAATACTATATAACGTTATACGTTATTACGTAATAGTATATAACGTTATACGTTATATAGTAATAGTATATAACGTTATACGTTATATAGTAATAGTATATAACGTTATACGTTATATAGTAATAGTATATAACGTTATACGTTATATAGTAATAGTATATAACGTTATACGTTAATACGTAATAGTATATATCGTTATACGTGATATGGCAATACTATATAACGTTATACGTTATTAGGTAATAGTATATAACGTTATACGTTATTACGTAATAGTATACAACGTTATACGTGATATGGTAATACTATATAACGTTATACGTTAGTACGTAATAATATACAACGTTATACGTGATATGGTAATACTATATAACGTTATACGCTATTACGTAATAGTATATAACGTTATACGTTAATATGTAATAGTATATATCGTTATACGTTATATAGTAATAGTATATAACGTTATACGTTATATAGTAATAGTATATAACGTTATACGTTATATAGTAATTACTATATTATAGTAATAATTACTATATAACGTATAACGTTATATAGTAATAGTATATAACGTTATACGTTATATAGTAATAGTATATAACGTTATACGTTATATAGTAATAGTATATAACGTTATACGTTATATAGTAATAGTATATAACGTTATACGTTAGTACGTAATAATATACAACGTTATACGTGATATGGCAATATTATATAACGTTATACGTTATTACGTAATAGTATATAACGTTATACGTTATATAGTAATAGTATATAACGTTATACGTTATATAGTAATAGTATATAACGTTATACGTTATATAGTAATAGTATATAACGTTATACGTTATATAGTAATAGTATATAACGTTATACGTTATATAGTAATAGCATATAACGTTATGCGTTATATAGTAATAGTATATATCGTTATACGTTATATAGTAATAGTATATAACGTTATACGTTAATACGTAATAGTATATATCGTTATACGTGATATGGCAATACTATATAACGTTATACGTTATTAGGTAATAGTATATAACGTTATACGTTATTACGTAATAGTATACAACGTTATACGTGATATGGTAATACTATATAACGTTATACGTTAGTACGTAATAATATACAACGTTATACGTGATATGGTAATACTAAATAACGTTATACGCTATTACGTAATAGTATATAACGTTATACGTTAATATGTAATAGTATATATCGTTATACGTTATATAGTAATAGTATATAACGTTATACGTTATATAGTAATAGTATATAACGTTATACATTATATAGTAATTACTATATTATAGTAATAATTACTATATAACGTTATACGTTATATAGTAATAGTATATAACGTTATACGTTATATAGTAATAGTATATAACGTTATACGTTATATAGTAATAGTATATAACGTTATACGTTATATAGTAATAGTATATAACGTTATACGTTAGTACGTAATAATATACAACGTTATACGTGATATGGCAATACTATATAACGTTATACGTTATTACGTAATAGTATATAACGTTATACGTTATTACGTAATAGTATATGACGTTATACGTTATATAGTAATAGTATATAACGTTATACGTTATATAGTAATAGTATATAACGTTATACGTTATATAGTAATAGTATATAACGTTATACGTTATATAGTGATAGTATATAACGTTATACGTTATATAGTAATAGTATATAACGTTATACGTTACATAGTAATAGTATATAACGTTATACGTTATATAGTAATAGTATATAACGTTATACGTTAGTACGTAATAATATATATCGTTATACGTTATATAGTAATAGTATATAACGTTATAGGAGAGTACGTAATAGTATATATCGGTATACGTTATATAGTAATAGTATATAACGTTATACGTTATATAGTAATAGTATATAACGTTATACGTTAGTACGTAATAATATACAACGTTATACGTGATATGGTAATACTATATAACGTTATACGCTATTACGTAATAGTATATAACGTTATACGTTAATACGGAATAGTATATATCGTTATACGTTATATAGTAATAGTATATAACGTTATACGTTATATAGTAATAGTATATAACGTTATATGTTATATAGTAATAGTATATAACGTTATACGTTATATAGTAATAGTATATAACGTTATACGTTATATAGTAATAGTATATAACGTTATACGTTATATAGTAATAGTATATAACGTTATACGTTATATAGTAATAGTATATAACGTTATACGTTAGTACGTAATAATATACAACGTTATACGTGATATGGCAATACTATATAACGTTATACGTTATTACGTAATAGTATATAACGTTATACGTTATTACGTAATAGTATATAACGTTATACGTTATATAGTAATAGTATATGACGTTATACGTTATATAGTAATAGTATATAACGTTATACGTTAGTACGTAATAATATACAACGTTATACGTGATATGGCAATACTATATAACGTTATACGTTATTACGTAATAGTATATAACGTTATACGTTATATAGTAATAGTATATAACGTTATACGTTATATAGTAATAGTATATAACGTTATACGTTATATAGTAATAGTATATAACGTTATACGTTACATAGTGATAGTATATAACGTTATACGTTATATAGTAATTACTATATTATAGTAATAATTACTATATAACGTATAACGTTATATAGTAATAGTATATAACGTTATACGTTATATAGTAATAGTATATAACGTTATACGTTATATAGTAATAGTATATAACGTTATACGTTATATAGTAATAGTATATAACGTTATACGTTATATAGTAATAGCATATAACGTTATGCGTTATATAGTAATAGTATATATCGTTATACGTTATATAGTAATAGTATATAACGTTATACGTTAATACGTAATAGTATATATCGTTATACGTGATATGGCAATACTATATAACGTTATACGTTATTAGGTAATAGTATATAACGTTATACGTTATTACGTAATAGTATACAACGTTATACGTGATATGGTAATACTATATAACGTTATACGTTAGTACGTAATAATATACAACGTTATACGTGATATGGTAATACTATATAACGTTATACGCTATTACGTAATAGTATATAACGTTATACGTTAATATGTAATAGTATATATCGTTATACGTTATATAGTAATAGTATATAACGTTATACGTTATATAGTAATAGTATATAACGTTATACGTTATATAGTAATAGTATATAACGTTATACGTTATATAGTAATAGTATATAACGTTATACGTTAGTACGTAATAATATACAACGTTATACGTGATATGGCAATACTATATAACGTTATACGTTATTACGTAATAGTATATAACGTTATACGTTATTACGTAATAGTATATAACGTTATACGTTATATAGTAATAGTATATAACGTTATACGTTATATAGTAATAGTATATAACGTTATACGTTATATAGTAATAGTATATAACGTTATACGTTACATAGTGATAGTATATAACGTTATACGTTACATAGTGATAGTATATAACGTTATACGTTATATAGTAATAGTATATAACGTTATACGTTATATAGTAATAGTATATAACGTTATACGTTATATAGTAATAGTATATAACGTTATACGTTATATAGTAATAGTATATAACGTTATACGTTAGTACGTAATAATACATATCGTTATACGTTATATAGTAATAGTATATAACGTTATAGGAGAGTACGTAATAGTATATATCGTTATACGTTATATAGTAATAGTATATAACGTTATACGTTAGTACGTAATAATATACAACGTTATACGTGATATGGTAATACTATATAACGTTATACGCTATTACGTAATAGTATATAACGTTATACGTTAATACGGAATAGTATATATCGTTATACGTTATATAGTAATAGTATATAACGTTATACGTTATATAGTAATAGTATATAACGTTATATGTTATATAGTAATAGTATATAACGTTATACGTTATATAGTAATAGTATATAACGTTATACGTTATATAGTAATAATATATATCGTTATACGTTATATAGTAATAGTATATAACGTTATACGATAGTACGTAATAGTATATATCGTTATACGTTATATAGTAATAGTATATAACGTTATACGTTATATAGTAATAGTATATAACGTTATACGTTATATGGTAATACTATGCAACGTTATACGTTATATAGTAATAGTATATAACGTTATACGTTAGTACGTAATAATATACAACGTTATACGTGATATGGTAATACTATATAACGTTATACGCTATTACGTAATAGTATATAACGTTATACGTTAATACGGAATAGTATATATCGTTATACGTTATATAGTAATATTATATAACGTTATGCGTTATATAGTAATAGTATATAACGTTATACGTTATATAGTAATAGTATATAACATTATACGTTATATAGTAATAGTATATAACGTTATACGTTATATAGTAATATTATATAACGTTATGCGTTATATAGTAATAGTATATAACGTTATACGTTATATAGTAATAGTATATAACGTTATGCGTTATATAGTAATAGTATATAACGTTATACGATAGTACGGAATAGTATATATCGTTATACGTTATATAGTAATAGTATATAACGTTATACGTTATATAGTAATAGTATATAACGTTATACGTTATATAGTAATAGTTTATAACGTTATACGTTATATAGTAATAGTATATAACGTTATACGTTATATAGTAATACTATATAACGCTATACGCTATTACGTAATAGTATATAACGTTATGCGTTATATTGTAATAGTATATAACGTTATGCGTTATATAGTAATAGTATATAACGTTATACGATAGTACGGAATAGTATATATCGTTATACGTTATATAGTAATAGTATATAACGTTATACGTTATATAGTAATAGTATATAACGTTATACGTTATATAGTAATAGTATATAACGTTATACGTTATATAGTAATAGTATATAACGTTATACGTTAATACGTAATAGTAAATATCGTTAAACGTTATATAGTAATAGTATATAACGTTATACGTTATATAGTAATAGTATATAACGTTATACGTTATATAGTAATAGTATATAACGTTATACGTTATAAGGTATAAGTATATAACGTTATACGTTATATAGTAATAGTATATAACGTTATACGTTATATAGTAATATTATATAACGTTATGCGTTATATAGTAATAGTATATAACGTTATACGTTATATAGTAATAGTATGTAACGTTATACGTTAGTACGTAATAGTATATAACGTTGTACGTTATATGGTAATACTATGCAACGTTATACGTTATATAGTAATAGTATATAACGTTATACGTTAGTACGTAATAATATACAACGTTATACGTTATATAGTAATAGTATATAACGTTATACGTTAGTACGTAATAATATACAACGTTATACGTGATATGGTAATACTATATAACGTTATACGCTATTACGTAATAGTATATAACGTTATACGTTAATACGGAATAGTATATATCGTTATACGTTATATAGTAATATTATATAACGTTATGCGTTATATAGTAATAGTATATAACGTTATACGTTATATAGTAATAGTATATAACGTTATACGTTATATAGTAATAGTATATAACGTTATGCGTTATATAGTAATAGTATATAACGTTATACGATAGTACGGAATAGTATATATCGTTATACGTTATATAGTAATAGTATATAACGTTATACGTTATATAGTAATAGTATATAACGTTATACGTTATATAGTAATAGTATATAACGTTATACGTTATATAGTAATAGTATATAACGTTATACGTTATATAGTAATAGTATATAACGTTATACGTTATATAGTAATAGTATATAACTTTATACGTTATATAGTAATAGTATATAACGTTATACGTTATATAGTAATAGTATAGAACGTTATACGTTAATACGTAATAGTATATATCGTTAAACGTTATATAGTAATAGTATATAACGTTATACGTTATATAGTAATACTATATAACGTTATACGCTATTACGTAATAGTATATAACGTTATGCGTTATATTGTAATAGTATATAACGTTATGCGTTATATAGTAATAGTATATAACGTTATACGATAGTACGGAATAGTATATATCGTTATACGTTATATAGTAATAGTATATAACTTTATACGTTATATAGTAATAGTATATAACGTTATACGTTATATAGTAATAGTATATAACGTTATACGTTATATAGTAATAGTATATAACGTTATACGTTAATGCGTAATAGTAAATATCGTTAAACGTTATATAGTAATAGTATATAACGTTATACGTTATATAGTAATAGTGTATAACGTTATACGTTATAAGGTATAAGTATATAACGTTATACGTTATAAGGTATAAGTATATAACGTTATACGTTATATAGTAATAGTATATAACGTTATACGTTATATAGTAATATTATATAACGTTATGCGTTATATAGTAATAGTATATAACGTTATACGATAGTACGTAATAGTATATCACGTTATACGTGATATGGTAATACTATATAACGTTATACGTTAATACGTAATAGTATATATCGTTATACGTTATATAGTAATAGTATATAGCGATATACGTTATATAGTAATAGTATATAACGTTATACGTTAGTACGTAATAGTATATAACGTTATACGTTAGTACGTAATAGTATATAACGTTATACGTTATATGGTAATACTATACAACGTTATACGTTATATAGTAATAGTATATAACGTTATACATTATATAGTAATAGTATATAACGTTATACGTTACATAGTAATAGTATATAACGTTATACGTTAGTACGTAATATAATACAACGTTATACGTGATATGGCAATACTATATAACGTTATACGTTATTACGTAATAGCATATAACGTTATACGTTATATAGTAATATTATATAACGTTATGCGTTATATAGTAATAGTATATAACGTTATACGATAGTACGGAATAGTATATATCGTTATACGTTAATATGTAATAGTATATATCGTTATACGTTATATTGTAATAGTATATAACGTTATACGTTATATAGTAATAGTATATAACGTTATACGTTATATAGTAATAGTATATAACGTTATACGTTATATAGTAATAGTATATAACGTTATACGTTATATAGTAATATTATATAACGTTATGCGTTATATAGTAATAGTATATAACGTTATACGTTCTATAGTAATAGTATATAACGTTATACGTTATACAGTAATAGTATATAACGTTATACGTTATATAGTAATAGTATATAACGTTATACGTTACATAGTAATAGTATATAACGTTATACGTTATATAGTAATAGTATATAACGTTATACGTTAGTACGTAATAATATATATCGTTATACGTTATATAGTAATAGTATATAACGTTATAGGAGAGTACGTAATAGTATATATCGTTATACGTTATATAGTAATAGTATATAACGTTATACGCTATATAGTAATAGTATATAACGTTATACGTTATATAGTAATAGTATATAACGTTATACGTTAGTACGTAATAATATACAACGTTATACGTGATATGGCAATACTATATAACGTTATACGTTATTACGTAATAGTATATAACGTTATACGTTATTACGTAATAGTATATAACGTTATACGTTATATAGTAATAGTATATAACGTTATACGTTATATAGTAATAGTATATAACGTTATACGTTATATAGTAATAGTATATAACGTTATACGTTATATAGTAATAGTATATAACGTTATACGTTACATAGTGATAGTATATAACGTTATACGTTATATAGTAATAGTATATAACGTTATACGTTAGTACGTAATAATATACAACGTTATACGTGATATGGCAATACTATATAACGTTATACGTTATTACGTAATAGTATATAACGTTATACGTTATTACGTAATAGTATATAACGTTATACGTTATATAGTAATAGTATATAACGTTATATGTTATATAGTAATAGTATATAACGTTATACGTTATATAGTAATAGTATATAACGTTATACGTTATATAGTAATAGTATATAACGTTATACGTTATATAGTAATAGTATATAACGTTATACGTTATATAGTAATAGTATATAACGTTATACGTTAGTACGTAATAATATACAACGTTATACGTGATATGGCAATACTATATAACGTTATACGTTATTACGTAATAGTATATAACGTTATACGTTATTACGTAATAGTATATAACGTTATACGTTATATAGTAATAGTATATGACGTTATACGTTATATAGTAATAGTATATAACGTTATACGTTAGTACGTAATAATATACAACGTTATACGTGATATGGCAATACTATATAACGTTATACGTTATTACGTAATAGTATATAACGTTATACGTTATATAGTAATAGTATATAACGTTATACGTTATATAGTAATAGTATATAACGTTATACGTTATATAGTAATAGTATATAACGTTATACGTTACATAGTGATAGTATATAACGTTATACGTTATATAGTAATTACTATATTATAGTAATAATTACTATATAACGTTATACGTTATATAGTAATAGTATATAACGTTATACGTTATATAGTAATAGTATATAACGTTATACGTTATATAGTAATAGTATATAACGTTATACGTTATATAGTAATAGTATATAACGTTATACGTTATATAGTAATAGCATATAACGTTATGCGTTATATAGTAATAGTATATATCGTTATACGTTATATAGTAATAGTATATAACGTTATACGTTAATACGTAATAGTATATATCGTTATACGTGATATGGCAATACTATATAACGTTATACGTTATTAGGTAATAGTATATAACGTTATACGTTATTACGTAATAGTATACAACGTTATACGTGATATGGTAATACTATATAACGTTATACGTTAGTACGTAATAATATACAACGTTATACGTGATATGGTAATACTATATAACGTTATACGCTATTACGTAATAGTATATAACGTTATACGTTAATATGTAATAGTATATATCGTTATACGTTATATAGTAATAGTATATAACGTTATACGTTATATAGTAATAGTATATAACGTTATACGTTATATAGTAATAGTATATAACGTTATACGTTATATAGTAATAGTATATAACGTTATACGTTAGTACGTAATAATATACAACGTTATACGTGATATGGCAATACTATATAACGTTATACGTTATTACGTAATAGTATATAACGTTATACGTTATTACGTAATAGTATATAACGTTATACGTTATATAGTAATAGTATATAACGTTATACGTTATATAGTAATAGTATATAACGTTATACGTTATATAGTAATAGTATATAACGTTATACGTTACATAGTGATAGTATATAACGTTATACGTTACATAGTGATAGTATATAACGTTATACGTTATATAGTAATAGTATATAACGTTATACGTTATATAGTAATAGTATATAACGTTATACGTTATATAGTAATAGTATATAACGTTATACGTTATATAGTAATAGTATATAACGTTATACGTTAGTACGTAATAATACATATCGTTATACGTTATATAGTAACAGTATATAACGTTATAGGAGAGTACGTAATAGTATATATCGTTATACGTTATATAGTAATAGTATATAACGTTATACGTTATATAGTAATAGTATATAACGTTATACGTTAGTACGTAATAATATACAACGTTATACGTGATATGGTAATACTATATAACGTTATACGCTATTACGTAATAGTATATAACGTTATACGTTAATACGGAATAGTATATATCGTTATACGTTATATAGTAATAGTATATAACGTTATACGTTATATAGTAATAGTATATAACGTTATATGTTATATAGTAATAGTATATAACGTTATACGTTATATAGTAATAGTATATAACGTTATACGTTATATAGTAATAATATATATCGTTATACGTTATATAGTAATAGTATATAACGTTATACGATAGTACGTAATAGTATATATCGTTATACGTTATATAGTAATAGTATATAACGTTATACGTTATATAGTAATAGTATATAACGTTATACGTTATATGGTAATACTATGCAACGTTATACGTTATATAGTAATAGTATATAACGTTATACGTTAGTACGTAATAATATACAACGTTATACGTGATATGGTAATACTATATAACGTTATACGCTATTACGTAATAGTATATAACGTTATACGTTAATACGGAATAGTATATATCGTTATACGTTATATAGTAATATTATATAACGTTATGCGTTATATAGTAATAGTATATAACGTTATACGTTATATAGTAATAGTATATAACATTATACGTTATATAGTAATAGTATATAACGTTATACGTTATATAGTAATATTATATAACGTTATGCGTTATATAGTAATAGTATATAACGTTATACGTTATATAGTAATAGTATATAACGTTATGCGTTATATAGTAATAGTATATAACGTTATACGATAGTACGGAATAGTATATATCGTTATACGTTATATAGTAATAGTATATAACGTTATACGTTATATAGTAATAGTATATAACGTTATACGTTATATAGTAATAGTTTATAACGTTATACGTTATATAGTAATAGTATATAACGTTATACATTATATAGTAATAGTATATAACGTTATACGTTATATAGTAATAGTATAGAACGTTATACGTTAATACGTAATAGTATATATCGTTAAACGTTATATAGTAATAGTATATAACGTTATACGTTATATAGTAATACTATATAACGCTATACGCTATTACGTAATAGTATATAACGTTATGCGTTATATTGTAATAGTATATAACGTTATGCGTTATATAGTAATAGTATATAACGTTATACGATAGTACGGAATAGTATATATCGTTATACGTTATATAGTAATAGTATATAACGTTATACGTTATATAGTAATAGTATATAACGTTATACGTTATATAGTAATAGTATATAACGTTATACGTTATATAGTAATAGTATATAACGTTATACGTTAATACGTAATAGTAAATATCGTTAAACGTTATATAGTAATAGTATATAACGTTATACGTTATATAGTAATAGTATATAACGTTATACGTTATATAGTAATAGTATATAACGTTATACGTTATAAGGTATAAGTATATAACGTTATACGTTATATAGTAATAGTATATAACGTTATACGTTATATAGTAATATTATATAACGTTATGCGTTATATAGTAATAGTATATAACGTTATACGTTATATAGTAATAGTATGTAACGTTATACGTTAGTACGTAATAGTATATAACGTTATACGTTATATGGTAATACTATGCAACGTTATACGTTATATAGTAATAGTATATAACGTTATACGTTAGTACGTAATAATATACAACGTTATACGTTATATAGTAATAGTATATAACGTTATACGTTAGTACGTAATAATATACAACGTTATACGTGATATGGTAATACTATATAACGTTATACGCTATTACGTAATAGTATATAACGTTATACGTTAATACGGAATAGTATATATCGTTATACGTTATATAGTAATATTATATAACGTTATGCGTTATATAGTAATAGTATATAACGTTATACGTTATATAGTAATAGTATATAACGTTATACGTTATATAGTAATAGTATATAACGTTATGCGTTATATAGTAATAGTATATAACGTTATACGATAGTACGGAATAGTATATATCGTTATACGTTATATAGTAATAGTATATAACGTTATACGTTATATAGTAATAGTATATAACGTTATACGTTATATAGTAATAGTATATAACGTTATACGTTATATAGTAATAGTATATAACGTTATACGTTATATAGTAATAGTATATAACGTTATACGTTATATAGTAATAGTATATAACTTTATACGTTATATAGTAATAGTATATAACGTTATACGTTATATAGTAATAGTATAGAACGTTATACGTTAATACGTAATAGTATATATCGTTAAACGTTATATAGTAATAGTATATAACGTTATACGTTATATAGTAATACTATATAACGTTATACGCTATTACGTAATAGTATATAACGTTATGCGTTATATAGTAATAGTATATAACGTTATACGTTATATAGTAATAGTATATAACGTTATACGATAGTACGGAATAGTATATATCGTTATACGTTATATAGTAATAGTATATAACTTTATACGTTATATAGTAATAGTATATAACGTTATACGTTATATAGTAATAGTATATAACGTTATACGTTATATAGTAATAGTATATAACGTTATACGTTAATGCGTAATAGTAAATATCGTTAAACGTTATATAGTAATAGTATATAACGTTATACGTTATATAGTAATAGTGTATAACGTTATACGTTATAAGGTATAAGTATATAACGTTATACGTTATAAGGTATAAGTATATAACGTTATACGTTATATAGTAATAGTATATAACGTTATACGTTATATAGTAATATTATATAACGTTATGCGTTATATAGTAATAGTATATAACGTTATACGATAGTACGTAATAGTATATCACGTTATACGTGATATGGTAATACTATATAACGTTATACGTTAATACGTAATAGTATATATCGTTATACGTTATATAGTAATAGTATATAGCGATATACGTTATATAGTAATAGTATATAACGTTATACGTTAGTACGTAATAGTATATAACGTTATACGTTAGTACGTAATAGTATATAACGTTATACGTTATATGGTAATACTATACAACGTTATACGTTATATAGTAATAGTATATAACGTTATACATTATATAGTAATAGTATATAACGTTATACGTTACATAGTAATAGTATATAACGTTATACGTTAGTACGTAATATAATACAACGTTATACGTGATATGGCAATACTATATAACGTTATACGTTATTACGTAATAGCATATAACGTTATACGTTATATAGTAATATTATATAACGTTATGCGTTATATAGTAATAGTATATAACGTTATACGATAGTACGGAATAGTATATATCGTTATACGTTAATATGTAATAGTATATATCGTTATACGTTATATTGTAATAGTATATAACGTTATACGTTATATAGTAATAGTATATAACGTTATACGTTATATAGTAATAGTATATAACGTTATACGTTATATAGTAATAGTATATAACGTTATACGTTATATAGTAATATTATATAACGTTATGCGTTATATAGTAATTGTATATAACGTTATACGTTCTATAGTAATAGTATATAACGTTATACGTTATACAGTAATAGTATATAACGTTATACGTTATATAGTAATAGTATATAACGTTATACGTTACATAGTAATAGTATATAACGTTATACGTTATATAGTAATAGTATATAACGTTATACGTTAGTACGTAATAATATATATCGTTATACGTTATATAGTAATAGTATATAACGTTATAGGAGAGTACGTAATAGTATATATCGTTATACGTTATATAGTAATAGTATATAACGTTATACGCTATATAGTAATAGTATATAACGTTATACGTTATATAGTAATAGTATATAACGTTATACGTTAGTACGTAATAATATACAACGTTATACGTGATATGGCAATACTATATAACGTTATACGTTATTACGTAATAGTATATAACGTTATACGTTATTACGTAATAGTATATAACGTTATACGTTATATAGTAATAGTATATAACGTTATACGTTATATAGTAATAGTATATAACGTTATACGTTATATAGTAATAGTATATAACGTTATACGTTATATAGTAATAGTATATAACGTTATACGTTACATAGTGATAGTATATAACGTTATACGTTATATAGTAATAGTATATAACGTTATACGTTATATAGTAATAGCATATAACGTTATGCGTTATATAGTAATAGTATATAACGTTATACGATAGTACGGAATAGTATATAACGTTATACGTTATATAGTAATAGTATATAACGCTATACGTTATATAGTAATAGTATATAACGTTATACGTTATATAGTAATAGTATATAACGTTATACGTTATATAGTAATAGTATATAACGTTATACGTTACATAGTGATAGTATATAACGTTATACGTTACATAGTGATAGTATATAACGTTATACGTTATATAGTAATAGTATATAACGTTATACGTTATATAGTAATAGTATATAACGTTATACGTTATATAGTAATAGTTTATAACGTTATACGTTATATAGTAATAGTATATAACGTTATACGTTATATAGTAATTACTATATTATAGTAATAATTACTATATAACATTATACCTTATATAGTAATAGTATATAACGTTATACGTTATATAGTAATAGTATATAACGTTATACGTTATATAGTAATAGTATATAACGTTATACGTTAGTACGTAATAATATACAACGTTATACGTGATATGGCAATACTATATAACGTTATACGTTATTACGTAATAGTATATAACGTTATACGTTATTACGTAATAGTATATAACGTTATACGTTATATAGTAATAGTATATAACGTTATACGTTATATAGTAATAGTATATAACGTTATACGTTATATAGTAATAGTATATAACGTTATACGTTACATAGTGATAGTATATAACGTTATACGTTATATAGTAATAGTATATAACGTTATACGTTATATAGTAATAGTATATAACGTTATACGTTATATAGTAATAGTATATAACGTTATACGTTATATAGTAATAGTATAGAACGTTATACGTTAATACGTAATAGTATGTATCCTTAAACGTTATATAGTAATAGTATATAACGTTATACGTTATATAGTAATACTATATAACGCTATACGCTATTACGTAATAGTATATAACGTTATGCGTTATATTGTAATAGTATATAACGTTATGCGTTATATAGTAATAGTATATAACGTTATACGATAGTACGGAATAGTATATATCGTTATACGTTATATAGTAATAGTATATAACGTTATACGTTATATAGTAATAGTATATAACGTTATACGTTATATAGTAATAGTATATAACGTTATACGTTAATACGTAATAGTAAATATCGTTAAACGTTATATAGTAATAGTATATAACGTTATACGTTATATAGTAATAGTATATAACGTTATACGTTATAAGGTATAAGTATATAACGTTATACGTTATAAGGTATAAGTATATAACGTTATACGTTATATAGTAATAGTATATAACGTTATACGTTATATAGTAATATTATATAACGTTATGCGTTATATAGTAATAGTATATAACGTTATACGATAGTACGTAATAGTATATCACGTTATACGTGATATGGTAATACTATATAACGTTATACGTTAATACGTAATAGTATATATCGTTATACGTTATATAGTAATAGTATATAGCGATATACGTTATATAGTAATAGTATATAACGTTATACGTTAGTACGTAATAGTATATAACGTTATACGTTATATGGTAATACTATACAACGTTATACGTTATATAGTAATAGTATATAACGTTATACATTATATAGTAATAGTATATAACGTTATACGTTATATAGTAATAGTATATAACGTTATACGTTAGTACGTAATATAATACAACGTTATACGTGATATGGCAATACTATATAACGTTATACGTTATTACGTAATAGCATATAACGTTATACGTTATATAGTAATATTATATAACGTTATGCGTTATATAGTAATAGTATATAACGTTATACGATAGTACGGAATAGTATATATCGTTATACGTTAATATGTAATAGTATATATCGTTATACCTTATATTGTAATAGTATATAACGTTATACGTTATATAGTAATAGTATATAACGTTATACGTTATATAGTAATAGTATATAACGTTATACGTTATATAGTAATAGTATATAACGTTATACGTTATATAGTAATATTATATAACGTTATGCGTTATATAGTAATAGTATATAACGTTATACGTTATATAGTAATAGTATATAACGTTATACGTTAGTACGTAATAATATATATCGTTATACGTTACATAGTAATAGTATATAACGTTATAGGAGAGTACGTAATAGTATATATCGTTATACGTTATATAGTAATAGTATATAACGTTATACGTTATATAGTAATAGTATATAACGTTATACGTTATATAGTAATAGTATATAACGTTATACGTTAGTACGTAATAATATACAACGTTATACGTGATATGGCAATACTATATAACGTTATACGTTATTACGTAATAGTATATAACGTTATACGTTATTACGTAATAGTATATAACGTTATACGTTATATAGTAATAGTATATAACGTTATACGTTATATAGTAATAGTATATAACGTTATACGTTATATAGTAATAGTATATAACGTTATACGTTAGATAGTAATAGTATATAACGTTATACGTTACATAGTGATAGTATATAACGTTATACGTTATATAGTAATAGTATATAACGTTATACGTTATATAGTAATAGTATATAACGTTATACGTTATATAGTAATAGTATATAACGTTATACGTTATATAGTAATAGTATATAACGTTATACGTTATATAGTAATTACTATATTATAGTAATAATTACTATATAACATTATACGTTATATAGTAATAGTATATAACGTTATACGTTATATAGTAATAGTATATAACGTTATACGTTATATAGTAATAGTATATAACGTTATACGTTAGTACGTAATAATATACAACGTTATACGTGATATGGCAATACTATATAACGTTATACGTTATTACGTAATAGTATATAACGTTATACGTTATTACGTAATAGTATATAACGTTATACGTTATATAGTAATAGTATATAACGTTATACGTTATATAGTAATAGTATATAACGTTATACGTTATATAGTAATAGTATATAACGTTATACGTTACATAGTAATAGTATATAACGTTATACGTTATATAGTAATAGTATATAACGTTATACGTTACATAGTAATAGTATATAACGTTATACGTTATATAGTAATAGTATATAACGTTATACGTTAGTACGTAATAATATATATCGTTATACGTTATATAGTAATAGTATATAACGTTATAGGAGAGTACGTAATAGTATATATCGTTATACGTTATATAGTAATAGTATATAACGTTATACGTTATATAGTAATAGTATATAACGTTATACGTTAGTACGTAATAATATATATCGTTATACGTTATATAGTAATAGTATATAACGTTATAGGAGAGCACGTAATAGTATATATCGTTATACGTTATATAGTAATAGTATATAACGTTATACGTTATATAGTAATAGTATATAACGTTATACGTTATATAGTAATAGTATATAACGTTATACGTTAGTACGTAATAATATGCAACGTTATACGTGATATGGCAATACTATATAACGTTATACGTTATTACGTAATAGTATATAACGTTATACGTTATTACGTAATAGTATATAACGTTATACGTTATTACGTAATAGTATATAACGTTATACGTTATATAGTAATAGTATATAACGTTATACGTTATATAGTAATAGTATATAACGTTATACGTTATATAGTGATAGTATATAACGTTATACGTTACATAGTGATAGTATATAACGTTATACGTTATATAGTAATAGTATATAACGTTATACGTTATATAGTAATAGTATATAACGTTATACGTTATATAGTAATAGTATATAACGTTATACGTTATATAGTAATAGTATATAACGTTATACGTTATATAGTAATTACTATATTATAGTAATAATTACTATATAACATTATACGTTATATAGTAATAGTATATAACGTTATACGTTATATAGTAATAGTATATAACGTTATACGTTAGTACGTAATAATATACAACGTTATACGTGATATGGCAATACTATATAACGTTATACGTTATTACGTAATAGTATATAACGTTATACGTTATTACGTAATAGTATATAACGTTATACGTTATATAGTAATAGTATATAACGTTATACGTTATATAGTAATAGTATATAACGTTATACGTTATATAGTAATAGTATATAACGTTATACGTTACATAGTGATAGTATATAACGTTATACGTTATATAGTAATAGTATATAACGTTATACGTTATATAGTAATAGTATATAACGTTATACGTTATATAGTAATAGTATATAACGTTATACGTTATATAGTAATAGTATATATCGTTATACGTGATATGGCAATACTATATAACGTTATACGTTATTAGGTAATAGTATATAACGTTATACGTTATTACGTAATAGTATACAACGTTATACGTGATATGGTAATACTATATAACGTTATACGTTAGTACGTAATAATATACAACGTTATACGTGATATGGTAATACTATATAACGTTATACGCTATTACGTAATAGTATATAACGTTATACGTTAATATGTAATAGTATATATCGTTATACGTTATATAGTAATAGTATATAACGTTATACGTTATATAGTAATAGTATATAACGTTATACGTTATATAGTAATTACTATATTATAGTAATAATTACTATATAACGTTATACGTTATATAGTAATAGTATATAACGTTATACGTTATATAGTAATAGTATATAACGTTATACGTTATATAGTAATAGTATATAACGTTATACGTTATATAGTAATAGTATATAACGTTATACGTTAGTACGTAATAATATACAACGTTATACGTGATATGGCAATATTATATAACGTTATACGTTATTACGTAATAGTATATAACGTTATACGTTATATAGTAATAGTATATAACGTTATACGTTATATAGTAATAGTATATAACGTTATACGTTATATAGTAATAGTATATAACGTTATACGTTATATAGTAATAGTATATAACGTTATACGTTATATAGTAATAGCATATAACGTTATGCGTTATATAGTAATAGTATATATCGTTATACGTTATATAGTAATAGTATATAACGTTATACGTTAATACGTAATAGTATATATCGTTATACGTGATATGGCAATACTATATAACGTTATACGTTATTAGGTAATAGTATATAACGTTATACGTTATTACGTAATAGTATACAACGTTATACGTTATATAGTAATAGTATATAACGTTATACGTTATATAGTAATAGTATATAACGTTATACATTATATAGTAATTACTATATTATAGTAATAATTACTATATAACGTTATACGTTATATAGTAATAGTATATAACGTTATACGTTATATAGTAATAGTATATAACGTTATACGTTATATAGTAATAGTATATAACGTTATACGTTATATAGTAATAGTATATAACGTTATACGTTAGTACGTAATAATATACAACGTTATACGTGATATGGCAATACTATATAACGTTATACGTTATTACGTAATAGTATATAACGTTATACGTTATTACGTAATAGTATATAACGTTATACGTTATATAGTAATAGCATAACGTTATACGTTATATAGTAATAGTATATAACGTTATACGTTATATAGTAATAGTATATAACGTTATACGTTATATAGTGATAGTATATAACGTTATACGTTATATAGTAATAGTATATAACGTTATACGTTACATAGTAATAGTATATAACGTTATACGTTATATAGTAATAGTATATAACGTTATACGTTAGTACGTAATAATATATATCGTTATACGTTATATAGTAATAGTATATAACGTTATAGGAGAGTACGTAATAGTATATATCGGTATACGTTATATAGTAATAGTATATAACGTTATACGTTATATAGTAATAGTATATAACGTTATACGTTAGTACGTAATAATATACAACGTTATACGTGATATGGTAATACTATATAACGTTATACGCTATTACGTAATAGTATATAACGTTATACGTTAATACGGAATAGTATATATCGTTATACGTTATATAGTAATAGTATATAACGTTATACGTTATATAGTAATAGTATATAACGTTATATGTTATATAGTAATAGTATATAACGTTATACGTTATATAGTAATAGTATATAACGTTATACGTTATATAGTAATAGTATATAACGTTATACGTTATATAGTAATAGTATATAACGTTATACGTTATATAGTAATAGTATATAACGTTATACGTTAGTACGTAATAATATACAACGTTATACGTGATATGGCAATACTATATAACGTTATACGTTATTACGTAATAGTATATAACGTTATACGTTATTACGTAATAGTATATAACGTTATACGTTATATAGTAATAGTATATAACGTTATACGTTATATAGTAATAGTATATAACGTTATACGTTAGTACGTAATAATATACAACGTTATACGTGATATGGCAATACTATATAACGTTATACGTTATTACGTAATAGTATATAACGTTATACGTTATATAGTAATAGTATATAACGTTATACGTTATATAGTAATAGTATATAACGTTATACGTTATATAGTAATAGTATATAACGTTATACGTTACATAGTGATAGTATATAACGTTATACGTTATATAGTAATAGTATATAACGTTATACGTTATATAGTAATAGTATATAACGTTATACGTTATATAGTAATTACTATATTATAGTAATAATTACTATATAACGTTATACGTTATATAGTAATAGTATATAACGTTATACGTTATATAGTAATAGTATATAACGTTATACGTTATATAGTAATAGTATATAACGTTATACGTTATATAGTAATAGTATATAACGTTATACGTTATATAGTAATAGCATATAACGTTATGCGTTATATAGTAATAGTATATATCGTTATACGTTATATAGTAATAGTATATAACGTTATACGTTAATACGTAATAGTATATATCGTTATACGTGATATGGCAATACTATATAACGTTATACGTTATTAGGTAATAGTATATAACGTTATACGTTATTACGTAATAGTATACAACGTTATACGTGATATGGTAATACCATATAACGTTATACGTTAGTACGTAATAATATACAACGTTATACGTGATATGGTAATACTATATAACGTTATACGCTATTACGTAATAGTATATAACGTTATACGTTAATATGTAATAGTATATATCGTTATACGTTATATAGTAATAGTATATAACGTTATACGTTATATAGTAATAGTATATAACGTTATACGTTATATAGTAATAGTATATAACGTTATACGTTATATAGTAATAGTATATAACGTTATACGTTAGTACGTAATAATATACAACGTTATACGTGATATGGCAATACTATATAACGTTATACGTTATTACGTAATAGTATATAACGTTATACGTTATTACGTAATAGTATATAACGTTATACGTTATTACGTAATAGTATATAACGTTATACGTTATATAGTAATAGTATATAACGTTATACGTTATATAGTAATAGTATATAACGTTATACGATATATAGTAATAGTATATAACGTTATACGTTACATAGTGATAGTATATAACGTTATACGTTACATAGTGATAGTATATAACGTTATACGTTATATAGTAATAGTATATATCGTTATACGTTATATAGTAATAGTATATAACGTTATACGATAGTACGTAATAGTATATATCGTTATACGTTATATAGTAATAGTATATAACGTTATACGTTATATAGTAATAGTATATAACGTTATACGTTATATGGTAATACTATGCAACGTTATACGTTATATAGTAATAGTATATAACGTTATACGTTAGTACGTAATAATATACAACGTTATACGTGATATGGTAATACTATATAACGTTATACGCTATTACGTAATAGTATATAACGTTATACGTTAATACGGAATAGTATATATCGTTATACGTTATATAGTAATAGTATATAACGTTATACGTTATATAGTAATAGTATATAACGTTATATGTTATATAGTAATAGTATATAACGTTATACGTTATATAGTAATAGTATATAACGTTATACGTTATATAGTAATAATATATATCGTTATACGTTATATAGTAATAGTATATAACGTTATACGATAGTACGTAATAGTATATATCGTTATACGTTATATAGTAATAGTATATAACGTTATACGTTATATAGTAATAGTATATAACGTTATACGTTATATGGTAATACTATGCAACGTTATACGTTATATAGTAATAGTATATAACGTTATACGTTAGTACGTAATAATATACAACGTTATACGTGATATGGTAATACTATATAACGTTATACGCTATTACGTAATAGTATATAACGTTATACGTTAATACGGAATAGTATATATCGTTATACGTTATATAGTAATATTATATAACGTTATGCGTTATATAGTAATAGTATATAACGTTATACGTTATATAGTAATAGTATATAACGTTATACGTTATATAGTAATAGTATATAACGTTATACGTTATATAGTAATATTATATAACGTTATGCGTTATATAGTAATAGTATATAACGTTATGCGTTATATAGTAATAGTATATAACGTTATACGATAGTACGGAATAGTATATATCGTTATACGTTATATAGTAATAGTATATAACGTTATACGTTATATAGTAATAGTATATAACGTTATACGTTATATAGTAATAGTTTATAACGTTATACGTTATATAGTAATAGTATATAACGTTATACGTTAGTACGTAATAATATGCAACGTTATACGTGATATGGCAATACTATATAACGTTATACGTTATTACGTAATAGTATATAACGTTATACGTTATTACGTAATAGTATATAACGTTATACGTTATATAGTAATAGTATATAACGTTATACGTTATATAGTAATAGTATATAACGTTATACGTTATATAGTAATAGTATATAACGTTATACGTTATATAGTGATAGTATATAACGTTATACGTTACATAGTGATAGTATATAACGTTATACGTTATATAGTAATAGTATATAACGTTATACGTTATATAGTAATAGTATATAACGTTATACGTTATATAGTAATAGTATATAACGTTATACGTTATATAGTAATAGTATATAACGTTATACGTTATATAGTAATTACTATATTATAGTAATAATTACTATATAACGTTATACGTTATATAGTAATAGTATATAACGTTATACGTTATATAGTAATAGTATATAACGTTATACGTTAGTACGTAATAATATACAACGTTATACGTGATATGGCAATACTATATAACGTTATACGTTATTACGTAATAGTATATAACGTTATACGTTATTACGTAATAGTATATAACGTTATACGTTATATAGTAATAGTATATAACGTTATACGTTATATAGTAATAGTATATAACGTTATACGTTATATAGTAATAGTATATAACGTTATACGTTACATAGTGATAGTATATAACGTTATACGTTATATAGTAATAGTATATAACGTTATACGTTATATAGTAATAGTATATAACGTTATACGATATATAGTAATAGTATATAACGTTATACGTTATATAGTAATAGTATATATCGTTATACGTGATATGGCAATACTATATAACGTTATACGTTATTAGGTAATAGTATATAACGTTATACGTTATTACGTAATAGTATACAACGTTATACGTGATATGGTAATACTATATAACGTTATACGTTAGTACGTAATAATATACAACGTTATACGTGATATGGTAATACTATATAACGTTATACGCTATTACGTAATAGTATATAACGTTATACGTTAATATGTAATAGTATATATCGTTATACGTTATATAGTAATAGTATATAACGTTATACGTTATATAGTAATAGTATATAACGTTATACGTTATATAGTAATTACTATATTATAGTAATAATTACTATATAACGTTATACGTTATATAGTAATAGTATATAACGTTATACGTTATATAGTAATAGTATATAACGTTATACGTTATATAGTAATAGTATATAACGTTATACGTTATATAGTAATAGTATATAACGTTATACGTTAGTACGTAATAATATACAACGTTATACGTGATATGGCAATATTATATAACGTTATACGTTATTACGTAATAGTATATAACGTTATACGTTATATAGTAATAGTATATAACGTTATACGTTATATAGTAATAGTATATAACGTTATACGTTATATAGTAATAGTATATAACGTTATACGTTATATAGTAATAGTATATAACGTTATACGTTATATAGTAATAGCATATAACGTTATGCGTTATATAGTAATAGTATATATCGTTATACGTTATATAGTAATAGTATATAACGTTATACGTTAATACGTAATAGTATATATCGTTATACGTGATATGGCAATACTATATAACGTTATACGTTATTAGGTAATAGTATATAACGTTATACGTTATTACGTAATAGTATACAACGTTATACGTGATATGGTAATACTATATAACGTTATACGTTAGTACGTAATAATATACAACGTTATACGTGATATGGTAATACTATATAACGTTATACGCTATTACGTAATAGTATATAACGTTATACGTTAATATGTAATAGTATATATCGTTATACGTTATATAGTAATAGTATATAACGTTATACGTTATATAGTAATAGTATATAACGTTATACATTATATAGTAATTACTATATTATAGTAATAATTACTATATAACGTATAACGTTATATAGTAATAGTATATAACGTTATACGTTATATAGTAATAGTATATAACGTTATACGTTATATAGTAATAGTATATAACGTTATACGTTATATAGTAATAGTATATAACGTTATACGTTAGTACGTAATAATATACAACGTTATACGTGATATGGCAATACTATATAACGTTATACGTTATTACGTAATAGTATATAACGTTATACGTTATTACGTAATAGTATATAACGTTATACGTTATATAGTAATAGTATATAACGTTATACGTTATATAGTAATAGTATATAACGTTATACGTTATATAGTAATAGTATATAACGTTATACGTTATATAGTGATAGTATATAACGTTATACGTTATATAGTAATAGTATATAACGTTATACGTTACATAGTAATAGTATATAACGTTATACGTTATATAGTAATAGTATATAACGTTATACGTTAGTACGTAATAATATATATCGTTATACGTTATATAGTAATAGTATATAACGTTATAGGAGAGTACGTAATAGTATATATCGGTATACGTTATATAGTAATAGTATATAACGTTATACGTTATATAGTAATAGTATATAACGTTATACGTTAGTACGTAATAATATACAACGTTATACGTGATATGGTAATACTATATAACGTTATACCCTATTACGTAATAGTATATAACGTTATACGTTATATAGTAATAGTATATAACGTTATATGTTATATAGTAATAGTATATAACGTTATACGTTATATAATAATAGTATATAACGTTATACGTTGTATAGTAATAGTATATAACGTTATACGTTATATAGTAATAGTATATAACGTTATACGTTATATAGTAATAGTATATAACGTTATACGTTAGTACGTAATAATATACAACGTTATACGTGATATGGCAATACTATATAACGTTATACGTTATTACGTAATAGTATATAACGTTATACGTTATTACGTAATAGTATATAACGTTATACGTTATATAGTAATAGTATATAACGTTATACGTTATATAGTAATAGTATATAACGTTATACGTTAGTACGTAATAATATACAACGTTATACGTGATATGGCAATACTATATAACGTTATACGTTATTACGTAATAGTATATAACGTTATACGTTATATAGTAATAGTATATAACGTTATACGTTATATAGTAATAGTATATAACGTTATACGTTATATAGTAATAGTATATAACGTTATACGTTACATAGTGATAGTATATAACGTTATACGTTATATAGTAATAGTATATAACGTTATACGTTATATAGTAATAGTATATAACGTTATACGTTATATAGTAATAGTATATAACGTTATACGTTATATAGTAATTACTATATTATAGTAATAATTACTATATAACGTTATACGTTATATAGTAATAGTATATAACGTTATACGTTATATAGTAATAGTATATAACGTTATACGTTATATAGTAATAGTATATAACGTTATACGTTATATAGTAATAGTATATAACGTTATACGTTATATAGTAATAGTATATAACGTTATACGTTATATAGTAATAGCATATAACGTTATACGTTATATAGTAATAGTATATATCGTTATACGTTATATAGTAATAGTATATAACGTTATACGTTAATACGTAATAGTATATATCGTTATACGTGATATGGCAATACTATATAACGTTATACGTTATTAGGTAATAGTATATAACGTTATACGTTATTACGTAATAGTATACAACGTCATACGTGATATGGTAATACTATATAACGTTATACGTTAGTACGTAATAATATACAACGTTATACGTGATATGGTAATACTATATAACGTTATACGCTATTACGTAATAGTATATAACGTTATACGTTAATATGTAATAGTATATATCGTTATACGTTATATAGTAATAGTATATAACGTTATACGTTATATAGTAATAGTATATAACGTTATACGTTATATAGTAATAGTATATAACGTTATACGTTATATAGTAATAGTATATAACGTTATACGTTAGTACGTAATAATATACAACGTTATACGTGATATGGCAATACTATATAACGTTATACGTTATTACGTAATAGTATATAACGTTATACGTTATTACGTAATAGTATATAACGTTATACGTTATTACGTAATAGTATATAACGTTATACGTTATATAGTAATAGTATATAACGTTATACGTTATATAGTAATAGTATATAACGTTATACGTTATATAGTAATAGTATATAACGTTATACGTTACATAGTGATAGTATATAACGTTATACGTTACATAGTGATAGTATATAACGTTATACGTTATATAGTAATAGTATATATCGTTATACGTTATATAGTAATAGTATATAACGTTATACGATAGTACGTAATAGTATATATCGTTATACGTTATATAGTAATAGTATATAACGTTATACGTTATATAGTAATAGTATATAACGTTATACGTTATATGGTAATACTATGCAACGTTATACGTTATATAGTAATAGTATATAACGTTATACGTTAGTACGTAATAATATACAACGTTATACGTGATATGGTAATACTATATAACGTTATACGCTATTACGTAATAGTATATAACGTTATACGTTAATACGGAATAGTATATATCGTTATACGTTATATAGTAATAGTATATAACGTTATACGTTATATAGTAATAGTATATAACGTTATATGTTATATAGTAATAGTATATAACGTTATACGTTATATAGTAATAGTATATAACGTTATACGTTATATAGTAATAATATATATCGTTATACGTTATATAGTAATAGTATATAACGTTATACGATAGTACGTAATAGTATATATCGTTATACGTTATATAGTAATAGTATATAACGTTATACGTTATATAGTAATAGTATATAACGTTATACGTTATATGGTAATACTATGCAACGTTATACGTTATATAGTAATAGTATATAACGTTATACGTTAGTACGTAATAATATACAACGTTATACGTGATATGGTAATACTATATAACGTTATACGCTATTACGTAATAGTATATAACGTTATACGTTAATACGGAATAGTATATATCGTTATACGTTATATAGTAATATTATATAACGTTATGCGTTATATAGTAATAGTATATAACGTTATACGTTATATAGTAATAGTATATAACGTTATACGTTATATAGTAATAGTATATAACGTTATACGTTATATAGTAATATTATATAACGTTATGCGTTATATAGTAATAGTATATAACGTTATACGTTATATAGTAATAGTATATAACGTTATGCGTTATATAGTAATAGTATATAACGTTATACGATAGTACGGAATAGTATATATCGTTATACGTTATATAGTAATAGTATATAACGTTATACGTTATATAGTAATAGTATATAACGTTATACGTTATATAGTAATAGTTTATAACGTTATACGTTATATAGTAATAGTATATAACGTTATACATTATATAGTAATAGTATATAACGTTATACGTTATATAGTAATAGTATAGAACGTTATACGTTAATACGTAATAGTATATATCGTTAAACGTTATATAGTAATAGTATATAACGTTATACGTTATATAGTAATACTATATAACGCTATACGCTATTACGTAATAGTATATAACGTTATGCGTTATATTGTAATAGTATATAACGTTATGCGTTATATAGTAATAGTATATAACGTTATACGATAGTACGGAATAGTATATATCGTTATACGTTATATAGTAATAGTATATAACGTTATTCGTTATATAGTAATAGTATATAACGTTATACGTTATATAGTAATAGTATATAACGTTATACGTTATATAGTAATAGTATATAACGTTATACGTTAATACGTAATAGTAAATATCGTTAAACGTTATATAGTAATAGTATATAACGTTATACGTTATATAGTAATAGTATATAACGTTATACGTTATATAGTAATAGTATATAACGTTATACGTTATAAGGTATAAGTATATAACGTTATACGTTATATAGTAATAGTATATAACGTTATACGTTATATAGTAATATTATATAACGTTATGCGTTATATAGTAATAGTATATAACGTTATACGTTATATAGTAATAGTATGTAACGTTATACGTTAGTACGTAATAGTATATAACGTTATACGTTATATGGTAATACTATGCAACGTTATACGTTATATAGTAATAGTATATAACGTTATACGTTAGTACGTAATAATATACAACGTTATACGTTATATAGTAATAGTATATAACGTTATACGTTAGTACGTAATAATATACAACGTTATACGTGATATGGTAATACTATATAACGTTATACGCTATTACGTAATAGTATATAACGTTATACGTTAATACGGAATAGTATATATCGTTATACGTTATATAGTAATATTATATAACGTTATGCGTTATATAGTAATAGTATATAACGTTATACGTTATATAGTAATAGTATATAACGTTATACGTTATATAGTAATAGTATATAACGTTATGCGTTATATAGTAATAGTATATAACGTTATACGATAGTACGGAATAGTATATATCGTTATACGTTATATAGTAATAGTATATAACGTTATACGTTATATAGTAATAGTATATAACGTTATACGTTATATAGTAATAGTATATAACGTTATACGTTATATAGTAATAGTATATAACGTTATACGTTATATAGTAATAGTATATAACTTTATACGTTATATAGTAATAGTATATAACGTTATACGTTATATAGTAATAGTATAGAACGTTATACGTTAATACGTAATAGTATATATCGTTAAACGTTATATAGTAATAGTATATAACGTTATACGTTATATAGTAATACTATATAACGTTATACGCTATTACGTAATAGTATATAACGTTATGCGTTATATTGTAATAGTATATAACGTTATGCGTTATATAGTAATAGTATATAACGTTATACGATAGTACGGAATAGTATATATCGTTATACGTTATATAGTAATAGTATATAACGTTATACGTTATATAGTAATAGTATATAACGTTATACGTTATATAGTAATAGTATATAACGTTATACGTTATATAGTAATAGTATATAACGTTATACGTTAATGCGTAATAGTAAATATCGTTAAACGTTATATAGTAATAGTATATAACGTTATACGTTATATAGTAATAGTGTATAACGTTATACGTTATAAGGTATAAGTATATAACGTTATACGTTATAAGGTATAAGTATATAACGTTATACGTTATATAGTAATAGTATATAACGTTATACGTTATATAGTAATATTATATAACGTTATGCGTTATATAGTAATAGTATATAACGTTATACGATAGTACGTAATAGTATATCACGTTATACGTGATATGGTAATACTATATAACGTTATACGTTAATACGTAATAGTATATATCGTTATACGTTATATAGTAATAGTATATAGCGATATACGTTATATAGTAATAGTATATAACGTTATACGATAGTACGGAATAGTATATATCGTTATACGTTAATATGTAATAGTATATATCGTTATACGTTATATTGTAATAGTATATAACGTTATACGTTATATAGTAATAGTATATAACGTTATACGTTATATAGTAATAGTATATAACGTTATACGTTATATAGTGATAGTATATAACGTTATACGTTATATAGTAATAGTATATAACGTTATACGTTACATAGTAATAGTATATAACGTTATACGTTATATAGTAATAGTATATAACGTTATACGTTAGTACGTAATAATATATATCGTTATACGTTATATAGTAATAGTATATAACGTTATAGGAGAGTACGTAATAGTATATATCGGTATACGTTATATAGTAATAGTATATAACGTTATACGTTATATAGTAATAGTATATAACGTTATACGTTAGTACGTAATAATATACAACGTTATACGTGATATGGTAATACTATATAACGTTATACGCTATTACGTAATAGTATATAACGTTATACGTTAATACGGAATAGTATATATCGTTATACGTTATATAGTAATAGTATATAACGTTATACGTTATATAGTAATAGTATATAACGTTATATGTTATATAGTAATAGTATATAACGTTATACGTTATATAATAATAGTATATAACGTTATACGTTGTATAGTAATAGTATATAACGTTATACGTTATATAGTAATAGTATATAACGTTATACGTTATATAGTAATAGTATATAACGTTATACGTTATATAGTAATAGTATATAACGTTATACGTTATATAGTAATAGTATATAACGTTATACGTTATATAGTAATTACTATATTATAGTAATAATTACTATATAACGTTATACGTTATATAGTAATAGTATATAACGTTATACGTTATATAGTAATAGTATATAACGTTATACGTTATATAGTAATAGTATATAACGTTATACGTTATATAGTAATAGTATATAACGTTATACGTTATATAGTAATAGTATATAACGTTATACGTTATATAGTAATAGCATATAACGTTATGCGTTATATAGTAATAGTATATATCGTTATACGTTATATAGTAATAGTATATAACGTTATACGTTAATACGTAATAGTATATATCGTTATACGTGATATGGCAATACTATATAACGTTATACGTTATTAGGTAATAGTATATAACGTTATACGTTATTACGTAATAGTATACAACGTTATACGTGATATGGTAATACTATATAACGTTATACGTTAGTACGTAATAATATACAACGTTATACGTGATATGGTAATACTATATAACGTTATACGCTATTACGTAATAGTATATAACGTTATACGTTAATATGTAATAGTATATATCGTTATACGTTATATAGTAATAGTATATAACGTTATACGTTATATAGTAATAGTATATAACGTTATACGTTATATAGTAATAGTATATAACGTTATACGTTATATAGTAATAGTATATAACGTTATACGTTAGTACGTAATAATATACAACGTTATACGTGATATGGCAATACTATATAACGTTATACGTTATTACGTAATAGTATATAACGTTATACGTTATTACGTAATAGTATATAACGTTATACGTTATTACGTAATAGTATATAACGTTATACGTTATATAGTAATAGTATATAACGTTATACGTTATATAGTAATAGTATATAACGTTATACGTTATATAGTAATAGTATATAACGTTATACGTTACATAGTGATAGTATATAACGTTATACGTTACATAGTGATAGTATATAACGTTATACGTTATATAGTAATAGTATATATCGTTATACGTTATATAGTAATAGTATATAACGTTATACGATAGTACGTAATAGTATATATCGTTATACGTTATATAGTAATAGTATATAACGTTATACGTTATATAGTAATAGTATATAACGTTATACGTTATATGGTAATACTATGCAACGTTATACGTTATATAGTAATAGTATATAACGTTATACGTTAGTACGTAATAATATACAACGTTATACGTGATATGGTAATACTATATAACGTTATACGCTATTACGTAATAGTATATAACGTTATACGTTAATACGGAATAGTATATATCGTTATACGTTATATAGTAATAGTATATAACGTTATACGTTATATAGTAATAGTATATAACGTTATATGTTATATAGTAATAGTATATAACGTTATACGTTATATAGTAATAGTATATAACGTTATACGTTATATAGTAATAATATATATCGTTATACGTTATATAGTAATAGTATATAACGTTATACGATAGTACGTAATAGTATATATCGTTATACGTTATATAGTAATAGTATATAACGTTATACGTTATATAGTAATAGTATATAACGTTATACGTTATATGGTAATACTATGCAACGTTATACGTTATATAGTAATAGTATATAACGTTATACGTTAGTACGTAATAATATACAACGTTATACGTGATATGGTAATACTATATAACGTTATACGCTATTACGTAATAGTATATAACGTTATACGTTAATACGGAATAGTATATATCGTTATACGTTATATAGTAATATTATATAACGTTATGCGTTATATAGTAATAGTATATAACGTTATACGTTATATAGTAATAGTATATAACGTTATACGTTACATAGTGATAGTATATAACGTTATACGTTACATAGTGATAGTATATAACGTTATACGTTATATAGTAATAGTATATATCGTTATACGTTATATAGTAATAGTATATAACGTTATACGATAGTACGTAATAGTATATATCGTTATACGTTATATAGTAATAGTATATAACGTTATACGTTATATAGTAATAGTATATAACGTTATACGTTATATGGTAATACTATGCAACGTTATACGTTATATAGTAATAGTATATAACGTTATACGTTAGTACGTAATAATATACAACGTTATACGTGATATGGTAATACTATATAACGTTATACGCTATTACGTAATAGTATATAACGTTATACGTTAATACGGAATAGTATATATCGTTATACGTTATATAGTAATAGTATATAACGTTATACGTTATATAGTAATAGTATATAACGTTATATGTTATATAGTAATAGTATATAACGTTATACGTTATATAGTAATAGTATATAACGTTATACGTTATATAGTAATAATATATATCGTTATACGTTATATAGTAATAGTATATAACGTTATACGATAGTACGTAATAGTATATATCGTTATACGTTATATAGTAATAGTATATAACGTTATACGTTATATAGTAATAGTATATAACGTTATACGTTATATAGTAATACTATGCAACGTTATACGTTATATAGTAATAGTATATAACGTGATACGTTAGTACGTAATAATATACAACGTTATACGTGATATGGTAATACTATATAACGTTATACGCTATTACGTAATAGTATATAACGTTATACGTTAATACGGAATAGTATATATCGTTATACGTTATATAGTAATATTATATAACGTTATGCGTTATATAGTAATAGTATATAACGTTATACGTTATATAGTAATAGTATATAACGTTATACGTTATATAGTAATAGTATATAACGTTATACGTTATATAGTAATATTATATAACGTTATGCGTTATATAGTAATAGTATATAACGTTATACGTTATATAGTAATAGTATATAACGTTATGCGTTATATAGTAATAGTATATAACGTTATACGATAGTACGGAATAGTATATATCGTTATACGTTATATAGTAATAGTATATAACGTTATACGTTATATAGTAATAGTATATAACGTTATACGTTATATAGTAATAGTTTATAACGTTATACGTTATATAGTAATAGTATATAACGTTATACATTATATAGTAATAGTATATAACGTTATACGTTATATAGTAATAGTATAGAACGTTATACGTTAATACGTAATAGTATATATCGTTAAACGTTATATAGTAATAGTATATAACGTATTACGTTATATAGTATTACTATATAACGCTATACGCTATTACGTAATAGTATATAACGTTATGCGTTATATTGTAATAGTATATAACGTTATGCGTTATATAGTAATAGTATATAACGTTATACGATAGTACGGAATAGTATATATCGTTATACGTTATATAGTAATAGTATATAACGTTATTCGTTATATAGTAATAGTATATAACGTTATACGTTATATAGTAATAGTATATAACGTTATACGTTATATAGTAATAGTATATAACGTTATACGTTAATACGTAATAGTAAATATCGTTAAACGTTATATAGTAATAGTATATAACGTTATACGTTATATAGTAATAGTATATAACGTTATACGTTATATAGTAATAGTATATAACGTTATACGTTATAAGGTATAAGTATATAACGTTATACGTTATATAGTAATAGTATATAACGTTATACGTTATATAGTAATATTATATAACGTTATGCGTTATATAGTAATAGTATATAACGTTATACGTTATATAGTAATAGTATGTAACGTTATACGTTAGTACGTAATAGTATATAACGTTATACGTTATATGGTAATACTATGCAACGTTATACGTTATATAGTAATAGTATATAACGTTATACGTTAGTACGTAATAATATACAACGTTATACGTTATATAGTAATAGTATATAACGTTATACGTTAGTACGTAATAATATACAACGTTATACGTGATATGGTAATACTATATAACGTTATACGCTATTACGTAATAGTATATAACGTTATACGTTAATACGGAATAGTATATATCGTTATACGTTATATAGTAATATTATATAACGTTATGCGTTATATAGTAATAGTATATAACGTTATACGTTATATAGTAATAGTATATAACGTTATACGTTATATAGTAATAGTATATAACGTTATGCGTTATATAGTAATAGTATATAACGTTATACGATAGTACGGAATAGTATATATCGTTATACGTTATATAGTAATAGTATATAACGTTATACGTTATATAGTAATAGTATATAACGTTATACGTTATATAGTAATAGTATATAACGTTATACGTTATATAGTAATAGTATATAACGTTATACGTTATATAGTAATAGTATATAACTTTATACGTTATATAGTAATAGTATATAACGTTATACGTTATATAGTAATAGTATAGAACGTTATACGTTAATACGTAATAGTATATATCGTTAAACGTTATATAGTAATAGTATATAACGTTATACGTTATATAGTAATACTATATAACGTTATACGCTATTTCGTAATAGTATATAACGTTATGCGTTATATTGTAATAGTATATAACGTTATGCGTTATATAGTAATAGTATATAACGTTATACGATAGTACGGAATAGTATATATCGTTATACGTTATATAGTAATAGTATATAACGTTATACGTTATATAGTAATAGTATATAACGTTATACGTTATATAGTAATAGTATATAACGTTATACGTTATATAGTAATAGTATATAACGTTATACGTTAATGCGTAATAGTAAATATCGTTAAACGTTATATAGTAATAGTATATAACGTTATACGTTATATAGTAATAGTGTATAACGTTATACGTTATAAGGTATAAGTATATAACGTTATACGTTATAAGGTATAAGTATATAACGTTATACGTTATATAGTAATAGTATATAACGTTATACGTTATATAGTAATATTATATAACGTTATGCGTTATATAGTAATAGTATATAACGTTATACGATAGTACGTAATAGTATATCACGTTATACGTGATATGGTAATACTATATAACGTTATACGTTAATACGTAATAGTATATATCGTTATACGTTATATAGTAATAGTATATAGCGATATACGTTATATAGTAATAGTATATAACGTTATACGATAGTACGGAATAGTATATATCGTTATACGTTAATATGTAATAGTATATATCGTTATACGTTATATTGTAATAGTATATAACGTTATACGTTATATAGTAATAGTATATAACGTTATACGTTATATAGTAATAGTATATAACGTTATACGTTATATAGTAATAGTATATAACGTTATACGTTAGTACGTAATATAATACAACGTTATACGTGATATGGCAATACTATATAACGTTATACGTTATTACGTAATAGCATATAACGTTATACGTTATATAGTAATATTATATAACGTTATGCGTTATATAGTAATAGTATATAACGTTATACGATAGTACGGAATAGTATATATCGTTATACGTTAATATGTAATAGTATATATCGTTATACGTTATATTGTAATAGTATATAACGTTATACGTTATATAGTAATAGTATATAACGTTATACGTTATATAGTAATAGTATATAACGTTATACGTTATATAGTAATAGTATATAACGTTATACGTTATATAGTAATATTATATAACGTTATGCGTTATATAGTAATAGTATATAACGTTATACGTTCTATAGTAATAGTATATAACGTTATACGTTATACAGTAATAGTATATAACGTTATACGTTATATAGTAATAGTATATAACGTTATACGTTACATAGTAATAGTATATAACGTTATACGTTATATAGTAATAGTATATAACGTTATACGTTAGTACGTAATAATATATATCGTTATACGTTATATAGTAATAGTATATAACGTTATAGGAGAGTACGTAATAGTATATATCGTTATACGTTATATAGTAATAGTATATAACGTTATACGTTATATAGTAATAGTATATAACGTTATACGTTATATAGTAATAGTATATAACGTTATACGTTAGTACGTAATAATATACAACGTTATACGTGATATGGCAATACTATATAACGTTATACGTTATTACGTAATAGTATATAACGTTATACGTTATTACGTAATAGTATATAACGTTATACGTTATATAGTAATAGTATATAACGTTATACGTTATATAGTAATAGTATATAACGTTATACGTTATATAGTAATAGTATATAACGTTATACGTTATTACGTAATAGTATATAACGTTATACGTTATTACGTAATAGTATATAACGTTATACGTTATATAGTAATAGTATATAACGTTATACGTTATATAGTAATAGTATATAACGTTATACGTTATATAGTAATAGTATATAACGTTATACGTTATATGGTAATAGTATATAACGTTATACGTTATATAGTAATAGTATATAACGTTATACGTTATATAGTAATAGTATATAACGTTATACGTTATATAGTAATAGTATATAACGTTATACGTTACATAGTGATAGTATATAACGTTATACGTTATATAGTAATAGTATATAACGTTATACGTTATATAGTAATAGTATATAACGTTATACGTTATATAGTAATAGTATATAACGTTATACGTTATATAGTAATAGTATATAACGTTATACGTTATATAGTAATTACTATATTATAGTAATAATTACTATATAACATTATACGTTATATAGTAATAGTATATAACGTTATACGTTATATAGTAATAGTATATAACGTTATACGTTATATAGTAATAGTATATAACGTTATACGTTAGTACGTAATAATATACAACGTTATACGTGATATGGCAATACTATATAACGTTATACGTTATTACGTAATAGTATATAACGTTATACGTTATTACGTAATAGTATATAACGTTATACGTTATATAGTAATAGTATATAACGTTATACGTTATATAGTAATAGTATATAACGTTATACGTTATATAGTAATAGTATATAACGTTATACGTTACATAGTGATAGTATATAACGTTATACGTTATATAGTAATAGTATATAACGTTATACGTTATATAGTAATAGTATATAACGTTATACGTTATATAGTAATAGTATATAACGTTATACGTTATATAGTAATAGTATAGAACGTTATACGTTAATACGTAATAGTATATATCGTTAAACGTTATATAGTAATAGTATATAACGTTATACGTTATATAGTAATACTATATAACGCTATACGCTATTACGTAATAGTATATAACGTTATGCGTTATATTGTAATAGTATATAACGTTATGCGTTATATAGCAATAGTATATAACGTTATACGATAGTACGGAATAGTATATATCGTTATACGTTATATAGTAATAGTATATAACGTTATACGTTATATAGTAATAGTATATAACGTTATACGTTATATAGTAATAGTATATAACGTTATACGTTAATACGTAATAGTAAATATCGTTAAACGTTATATAGTAATAGTATATAACGTTATACGTTATATAGTAATAGTATATAACGTTATACGTTATAAGGTATAAGTATATAACGTTATACGTTATAAGGTATAAGTATATAACGTTATACGTTATATAGTAATAGTATATAACGTTATACGTTATATAGTAATATTATATAACGTTATGCGTTATATAGTAATAGTATATAACGTTATACGATAGTACGTAATAGTATATCACGTTATACGTGATATGGTAATACTATATAACGTTATACGTTAATACGTAATAGTATATATCGTTATACGTTATATAGTAATAGTATATAGCGATATACGTTATATAGTAATAGTATATAACGTTATACGTTAGTACGTAATAGTATATAACGTTATACGTTATATGGTAATACTATACAACGTTATACGTTATATAGTAATAGTATATAACGTTATACATTATATAGTAATAGTATATAACGTTATACGTTATATAGTAATAGTATATAACGTTATACGTTAGTACGTAATATAATACAACGTTATACGTGATATGGCAATACTATATAACGTTATACGTTATTACGTAATAGCATATAACGTTATACGTTATATAGTAATATTATATAACGTTATGCGTTATATAGTAATAGTATATACCGTTATACGATAGTACGGAATAGTATATATCGTTATACGTTAATATGTAATAGTATATATCGTTATACCTTATATTGTAATAGTATATAACGTTATACGTTATATAGTAATAGTATATAACGTTATACGTTATATAGTAATAGTATATAACGTTATACGTTATATAGTAATAGTATATAACGTTATACGTTATATAGTAATATTATATAACGTTATGCGTTATATAGTAATAGTATATAACGTTATACGTTCTATAGTAATAGTATATAACGTTATACGTTATACAGTAATAGTATATAACGTTATACGTTATATAGTAATAGTATATAACGTTATACGTTACATAGTAATAGTATATAACGTTATACGTTATATAGTAATAGTATATAACGTTATACGTTAGTACGTAATAATATATATCGTTATACGTTATATAGTAATAGTATATAACGTTATAGGAGAGTACGTAATAGTATATATCGTTATACGTTATATAGTAATAGTATATAACGTTATACGTTATATAGTAATAGTATATAACGTTATACGTTATATAGTAATAGTATATAACGTTATACGTTTGTACGTAATAATATACAACGTTATACGTGATATGGCAATACTATATAACGTTATACGTTATTACGTAATAGTATATAACGTTATACGTTATTACGTAATAGTATATAACGTTATACGTTATATAGTAATAGTATATAACGTTATACGTTATATAGTAATAGTATATAACGTTATACGTTATATAGTAATAGTATATAACGTTATACGTTATATAGTAATAGTATATAACGTTATACGTTACATAGTGATAGTATATAACGTTATACGTTATATAGTAATAGTATATAACGTTATACGTTATATAGTAATAGTATATAACGTTATACGTTATATAGTAATAGTATATAACGTTATACGTTATATAGTAATAGTATATAACGTTATACGTTATATAGTAATTACTATATTATAGTAATAATTACTATATAACATTATACGTTATATAGTAATAGTATATAACGTTATACGTTATATAGTAATAGTATATAACGTTATACGTTATATAGTAATAGTATATAACGTTATACGTTACATAGTAATAGTATATAACGTTATACGTTATATAGTAATAGTATATAACGTTATACGTTACATAGTAATAGTATATAACGTTATACGTTATATAGTAATAGTATATAACGTTATACGTTAGTACGTAATAATATATATCGTTATACGTTATATAGTAATAGTATATAACGTTATAGGAGAGTACGTAATAGTATATATCGTTATACGTTATATAGTAATAGTATATAACGTTATACGTTATATAGTAATAGTATATAACGTTATACGTTAGTACGTAATAATATATATCGTTATACGTTATATAGTAATAGTATATAACGTTATAGGAGAGCACGTAATAGTATATATCGTTATACGTTATATAGTAATAGTATATAACGTTATACGTTATATAGTAATAGTATATAACGTTATACGTTATATAGTAATAGTATATAACGTTATACGATAGTACGTAATAATATGCAACGTTATACGTGATATGGCAATACTATATAACGTTATACGTTATTACGTAATAGTATATAACGTTATACGTTATTACGTAATAGTATATAACGTTATACGTTATATAGTAATAGTATATAACGTTATACGTTATATAGTAATAGTATATAACGTTATACGTTATATAGTAATAGTATATAACGTTATACGTTATATAGTGATAGTATATAACGTTATACGTTACATAGTGATAGTATATAACGTTATACGTTACATAGTGATAGTATATAACGTTATACGTTATATAGTAATAGTATATAACGTTATACGTTATATAGTAATAGTATATAACGTTATACGTTATATAGTAATAGTATATAACGTTATACGTTATATAGTAATTACTATATTATAGTAATAATTACTATATAACATTATACGTTATATAGTAATAGTATATAACGTTATACGTTATATAGTAATAGTATATAACGTTATACGTTAGTACGTAATAATATACAACGTTATACGTGATATGGCAATACTATATAACGTTATACGTTATTACGTAATAGTATATAACGTTATACGTTATTACGTAATAGTATATAACGTTATACGTTATATAGTAATAGTATATAACGTTATACGTTATATAGTAATAGTATATAACGTTATACGTTATATAGTAATAGTATATAACGTTATACGTTACATAGTGATAGTATATAACGTTATACGTTATATAGTAATAGTATATAACGTTATACGTTATATAGTAATAGTATATAACGTTATACGTTATATAGTAATAGTATATAACGTTATACGTTATATAGAAATAGTATATAACGTTATACGTTATATAGTAATAGTATATAACGTTATACGTTACATAGTAATAGTATATAACGTTATACGTTATATAGTAATAGTATATAACGTTATACGTTAGTACGTAATAATATATATCGTTATACGTTATATAGTAATAGTATATAACGTTATAGGAGAGTACGTAATAGTATATATCGTTATACGTTATATAGTAATAGTATATAGCGATATACGTTATATAGTAATAGTATATAACGTTATACGTTAGTACGTAATAGTATATAACGTTATACGTTATATGGTAATACTATACAACGTTATACGTTATATAGTAATAGTATATAACGTTATACATTATAAAGTAATAGTATATAACGTTATACGTTATATAGTAATAGTATATAACGTTATACGTTAGTACGTAATATAATACAACGTTATACGTGATATGGCAATACTATATAACGTTATACGTTATTACGTAATAGCATATAACGTTATACGTTATATAGTAATATTATATAACGTTATGCGTTATATAGTAATAGTATATAACGTTATACGATAGTACGGAATAGTATATATCGTTATACGTTAATATGTAATAGTATATATCGTTATACCTTATATTGTAATAGTATATAACGTTATACGTTATATAGTAATAGTATATAACGTTATACGTTATATAGTAATAGTATATAACGTTATACGTTATATAGTAATATTATATAACGTTATGCGTTATATAGTAATAGTATATAACGTTATACGTTCTATAGTAATAGTATATAACGTTATACGTTATACAGTAATAGTATATAACGTTATACGTTATATAGTAATAGTATATAACGTTATACGTTACATAGTAATAGTATATAACGTTATACGTTATATAGTAATAGTATATAACGTTATACGTTAGTACGTAATAATATATATCGTTATACGTTATATAGTAATAGTATATAACGTTATAGGAGAGTACGTAATAGTATATATCGTTATACGTTATATAGTAATAGTATATAACGTTATACGTTACATAGTAATAGTATATAACGTTATACGTTATATAGTAATAGTATATAACGTTATACGTTAGTACGTAATAATATACAACGTTATACGTGATATGGCAATACTATATAACGTTATACGTTATTACGTAATAGTATATAACGTTATACGTTATTACGTAATAGTATATAACGTTATACGTTATATAGTAATAGTATATAACGTTATACGTTATATAGTAATAGTATATAACGTTATACGATATATAGTAATAGTATATAACGTTATACGTTATATAGTAATAGTATATAACGTTATACGTTATATAGTAATAGTATATAACGTTATACGTTAATATGTAATAGTATATATCGTTATACGTGATATGGCAATACTATATAACGTTATACGTTATTAGGTAATAGTATATAACGTTATACGTTATTACGTAATAGTATACAACGTTATACGTGATATGGTAATACTATATAACGTTATACGTTAGTACGTAATAATATACAACGTTATACGTGATATGGTAATACTATATAACGTTATACGCTATTACGTAATAGTATATAACGTTATACGTTAATATGTAATAGTATATATCGTTATACGTTATATAGTAATAGTATATAACGTTATACGTTATATAGTAATAGTATATAACGTTATACGTTATATAGTAATTACTATATTATAGTAATAATTACTATATAACGTTATACGTTATATAGTAATAGTATATAACGTTATACGTTATATAGTAATAGTATATAACGTTATACGTTATATAGTAATAGTATATAACGTTATACGTTATATGGTAATACTATACAACGTTATACGTTATATAGTAATAGTATATAACGTTATACATTATATAGTAATAGTATATAACGTTATACGTTATATAGTAATAGTATATAACGTTATACGTTAGTACGTAATATAATACAACGTTATACGTGATATGGCAATACTATATAACGTTATACGTTATTACGTAATAGCATATAACGTTATACGTTATATAGTAATATTATATAACGTTATGCGTTATATAGTAATAGTATATAACGTTATACGATAGTACGGAATAGTATATATCGTTATACGTTAATATGTAATAGTATATATCGTTATACGTTATATTGTAATAGTATATAACGTTATACGTTATATAGTAATAGTATATAACGTTATACGTTATATAGTAATAGTATATAACGTTATACGTTATATAGTAATAGTATATAACGTTATACGTTATATAGTAATATTATATAACGTTATGCGTTATATAGTAATAGTATATAACGTTATACGTTCTACAGTAATAGTATATAACGTTATACGTTATACAGTAATAGTATATAACGTTATACGTTATATAGTAATAGTATATAACTTTATACGTTACATAGTAATAGTATATAACGTTATACGTTATATAGTAATAGTATATAACGTTATACGTTATATAGTAATATTATATAACGTTATGCGTTATATAGTAATAGTATATAACGTTATACGTTCTATAGTAATAGTATATAACGTTATACGTTATACAGTAATAGTATATAACGTTATACGTTATATAGTAATAGTATATAACGTTATACGTTACATAGTAATAGTATATAACGTTATACGTTATATAGTAATAGTATATAACGTTATACGTTAGTACGTAATAATATATATCGTTATACGTTATATAGTAATAGTATATAACGTTATAGGAGAGTACGTAATAGTATATATCGTTATACGTTATATAGTAATAGTATATAACGTTATACGTTATATAGTAATAGTATATAACGTTATACGTTAGTACGTAATAATATACAACGTTATACGTGATATGGTAATACTATATAACGTTATACGCTATTACGTAATAGTATATAACGTTATACGTTAATACGGAATAGTATATATCGTTATACGTTATATAGTAATAGTATATAACGTTATACGTTATATAGTAATAGTATATAACGTTATACGTTATATAGTAATAGTATATAACGTTATACGTTACATAGTAATAGTATATAACGTTATACGTTATATAGTAATAGTATATAACGTTATACGTTAGTACGTAATAATATATATCGTTATACGTTATATAGTAATAGTATATAACGTTATAGGAGAGTACGTAATAGTATATATCGTTATACGTTATATAGTAATAGTATATAACGTTATACGTTATATAGTAATAGTATATAACGTTATACGTTATATAGTAATAGTATATAACGTTATACGTTAGTACGTAATAATATACAACGTTATACGTGATATGGCAATACTATATAACGTTATACGTGATATGGTAATACTATATAACGTTATACGCTATTACGTAATAGTATATAACGTTATACGTTAATATGTAATAGTATATATCGTTATACGTTATATAGTAATAGTATATAACGTTATACGTTATATAGTAATAGTATATAACGTTATACGTTATATAGTAATTACTATATTATAGTAATAATTACTATATAACGTTATACGTTATATAGTAATAGTATATAACGTTATACGTTATATAGTAATAGTATATAACGTTATACGTTATATAGTAATAGTATATAACGTTATACGTTATATGGTAATACTATACAACGTTATACGTTATATAGTAATAGTATATAACGTTATACATTATGTAGTAATAGTATATAACGTTATACGTTATATAGTAATAGTATATAACGTTATACGTTAGTACGTAATATAATACAACGTTATACGTGATATGGCAATACTATATAACGTTATACGTTATTACGTAATAGCATATAACGTTATACGTTATATAGTAATATTATATAACGTTATGCGTTATATAGTAATAGTATATAACGTTATACGATAGTACGGAATAGTATATATCGTTATACGTTAATATGTAATAGTATATATCGTTATACGTTATATTGTAATAGTATATAACGTTATACGTTATATAGTAATAGTATATAACGTTATACGTTATATAGTAATAGTATATAACGTTATACGTTATATAGTAATAGTATATAACGTTATACGTTATATAGTAATATTATATAACGTTATGCGTTATATAGTAATAGTATATAACGTTATACGTTCTACAGTAATAGTATATAACGTTATACGTTATACAGTAATAGTATATAACGTTATACGTTATATAGTAATAGTATATAACGTTATACGTTACATAGTAATAGTATATAACGTTATACGTTATATAGTAATAGTATATAACGTTATACGTTATATAGTAATATTATATAACGTTATGCGTTATATAGTAATAGTATATAACGTTATACGTTCTATAGTAATAGTATATAACGTTATACGTTATACAGTAATAGTATATAACGTTATACGTTATATAGTAATAGTATATAACGTTATACGTTACATAGTAATAGTATATAACGTTATACGTTATATAGTAATAGTATATAACGTTATACGTTAGTACGTAATAATATATATCGTTATACGTTATATAGTAATAGTATATAACGTTATAGGAGAGTACGTAATAGTATATATCGTTATACGTTATATAGTAATAGTATATAACGTTATACGTTATATAGTAATAGTATATAACGTTATACGTTATATAGTAATAGTATATAACGTTATACGTTAGTACGTAATAATATACAACGTTATACGTGATATGGCAATACTATATAACGTTATACGTTATTGCGTAATAGTATATAACGTTATACGTTATTACGTAATAGTATATAACGTTATACGTTATATAGTAATAGTATATAACGTTATACGTTATATAGTAATAGTATATAACGTTATACGTTATATAGTAATAGTATATAACGTTATACGTTATATAGTAATAGTATATAACGTTATACGTTATATAGTAATAGTATATAACGTTATACGTTATATAGTAATAGTATATAACGTTATACGTTACATAGTGATAGTATATAACGTTATACGTTATATAGTAATAGTATATAACGTTATACGTTATATAGTAATAGTATATAACGTTATACGTTATATAGTGATAGTATATAACGTTATACGTTATATAGTAATAGTATATAACGTTATACGTTAGTACGTAATAATATATATCGTTATACGTTATATAGTAATAGTATATAACGTTATAGGAGAGTACGTAATAGTATATATCGTTATACGTTATATAGTAATAGTATATAACGTTATACGTTATATAGTAATAGTATATAACGTTATACGTTAGTACGTAATAATATACAACGTTATACGTGATATGGTAATACTATATAACGTTATACGCTATTACGTAATAGTATATAACGTTATACGTTAATACGGAATAGTATATATCGTTATACGTTATATAGTAATAGTATATAACGTTATACGTTATATAGTAATAGTATATAACGTTATACGTTATATAGTAATAGTATATAACGTTATACGTTATATAGTAATAGTATATAACGTTATACGTTATATAGTAATAGTATATAACGTTATACGTTATATAGTAATAGTATATAACGTTATACGTTATATAGTAATAGTATATAACGTTATACGTTAGTACGTAATAATATACAACGTTATACGTGATATGGCAATACTATATTACGTTATACGTTATTACGTAATAGTATATAACGTTATACGTTATATAGTAATAGTATATAACGTTATACGTTATATAGTAATAGCATATAACGTTATGCGTTATATAGTAATAGTATATAACGTTATACGATAGTACGGAATAGTATATATCGTTATACGTTATATAGTAATAGTATATTACGTTATACGTTATATAGTAATAGTATATAACGTTATACGTTATATAGTAATAGTATATAACGTTATACGATATATAGTAATAGTATATAACGTTATACGTTATATAGTAATAGTATATAACGTTATACGTTAATATGTAATAGTATATATCGTTATACGTGATATGGCAATACTATATAACGTTATACGTTATTAGGTAATAGTATATAACGTTATACGTTATTACGTAATAGTATACAACGTTATACGTGATATGGTAATACTATATAACGTTATACGTTAGTACGTAATAATATACAACGTTATACGTGATATGGTAATACTATATAACGTTATACGCTATTACGTAATAGTATATAACGTTATACGTTAATATGTAATAGTATATATCGTTATACGTTATATAGTAATAGTATATAACGTTATACGTTATATAGTAATAGTATATAACGTTATACGTTATATAGTAATTACTATATTATAGTAATAATTACTATATAACGTTATACGTTATATAGTAATAGTATATAACGTTATACGTTATATAGTAATAGTATATAACGTTATACGTTATATAGTAATAGTATATAACGTTATACGTTATATAGTAATAGTATATAACGTTATACGTTAGTACGTAATAATATACAACGTTATACGTGATATGGCAATACTATATAACGTTATACGTTATTACGTAATAGTATATAACGTTATACGTTATATAGTAATAGTATATAACGTTATACGTTATATAGTAATAGTATATAACGTTATACGTTATATAGTAATAGTATATAACGTTATACGTTACATAGTGATAGTATATAACGTTATACGTTATATAGTAATAGTATATAACGTTATACGTTATATAGTAATAGTATATAACGTTATACGTTATATAGTAATAGTATATAACGTTATACGTTATATAGTAATTACTATATTATAGTAATAATTACTATATAACGTTATACGTTATATAGTAATAGTATATAACGCTATACGTTATATAGTAATAGTATATAACGTTATACGTTATATAGTAATAGTATATAACGTTATACGTTATATAGTAATAGCATATAACGTTATGCGTTATATAGTAATAGTATATATCGTTATACGTTATATAGTAATAGTATATAACGTTATACGTTAATACGTAATAGTATATATCGTTATACGTGATATGGCAATACTATATAACGTTATACGTTATTAGGTAATAGTATATAACGTTATACGTTACTACGTAATAGTATACAACGTTATACGTGATATGGTAATACTATATAACGTTATACGTTAGTACGTAATAATATACAACGTTATACGTGATATGGTAATACTATATAACGTTATACGCTATTACGTAATAGTATATAACGTTATACGTTAATATGTAATAGTATATATCGTTATACGTTATATAGTAATAGTATATAACGTTATACGTTATATAGTAATAGTATATAACGTTATACGTTATATAGTAATAGTATATAACGTTATACGTTATATAGTAATTACTATATTATAGTAATAATTACTATATAACGTTATACGTTATATAGTAATAGTATATAACGTTATACGTTATATAGTAATAGTATATAACGTTATACGTTATATAGTAATAGTATATAACGTTATACGTTATATAGTAATAGTATATAACGTTATACGTTAGTACGTAATAATATACAACGTTATACGTGATATGGCAATACTATATAACGTTATACGTTATTACGTAATAGTATATAACGTTATACGTTATTACGTAATAGTATATAACGTTATACGTTATATAGTAATAGTATATAACGTTATACGTTATATAGTAATAGTATATAACGTTATACGTTACATAGTAATAGTATATAACGTTATACGTTATATAGTAATAGTATATAACGTTATACGTTAGTACGTAATAATATATATCGTTATACGTTATATAGTAATAGTATATAACGTTATAGGAGAGTACGTAATAGTATATATCGTTATACGTTATATAGTAATAGTATATAACGTTATACGTTATATAGTAATAGTATATAACGTTATACGTTAGTACGTAATAATATACAACGTTATACGTGATATGGTAATACTATATAACGTTATACGCTATTACGTAATAGTATATAACGTTATACGTTAATACGGAATAGTATATACCGTTATACGTTATATAGTAATAGTATATAACGTTATACGTTATATATTAATAGTATATAACGTTATATGTTATATAGTAATAGTATATAACGTTATACGTTATATAGTAATAGTATATAACGTTATACGTTATATAGTAATAGTATATAACGTTATACGTTATATAGTAATAGTATATAACGTTATACGATAGTACGTAATAGTATATATCGTTATACGTTATATAGTAATAGTATATAACGTTATACGTTATATAGTAATAGTATATAACGTTATACGTTAGTACGTAATAGTATATAACGTTATACGTTATATGGTAATACTATGCAACGTTATACGTTATATAGTAATAGTATATAACGTTATACGTTAGTACGTAATAATATACAACGTTATACGTGATATGGTAATACTATATAACGTTATACGCTATTACGTAATAGTATATAACGTTATACGTTAATACGGAATAGTATATATCGTTATACGTTATATAGTAATAGTATATAACGTTATACGTTAGTACGTAATAATATATATCGTTATACGTTATATAGTAATAGTATATAACGTTATAGGAGAGTACGTAATAGTATATATCGTTATACGTTATATAGTAATAGTATATAACGTTATACGTTATATAGTAATAGTATATAACGTTATACGTTATATAGTAATAGTATATAACGTTATACGTTAGTACGTAATAATATACAACGTTATACGTGATATGGCAATACTATATAACGTTATACGTTATTGCGTAATAGTATATAACGTTATACGTTATTACGTAATAGTATATAACGTTATACGTTATATAGTAATAGTATATAACGTTATACGTTATATAGTAATAGTATATAACGTTATACGTTATATAGTAATAGTATATAACGTTATACGTTATATAGTAATTATGCGTTATATAGTAATAGTATATAACGTTATACGTTACATAGTGATAGTATATAACGTTATACGTTATATAGTAATAGTATATAACGTTATACGTTATATAGTAATAGTATATAACGTTATACGTTATATAGTAATAGTATATAACGTTATACGTTATATAGTAATAGTATATAACGTTATACGTTATATAGTAATTATGCGTTATATAGTAATAGTATATAACGTTATACGTTACATAGTGAAAGTATATAACGTTATACGTTATATAGTAATAGTATATAACGTTATACGTTATATAGTAATAGTATATAACGTTATACGTTATATAGTAATAGTATATAACGTTATACGTTATATAGTAATAGTATATAACGTTATACGTTATATAGTAATAGTATATAACGTTATACGTTACATAGTAATAGTATATAACGTTATACGTTATATAGTAATAGTATATAACGTTATACGTTAGTACGTAATAATATATATCGTTATACGTTATATAGTAATAGTATATAACGTTATAGGAGAGTACGTAATAGTATATATCGTTATACGTTATATAGTAATAGTATATAACGTTATACGTTATATAGTAATAGTATATAACGTTATACGTTAGTACGTAATAATATACAACGTTATACGTGATATGGTAATACTATATAACGTTATACGCTATTACGTAATAGTATATAACGTTATACGTTAATACGGAATAGTATATATCGTTATACGTTATATAGTAATAGTATATAACGTTATACGTTATATAGTAATAGTATATAACGTTATACGTTATATAGTAATAGTATATAACGTTATACGTTATATAGTAATAGTATATAACGTTATACGTTATATAGTAATAGTATATAACGTTATACGTTATATAGTAATAGTATATAACGTTATACGTTATATAGTAATAGTATATAACGTTATACGTTAGTACGTAATAATATACAACGTTATACGTGATATGGCAATACTATATAACGTTATACGTTATTACGTAATAGTATATAACGTTATACGTTATATAGTAATAGTATATAACGTTATACGTTATATAGTAATAGTATATAACGTTATACGTTATATAGTAATAGTATATAACGTTATGCGTTATATAGTAATATTATATAACGTTATGCGTTATATAGTAATAGTATATAACGTTATCCGTTATATAGTAATAGTATATAACGTTGTACGTTATATAGTAATAGTATATAACGTTATACGTTATATAGTAATAGTATATAACGTTATACGTTATATAGTAATAGCATATAACGTTATGCGTTATATAGTAATAGTATATAACGTTATACGATAGTACGGAATAGTATATATCGTTATACGTTATATAGTAATAGTATATTACGTTATACGTTATATAGTAATAGTATATAACGTTATACGTTATATAGTAATAGTATATAACGTTATACGATATATAGTAATAGTATATAACGTTATACGTTATATAGTAATAGTATATAACGTTATACGTTAATATGTAATAGTATATATCGTTATACGTGATATGGCAATACTATATAACGTTATACGTTATTAGGTAATAGTATATAACGTTATACGTTATTACGTAATAGTATACAACGTTATACGTGATATGGTAATACTATATAACGTTATACGTTAGTACGTAATAATATACAACGTTATACGTGATATGGTAATACTATATAACGTTATACGCTATTACGTAATAGTATATAACGTTATACGTTAATATGTAATAGTATATATCGTTATACGTTATATAGTAATAGTATATAACGTTATACGTTATATAGTAATAGTATATAACGTTATACGTTATATAGTAATTACTATATTATAGTAATAATTACTATATAACGTTATACGTTATATAGTATTAGTATATAACGTTATACGTTATATAGTAATAGTATATAACGTTATACGTTATATAGTAATAGTATATAACGTTATACGTTATATAGTAATAGTATATAACGTTATACGTTAGTACGTAATAATATACAACGTTATACGTGATATGGCAATACTATATAACGTTATACGTTATTACGTAATAGTATATAACGTTATACGTTATATAGTAATAGTATATAACGTTATACGTTATATAGTAATAGTATATAACGTTATACGTTATATAGTAATAGTATATATCGTTATACGTGATATGGCAATACTATATAACGTTATACGTTATTAGGTAATAGTATATAACGTTATACGTTATTACGTAATAGTATACAACGTTATACGTGATATGGTAATACTATATAACGTTATACGTTAGTACGTAATAATATACAACGTTATACGTGATATGGTAATACTATATAACGTTATACGCTATTACGTAATAGTATATAACGTTATACGTTAATATGTAATAGTATATATCGTTATACGTTATATAGTAATAGTATATAACGTTATACGTTATATAGTAATAGTATATAACGTTATACGTTATATAGTAATTACTATATTATAGTAATAATTACTATATAACGTTATACGTTATATAGTAATAGTATATAACGTTATACGTTATATAGTAATAGTATATAACGTTATACGTTATATAGTAATAGTATATAACGTTATACGTTATATAGTAATAGTATATAACGTTATACGTTACATAGTGATAGTATATAACGTTATACGTTACATAGTGATAGTATATAACGTTATACGTTATATAGTAATAGTATATAACGTTATACGTTATATAGTAATAGTATATAACGTTATACGTTATATAGTAATAGTATATAACGTTATACGTTATATAGTAATAGTATATAACGTTATACGTTATATAGTAATAGTATATAACGTTATACGTTACATAGTAATAGTATATAACGTTATACGTTATATAGTAATAGTATATAACGTTATACGTTAGTACGTAATAATATATATCGTTATACGTTATATAGTAATAGTATATAACGTTATAGGAGAGTACGTAATAGTATATATCGTTATACGTTATATAGTAATAGTATATAACGTTATACGTTATATAGTAATAGTATATAACGTTATACGTTAGTACGTAATAATATACAACGTTATACGTGATATGGTAATACTATATAACGTTATACGCTATTACGTAATAGTATATAACGTTATACGTTAATACGGAATAGTATATACCGTTATACGTTATATAGTAATAGTATATAACGTTATACGTTATATATTAATAGTATATAACGTTATATGTTATATAGTAATAGTATATAACGTTATACGTTATATAGTAATAGTATATAACGTTATACGCTATATAGTAATAGTATATAACGTTATACGTTATATAGTAATAGTATATAACGTTATACGATAGTACGTAATAGTATATATCGTTATACGTTATATAGTAATAGTATATAACGTTATACGTTATATAGTAATAGTATATAACGTTATACGTTAGTACGTAATAGTATATAACGTTATACGTTATATGGTAATACTATGCAACGTTATACGTTATATAGTAATAGTATATAACGTTATACGTTAGTACGTAATAATATACAACGTTATACGTGATATGGTAATACTATATAACGTTATACGCTATTACGTAATAGTATATAACGTTATACGTTAATACGGAATAGTATATATCGTTATACGTTATATAGTAATATTATATAACGTTATGCGTTATATAGTAATAGTATATAACGTTATACGTTATATAGTAATAGTATATAACGTTATACGTTATATAGTAATAGTATATAACGTTATACGTTATATAGTAATAGTATATAACGTTATACGTTACATAGTGATAGTATATAACGTTATACGTTACATAGTGATAGTATATAACGTTATACGTTATATAGTAATAGTATATAACGTTATACGTTATATAGTAATAGTATATAACGTTATACGTTATATAGTAATTACTATATTATAGTAATAATTACTATATAACGTTATACGTTATATAGTAATAGTATATAACGTTATACGTTATATAGTAATAGTATATAACGTTATACGTTATATAGTAATAGTATATAACGTTATACGTTATATAGTAATAGCATATAACGTTATGCGTTATATAGTAATAGTATATATCGTTATACGTTATATAGTAATAGTATATAACGTTATACGTTAATACGTAATAGTATATATCGTTATACGTGATATGGCAATACTATATAACGTTATACGTTATTAGGTAATAGTATATAACGTTATACGTGATATGGTAATACTATATAACGTTATACGCTATTACGTAATAGTATATAACGTTATACGTTAATATGTAATAGTATATATCGTTATACGTTATATAGTAATAGTATATAACGTTATACGTTATATAGTAATAGTATATAACGTTATACGTTATATAGTAATTACTATATTATAGTAATAATTACTATATAACGTTATACGTTATATAGTAATAGTATATAACGTTATACGTTATATAGTAATAGTATATAACGTTATACGTTATATAGTAATAGTATATAACGTTATACGTTATATAGTAATAGTATATAACGTTATACGTTAGTACGTAATAATATACAACGTTATACGTGATATGGCAATACTATATAACGTTATACGTTATTACGTAATAGTATATAACGTTATACGTTATTACGTAATAGTATATAACGTTATACGTTATATAGTAATAGTATATAACGTTATACGCTATATAGTAATAGTATATAACGTTATACGTTATATAGTAATAGTATATAACGTTATACGTTACATAGTGATAGTATATAACGTTATACGTTACATAGTGATAGTATATAACGTTATACGTTATATAGTAATAGTATATAACGTTATACGTTATATAGTAATAGTATATAACGTTATACGTTATATAGTAATAGTATATAACGTTATACGTTATATAGTAATAGTATATAACGTTATACGTTAGTACGTAATAATATACAACGTTATACGTGATATGGCAATACTATATAACGTTATACGTTATTACGTAATAGTATATAACGTTATACGTTATTACGTAATAGTATATAACGTTATACGTTATATAGTAATAGTATATAACGTTATACGTTATATAGTAATAGTATATAACGTTATACGTTATATAGTAATAGTATATAACGTTATACGTTACATAGTGATAGTATATAACGTTATACGTTACATAGTGATAGTATATAACGTTATACGTTACATAGTGATAGTATATAACGTTATACGTTATATAGTAATAGTATATAACGTTATACGTTATATAGTAATAGTATATAACGTTATACGTTATATAGTAATAGTATATAACGTTATACGTTATATAGTAATAGTATATAACGTTATACGTTATATAGTAATAGTATATAACGTTATACGTTACATAGTAATAGTATATAACGTTATACGTTATATAGTAATAGTATATAACGTTATACGTTAGTACGTAATAATATATATCGTTATACGTTATATAGTAATAGTATATAACGTTATAGGAGAGTACGTAATAGTATATATCGTTATACGTTATATAGTAATAGTATATAACGTTATACGTTATATAGTAATAGTATTTAACGTTATACGTTAGTACGTAATAATATACAACGTTATACGTGATATGGTAATACTATATAACGTTATACGCTATTACGTAATAGTATATAACGTTATACGTTAATACGGAATACTATATATCGTTATACGTTATATAGTAATAGTATATAACGTTATACGTTATATAGTAATAGTATATAACGTTATATGTTATATAGTAATAGTATATAACGTTATACGTTATATAGTAATAGTATATAACGTTATACGTTATATAGTAATAGTATATAACGTTATACGTTATATAGTAATAGTATATAACGTTATACGATAGTACGTAATAGTATATATCGTTATACGTTATATAGTAATAGTATATAACGTTATACGTTATATAGTAATATTATATAACGTTATGCGTTATATAGTAATAGTATATAACGTTATACGTTTATATAGTAATAGTATATAACGTTATGCGTTATATAGTAATAGTATATAACGTTATACGATAGTACGGAATAGTATATATCGTTATACGTTATATAGTAATAGTATATAACGTTATACGTTATATAGTAATAGTATATAACGTTATACGTTATATAGTAATAGTATATAACGTTATACGTTATATAGTAATAGTATATAACGTTATACGTTATATAGTAATAGTATATAACGTTATACGTTATATAGTAATAGTATATAACGTTATACGTTATATAGTAATAGTATATAACGTTATACGTTAATACGTAATAGTAAATATCGTTAAACGTTATATAGTAATAGTATATAACGTTATACGTTATATAGTAATAGTATATAACGTTATACGTTATAAGGTATAAGTATATAACGTTATACGTTATATAGTAATAGTATATAACGTTATACGTTATATAGTAATATTATATAACGTTATGCGTTATATAGTAATAGTATATAACGTTATACGATAGTACGTAATAGTATATATCGTTATACGTTATATAGTAATAGTATATAACGTTGTACGTTATATAGTAATAGTATATAACGTTATACGTTATATGGTAATACTATGCAACGTTATACGTTATATAGTAATAGTATATAACGTTATACGTTAGTACGTAATAATATACAACGTTATACGTGATATGGTAATACTATATAACGTTATACGCTATTACGTGATAGTATATAACGTTATACGTTAATACGGAATAGTATATATCGTTATACGTTATATAGTAATATTATATAACGTTATGCGTTATATAGTAATAGTATATAACGTTATACGTTATATAGTAATAGTATATAACGTTATACGTTATATAGTAATAGTATATAACGTTATACGTTATATAGTAATATTATATAACGTTATGCGTTATATAGTAATATTATATAACGTTATACGTTATATAGTAATAGTATATAACGTTATGCGTTATACAGTAATAGTATATAACGTTATACGATAGTACGGAATAGTATATATCGTTATACGTTATATAGTAATAGTATATAACGTTATACGTTATATAGTAATAGTATATAACGTTATACGTTATATAGTAATAGTATATAACGTTATACGTTATATAGTAATAGTATATAACGTTATACGTTATATAGTAATAGTATATAACGTTATACGTTATATAGTAATAGTATATAACGTTATACGTTATATAGTAATAGTATAGAACGTTATACGTTAATACGTAATAGTATATATCGTTAAACGTTATATAGTAATAGTATATAACGTTATACGTTATATAGTAATACTATATAACGTTATACGCTATTACGTAATAGTATATAACGTTATGCGTTATATTGTAATAGTATATAACGTTATGCGTTATATAGTAATAGTATATAACGTTATACGTTATATAGTAATAGTATATAACGTTATACGTTATATAGTAATAGTATATAACGTTATACGTTATATAGTAATAGTATATAACGTTATACGTTAATACGTAATAGTAAATATCGTTAAACGTTATATAGTAATAGTATATAACGTTATACGTTATATAGTAATAGCATATAACGTTATGCGTTATATAGTAATAGTATATATCGTTATACGTTATATAGTAATAGTATATAACGTTATACGTTAATACGTAATAGTATATATCGTTATACGTGATATGGCAATACTATATAACGTTATACGTTATTAGGTAATAGTATATAACGTTATACGTTATTACGTAATAGTATACAACGTTATACGTGATATGGTAATACTATATAACGTTATACGTTAGTACGTAATAATATACAACGTTATACGTGATATGGTAATACTATATAACGTTATACGCTATTACGTAATAGTATATAACGTTATACGTTAATATGTAATAGTATATATCGTTATACGTTATATAGTAATAGTATATAACGTTATACGTTATATAGTAATAGTATATAACGTTATACGTTATATAGTAATTACTATATTATAGTAATAATTACTATATAACGTTATACGTTATATAGTAATAGTATATAACGTTATACGCTATATAGTAATAGTATATAACGTTATACGTTAATACGGAATAGTATATATCGTTATACGTTATATAGTAATATTATATAACGTTATGCGTTATATAGTAATAGTATATAACGTTATACGTTATATAGTAATAGTATATAACGTTATACGTTATATAGTAATATTATATAACGTTATGCGTTATATAGTAATAGTATATAACGTTATACGTTATATAGTAATAGTATATAACGTTATGCGTTATATAGTAATAGTATATAACGTTATACGATAGTACGGAATAGTATATATCGTTATACGTTATATAGTAATAGTATATAACGTTATACGTTATATAGTAATAGTATATAACGTTATACGTTATATAGTAATAGTATATAACGTTATACGTTATATAGTAATAGTATATAACGTTATACGTTAGATAGTAATAGTATATAACGTTATACGTTATATAGTAATAGTATATAACGTTATACGTTATATAGTAATAGTATATAACGTTATACGTTATATAGTAATAGTATAGAACGTTATACGTTAATACGTAATAGTATATATCGTTAAACGTTATATAGTAATAGTATATAACGTTATACGTTACATAGTAATAGTATATAACGTTATACGTTATATAGTAATAGTATATAACGTTATACGTTAGTACGTAGTAATATATGTCGTTATACGATATATAGTAATAGTATATAACGTTATAGGAGAGTACGTAATAGTATATATCGTTATACGTTATATAGTAATAGTATATAACGTTATACGTTATATAGTAATAGTATATAACGTTATACGTTAGTACGTAATAATATACAACGTTATACGTGATATGGTAATACTATATAACGTTATACGCTATTACGTAATAGTATATAACGTTATACGTTAATACGGAATAGTATATATCGTTATACGTTATATAGTAATAGTATATAACGTTATACGTTATATAGTAATAGTATATAACGTTATACGTTATATAGTAATAGTATATAACGTTATACGTTATATAGTAATAGTATATAACGTTATACGTTATATAGTAATAGTATATAACGTTATACGTTAGTACGTAATAATATATATCGTTATACGTTATATAGTAATAGTATATAACGTTATACGATAGTACGTAATAGTATATATCGTTATACGTTATATAGTAATAGTATATAACGTTATACGTTATATAGTAATAGTATATAACGTTATACGTCAGTACGTAATAGTATATAACGTTATACGTTATATGGTAATACTATGCAACATTATACGTTATATAGTAATAGTATATAACGTTATACGTTAGTACGTAATAATATACAACGTTATACGTGATATGGTAATACTATATAACGTTATACGCTATTACGTAATAGTATATAACGTTATACGTTAATACGGAATAGTATATATCGTTATACGTTATATAGTAATATTATATAACGTTATGCGTTATATAGTAATAGTATATAACGTTATACGTTATATAGTAATAGTATATAACGTTATGCGTTATATAGTAATAGTATATAACGTTATACGATAGTACGGAATAGTATATATCGTTATACGTTATATAGTAATAGTATATAACGTTATACGTTATATAGTAATAGTATATAACGTTATACGTTATATAGTAATAGTATATAACGTTATACGTTATATAGTAATAGTATATAACGTTATACGTTAGATAGTAATAGTATATAACGTTATACGTTATATAGTAATAGTATATAACGTTATACGTTATATAGTAATAGTATATAACGTTATACGTTATATAGTAATAGTATAGAACGTTATACGTTAATACGTAATAGTATATATCGTTAAACGTTATATAGTAATAGTATATAACGTTATACGTTACATAGTAATAGTATATAACGTTATACGTTATATAGTAATAGTATATAACGTTATACGTTAGTACGTAGTAATATATGTCGTTATACGATATATAGTAATAGTATATAACGTTATAGGAGAGTACGTAATAGTATATATCGTTATACGTTATATAGTAATAGTATATAACGTTATACGTTATATAGTAATAGTATATAACGTTATACGTTAGTACGTAATAATATACAACGTTATACGTGATATGGTAATACTATATAACGTTATACGCTATTACGTAATAGTATATAACGTTATACGTTAATACGGAATAGTATATATCGTTATACGTTATATAGTAATAGTATATAACGTTATACGTTATATAGTAATAGTATATAACGTTATACGTTATATAGTAATAGTATATAACGTTATACGTTATATAGTAATAGTATATAACGTTATACGTTATATAGTAATAGTATATAACGTTATACGTTAGTACGTAATAATATATATCGTTATACGTTATATAGTAATAGTATATAACGTTATACGATAGTACGTAATAGTATATATCGTTATACGTTATATAGTAATAGTATATAACGTTATACGTTATATAGTAATAGTATATAACGTTATACGTCAGTACGTAATAGTATATAACGTTATACGTTATATGGTAATACTATGCAACATTATACGTTATATAGTAATAGTATATAACGTTATACGTTAGTACGTAATAATATACAACGTTATACGTGATATGGTAATACTATATAACGTTATACGCTATTACGTAATAGTATATAACGTTATACGTTAATACGGAATAGTATATATCGTTATACGTTATATAGTAATATTATATAACGTTATGCGTTATATAGTAATAGTATATAACGTTATACGTTATATAGTAATAGTATATAACGTTATACGTTATATAGTAATAGTATATAGCGTTATACGTTATATAGTAATATTATATAACGTTATGCGTTATATAGTAATAGTATATAACGTTATACGTTATATAGTAATAGTATATAACGTTATGCGTTATATAGTAATAGTATATAACGTTATACGATAGTACGGAATAGTATATATCGTTATACGTTATATAGTAATAGTATATAACGTTATACGTTATATAGTAATAGTATATAACGTTATACGTTATATAGTAATAGTATATAACGTTATACGTTATATAGTAATAGTATATAACGTTATACGTTAGATAGTAATAGTATATAACGTTATACGTTATATAGTAATAGTATATAACGTTATACGTTATATAGTAATAGTATATAACGTTATACGTTTGATAGTAATAGTATAGAACGTTATACGTTAATACGTAATAGTATATATCGTTAAACGTTATATAGTAATAGTATATAACGTTATACGTTACATAGTAATAGTATATAACGTTATACGTTATATAGTAATAGTATATAACGTTATACGTTAGTACGTAGTAATATATGTCGTTATACGATATATAGTAATAGTATATAACGTTATAGGAGAGTACGTAATAGTATATATCGTTATACGTTATATAGTAATAGTATATAACGTTATACGTTATATAGTAATAGTATATAACGTTATACGTTAGTACGTAATAATATACAACGTTATACGTGATATGGTAATACTATATAACGTTATACGCTATTACGTAATAGTATATAACGTTATACGTTAATACGGAATAGTATATATCGTTATACGTTATATAGTAATAGTATATAACGTTATACGTTATATAGTAATAGTATATAACGTTATACGTTATATAGTAATAGTATATAACGTTATACGTTATATAGTAATAGTATATAACGTTATACGTTATATAGTAATAGTATATAACGTTATACGTTAGTACGTAATAATATATATCGTTATACGTTATATAGTAATAGTATATAACGTTATACGATAGTACGTAATAGTATGTATCGTTATACGTTATATAGTAATAGTATATAACGTTATACGTTATATAGTAATAGTATATAACGTTATACGTTAGTACGTAATAGTATATAACGTTATACGTTATATAGTAATAGTATATAACGTTATACGTTATATAGTAATAGTATATAACGTTATACGTTATATAGTAATAGTATATAACGTTATGCGTTATATAGTAATATTATATAACGTTATGCGTTATATAGTAATAGTATATAACGTTATCCGTTATATAGTAATAGTATATAACGTTGTACGTTATATAGTAATAGTATATAACGTTATACGTTATATAGTAATAGTATATAACGTTATACGTTATATAGTAATAGCATATAACGTTATGCGTTATATAGTAATAGTATATAACGTTATACGATAGTACGGAATAGTATATATCGTTATACGTTATATAGTAATAGTATATTACGTTATACGTTATATAGTAATAGTATATAACGTTATACGTTATATAGTAATAGTATATAACGTTATACGATATATAGTAATAGTATATAACGTTATACGTTATATAGTAATAGTATATAACGTTATACGTTAATACGTAATAGTATATATCGTTATACGTGATATGGCAATACTATATAACGTTATACGTTATTAGGTAATAGTATATAACGTTATACGTTATTACGTAATAGTATACAACGTTATACGTGATATGGTAATACTATATAACGTTATACGTTAGTACGTAATAATATACAACGTTATACGTGATATGGTAATACTATATAACGTTATACGCTATTACGTAATAGTATATAACGTTATACGTTAATATGTAATAGTATATATCGTTATACGTTATATAGTAATAGTATATAACGTTATACGTTATATAGTAATAGTATATAACGTTATACGTTATATAGTAATTACTATATTATAGTAATAATTACTATATAACGTTATACGTTATATAGTAATAGTATATAACGTTATACGTTACATAGTGATAGTATATAACGTTATACGTTACATAGTGATAGTATATAACGTTATACGTTATATAGTAATAGTATATAACGTTATACGTTATATAGTAATAGTATATAACGTTATACGTTATATAGTAATAGTATATAACGTTATACGTTATATAGTAATAGTATATAACGTTATACGTTAGTACGTAATAATATACAACGTTATACGTGATATGGCAATACTATATAACGTTATACGTTATTACGTAATAGTATATAACGTTATACGTTATTACGTAATAGTATATAACGTTATACGTTATATAGTAATAGTATATAACGTTATACGTTATATAGTAATAGTATATAACGTTATACGTTATATAGTAATAGTATATAACGTTATACGTTACATAGTGATAGTATATAACGTTATACGTTACATAGTGATAGTATATAACGTTATACGTTACATAGTGATAGTATATAACGTTATACGTTATATAGTAATAGTATATAACGTTATACGTTATATAGTAATAGTATATAACGTTATACGTTATATAGTAATAGTATATAACGTTATACGTTATATAGTAATAGTATATAACGTTATACGTTATATAGTAATAGTATATAACGTTATACGTTACATAGTAATAGTATATAACGTTATACGTTATATAGTAATAGTATATAACGTTATACGTTAGTACGTAATAATATATATCGTTATACGTTATATAGTAATAGTATATAACGTTATAGGAGAGTACGTAATAGTATATATCGTTATACGTTATATAGTAATAGTATATAACGTTATACGTTATATAGTAATAGTATTTAACGTTATACGTTAGTACGTAATAATATACAACGTTATACGTGATATGGTAATACTATATAACGTTATACGCTATTACGTAATAGTATATAACGTTATACGTTAATACGGAATACTATATATCGTTATACGTTATATAGTAATAGTATATAACGTTATACGTTATATAGTAATAGTATATAACGTTATATGTTATATAGTAATAGTATATAACGTTATACGTTATATAGTAATAGTATATAACGTTATACGTTATATAGTAATAGTATATAACGTTATACGTTATATAGTAATAGTATATAACGTTATACGATAGTACGTAATAGTATATATCGTTATACGTTATATAGTAATAGTATATAACGTTATACGTTATATAGTAATATTATATAACGTTATGCGTTATATAGTAATAGTATATAACGTTATACGTTTATATAGTAATAGTATATAACGTTATGCGTTATATAGTAATAGTATATAACGTTATACGATAGTACGGAATAGTATATATCGTTATACGTTATATAGTAATAGTATATAACGTTATACGTTATATAGTAATAGTATATAACGTTATACGTTATATAGTAATAGTATATAACGTTATACGTTATATAGTAATAGTATATAACGTTATACGTTATATAGTAATAGTATATAACGTTATACGTTATATAGTAATAGTATATAACGTTATACGTTATATAGTAATAGTATATAACGTTATACGTTAATACGTAATAGTAAATATCGTTAAACGTTATATAGTAATAGTATATAACGTTATACGTTATATAGTAATAGTATATAACGTTATACGTTATAAGGTATAAGTATATAACGTTATACGTTATATAGTAATAGTATATAACGTTATACGTTATATAGTAATATTATATAACGTTATGCGTTATATAGTAATAGTATATAACGTTATACGATAGTACGTAATAGTATATATCGTTATACGTTATATAGTAATAGTATATAACGTTGTACGTTATATAGTAATAGTATATAACGTTATACGTTATATGGTAATACTATGCAACGTTATACGTTATATAGTAATAGTATATAACGTTATACGTTAGTACGTAATAATATACAACGTTATACGTGATATGGTAATACTATATAACGTTATACGCTATTACGTGATAGTATATAACGTTATACGTTAATACGGAATAGTATATATCGTTATACGTTATATAGTAATATTATATAACGTTATGCGTTATATAGTAATAGTATATAACGTTATACGTTATATAGTAATAGTATATAACGTTATACGTTATATAGTAATAGTATATAACGTTATACGTTATATAGTAATATTATATAACGTTATGCGTTATATAGTAATATTATATAACGTTATACGTTATATAGTAATAGTATATAACGTTATGCGTTATACAGTAATAGTATATAACGTTATACGATAGTACGGAATAGTATATATCGTTATACGTTATATAGTAATAGTATATAACGTTATACGTTATATAGTAATAGTATATAACGTTATACGTTATATAGTAATAGTATATAACGTTATACGTTATATAGTAATAGTATATAACGTTATACGTTATATAGTAATAGTATATAACGTTATACGTTATATAGTAATAGTATATAACGTTATACGTTATATAGTAATAGTATAGAACGTTATACGTTAATACGTAATAGTATATATCGTTAAACGTTATATAGTAATAGTATATAACGTTATACGTTATATAGTAATACTATATAACGTTATACGCTATTACGTAATAGTATATAACGTTATGCGTTATATTGTAATAGTATATAACGTTATGCGTTATATAGTAATAGTATATAACGTTATACGTTATATAGTAATAGTATATAACGTTATACGTTATATAGTAATAGTATATAACGTTATACGTTATATAGTAATAGTATATAACGTTATACGTTAATACGTAATAGTAAATATCGTTAAACGTTATATAGTAATAGTATATAACGTTATACGTTATATAGTAATAGCATATAACGTTATGCGTTATATAGTAATAGTATATATCGTTATACGTTATATAGTAATAGTATATAACGTTATACGTTAATACGTAATAGTATATATCGTTATACGTGATATGGCAATACTATATAACGTTATACGTTATTAGGTAATAGTATATAACGTTATACGTTATTACGTAATAGTATACAACGTTATACGTGATATGGTAATACTATATAACGTTATACGTTAGTACGTAATAATATACAACGTTATACGTGATATGGTAATACTATATAACGTTATACGCTATTACGTAATAGTATATAACGTTATACGTTAATATGTAATAGTATATATCGTTATACGTTATATAGTAATAGTATATAACGTTATACGTTATATAGTAATAGTATATAACGTTATACGTTATATAGTAATTACTATATTATAGTAATAATTACTATATAACGTTATACGTTATATAGTAATAGTATATAACGTTATACGCTATATAGTAATAGTATATAACGTTATACGTTAATACGGAATAGTATATATCGTTATACGTTATATAGTAATATTATATAACGTTATGCGTTATATAGTAATAGTATATAACGTTATACGTTATATAGTAATAGTATATAACGTTATACGTTATATAGTAATAGTATATAACGTTATACGTTATATAGTAATATTATATAACGTTATGCGTTATATAGTAATAGTATATAACGTTATACGTTATATAGTAATAGTATATAACGTTATGCGTTATATAGTAATAGTATATAACGTTATACGATAGTACGGAATAGTATATATCGTTATACGTTATATAGTAATAGTATATAACGTTATACGTTATATAGTAATAGTATATAACGTTATACGTTATATAGTAATAGTATATAACGTTATACGTTATATAGTAATAGTATATAACGTTATACGTTAGATAGTAATAGTATATAACGTTATACGTTATATAGTAATAGTATATAACGTTATACGTTATATAGTAATAGTATATAACGTTATACGTTATATAGTAATAGTATAGAACGTTATACGTTAATACGTAATAGTATATATCGTTAAACGTTATATAGTAATAGTATATAACGTTATACGTTACATAGTAATAGTATATAACGTTATACGTTATATAGTAATAGTATATAACGTTATACGTTAGTACGTAGTAATATATGTCGTTATACGATATATAGTAATAGTATATAACGTTATAGGAGAGTACGTAATAGTATATATCGTTATACGTTATATAGTAATAGTATATAACGTTATACGTTATATAGTAATAGTATATAACGTTATACGTTAGTACGTAATAATATACAACGTTATACGTGATATGGTAATACTATATAACGTTATACGCTATTACGTAATAGTATATAACGTTATACGTTAATACGGAATAGTATATATCGTTATACGTTATATAGTAATAGTATATAACGTTATACGTTATATAGTAATAGTATATAACGTTATACGTTATATAGTAATAGTATATAACGTTATACGTTATATAGTAATAGTATATAACGTTATACGTTATATAGTAATAGTATATAACGTTATACGTTAGTACGTAATAATATATATCGTTATACGTTATATAGTAATAGTATATAACGTTATACGATAGTACGTAATAGTATATATCGTTATACGTTATATAGTAATAGTATATAACGTTATACGTTATATAGTAATAGTATATAACGTTATACGTCAGTACGTAATAGTATATAACGTTATACGTTATATGGTAATACTATGCAACATTATACGTTATATAGTAATAGTATATAACGTTATACGTTAGTACGTAATAATATACAACGTTATACGTGATATGGTAATACTATATAACGTTATACGCTATTACGTAATAGTATATAACGTTATACGTTAATACGGAATAGTATATATCGTTATACGTTATATAGTAATATTATATAACGTTATGCGTTATATAGTAATAGTATATAACGTTATACGTTATATAGTAATAGTATATAACGTTATACGTTATATAGTAATAGTATATAGCGTTATACGTTATATAGTAATATTATATAACGTTATGCGTTATATAGTAATAGTATATAACGTTATACGTTATATAGTAATAGTATATAACGTTATGCGTTATATAGTAATAGTATATAACGTTATACGATAGTACGGAATAGTATATATCGTTATACGTTATATAGTAATAGTATATAACGTTATACGTTATATAGTAATAGTATATAACGTTATACGTTATATAGTAATAGTATATAACGTTATACGTTATATAGTAATAGTATATAACGTTATACGTTAGATAGTAATAGTATATAACGTTATACGTTATATAGTAATAGTATATAACGTTATACGTTATATAGTAATAGTATATAACGTTATACGTTTGATAGTAATAGTATAGAACGTTATACGTTAATACGTAATAGTATATATCGTTAAACGTTATATAGTAATAGTATATAACGTTATACGTTACATAGTAATAGTATATAACGTTATACGTTATATAGTAATAGTATATAACGTTATACGTTAGTACGTAGTAATATATGTCGTTATACGATATATAGTAATAGTATATAACGTTATAGGAGAGTACGTAATAGTATATATCGTTATACGTTATATAGTAATAGTATATAACGTTATACGTTATATAGTAATAGTATATAACGTTATACGTTAGTACGTAATAATATACAACGTTATACGTGATATGGTAATACTATATAACGTTATACGCTATTACGTAATAGTATATAACGTTATACGTTAATACGGAATAGTATATATCGTTATACGTTATATAGTAATAGTATATAACGTTATACGTTATATAGTAATAGTATATAACGTTATACGTTATATAGTAATAGTATATAACGTTATACGTTATATAGTAATAGTATATAACGTTATACGTTATATAGTAATAGTATATAACGTTATACGTTAGTACGTAATAATATATATCGTTATACGTTATATAGTAATAGTATATAACGTTATACGATAGTACGTAATAGTATGTATCGTTATACGTTATATAGTAATAGTATATAACGTTATACGTTATATAGTAATAGTATATAACGTTATACGTTAGTACGTAATAGTATATAACGTTATACGTTATATAGTAATAGTATATAACGTTATACGTTATATAGTAATAGTATATAACGTTATACGTTATATAGTAATAGTATATAACGTTATGCGTTATATAGTAATATTATATAACGTTATGCGTTATATAGTAATAGTATATAACGTTATCCGTTATATAGTAATAGTATATAACGTTATACGTTATATAGTAATAGTATATAACGTTATACGTTATATAGTAATAGTATATAACGTTATACGTTATATAGTAATAGCATATAACGTTATGCGTTATATAGTAATAGTATATAACGTTATACGATAGTACGGAATAGTATATATCGTTATACGTTATATAGTAATAGTATATTACGTTATACGTTATATAGTAATAGTATATAACGTTATACGTTATATAGTAATAGTATATAACGTTATACGATATATAGTAATAGTATATAACGTTATACGTTATATAGTAATAGTATATAACGTTATACGTTAATACGTAATAGTATATATCGTTATACGTGATATGGCAATACTATATAACGTTATACGTTATTAGGTAATAGTATATAACGTTATACGTTATTACGTAATAGTATACAACGTTATACGTGATATGGTAATACTATATAACGTTATACGTTAGTACGTAATAATATACAACGTTATACGTGATATGGTAATACTATATAACGTTATACGCTATTACGTAATAGTATATAACGTTATACGTTAATATGTAATAGTATATATCGTTATACGTTATATAGTAATAGTATATAACGTTATACGTTATATAGTAATAGTATATAACGTTATACGTTATATAGTAATTACTATATTATAGTAATAATTACTATATAACGTTATACGTTATATAGTAATAGTATATAACGTTATACGTTATATAGTAATAGTATATAACGTTATACGTTATATAGTAATAGTATATAACGTTATACGTTATATAGTAATAGTATATAACGTTATACGTTATATAGTAATAGTATATAACGTTATACGTTAGTACGTAATAATATACAACGTTATACGTGATATGGCAATACTATATAACGTTATACGTTATTACGTAATAGTATATAACGTTATACGTTACATAGTGATAGTATATAACGTTATACGTTATATAGTAATAGTATATAACGTTATACGTTATATAGTAATAGTATATAACGTTATACGTTATATAGTAATAGTATATAACGTTATACGTTATATAGTAATTACTATATTATAGTAATAATTACTATATAACGTTATACGTTATATAGTAATAGTATATAACGTTATACGTTATATAGTAATAGTATATAACGTTATACGTTATATAGTAATAGTATATAACGTTATACGTTATATAGTAATAGTATATAACGTTATACGTTATATAGTAATAGCATATAACGTTATGCGTTATATAGTAATAGTATATATCGTTATACGTTATATAGTAATAGTATATAACGTTATACGTTAATACGTAATAGTATATATCGTTATACGTGATATGGCAATACTATATAACGTTATACGTTATTAGGTAATAGTATATAACGTTATACGTTATTACGTAATAGTATACAACGTTATACGTGATATGGTAATACTATATAACGTTATACGTTAGTACGTAATAATATACAACGTTATACGTGATATGGTAATACTATATAACGTTATACGCTATTACGTAATAGTATATAACGTTATACGTTAATATGTAATAGTATATATCGTTATACGTTATATAGTAATAGTATATAACGTTATACGTTATATAGTAATAGTATATAACGTTATACGTTATATAGTAATTACTATATTATAGTAATAATTACTATATAACGTTATACGTTATATAGTAATAGTATATAACGTTATACGTTATATAGTAATAGTATATAACGTTATACGTTATATAGTAATAGTATATAACGTTGTACGTTATATTGTAATAGTATATAACGTTATACGTTAGTACGTAATAATATACAACGTTATACGTGATATGGCAATACTATATAACGTTATACGTTATTACGTAATAGTATATAACGTTATACGTTATTACGTAATAGTATATAACGTTATACGTTATATAGTAATAGTATATAACGTTATACGTTATATAGTAATAGTATATAACGTTATACGTTATATAGTAATAGTATATAACGTTATACGTTACATAGTGATAGTATATAACGTTATACGTTACATAGTGATAGTATATAACGTTATACGTTATATAGTAATAGTATATAACGTTATACGTTATATAGTAATAGTATATAACGTTATACGTTATATAGTAATAGTATATAACGTTATACGTTATATAGTAATAGTATATAACGTTATACGTTATATAGTAATAGTATATAACGTTATACGTTACATAGTAATAGTATATAACGTTATACGTTATATAGTAATAGTATATAACGTTATACGTTAGTACGTAATAATATATATCGTTATACGTTATATAGTAATAGTATATAACGTTATAGGAGAGTACGTAATAGTATATATCGTTATACGTTATATAGTAATAGTATATAACGTTATACGTTATATAGTAATAGTATATAACGTTATACGTTAGTACGTAATAATATACAACGTTATACGTGATATGGTAATACTATATAACGTTATACGCTATTACGTAATAGTATATAACGTTATACGTTAATACGGAATAGTATATATCGTTATACGTTATATAGTAATAGTATATAACGTTATACGTTATATAGTAATAGTATATAACGTTATATGTTATATAGTAATAGTATATAACGTTATACGTTATATAGTAATAGTATATAACGTTTTACGTTATATAGTAATAGTATATAACGTTATACGTTAGTACGTAATAATATATATCGTTATACGTTATATAGTAATAGTATATAACGTTATACGTTATATAGTAATAGTATATAACGTTATACGTTATATAGTAATAGTATATAACGTTATGCGTTATATAGTAATAGTATATAACGTTATACGATAGTACGGAATAGTATATAACGTTATATGTTATATAGTAATAGTATATAACGTTATACGTTATATAGTAATAGTATATAACGTTATACGATATATAGTAATAGTATATAACGTTATACGTTATATAGTAATAGTATATAACGTTATACGTTATATAGTAATAGTATATAACGTTATACGTTATATAGTAATAGTATAGAACGTTATACGTTAATACGTAATAGTATATATCGTTAAACGTTATATAGTAATAGTATATAACGTTATACGTTATATAGTAATACTATATAACGTTATACGCTATTACGTAATAGTATATAACGTTATGCGTTATATTGTAATAGTATATAACGTTATGCGTTATATAGTAATAGTATATAACGTTATACGATAGTACGGAATAGTATATATCGTTATACGTTATATAGTAATAGTATATAACGTTATACGTTATATAGTAATAGTATATAACGTTATACGTTATATAGTAATAGTATATAACGTTATACGTTATATAGTAATAGTATATAACGTTATACGTTAATACGTAATGGTAAATATCGTTAAACGTTATATAGTAATAGTATATAACGTTATACGTTATATAGTAATAGTATATAACATTATACGTTATAAGGTATAAGTATATAACGTTATACGTTATAAGGTATAAGTATATAACGCTATACGTTATATAGTAATAGTATATAACGTTATACGTTATATAGTAATATTATATAACGTTATGCGTTATATAGTAATAGTATATAACGTTATACGATAGTACGTAATAGTATATCACGTTATACGTGATATGGTAATACTATATAACGTTATACGTTAATACGTAATAGTATATATCGTTATACGTTATATAGTAATAGTATATAGCGATATACGTTATATAGTAATAGTATATAACGTTATACGTTAGTACGTAATAGTATATAACGTTATACGTTATATGGTAATACTATACAACGTTATACGTTATATAGTAATAGTATATAACGTTATACATTATATAGTAATAGTATATAACGTTATACGTTATATAGTAATAGTATATAACGTTATACGTTAGTACGTAATATAATACAACGTTATACGTGATATGGCAATACTATATAACGTTATACGTTAATACGTAATAGTATATAACGTTATACGTTATATAGTAATATTATATAACGTTATGCGTTATATAGTAATAGTATATAACGTTATACGATAGTACGGAATAGTATATATCGTTATACGTTAATATGTAATAGTATATATCGTTATACGTTATATTGTAATAGTATATAACGTTATACGTTATATAGTAATAGTATATAACGTTATACGTTATATAGTAATAGTATATAACGTTATACGTTATATAGTAATAGTATATAACGTTATACGTTATATAGTAATATTATATAACGTTATGCGTTATATAGTAATAGTATATAACGTTATACGTTCTATAGTAATAGTATATAACGTTATACGTTATACAGTAATAGTATATAACGTTATACGTTATATAGTAATAGTATATAACGTTATACGTTACATAGTAATAGTATATAACGTTATACGTTATATAGTAATAGTATATAACGTTATACGTTACATAGTAATAGTATATAACGTTATACGTTATATAGTAATAGTATATAACGTTATACGTTAGTACGTAATAATATATATCGTTATACGTTATATAGTAATAGTATATACCGTTATAGGAGAGTACGTAATAGTATATATCGTTATACGTTATATAGTAATAGTATATAACGTTATACGTTATATAGTAATAGTATATAACGTTATACGTTATATAGTAATAGTATATAACGTTATACGTTAGTACGTAATAATATACAACGTTATACGTGATATGGCAATACTATATAACGTTATACGTTATTACGTAATAGTATATAACGTTATACGTTATTACGTAATAGTATATAACGTTATACGTTATATAGTAATAGTATATAACGTTATACGTTATATAGTAATAGTATATAACGTTATACGTTATATAGTAATAGTATATAACGTTATACGTTATATAGTAATAGTATATAACGTTATACGTTACATAGTGATAGTATATAACGTTATACGTTATATAGTAATAGTATATAACGTTATACGTTATATAGTAATAGTATATAACGTTATACGTTATATAGTAATAGTATATAACGTTATACGTTATATAGTAATAGTATATAACGTTATACGTTATATAGTAATTACTATATTATAGTAATAATTACTATATAACATTATACGTTATATAGTAATAGTATATAACGTTATACGTTATATAGTAATAGTATATAACGTTATACGTTATATAGTAATAGTATATAACGTTATACGTTAGTACGTAATAATATACAACGTTATACGTGATATGGCAATACTATATAACGTTATACGTTATTACGTAATAGTATATAACGTTATACGTTATTACGTAATAGTATATAACGTTATACGTTATATAGTAATAGTATATAACGTTATACGTTATATAGTAATAGTATATAACGTTATACGTTATATAGTAATAGTATATAACGTTATACGTTACATAGTGATAGTATATAACGTTATACGTTATATAGTAATATTATATAACGTTATACGTTATATAGTAATAGTATATAACGTTATACGTTATATAGTAATAGTATATAACGTTATACGTTATATAGTAATAGTATATAACGTTATACGTTATATAGTAATAGTATATAACGTTATACGTTACATAGTAATAGTATATAACGTTATACGTTATATAGTAATAGTATATAACGTTATACGTTAGTACGTAATAATATATATCGTTATACGTTATATAGTAATAGTATATAACGTTATAGGAGAGTACGTAATAGTATATATCGTTATACGTTATATAGTAATAGTATATAACGTTATACGTTATATAGTAATAGTATATAACGTTATACGTTAGTACGTAATAATATACAACGTTATACGTGATATGGTAATACTATATAACGTTATACGCTATTACGTAATAGTATATAACGTTATACGTTAATACGGAATAGTATATACCGTTATACGTTATATAGTAATAGTATATAACGTTATACGTTATATAGTAATAGTATATAACGTTATACGTTATATAGTAATAGTATATAACGTTATACGTTATATAGTAATAGTATATAACGTTATACGTTATATAGTAATAGTATATAACGTTATACGTTATATAGTAATAGTATATAACGTTATACGTTAGTACGTAATAATATATATCGTTATACGTTATATAGTAATAGTATATAACGTTATACGATAGTACGTAATAGTATATATCGTTATACGTTATATAGTAATAGTATATAACGTTATACGTTATATAGTAATAGTATATAACGTTATACGTTAGTACGTAATAGTATATAACGTTATACGTTATATGGTAATACTATGCAACGTTATACGTTATATAGTAATAGTATATAACGTTATACGTTAGTACGTAATAATATACAACGTTATACGTGATATGGTAATACTATATAACGTTATACGCTATTACGTAATAGTATATAACGTTATACGTTAATACGGAATAGTATATATCGTTATACGTTATATAGTAATATTATATAACGTTATGCGTTATATAGTAATAGTATATAACGTTATACGTTATATAGTAATAGTATATAACGTTATACGTTATATAGTAATAGTATATAACGTTATACGTTATATAGTAATATTATATAACGTTATGCGTTATATAGTAATAGTATATAACGTTATACGTTATATAGTAATAGTATATAACGTTATGCGTTATATAGTAATAGTATATAACGTTATACGATAGTACGGAATAGTATATATCGTTATACGTTATATAGTAATAGTATATAACGTTATACGTTATATAGTAATAGTATATAACGTTATACGTTATATAGTAATAGTATATAACGTTATACGTTAGATAGTAATAGTATATAACGTTATACGTTATATAGTAATAGTATATAACGTTATACGTTATATAGTAATAGTATATAACGTTATACGTTATATAGTAATAGTATAGAACGTTATACGTTAATACGTAATAGTATATATCGTTAAACGTTATATAGTAATAGTATATAACGTTATACGTTACATAGTAATAGTATATAACGTTATACGTTATATAGTAATAGTATATAACGTTATACGTTAGTACGTAATAATATATATCGTTATACGTTATATAGTAATAGTATATAACGTTATAGGAGAGTACGTAATAGTATATATCGTTATACGTTAGTACGTAATAATATATATCGTTATACGTTATATAGTAATAGTATATAACGTTATACGATAGTACGTAATAGTATATATCGTTATACGTTATATAGTAATAGTATATAACGTTATACGTTAGTACGTAATAGTATATATCGTTATACGTTATATAGTAATAGTATATAACGTTATACGTTATATAGTAATAGTATATAACGTTATACGTTAGTACGTAATAATATACAACGTTATACGTGATATGGCAATACTATATAACGTTATACGTTATTACGTAATAGTATATAACGTTATACGTTATTACGTAATAGTATATAACGTTATACGTTATATAGTAATAGTATATAACGTTATACGTTATATAGTAATAGTATATAACGTTATACGTTATATAGTAATAGTATATAACGTTATACGTTATATAGTAATAGTATATAACGTTATACGTTACATAGCGATAGTATATAACGTTATACGTTATATAGTAATAGTATATAACGTTATACGTTATATAGTAATAGTATATAACGTTATACGTTATATAGTAATAGCATATAACGTTATGCGTTATATAGTAATAGTATATAACGTTATGCGATAGTACGGAATAGTATATATCGTTATACGTTATATAGTAATAGTATATTACGTTATACGTTATATAGTAATAGTATATAACGTTATACGTTATATAGTAATAGTATATAACGTTATACGATATATAGTAATAGTATATAACGTTATACGTTATATAGTAATAGTATATAACGTTATACGTTAATACGTAATAGTATATATCGTTATACGTGATATGGCAATACTATATAACGTTATACGTTATTAGGTAATAGTATATAACGTTATACGTTATTACGTAATAGTATACAACGTTATACGTGATATGGTAATACTATAGCGTTATACGTTAGTACGCAATAATATACAACGTTATACGTGATATGGTAATACTATATAACGTTATACGCTATTACGTAATAGTATATAACGTTATACGTTAATATGTAATAGTATATATCGTTATACGTTATATAGTAATAGTATATAACGTTATACGTTATATAGTAATAGTATATAACGTTATACGTTATATAGTAATTACTATATCATAGTAATAATTACTATATAACGTTATACGTTATATAGTAATAGTATATAACGTTATACGTTATATAGTAATAGTATATAACGTTATACGTTATATAGTAATAGTATATAACGTTATACGTTATATAGTAATAGTATATAACGTTATACGTTATATAGTAATAGTATATAACGTTATACGTTAGTACGTAATAATATACAACGTTATACGTGATATGGCAATACTATATAACGTTATACGTTATTACGTAATAGTATATAACGTTATACGTTACATAGTAATAGTATATAACGTTATACGTTATATAGTAATAGTATATAACGTTATACGTTATATAGTAATAGTATATAACGTTATACGTTACATAGTGATAGTATATAACGTTATACGTTGTATAGTAATAGTATATAACGTTATACGTTATATAGTAATAGTATATAACGTTATACGTTATATAGTAATAGTATATAACATTATACGTTATATAGTAATTACTATATTATAGTAATAATTACTATATAACGTATAACGTTATATAGTAATAGTATATAACGTTATACGTTATATAGTAATAGTATATAACGTTATACGTTATATAGTAATAGTATATAACGTTATACGATAGTACGGAATAGTATATATCGTTATACGTTATATAGTAATAGTATATAACGTTATACGTTATATAGTAATAGTATATAACGTTATACGTTATATAGTAATAGTATATAACGTTATACGTTAGATAGTAATAGTATATAACGTTATACGTTATATAGTAATAGTATATAACGTTATACGTTATATAGTAATAGTATATAACGTTATACGTTATATAGTAATAGTATAGAACGTTATACGTTAATACGTAATAGTATATATCGTTAAACGTTATATACTATTACTATATAACGTATAACGTTACATAGTAATAGTATATAACGTTATACGTTATATAGTAATAGTATATAACGTTATACGTTAGTACGTAATAATATATATCGTTATACGTTATATAGTAATAGTATATAACGTTATAGGAGAGTACGTAATAGTATATATCGTTATACGTTAGTACGTAATAATATATATCGTTATACGTTATATAGTAATAGTATATAACGTTATACGATAGTACGTAATAGTATATATCGTTATACGTTATATAGTAATAGTATATAACGTTATACGTTATATAGTAATAGTATATAACGTTATACGTTAGTACGTAATAGTATATATCGTTATACGTTATATAGTAATAGTATATAACGTTATACGTTATATAGTAATAGTATATAACGTTATACGATAGTACGGAATAGTATATATCGTTATACGTTATATAGTAATAGTATATAACGTTATACGTTATATAGTAATAGTATATAACGTTATACGTTATATAGTAATAGTATATAACGTTATACGTTAGATAGTAATAGTATATAACGTTATACGTTATATAGTAATAGTATATAACGTTATACGTTATATAGTAATAGTATATAACGTTATACGTTATATAGTAATAGTATAGAACGTTATACGTTAATACGTAATAGTATATATCGTTAAACGTTATATAGTAATAGTATATAACGTTATACGTTACATAGTAATAGTATATAACGTTATACGTTATATAGTAATAGTATATAACGTTATACGTTAGTACGTAATAATATATATCGTTATACGTTATATAGTAATAGTATATAACGTTATAGGAGAGTACGTAATAGTATATATCGTTATACGTTAGTACGTAATAATATATATCGTTGTACGTTATATAGTAATAGTATATAACGTTATACGATAGTACGTAATAGTATATATCGTTATACGTTATATAGTAATAGTATATAACGTTATACGTTATATAGTAATAGTATATAACGTTATACGTTAGTACGTAATAGTATATATCGTTATACGTTATATAGTAATAGTATATAACGTTATACGTTAGTACGTAATAATATACAACGTTATACGTGATATGGCAATACTATATAACGTTATACGTTATTACGTAATAGTATATAACGTATAACGTTATATAGTAATAGTATATAACGTTATACGTTATATAGTAATAGTATATAACGTTATACGTTATATAGTAATAGTATATAACGTTATGCGTTATATAGTAATATTATATAACGTTATGCGTTATATAGTAATAGTATATAACGTTATCCGTTATATAGTAATAGTATATAACGTTGTACGTTATATAGTAATAGTATATAACGTTATACGTTATATAGTAATAGTATATAACGTTATACGTTATATAGTAATAGCATATAACGTTATGCGTTATATAGTAATAGTATATAACGTTATACGATAGTACGGAATAGTATATATCGTTATACGTTATATAGTAATAGTATATTACGTTATACGTTATATAGTAATAGTATATAACGTTATACGTTATATAGTAATAGTATATAACGTTATACGATATATAGTAATAGTATATAACGTTATACGTTATATAGTAATAGTATATAACGTTATACGTTAATACGTAATAGTATATATCGTTATACGTGATATGGCAATACTATATAACGTTATACGTTATTAGGTAATAGTATATAACGTTATACGTTATTACGTAATAGTATACAACGTTATACGTGATATGGTAATACTATATGACGTTATACGTTAGTACGTAATAATATACAACGTTATACGTGATATGGTAATACTATATAACGTTATACGCTATTACGTAATAGTATATAACGTTATACGTTAATATGTAATAGTATATATCGTTATACGTTATATAGTAATAGTATATAACGTTATACGTTATATAGTAATAGTATATAACGTTATACGTTATATAGTAATTACTATATTATAGTAATTATTACTATATAACGTATAACGTTATATAGTAATAGTATATAACGTTATACGTTATATAGTAATAGTATATAACGTTATACGTTATATAGTAATAGTATATAACGTTATACGTTAGTACGTAATAATATACAACGTTATACGTGATATGGCAATACTATATAACGTTATACGTTATTACGTAATAGTATATAACGTTATACGTTACATAGTAATAGTATATAACGTTATACGTTATATAGTAATAGTATATAACGTTATACGTTATATAGTAATAGTATATAACGTTATACGTTACATAGTGATAGTATATAACGTTATACGTTATATAGTAATAGTATATAACGTTATACGTTATATAGTAATAGTATATAACGTTATACGTTATATAGTAATAGTATATAACATTATACGTTATATAGTAATTACTATATTATAGTAATAATTACTATATAACGTATAACGTTATATAGTAATAGTATATAACGTTATACGTTATATAGTAATAGTATATAACGTTATACGTTATATAGTAATAGTATATAACGTTATACGTTATATAGTAATAGTATATAACGTTATACGTTATATAGTAATTACTATATTATAGTAATAATTACTATATAACGTATAACGTTATATAGTAATAGTATATAACGTTATACGTTATATAGTAATAGTATATAACGTTATACGTTATATAGTAATAGTATATAACGTTATACGTTATATAGTAATAGTATATATCGTTATACGTTATATAGTAATAGTATATAACGTTATACGTTAATACGTATTAGTATATATCGTTATACGTGATATGGCAATACTATATAACGTTATACGTTATTAGGTAATAGTATATAACGTTATACGTTATTACGTAATAGTATACAACGTTATACGTGATATGGTAATACTATATAACGTTATACGTTAGTACGTAATAATATACAACGTTATACGTGATATGGTAATACTATATAACGTTATACGCTATTACGTAATAGTATATAACGTTATACGTTAATATGTAATAGTATATATCGTTATACGTTATATTGTAATAGTATATAACGTTATACGTTATATAGTATTAGTATATAACGTTATACGTTATATAGTAATTACTATATTATAGTAATAATTACTATATAACGTTATACGGTATATAGTAATAGTATATAACGTTATACGTTATATAGTAATAGTATATAACGTTATACGTTATATAGTAATAGTATATAACGTTATACGTTATATAGTAATAGTATATAACGTTATACGTTAGTACGTAATAATATACAACGTTATACGTGATATGGCAATACTATATAACGTTATACGTTATTACGTAATAGTATATAACGTTATACGTTATTACGTAATAGTATATAACGTTATACGTTATATGGTAATACTATGCAACGTTATACGTTATATAGTAATAGTATATAACGTTATACGTTAGTACGTAATAATATACAACGTTATACGTGATATGGTAATACTATATAACGTTATACGCTATTACGTAATAGTATATAACGTTATACGTTAATACGGAATAGTATATATCGTTATACGTTATATAGTAATATTATATAACGTTATGCGTTATATAGTAATAGTATATAACGTTATACGTTATATAGTAATTACTATATCATAGTAATAATTACTATATAACGTTATACGTTATATAGTAATAGTATATAACGTTATACGTTATATAGTAATAGTATATAACGTTATACGTTATATAGTAATAGTATATAACGTTATACGTTATATAGTAATAGTATATAACGTTATACGTTATATAGTAATAGTATATAACGTTATACGTTAGTACGTAATAATATACAACGTTATACGTGATATGGCAATACTATATAACGTTATACGTTATTACGTAATAGTATATAACGTTATACGTTACATAGTAATAGTATATAACGTTATACGTTATATAGTAATAGTATATAACGTTATACGTTATATAGTAATAGTATATAACGTTATACGTTACATAGTGATAGTATATAACGTTATACGTTGTATAGTAATAGTATATAACGTTATACGTTATATAGTAATAGTATATAACGTTATACGTTATATAGTAATAGTATATAACATTATACGTTATATAGTAATTACTATATTATAGTAATAATTACTATATAACGTATAACGTTATATAGTAATAGTATATAACGTTATACGTTATATAGTAATAGTATATAACGTTATACGTTATATAGTAATAGTATATAACGTTATACGATAGTACGGAATAGTATATATCGTTATACGTTATATAGTAATAGTATATAACGTTATACGTTATATAGTAATAGTATATAACGTTATACGTTATATAGTAATAGTATATAACGTTATACGTTAGATAGTAATAGTATATAACGTTATACGTTATATAGTAATAGTATATAACGTTATACGTTATATAGTAATAGTATATAACGTTATACGTTATATAGTAATAGTATATAACGTTATACGTTAATACGTAATAGTATATATCGTTAAACGTTATATAGTAATAGTATATAACGTTATACGTTACATAGTAATAGTATATAACGTTATACGTTATATAGTAATAGTATATAACGTTATACGTTAGTACGTAATAATATATATCGTTATACGTTATATAGTAATAGTATATAACGTTATAGGAGAGTACGTAATAGTATATATCGTTATACGTTAGTACGTAATAATATATATCGTTATACGTTATATAGTAATAGTATATAACGTTATACGATAGTACGTAATAGTATATATCGTTATACGTTATATAGTAATAGTATATAACGTTATACGTTATATAGTAATAGTATATAACGTTATACGTTAGTACGTAATAGTATATATCGTTATACGTTATATAGTAATAGTATATAACGTTATACGTTATATAGTAATAGTATATAACGTTATACGATAGTACGGAATAGTATATATCGTTATACGTTATATAGTAATAGTATATAACGTTATACGTTATATAGTAATAGTATATAACGTTATACGTTATATAGTAATAGTATATAACGTTATACGTTAGATAGTAATAGTATATAACGTTATACGTTATATAGTAATAGTATATAACGTTATACGTTATATAGTAATAGTATATAACGTTATACGTTATATAGTAATAGTATAGAACGTTATACGTTAATACGTAATAGTATATATCGTTAAACGTTATATACTATTACTATATAACGTTATACGTTACATAGTAATAGTATATAACGTTATACGTTATATAGTAATAGTATATAACGTTATACGTTAGTACGTAATAATATATATCGTTATACGTTATATAGTAATAGTATATAACGTTATAGGAGAGTACGTAATAGTATATATCGTTATACGTTAGTACGTAATAATATATATCGTTGTACGTTATATAGTAATAGTATATAACGTTATACGATAGTACGTAATAGTATATATCGTTATACGTTATATAGTAATAGTATATAACGTTATACGTTATATAGTAATAGTATATAACGTTATACGTTAGTACGTAATAGTATATATCGTTATACGTTATATAGTAATAGTATATAACGTTATACGTTAGTACGTAATAATATACAACGTTATACGTGATATGGCAATACTATATAACGTTATACGTTATTACGTAATAGTATATAACGTATAACGTTATATAGTAATAGTATATAACGTTATACGTTATATAGTAATAGTATATAACGTTATACGTTATATAGTAATAGTATATAACGTTATGCGTTATATAGTAATATTATATAACGTTATGCGTTATATAGTAATAGTATATAACGTTATCCGTTATATAGTAATAGTATATAACGTTGTACGTTATATAGTAATAGTATATAACGTTATACGTTATATAGTAATAGTATATAACGTTATACGTTATATAGTAATAGCATATAACGTTATGCGTTATATAGTAATAGTATATAACGTTATACGATAGTACGGAATAGTATATATCGTTATACGTTATATAGTAATAGTATATTACGTTATACGTTATATAGTAATAGTATATAACGTTATACGTTATATAGTAATAGTATATAACGTTATACGATATATAGTAATAGTATATAACGTTATACGTTATATAGTAATAGTATATAACGTTATACGTTAATACGTAATAGTATATATCGTTATACGTGATATGGCAATACTATATAACGTTATACGTTATTAGGTAATAGTATATAACGTTATACGTTATTACGTAATAGTATACAACGTTATACGTGATATGGTAATACTATATAACGTTATACGTTAGTACGTAATAATATACAACGTTATACGTGATATGGTAATACTATATAACGTTATACGCTATTACGTAATAGTATATAACGTTATACGTTAATATGTAATAGTATATATCGTTATACGTTATATAGTAATAGTATATAACGTTATACGTTATATAGTAATAGTATATAACGTTATACGTTATATAGTAATTACTATATTATAGTAATAATTACTATATAACGTATAACGTTATATAGTAATAGTATATAACGTTATACGTTATATAGTAATAGTATATAACGTTATACGTTATATAGTAATAGTATATAACGTTATACGTTAGTACGTAATAATATACAACGTTATACGTGATATGGCAATACTATATAACGTTATACGTTATTACGTAATAGTATATAACGTTATACGTTACATAGTAATAGTATATAACGTTATACGTTATATAGTAATAGTATATAACGTTATACGTTATATAGTAATAGTATATAACGTTATACGTTACATAGTGATAGTATATAACGTTATACGTTATATAGTAATAGTATATAACGTTATACGTTATATAGTAATAGTATATAACGTTATACGTTATATAGTAATAGTATATAACATTATACGTTATATAGTAATTACTATATTATAGTAATAATTACTATATAACGTTATACGTTATATAGTAATAGTATATAACGTTATACGTTATATAGTAATAGTATATAACGTTATACGTTATATAGTAATAGTATATAACGTTATACGTTATATAGTAATAGTATATAACGTTATACGTTATATAGTAATTACTATATTATAGTAATAATTACTATATAACGTATAACGTTATATAGTAATAGTATATAACGTTATACGTTATATAGTAATAGTATATAACGTTATACGTTATATAGTAATAGTATATAACGTTATACGTTATATAGTAATAGTATATATCGTTATACGTTATATAGTAATAGTATATAACGTTATACGTTAATACGTATTAGTATATATCGTTATACGTGATATGGCAATACTATATAACGTTATACGTTATTAGGTAATAGTATATAACGTTATACGTTATTACGTAATAGTATACAACGTTATACGTGATATGGTAATACTATATAACGTTATACGTTAGTACGTAATAATATACAACGTTATACGTGATATGGTAATACTATATAACGTTATACGCTATTACGTAATAGTATATAACGTTATACGTTAATATGTAATAGTATATATCGTTATACGTTATATTGTAATAGTATATAACGTTATACGTTATATAGTAATAGTATATAACGTTATACGTTATATAGTAATTACTATATTATAGTAATAATTACTATATAACGTTATACGGTATATAGTAATAGTATATAACGTTATACGTTATATAGTAATAGTATATAACGTTATACGTTATATAGTAATAGTATATAACGTTATACGTTATATAGTAATAGTATATAACGTTATACGTTAGTACGTAATAATATACAACGTTATACGTGATATGGCAATACTATATAACGTTATACGTTATTACGTAATAGTATATAACGTTATACGTTATTACGTAATAGTATATAACGTTATACGTTATATGGTAATACTATGCAACGTTATACGTTATATAGTAATAGTATATAACGTTATACGTTAGTACGTAATAATATACAACGTTATACGTGATATGGTAATACTATATAACGTTATACGCTATTACGTAATAGTATATAACGTTATACGTTAATACGGAATAGTATATATCGTTATACGTTATATAGTAATATTATATAACGTTATGCGTTATATAGTAATAGTATATAACGTTATACGTTATATAGTAATAGTATATAACGTTATACGTTATATAGTAATAGTATATAACGTTATACGTTATATAGTAATATTATATAACGTTATGCGTTATATAGTAATAGTATATAACGTTATACGTTATATAGTAATAGTATATAACGTTATGCGTTATATAGTAATAGTATATAACGTTATACGATAGTACGGAATAGTATATATCGCTATACGTTATATAGTAATAGTATATAACGTTATACGTTATATAGTAATAGTATATAATGTTATACGTTATATAGTAATAGTATATAACGTTATACGTTATATAGTAATAGTATATAACGTTATACGTTATATAGTAATAGTATATAACGTTATACGTTATATAGTAATAGTATATAACGTTATACGTTATATGGTAATAGTATATAACGTTATACGTTATATAGTAATAGTATAGAACGTTATACGTTAATACGTAATAGTATATATCGTTAAACGTTATATAGTAAAAGTATATAACGTTATACGTTATATAGTAATACTATATAACGTTATACGCTATTACGTAATAGTATATAACGTTATGCGTTATATTGTAATAGTATATAACGTTATGCGTTATATAGTAATAGTATATAACGTTATACGATAGTACGGAATAGTATATATCGTTATACGTTATATAGTAATAGTATATAACGTTATACGTTATATAGTAATAGTATATAACGTTATACGTTATATAGTAATAGTATATAACGTTATACGTTATATAGTAATAGTATATAGCGATATACGTTATATAGTAATAGTATAAAACGTTATACGTTAGTACGTAATAGTATATAACGTTAAACGTTATATGGTAATACTATACATCGTTATACGTTATATAGTAATAGTATATAACGTTATACATTATATAGTAATAGTATATAACGTTATACGTTATATGGTAATAGTATATAACGTTATACGTTATATAGTAATAGTATAGAACGTTATACGTTAATACGTAATAGTATATATCGTTAAACGTTATATAGTAAAAGTATATAATGTTATACGTTATATAGTAATAGTATATAACGTTATACGTTATATAGTAATAGTATATAACGTTATACGTTATATAGTAATAGTATATAACGTTATACGTTATATAGTAATAGTATATAACGTTATACGTTATATGGTAATAGTATATAACGTTATACGTTATATAGTAATAGTATAGAACGTTATACGTTAATACGTAATAGTATATATCGTTAAACGTTATATAGTAAAAGTATATAACGTTATACGTTATATAGTAATACTATATAACGTTATACGTTAATACGTAATAGTATATATCGTTATACGTTATATAGTAATAGTATATAGCGATATACGTTATATAGTAATAGTATATAACGTTATACGTTAGTACGTAATAGTATATAACGTTATACGTTATATGGTAATACTATACAACGTTATACGTTATATAGTAATAGTATATAACGTTATACATTATATAGTAATAGTATATAACGTTATACGTTATATAGTAATAGTATATAACGTTATACGTTAGTACGTAATATAATACAACGTTATACGTGATATGGCAATACTATATAACGTTATACGTTATTACGTAATAGCATATAACGTTATACGTTACATAGTAATAGTATATAACGTTATACGTTATATAGTAATAGTATATAACGTTATACGTTAGTACGTAATAATATATATCGTTATACGTTATATAGTAATAGTATATAACGTTATACGTTATATAGTAATAGTATATAACGTTATACGTTATATAGTAATATTATATAACGTTATGCGTTATATAGTAATAGTATATAACCTTATACGTTCTATAGTAATAGTATATAACGTTATACGTTATACAGTAATAGTATATAACGTTATACGTTATATAGTAATAGTATATAACGTTATACGTTACATAGTAATAGTATATAACGTTATACGTTATATAGTAATAGTATATAACGTTATACGTTAGTACGTAATAATATATATCGTTATACGTTATATAGTAATAGTATATAACGTTATAGGAGAGTACGTAATAGTATATATCGTTATACGTTATATAGTAATAGTATATAACGTTATACGTTATATAGTAATAGTATATAACGTTATACGTTATATAGTAATAGTATATAACGTTATACGTTAGTACGTAATAATATACAACGTTATACGTGATATGGCAATACTATATAACGTTATACGTTATTACGTAATAGTATATAACGTTATACGTTATTACGTAATAGTATATAACGTTATACGTTATATAGTAATAGTATATAACGTTATACGTTATATAGTAATAGTATATAACGTTATACGTTATATGGTAATAGTATATAACGTTATACGTTATATAGTAATAGTATAGAACGTTATACGTTAATACGTAATAGTATATATCGTTAAACGTTATATAGTAAAAGTATATAACGTTATACGTTATATACTATTACTATATAACGTTATACGTTAATACGTAATAGTATATATCGTTATACGTTATATAGTAATAGTATATAGCGATATACGTTATATAGTAATAGTATATAACGTTATACGTTAGTACGTAATAGTATATAACGTTATACGTTATATGGTAATACTATACAACGTTATACGTTATATAGTAATAGTATATAACGTTATACATTATATAGTAATAGTATATAACGTTATACGTTATATAGTAATAGTATATAACGTTATACGTTAGTACGTAATATAATACAACGTTATACGTGATATGGCAATACTATATAACGTTATACGTTATTACGTAATAGCATATAACGTTATACGTTATATAGTAATATTATATAACGTTATGCGTTATATAGTAATAGTATATAACGTTATACGATAGTACGGAATAGTATATATCGTTATACGTTAATATGTAATAGTATATATCGTTATACGTTATATTGTAATAGTATATAACGTTATACGTTATATAGTAATAGTATATAACGTTATACGTTATATAGTAATAGTATATAACGTTATACGTTATATAGTAATAGTATATAACGTTATACGTTATATAGTAATATTATATAACGTTATGCGTTATATAGTAATAGTATATAACCTTATACGTTCTATAGTAATAGTATATAACGTTATACGTTATACAGTAATAGTATATAACGTTATACGTTATATAGTAATAGTATATAACGTTATACGTTACATAGTAATAGTATATAACGTTATACGTTATATAGTAATAGTATATAACGTTATACGTTAGTACGTAATAGTATATAACGTTATACGTTATATGGTAATACTATGCAACGTTATACGTTATATAGTAATAGTATATAACGTTATACGTTATATAGTAATAGTATATAACGTTATACGTTATATAGTAATAGTATATAACGTTATACGTTACATAGTGATAGTATATAACGTTATACGTTATATAGTAATAGTATATAACGTTATACGTTATATGGTAATACTATGCAACGTTATACGTTATATAGTAATAGTATATAACGTTATACGTTATATAGTAATAGTATATAACGTTATACGTTATATAGTAATAGTATATAACGTTATACGTTAGTACGTAATAATATACAACGTTATACGTGATATGGCAATACTATATAACGTTATACGTTATTACGTAATAGTATATAACGTTATACGTTATTACGTAATAGTATATAACGTTATACGTTATATAGTAATAGTATATAACGTTATACGTTATATAGTAATAGTATATAACGTTATACGTTATATAGTAATAGTATATAACGTTATACGTTATATAGTAATAGTATATAACGTTATACGTTACATAGTGATAGTATATAACGTTATACGTTATATAGTAATAGTATATAACGTTATACGTTATATAGTAATAGTATATAACGTTATACGTTATATAGTAATAGTATATAACGTTATACGTTATATAGTAATAGTATATAACGTTATACGTTATATAGTAATAGTATATAACGTTATACGTTAGTACGTAATAGTATATAACGTTATACGTTATATGGTAATACTATGCAACGTTATACGTTATATAGTAATAGTATATAACGTTATACGTTATATAGTAATAGTATATAACGTTATACGTTATATAGTAATAGTATATAACGTTATACGTTACATAGTGATAGTATATAACGTTATACGTTATATAGTAATAGTATATAACGTTATACGTTATATGGTAATACTATGCAACGTTATACGTTATATAGTAATAGTATATAACGTTATACGTTATATAGTAATAGTATATAACGTTATACGTTATATAGTAATAGTATATAACGTTATACGTTAGTACGTAATAATATACAACGTTATACGTGATATGGCAATACTATATAACGTTATACGTTATTACGTAATAGTATATAACGTTATACGTTATTACGTAATAGTATATAACGTTATACGTTATATAGTAATAGTATATAACGTTATACGTTATATAGTAATAGTATATAACGTTATACGTTATATGGTAATAGTATATAACGTTATACGTTATATAGTAATAGTATAGAACGTTATACGTTAATACGTAATAGTATATATCGTTAAACGTTATATAGTAATAGTATATAACGTTATACGTTATATACTATTACTATATAACGTTATACGTTAATACGTAATAGTATATATCGTTATACGTTATATAGTAATAGTATATAGCGATATACGTTATATAGTAATAGTATATAACGTTATACGTTAGTACGTAATAGTATATAACGTTATACGTTATATGGTAATACTATACAACGTTATACGTTATATAGTAATAGTATATAACGTTATACATTATATAGTAATAGTATATAACGTTATACGTTATATAGTAATAGTATATAACGTTATACGTTAGTACGTAATATAATACAACGTTATACGTGATATGGTAATACTATATAACGTTATACGTTAATACGTAATAGTATATAACGTTATACGTTATATAGTAATATTATATAACGTTATGCGTTATATAGTAATAGTATATAACGTTATACGATAGTACGGAATAGTATATATCGTTATACGTTAATATGTAATAGTATATATCGTTATACGTTATATTGTAATAGTATATAACGTTATACGTTATATAGTAATAGTATATAACGTTATACGTTATATAGTAATAGTATATAACGTTATACGTTATATAGTAATAGTATATAACGTTATACGTTATATAGTAATATTATATAACGTTATGCGTTATATAGTAATAGTATATAACCTTATACGTTCTATAGTAATAGTATATAACGTTATACGTTATACAGTAATAGTATATAACGTTATACGTTATATAGTAATAGTATATAACGTTATACGTTATATAGTAATAGTATATAACGTTATACGTTATATAGTAATAGTATATAACGTTATACGTTAGTACGTAATAATATATATCGTTATACGTTATATAGTAATAGTATATAACGTTATAGGAGAGTACGTAATAGTATATATCGTTATACGTTATATAGTAATAGTATATAACGTTATACGTTATATAGTAATAGTATATAACGTTATACGTTATATAGTAATAGTATATAACGTTATACGTTAGTACGTAATAATATACAACGTTATACGTGATATGGCAATACTATATAACGTTATACGTTATTACGTAATAGTATATAACGTTATACGTTATTACGTAATAGTATATAACGTTATACGTTATATAGTAATAGTATATAACGTTATACGTTATATAGTAATAGTATATAACGTTATACGTTATATAGTAATAGTATATAACGTTATACGTTATATAGTAATAGTATATAACGTTATACGTTACATAGTGATAGTATATAACGTTATACGTTATATAGTAATAGTATATAACGTTATACGTTATATAGTAATAGTATATAACGTTATACGTTATATAGTAATAGTATATAACGTTATACGTTATATAGTAATAGTATATAACGTTATACGTTATATAGTAATAGTATATAACGTTATACGTTAGTACGTAATAGTATATAACGTTATACGTTATATGGTAATACTATGCAACGTTATACGTTATATAGTAATAGTATATAACGTTATACGTTATATAGTAATAGTATATAACGTTATACGTTATATAGTAATAGTATATAACGTTATACGTTACATAGTGATAGTATATAACGTTATACGTTATATAGTAATAGTATATAACGTTATACGTTATATGGTAATACTATGCAACGTTATACGTTATATAGTAATAGTATATAACGTTATACGTTAGTACGTAATAATATACAACGTTATACGTGATATGGTAATACTATATAACGTTATACGCTATTACGTAATAGTATATAACGTTATACGTTAATACGGAATAGTATATATCGTTATACGTTATATAGTAATATTATATAACGTTATGCGTTATATAGTAATAGTATATAACGTTATACGTTATATAGTAATAGTATATAACGTTATACGTTATATAGTAATAGTATATAACGTTATACGTTATATAGTAATATTATATAACGTTATGCGTTATATAGTAATAGTATATAACGCTATACGTTATATAGTAATAGTATATATCGCTATACGTTATATAGTAATAGTATATAACGTTATACGTTATATAGTAATAGTATATAACGTTATACGTTATATAGTAATAGTATATAACGTTATACGTTATATAGTAATAGTATATAACGTTATACGTTATATAGTAATAGTATATAACGTTATACGTTATATAGTAATAGTATATAACGTTATACGTTATATAGTAATAGTATAGAACGTTATACGTTAATACGTAATAGTATATATCGTTAAACGTTATATAGTAATAGTATATAACGTTATACGTTATATACTATTACTATATAACGTTATACGCTATTACGTAATAGTATATAACGTTATGCGTTATATTGTAATAGTATATAACGTTATGCGTTATATAGTAATAGTATATAACGTTATACGATAGTACGGAATAGTATATATCGTTATACGTTATATAGTAATAGTATATAACGTTATACGTTATATAGTAATAGTATATAACGTTATACGTTATATAGTAATAGTATATAACGTTATACGTTATATAGTAATAGTATATAGCGATATACGTTATATAGTAATAGTATAAAACGTTATACGTTAGTACGTAATAGTATATAACGTTAAACGTTATATGGTAATACTATACATCGTTATACGTTATATAGTAATAGTATATAACGTTATACATTATATAGTAATAGTATATAACGTTATACGTTATATAGTAATAGTATATAACGTTATACGTTAGTACGTAATATAATACAACGTTATACGTGATATGGCAATACTATATAACGTTATACGTTATTACGTAATAGCATATAACGTTATACGTTATATAGTAATATTATATAACGTTATGCGTTATATAGTAATAGTATATAACGTTATACGTTATATAGTAATAGTATATAACGTTATGCGTTATATAGTAATAGTATATAACGTTATACGATAGTACGGAATAGTATATATCGTTATACGTTATATAGTAATAGTATATAACGTTATACGTTATATAGTAATAGTATATAACGTTATACGTTATATAGTAATAGTATATAACGTTATACGTTATATAGTAATAGTATATAACGTTATACGTTATATAGTAATAGTATATAACGTTATACGTTATATACTAATAGTATATAACGTTATACTTTAATACGTAATAGTATATATCGTTAAACGTTATATAGTAATAGTATATAACGTTATACGTTATATGGTAATAGTATATAACGTTATACGTTATATAGTAATAGTATATAACGTTATACGTTAATACGTAATAGTATATATCGTTATACGTTATATAGTAATAGTATATAACGTTATGCGTTATATAGTAATAGTATATAACGTTATACGTTATATAGTAATAGTATATAACGTTATACGTTAGTACGTAATAATATACAACGTTATACGTTATATAGTAATATTATATAACGTTATGCGTTATATAGTAATAGTATATAACGTTATACGATAGTACGTAATAGTATATAACGTTATACGTGATATGGTAATACTATATAACGTTATACGCTATTACGTAATAGTATATAACGTTATACGTTAATACGTAATAGTATATATCGTTCGTTATACGTTATATGGTAATACTATACAACGTTATACGTTATATAGTAATAGTATATAACGTTATACGTTATATAGTAATAGTATATAACGTTATACGTTATATAGTAATATTATATAACGTTATGCGTTATATAGTAAAAGTATATAACGTTATACGTTAATACGTAATAGTATATAACGTTATACGTTATATAGTAATAGTATATAACGTTATACGTTATATAGTAATAGTATATAACGTTATACGTTATATAGTAATATTATATAACGTTATGCGTTAATACGTAATAGTATATAACGTTATACGTGATATGGTAATACTATATAACGTTATACGCTATTACGTAATAGTATATAACGTTATACGCTATTACGTAATAGTATATAACGTTATACATTAATATGTAATAGTATATATCGTTATACGTTATATAGTAATAGTATATAACGTTATACGTTATATAGTAATAGTATATAACGTTATACGTTATATAGTAATAGTATATAACGTTATACGTTATATAGTAATATTATATAACGTTATACGTTATATAGTAATATTATATAACGTTATGCGTTATAAAGTAATAGTATATAACGTTATACGTTCTATAGTAATAGTATATAACGTTATACGTTAGTACGTAATAATATACAACGTTATACGTGATATGGCAATACTATATAACGTTATACGTTATTACGTAATAGTATATAACGTTATACGTTATTACGTAATAGTATACAACGTTATACGTGATATGGTAATACTATATAACGTTATACGTTAGTACGTAATAATATACAACGTTATACGTGATATGGCAATACTATATAACGTTATACGTTATTACGTAATAGTATATAACGTTATACGTTAATTCGTAATAGTATACAACGTTATACGTGATATGGTAATACTATATAACGTTATACGTTAGTACGTAATAATATACAACGTTATACGTGATATGGTAATACTATATAACGTTATACGCTATTACGTAGTAGTATATAGCGATATACGTTATATAGTAATAGTATATAACGTTATACGTTATATAGTAATAGTATATAACGTTATACGTTATATAGTAATAGTATATAACGTTATACGTTATATAGTAATAGTATATAACGTTATACGTTATATAGTAATAGTATATAACGTTATACGATAGTACGGAATAGTATATATCGTTATACGTTATATAGTAATAGTATATAACGTTATACGTTATATAGTAATAGTATATAACATTATACGTTATATAGTAATAGTATATAACGTTATACGTTATATAGTAATAGTATATAACGTTATATGTTAATACGTAATAGTATATAACGTTATACGTGATATGGTAATACTATATAACGTTATACGCTATTACGTAATAGTATATAACGTTATACATTAATATGTAATAGTATATATCGTTATACGTTATATAGTAATAGTATATAACGTTATACGTTATATAGTAATAGTATATAACGTTATACGTTATATAGTAATAGTATATAACGTTATACGTTATATAGTAATATTATATAACGTTATACGTTATATAGTAATATTATATAACGTTATGCGTTATATAGTAATAGTATATAACGTTATACGTTCTATAGTAATAGTATATAACGTTATACGTTATACAGTAATAGTATATAACGTTATACGTTATATAGTAATAGTATATAACGTTATACGTTATATAGTAATAGTATATAGCGTTATACGTTAGTACGTAATAATATACAACGTTATACGTGATATGGCAATACTATATAACGTTATACGCTATTACGTAATAGTATATAACGTTATACGTTAATACGGAATAGTATATATCGTTATACGTTAAATAGTAATAGTATATAACGTTATACGTTATATAGTAATAGTATATAACGTTATACGTTATATAGTAATATTATATAACGTTATGCGTTATATAGTAATAGTATATAACGTTATACGTTATATAGTAATAGTATATAACGTTATACGTTAGTACGTAATAATATACAACGTTATACGTGATATGGTAATACTATATAACGTTATACGCTATTACGTAATAGTATATAGCGATATACGTTATATAGTAATAGTATATAACGTTATACGTTATATAGTAATAGTATATAACGTTATACGTTATATAGTAATAGTATATAACGTTATACGTTATATAGTAATAGTATATAACGTTATACGTTATATAGTAATAGTATATAACGTTATACGTTATATAGTAATAGTATATAACGTTATACGTTATATAGTAATAGTATAGAACGTTATACGTTAATACGTAATAGTATATATCGTTAAACGTTATATAGTAATAGTATATAACGTTATACGTTATATAGTAATACTATATAACGTTATACGCTATTACGTAATAGTATATAACGTTATGCGTTATATTGTAATAGTATATAACGTTATGCGTTATATAGTAATAGTATATAACGTTATACGATAGTACGGAATAGTATATATCGTTATACGTTATATAGTAATAGTATATAACGTTATACGTTATATAGTAATAGTATATAACGTTATACGTTATATAGTAATAGTATATAACGTTATACGTTATATAGTAATAGTATATAGCGATATACGTTATATAGTAATAGTATAAAACGTTATACGTTAGTACGTAATAGTATATAACGTTATACGTTATATGGTAATACTATACATCGTTATACGTTATATAGTAATAGTATATAACGTTATACATTATATAGTAATAGTATATAACGTTATACGTTATATAGTAATAGTATATAACGTTATACGTTAGTACGTAATATAATACAACGTTATACGTGATATGGCAATACTATATAACGTTATACGTTATTACGTAATAGCATATAACGTTATACGTTATATAGTAATATTATATAACGTTATGCGTTATATAGTAATAGTATATAACGTTATACGTTATATAGTAATAGTATATAACGTTATGCGTTATATAGTAATAGTATATAACGTTATACGATAGTACGGAATAGTATATATCGTTATACGTTATATAGTAATAGTATATAACGTTATACGTTATATAGTAATAGTATATAGCGATATACGTTATATAGTAATAGTATAAAACGTTATACGTTAGTACGTAATAGTATATAACGTTATACGTTATATGGTAATACTATACATCGTTATACGTTATATAGTAATAGTATATAACGTTATACGTTATATAGTAATAGTATATAACGTTATACGTTAGTACGTAATATAATACAACGTTATACGTGATATGGCAATACTATATAACGTTATACGTTATTACGTAATAGCATATAACGTTATACGTTATATAGTAATATTATATAACGTTATGCGTTATATAGTAATAGTATATAACGTTATACGATAGTACGGAATAGTATATATCGTTATACGTTAATATGTAATAGTATATATCGTTATACGTTATATTGTAATAGTATATAACGTTATACGTTATATAGTAATAGTATATAACGTTATACGTTATATAGTAATAGTATATAACGTTATACGTTACATAGTGATAGTATATAACGTTATACGTTATATAGTAATAGTATATAACGTTATACGTTATATAGTAATAGTATATAACGTTATACGTTATATAGTAATAGTATATAACGTTATACGTTATATAGTAATAGTATATAACGTTATACGTTATATAGTAATAGTATATAACGTTATACGTTAGTACGTAATAGTATATAACGTTATACGTTATATGGTAATACTATGCAACGTTATACGTTATATAGTAATAGTATATAACGTTATACGTTATATAGTAATAGTATATAACGTTATACGTTATATAGTAATAGTATATAACGTTATACGTTACATAGTGATAGTATATAACGTTATACGTTATATAGTAATAGTATATAACGTTATACGTTATATAGTAATAGTATATAACGTTATACGTTATATAGTAATAGTATATAACGTTATACGTTATATAGTAATAGTATATAACGTTATACGTTATATAGTAATAGTATATAACGTTATACGTTAGTACGTAATAGTATATAACGTTATACGTTATATGGTAATACTATGCAACGTTATACGTTATATAGTAATAGTATATAACGTTATACGTTAGTACGTAATAATATACAACGTTATACGTGATATGGTAATACTATATAACGTTATACGCTATTACGTAATAGTATATAACGTTATACGTTAATACGGAATAGTATATATCGTTATACGTTATATAGTAATATTATATAACGTTATGCGTTATATAGTAATAGTATATAACGTTATACGTTATATAGTAATAGTATATAACGTTATACGTTATATAGTAATAGTATATAACGTTATACGTTATATAGTAATATTATATAACGTTATGCGTTATATAGTAATAGTATATAACGCTATACGTTATATAGTAATAGTATATAACGTTATGCGTTATATAGTAATAGTATATAACGTTATACGATAGTACGGAATAGTATATATCGCTATACGTTATATAGTAATAGTATATAACGTTATACGTTATATAGTAATAGTATATAACGTTATACGTTATATAGTAATAGTATATAACGTTATACGTTATATAGTAATAGTATATAACGTTATACGTTATATAGTAATAGTATATAACGTTATACGTTATATAGTAATAGTATATAACGTTATACGTTATATAGTAATAGTATATAACGTTATACGTTATATAGTAATAGTATAGAACGTTATACGTTAATACGTAATAGTATATATCGTTAAACGTTATATAGTAATAGTATATAACGTTATAAGTTATATAGTAATACTATATAACGTTATACGCTATTACGTAATAGTATATAACGTTATGCGTTATATTGTAATAGTATATAACGTTATGCGTTATATAGTAATAGTATATAACGTTATACGATAGTACGGAATAGTATATATCGTTATACGTTATATAGTAATAGTATATAACGTTATACGTTATATAGTAATAGTATATAACGTTATACGTTATATAGTAATAGTATATAACGTTATACGTTATATAGTAATAGTATATAGCGATATACGTTATATAGTAATAGTATAAAACGTTATACGTTAGTACGTAATAGTATATAACGTTAAACGTTATATGGTAATACTATACATCGTTATACGTTATATAGTAATAGTATATAACGTTATACATTATATAGTAATAGTATATAACGTTATACGTTATATAGTAATAGTATATAACGTTATACGTTAGTACGTAATATAATACAACGTTATACGTGATATGGCAATACTATATAACGTTATACGTTATTACGTAATAGCATATAACGTTATACGTTATATAGTAATATTATATAACGTTATGCGTTATATAGTAATAGTATATAACGTTATACGTTATATAGTAATAGTATATATCGTTATGCGTTATATAGTAATAGTATATAACGTTATACGATAGTACGGAATAGTATATATCGTTATACGTTATATAGTAATAGTATATAACGTTATACGTTATATAGTAATAGTATATAACGTTATACGTTATATAGTAATAGTATATAACGTTATACGTTATATAGTAATAGTATATAACGTTATACGTTATATAGTAATAGTATATAACGTTATACGTTATATAGTAATAGTATATAACGTTATACGTTAATACGTAATAGTATATATCGTTAAACGTTATATAGTAATAGTATATAACGTTATACGTTATATGGTAATAGTATATAACGTTATACGTTATATAGTAATAGTATATAACGTTATACGTTAATACGTAATAGTATATATCGTTATACGTTATATAGTAATAGTATATAACGTTATGCGTTATATAGTAATAGTATATAACGTTATACGTTATATAGTAATAGTATATAACGTTATACGTTAGTACGTAATAATATACAACGTTATACGTTATATAGTAATATTATATAACGTTATGCGTTATATAGTAATAGTATATAACGTTATACGATAGTACGTAATAGTATATAACGTTATACGTGATATGGTAATACTATATAACGTTATACGCTATTACGTAATAGTATATAACGTTATACGTTAATACGTAATAGTATATATCGTTCGTTATACGTTATATGGTAATACTATACAACGTTATACGTTATATAGTAATAGTATATAACGTTATACGTTATATAGTAATAGTATATAACGTTATACGTTATATAGTAATATTATATAACGTTATGCGTTATATAGTAAAAGTATAGAACGTTATACGTTAATACGTAATAGTATATATCGTTAAACGTTATATAGTAATAGTATATAACGTTATACGTTATATAGTAATAGTATATAACGTTATACGTTATATAGTAATAGTATATAACGTTATACGTTATATAGTAATAGTATATAACGTTATACGTTATATAGTAATAGTATATAACGTTATACGTTATATAGTAATAGTATATAACGTTATACGTTATATAGTAATAGTATATAACGTTATACGTTATATAGTAATAGTATATAACGTTATACGTTATATAGTAATAGTATATAACGTTATACGTTATATAGTAATAGTATATAACGTTATACGTTATATAGTAATAGTATAGAACGTTATACGTTAATACGTAATAGTATATAACGTTATACGTTATATAGTAATAGTATATAACGTTATACGTTAATACGTAATAGTATATATCGTTATACGTTATATAGTAATAGTATTTAAGGTTATGCGTTATATAGTAATAGTATATAACGTTATACGTTATATAGTAATATTATATAACGTTATGCGTTATATAGTAAAAGTATAGAACGTTATACGTTAATACGTAATAGTATATATCGTTAAACGTTATATAGTAATAGTATATAACGTTATACGTTATATAGTAATAGTATATAACGTTATACGTTATATAGTAATATTATATAACGTTATGCGTTATATAGTAATAGTATATAACGCTATACGTTATATAGTAATAGTATATAACGTTATGCGTTATATAGTAATAGTATATAACGTTATACGATAGTACGGAATAGTATATATCGCTATACGTTATATAGTAATAGTATATAACGTTATACGTTATATAGTAATAGTATATAACGTTATACGTTATATAGTAATAGTATATAACGTTATACGTTATATAGTAATAGTATATAACGTTATACGTTATATAGTAATAGTATATAACGTTATACGTTATATAGTAATAGTATATAACGTTATACGTTATATAGTAATAGTATATAACGTTATACGTTATATAGTAATAGTATAGAACGTTATACGTTAATACGTAATAGTATATATCGTTAAACGTTATATAGTAATAGTATATAACGTTATACGTTATATAGTAATACTATATAACGTTATACGCTATTACGTAATAGTATATAACGTTATGCGTTATATTGTAATAGTATATAACGTTATGCGTTATATAGTAATAGTATATAACGTTATACGATAGTACGGAATAGTATATATCGTTATACGTTATATAGTAATAGTATATAACGTTATACGTTATATAGTAATAGTATATAACGTTATACGTTATATAGTAATAGTATATAACGTTATACGTTATATAGTAATAGTATATAGCGATATACGTTATATAGTAATAGTATAAAACGTTATACGTTACTACGTAATAGTATATAACGTTAAACGTTATATGGTAATACTATACATCGTTATACGTTATATAGTAATAGTATATAACGTTATACATTATATAGTAATAGTATATAACGTTATACGTTATATAGTAATAGTATATAACGTTATACGTTAGTACGTAATATAATACAACGTTATACGTGATATGGCAATACTATATAACGTTATACGTTATTACGTAATAGCATATAACGTTATACGTTATATAGTAATATTATATAACGTTATGCGTTATATAGTAATAGTATATAACGTTATACGTTATATAGTAATAGTATATAACGTTATGCGTTATATAGTAATAGTATATAACGTTATACGATAGTACGGAATAGTATATATCGTTATACGTTATATAGTAATAGTATATAACGTTATACGTTATATAGTAATAGTATATAACGTTATACGTTATATAGTAATAGTATATAACGTTATACGTTATATAGTAATAGTATATAACGTTATACGTTATATAGTAATAGTATATAACGTTATACGTTATATAGTAATAGTATATAACGTTATACGTTAATACGTAATAGTATATATCGTTAAACGTTATATAGTAATAGTATATAACGTTATACGTTATATGGTAATAGTATATAACGTTATACGTTATATAGTAATAGTATATAACGTTATACGTTAATACGTAATAGTATATATCGTTATACGTTATATAGTAATAGTATATAACGTTATGCGTTATATAGTAATAGTATATAACGTTATACGTTATATAGTAATAGTATATAACGTTATACGTTAGTACGTAATAATATACAACGTTATACGTTATATAGTAATATTATATAACGTTATGCGTTATATAGTAATAGTATATAACGTTATACGATAGTACGTAATAGTATATAACGTTATACGTGATATGGTAATACTATATAACGTTATACGCTATTACGTAATAGTATATAACGTTATACGTTAATACGTAATAGTATATATCGTTCGTTATACGTTATATGGTAATACTATACAACGTTATACGTTATATAGTAATAGTATATAACGTTATACGTTATATAGTAATAGTATATAACGTTATACGTTATATAGTAGTATTATATAACGTTATGCGTTATATAGTAAAAGTATATAACGTTATACGTTAATACGTAATAGTATATAACGTTATACGTTATATAGTAATAGTATATAACGTTATACGTTATATAGTAATAGTATATAACGTTATACGTTATATAGTAATATTATATAACGTTATGCGTTAATACGTAATAGTATATAACGTTATACGTGATATGGTAATACTATATAACGTTATACGCTATTACGTAATAGTATATAACGTTATACGCTATTACGTAATAGTATATAACGTTATACATTAATATGTAATAGTATATATCGTTATACGTTATATAGTAATAGTATATAACGTTATACGTTATATAGTAATAGTATATAACGTTATACGTTATATAGTAATAGTATATAACGTTATACGTTATATAGTAATAGTATATAACGTTATACGTTATATAGTAATATTATATAACGTTATACGTTATATAGTAATATTATATAACGTTATGCGTTATAAAGTAATAGTATATAACGTTATACGTTCTATAGTAATAGTATATAACGTTATACGTTAGTACGTAATAATATACAACGTTATACGTGATATGGCAATACTATATAACGTTATACGTTATTACGTAATAGTATATAACGTTATACGTTATTACGTAATAGTATACAACGTTATACGTGATATGGTAATTCTATATAACGTTATACGTTAGTACGTAATAATATACAACGTTATACGTGATATGGCAATACTATATAACGTTATACGTTAGTACGTAATAATATACAACGTTATACGTGATATGGTAATACTATATAACGTTATACGCTATTACGTAGTAGTATATAGCGATATACGTTATATAGTAATAGTATATAACGTTATACGTTATATAGTAATAGTATATAACGTTATACGTTATATAGTAATAGTATATAACGTTATACGTTATATAGTAATAGTATATAACGTTATACGATAGTACGGAATAGTATATATCGTTATACGTTATATAGTAATAGTATATAACGTTATACGTTATATAGTAATAGTATATAACGTTATACGTTATATAGTAATAGTATATAACGTTATACGATAGTACGGAATAGTATATATCGTTATACGTTATATAGTAATACTATATAACGTTATACGCTATTACGTAATAGTATATAACGTTATACATTAATATGTAATAGTATATATCGTTATACGTTATATAGTAATAGTATATAACGTTATACGTTATATAGTAATAGTATATAACGTTATACGTTATATAGTAATAGTATATAACGTTATACGTTATATAGTAATATTATATAACGTTATACGTTAGTACGTAATAATATACAACGTTATACGTTATATAGTAATCGTATATAACGTTATACGATAGTACGTAATAGTATATATCGTTATACGTTATATAGTAATAGTATATAACGTTATACGTTATATAGTAATAGTATATAACGTTATACGTTAGTACGTAGTAATATACAACGTTATACGTGATATGGTAATACTAAATAACGTTATACGCTATTACGTAATAGTATATAACGTTATACGTTAATACGGAATAGTATATATCGTTATACGTTATATAGTAATAGTATATAACGTTATACGTTATATAGTAATAGTATATAACGTTATACGTTATATAGTAATATTATATAACGTTATGCGTTATATAGTAATAGTATATATCGTTATACGTTATGTAGTAATAGTATATAACGTTATACGTTATATAGTAATAGTATATAATGTTATACGTTATATAGTAATATTATATAACGTTATGCGTTATATAGTAATAGTATAGAACGTTATACGTTATATAGTAATAGTACATAACGGTATACGTTATATAGTAATAGTATATAACGTTATACGTTATTACGTAATAGTATACAACGTTATACGTGATATGGTAATACTATATAACGTTATACGTTAGTACGTAATAATATACAACGTTATACGTTATATGGTAATACTATATAACGTTATACGATATTACGTAATAGTATATAACGTTATACGTTAATACGTAATAGTATATATCGTTATACGTTATATAGTAATAGTATATAACGTTATACGTTATATAGTAATAGCATATAACGTTATACGTTATATAGGAATAGTATATAACGTTATACGTTATATAGTAATATTATATATCGTTATGCGTTATATAGTAATAGTATATAACGTTATACGTTAGTACGTAATAATATACAACGTTATACGTTATATAGTAATAGTATATAACGTTATACGTTATATAGTAATAGTATATAACGTTATACGTTATATAGTAATATTATATAACGTTATGCGTTATATAGTAATAGTATATAACGTTATACGTTAATACGTAATAGTATATAACGTTATACGTTATATAGTAATAGTATATAACGTTATACGTTATATAGTAATAGTATATAACGTTATACGTTATATAGTAATATTATATAACGTTATGCGTTATATAGTAATAGTATAGAACGTTATACGTTATATAGTAATACTATATAACGGTATACGTTATATAGTAATAGTATATAACGTTATACGTTAGTACGTAGTAATATACAACGTTATACGTGATATGGCAATACTATATAACGTTATACGTTATTACGTAATAGTATATAACGTTATACGTTATTACGTAATAGTATACAACGTTATACGTGATATGGTAATACTATATAACGTTATACGTTAGTACGTAATAATATACAACGTTATACGTGATATGGTAATACTATATAACGTTATGCGCTATTACGTAATAGTATATAACGTTATACGTTAATATGTAATAGTATATATCGTTATACGTTATATAGTAATAGTATATAACGTTATACGTTATATAGTAATAGTATATAACGTTATACGTTATATAGTAATAGTATATAACGTTATACGTTATATAGTAATATTATATAACGTTATGCGTTATATAGTAATAGTATATAACGTTATACATTATATAGTAATAGTATATAACGTTATACGTTATTACGTAATAGTATACAACGTTATACGTGATATGGTAATACTATATAACGTTATACGTTAGTACGTAATAATATACAACGTTATACGTAATATGGTAATACTATATAACGTTATACGCTATTACGTAATAGTATATAACGTTATACGTTAATATGTAATAGTATATATCGTTATACGTTATATAGTAATAGTATATAACGTTATACGTTATATAGTAATAGTATATAACGTTATACGTTATATAGTAATAGTATATAACTTTATACGTTATATAGTAATAGTATATAACGTTATACGTTATATAGTAATAGTATATAACGTTATACGTTATATAGTAATAGTATATAACGTTATACGTTATATAGTAATAGTATATAACGTTATACGTTATATAGTAATAGTATATAACGTTATACGTTATATAGTAATAGTATATAACGTTATACGTTATATAGTAATATTATATAACGTTATACGTTATATAGTAATAGTATATAACGTTATACGTTATATAGTAATAGTATATAACGTTATACGTTATATAGTAATAGTATATAACGTTATAAGTTATATAGTAATAGTATATAACGTTATACGTTATATAGTAATATTATATAACGTTATGCGTTATATAGTAATAGTATATAACGTTATACGTTATATAGTAATAGTATATAACGTTATACGTTATATAGTAATATTATATAACGTTATGCGTTATATAGTAATAGTATATAACGTTATACGTTATATAGGAATAGTATATAACGTTATACGTTATATAGTAATAGTATAGAACGTTATACGTTATATAGTAATACTATATAACGGTATACGTTATATAGTAATAGTATATAACGTTATACGTTAGTACGTAGTAATATACAACGTTATACGTGATATGGCAATACTATATAACGTTATACGTTATTACGTAATAGTATATAACGTTATACGTTATTACGTAATAGTATACAACGTTATACGTGATATGGTAATACTATATAACGTTATACGTTAGTACGTAATAATATACAACGTTATACGTGATATGGTAATACTATATAACGTTATACGCTATTACGTAATAGTATATAACGTTATACGTTAATATGTAATAGTATATATCGTTATACGTTATATAGTAGTAGTATATAACGTTATGCGTTATATAGTAATAGTATATAACGTTATACGTTATATAGTAATAGTATATAACGTCATACGTTATATAGTAATAGTATATAACGTTATACGTTATATAGTAATGGTATATAACGTTATACGTTAGTACGTAATAATATACAACGTTATACGTGATGTGGTAATACTATACAACGTTATGCGCTATTACGTAATAGTATATAACGTTATACGTTAATACGTAATAGTATATATCGTTATACGTTATATAGTAATAGTATATAACGTTATACGTTATATAGTAATAGTATATAACGTTATACGTTAGTACGTAATAATATACAACGTTATACGTGATATGGTAATACTATATAACGTTATACGCTATTACGTAATAGTATATAACGTTATACGTTATATAGTAATAGTATATAACGTTATACGTTAGTACGTAATAATATACAACGTTATACGTGATATGGTAATACTATATAACGTTATACGCTATTACGTAATAGTATATAACGTTATACGTTAATACGTAATAGTATATATCGTTATACGTTATATAGTAATAGTATAAAGCGATATACGATATATAGTAATAGTATATAACGTTATACGTTATATAGTAATATTATATAACGTTATGCGTTATATAGTAATAGTATATAACGTTATACGTTATATAGTAATAGTATATAACGTTATACGTTATATAGTAGTAGTATATAACGTTATGCGTTATATAGTAATAGTATATAACGTTATACGTTATATAGTAATAGTATATAACGTCATACGTTATATAGTAATAGTATATAACGTTATACGTTATATAGTAATGGTATATAACGTTATACGTTAGTACGTAATAATATACAACGTTATACGTGATGTGGTAATACTATACAACGTTATGCGCTATTACGTAATAGTATATAACGTTATACGTTAATACGTAATAGTATATATCGTTATACGTTATATAGTAATAGTATATAGCGATATACGTTATATAGTAATAGTATATAACGTTATAAGTTATATAGTAATAGTATATAACGTTATACGTTATATAGTAATATTATATAACGTTATGCGTTATATAGTAATAGTATATAACGTTATACGCTATAGAGTAATAGTATATAACGTTATACGTTATATAGTAATAGTATATAACGTTATACGTTATATAGTAATAGTATATAACGTTATACGTTATATAGTAATAGTATATAACGTTATACGTTATATAGTAATAGTACATAACGTTATACGTTATATAGTAATAGTATATAACGTTATACGTTATATAGTAATATTATATAACGTTATGCGTTATATAGTAATAGTATATAACGTTATACGTTATATAGGAATAGTATATAACGTTATACGTTATATAGTAATAGTACATAACGATATACGTTATATAGTAATAGTATATAACGTTATACGTTATATAGTAATAGTATATAACGTTATACGTTATATAGTAATAGTATATAACGTTATACGTTATATAGTAATAGTATATAACGTTATACGTTATATAGAAATAGTATATAACGTTATACGTTATATAGTAATATTATATAACGTTATGCGTTATATAGTAATAGTATATAACGTTATACGTTATATAGTAATAGTATATAACGTTATACGTTATATAGTAATAGTATATAACGTTATACGTTATATAGTAATATTATATAACGTTATGCGTTATATAGTAATAGTATATAACGTTATACGTTATATAGGAATAGTATATAACGTTATACGTTAGTACGTAATAATATACAACGTTATACGTGATATGGCAATACTATATAACGTTATACGTTATTACGTAATAGTATATAACGTTATACGTTATTACGTAATAGTATACAACGTTATACGTGATATGGTAATACTATATAACGTTATACGTTAGTACGTAATAATATACAACGTTATACGTAATATGGTAATACTATATAACGTTATACGCTATTACGTAATAGTATATAACGTTATACGTTAATATGTAATAGTATATATCGTTATACGTTATATAGTAATAGTATATAACGTTATACGTTATATAGTAATAGTATATAACGTTATACGTTATATAGTAATAGTATATAACTTTATACGTTATATAGTAATAGTATATAACGTTATACGTTATATAGTAATAGTATATAACGTTATACGTTATATAGTAATAGTATATAACGTTATACGTTATATAGTAATAGTATATAACGTTATACGTTATATAGTAATAGTATATAACGTTATACGTTATATAGTAATAGTATATAACGTTATACGTTATATAGTAATATTATATAACGTTATACGTTATATAGTAATAGTATATAACGTTATACGTTATATAGTAATAGTATATAACGTTATACGTTATATAGTAATAGTATATAACGTTATAAGTTATATAGTAATAGTATATAACGTTATACGTTATATAGTAATATTATATAACGTTATGCGTTATATAGTAATAGTATATAACGTTATACGTTATAGAGTAATAGTATATAACGTTATACGTTATATAGTAATAGTATATAACGTTATACGTTATATAGTAATAGTATATAACGTTATACGTTATATAGTAATAGTATATAACGTTATACGTTATATAGTAATAGTACATAACGTTATACGTTATATAGTAATAGTATATAACGTTATGCGTTATATAGTAATATTATATAACGTTATGCGTTATATAGTAATAGTATATATCGTTATACGTTATGTAGTAATAGTATATAACGTTATAAGTTATATAGTAATAGTATATAACGTTATACGTTATATAGTAATATTATATAACGTTATGCGTTATATAGTAATATTATATAACGTTATGCGTTATATAGTAATAGTATATATCGTTATACGTTATGTAGTAATAGTATATAACGTTATACGTTATATAGTAATAGTATATAATGTTATACGTTATATAGTAATATTATATAACGTTATGCGTTATATAGTAATAGTATAGAACGTTATACGTTATATAGTAATAGTACATAACGGTATACGTTATATAGTAATAGTATATAACGTTATACGTTATTACGTAATAGTATACAACGTTATACGTGATATGGTAATACTATATAACGTTATACGTTAGTACGTAATAATATACAACGTTATACGTTATATGGTAATACTATATAACGTTATACGATATTACGTAATAGTATATAACGTTATACGTTAATACGTAATAGTATATATCGTTATACGTTATATAGTAATAGTATATAACGTTATACGTTATATAGTAATAGCATATAACGTTATACGTTATATAGGAATAGTATATAACGTTATACGTTATATAGTAATATTATATATCGTTATGCGTTATATAGTAATAGTATATAACGTTATACGTTAGTACGTAATAATATACAACGTTATACGTATATAGTAATAGTATATAACGTTATACGTTATATAGTAATAGTATATAACGTTATACGTTATATAGTAATATTATATAACGTTATGCGTTATATAGTAATAGTATATAACGTTATACGTTAATACGTAATAGTATATAACGTTATACGTTATATAGTAATAGTATATAACGTTATACGTTATATAGTAATAGTATATAACGTTATACGTTATATAGTAATATTATATAACGTTATGCGTTATATAGTAATAGTATAGAACGTTATACGTTATATACTATTACTATATAACGTATAACGTTATATAGTAATAGTATATAACGTTATACGTTAGTACGTAGTAATATACAACGTTATACGTGATATGGCAATACTATATAACGTTATACGTTATTACGTAATAGTATATAACGTTATACGTTATTACGTAATAGTATACAACGTTATACGTGATATGGTAATACTATATAACGTTATACGTTAGTACGTAATAATATACAACGTTATACGTGATATGGTAATACTATATAACGTTATACGCTATTACGTAATAGTATATAACGTTATACGTTAATATGTAATAGTATATATCGTTATACGTTATATAGTAATAGTATATAACGTTATACGTTATATAGTAATAGTATATAACGTTATACGTTATATAGTAATAGTATATAACGTTATACGTTATATAGTAATATTATATAACGTTATGCGTTATATAGTAATAGTATATAACGTTATACATTATATAGTAATAGTATATAACGTTATGCGTTATATAGTAATAGTATATAACGTTATACGATAGTACGGAATAGTATATATCGTTATACGTTATATAGTAATAGTATATAACGTTATACGTTATATAGTAATAGTATATAACGTTATACGTTATATAGTAATAGTATATAACGTTATACGTTATATAGTAGTAGTATATAACGTTATGCGTTATATAGTAATAGTATATAACGTTATACGTTATATAGTAATAGTATATAACGTCATACGTTATATAGTAATAGTATATAACGTTATACGTTATATAGTAATGGTATATAACGTTATACGTTAGTACGTAATAATATACAACGTTATACGTGATGTGGTAATACTATATAACGTTATGCGCTATTACGTAATAGTATATAACGTTATACGTTAATACGTAATAGTATATATCGTTATACGTTATATAGTAATAGTATATAGCGATATACGTTATATAGTAATAGTATATAACGTTATAAGTTATATAGTAATAGTATATAACGTTATACGTTATATAGTAATATTATATAACGTTATGCGTTATATAGTAATAGTATATAACGTTATACGCTATAGAGTAATAGTATATAACGTTATACGTTATATAGTAATAGTATATAACGTTATACGTTATATAGTAATAGTATATAACGTTATACGTTATATAGTAATAGTATATAACGTTATACGTTATATAGTAATAGTACATAACGTTATACGTTATATAGTAATAGTATATAACGTTATACGTTATATAGTAATATTATATAACGTTATGCGTTATATAGTAATAGTATATAACGTTATACGTTATATAGGAATAGTATATAACGTTATACGTTATATAGTAATAGTACATAACGATATACGTTATATAGTAATAGTATATAACGTTATACGTTATATAGTAATAGTATATAACGTTATACGTTATATAGTAATAGTATATAACGTTATACGTTATATAGTAATAGTATATAACGTTATACGTTATATAGAAATAGTATATAACGTTATACGTTATATAGTAATATTATATAACGTTATGCGTTATATAGTAATAGTATATAACGTTATACGTTATATAGTAATAGTATATAACGTTATACGTTATATAGTAATAGTATATAACGTTATACGTTATATAGTAATATTATATAACGTTATGCGTTATATAGTAATAGTATATAACGTTATACGTTATATAGGAATAGTATATAACGTTATACGTTAGTACGTAATAATATACAACGTTATACGTGATATGGCAATACTATATAACGTTATACGTTATTACGTAATAGTATATAACGTTATACGTTATTACGTAATAGTATACAACGTTATACGTGATATGGTAATACTATATAACGTTATACGTTAGTACGTAATAATATACAACGTTATACGTAATATGGTAATACTATATAACGTTATACGCTATTACGTAATAGTATATAACGTTATACGTTAATATGTAATAGTATATATCGTTATACGTTATATAGTAATAGTATATAACGTTATACGTTATATAGTAATAGTATATAACGTTATACGTTATATAGTAATAGTATATAACTTTATACGTTATATAGTAATAGTATATAACGTTATACGTTATATAGTAATAGTATATAACGTTATACGTTATATAGTAATAGTATATAACGTTATACGTTATATAGTAATAGTATATAACGTTATACGTTATATAGTAATAGTATATAACGTTATACGTTATATAGTAATAGTATATAACGTTATACGTTATATAGTAATATTATATAACGTTATACGTTATATAGTAATAGTATATAACGTTATACGTTATATAGTAATAGTATATAACGTTATACGTTATATAGTAATAGTATATAACGTTATAAGTTATATAGTAATAGTATATAACGTTATACGTTATATAGTAATATTATATAACGTTATGCGTTATATAGTAATAGTATATAACGTTATACGTTATAGAGTAATAGTATATAACGTTATACGTTATATAGTAATAGTATATAACGTTATACGTTATATAGTAATAGTATATAACGTTATACGTTATATAGTAATAGTATATAACGTTATACGTTATATAGTAATAGTACATAACGTTATACGTTATATAGTAATAGTATATAACGTTATGCGTTATATAGTAATATTATATAACGTTATGCGTTATATAGTAATAGTATATATCGTTATACGTTATGTAGTAATAGTATATAACGTTATAAGTTATATAGTAATAGTATATAACGTTATACGTTATATAGTAATATTATATAACGTTATGCGTTATATAGTAATATTATATAACGTTATGCGTTATATAGTAATAGTATATATCGTTATACGTTATGTAGTAATAGTATATAACGTTATACGTTATATAGTAATAGTATATAATGTTATACGTTATATAGTAATATTATATAACGTTATGCGTTATATAGTAATAGTATAGAACGTTATACGTTATATAGTAATAGTACATAACGGTATACGTTATATAGTAATAGTATATAACGTTATACGTTATTACGTAATAGTATACAACGTTATACGTGATATGGTAATACTATATAACGTTATACGTTAGTACGTAATAATATACAACGTTATACGTTATATGGTAATACTATATAACGTTATACGATATTACGTAATAGTATATAACGTTATACGTTAATACGTAATAGTATATATCGTTATACGTTATATAGTAATAGTATATAACGTTATACGTTATATAGTAATAGCATATAACGTTATACGTTATATAGGAATAGTATATAACGTTATACGTTATATAGTAATATTATATATCATTATGCGTTATATACTATTACTATATAACGTTATACGTTAGTACGTAATAATATACAACGTTATACGTTATATAGTAATAGTATATAACGTTATACGTTATATAGTAATAGTATATAACGTTATACGTTATATAGTAATATTATATAACGTTATGCGTTATATAGTAATAGTATATAACGTTATACGTTAATACGTAATAGTATATAACGTTATACGTTATATAGTAATAGTATATAACGTTATACGTTATATAGTAATAGTATATAACGTTATACGTTATATAGTAATATTATATAACGTTATGCGTTATATAGTAATAGTATAGAACGTTATACGTTATATAGTATTACTATATAACGTATAACGTTATATAGTAATAGTATATAACGTTATACGTTAGTACGTAGTAATATACAACGTTATACGTGATATGGCAATACTATATAACGTTATACGTTATTACGTAATAGTATATAACGTTATACGTTATTACGTAATAGTATACAACGTTATACGTGATATGGTAATACTATATAACGTTATACGTTAGTACGTAATAATATACAACGTTATACGTGATATGGTAATACTATATAACGTTATACGCTATTACGTAATAGTATATAACGTTATACGTTAATATGTAATAGTATATATCGTTATACGTTATATAGTAATAGTATATAACGTTATACGTTATATAGTAATAGTATATAACGTTATACGTTATATAGTAATAGTATATAACGTTATACGTTATATAGTAATATTATATAACGTTATGCGTTATATAGTAATAGTATATAACGTTATACATTATATAGTAATAGTATATAACGTTATGCGTTATATAGTAATAGTATATAACGTTATACGATAGTACGGAATAGTATATATCGTTATACGTTATATAGTAATAGTATATAACGTTATACGTTATATAGTAATAGTATATAACGTTATACGTTATATAGTAATAGTATATAACGTTATACGTTATATAGTAGTAGTATATAACGTTATGCGTTATATAGTAATAGTATATAACGTTATACGTTATATAGTAATAGTATATAACGTCATACGTTATATAGTAATAGTATATAACGTTATACGTTATATAGTAATGGTATATAACGTTATACGTTAGTACGTAATAATATACAACGTTATACGTGATGTGGTAATACTATACAACGTTATGCGCTATTACGTAATAGTATATAACGTTATACGTTAATACGTAATAGTATATATCGTTATACGTTATATAGTAATAGTATATAACGTTATACGTTATATAGTAATAGTATATAACGTTATACGTTAGTACGTAATAATATACAACGTTATACGTGATATGGTAATACTATATAACGTTATACGCTATTACGTAATAGTATATAACGTTATACGTTATATAGTAATAGTATATAACGTTATACGTTAGTACGTAATAATATACAACGTTATACGTGATATGGTAATACTATATAACGTTATACGCTATTACGTAATAGTATATAACGTTATACGTTAATACGTAATAGTATATATCGTTATACGTTATATAGTAATAGTATATAGCGATATACGTTATATAGTAATAGTATATAACGTTATACGTTATATAGTAATATTATATAACGTTATGCGTTATATAGTAATAGTATATAACGTTATACGTTATATAGTAATAGTATATAACGTTATACGTTATATAGTAGTAGTATATAACGTTATGCGTTATATAGTAATAGTATATAACGTTATACGTTATATAGTAATAGTATATAACGTCATACGTTATATAGTAATAGTATATAACGTTATACGTTATATAGTAATGGTATATAACGTTATACGTTAGTACGTAATAATATACAACGTTATACGTGATGTGGTAATACTATACAACGTTATGCGCTATTACGTAATAGTATATAACGTTATACGTTAATACGTAATAGTATATATCGTTATACGTTATATAGTAATAGTATATAGCGATATACGTTATATAGTAATAGTATATAACGTTATAAGTTATATAGTAATAGTATATAACGTTATACGTTATATAGTAATATTATATAACGTTATGCGTTATATAGTAATAGTATATAACGTTATACGTTATAGAGTAATAGTATATAACGTTATACGTTATATAGTAATAGTATATAACGTTATACGTTATATAGTAGTAGTATATAACGTTATACGTTATATAGTAATAGTATATAACGTTATACGTTATATAGTAATAGTACATAACGTTATGCGTTATATAGTAATAGTATATAACGTTATACGTTATATAGTAATATTATATAACGTTATGCGTTATATAGTAATAGTATATAACGTTATACGTTATATAGGAATAGTATATAACGTTATACGTTATATAGTAATAGTACATAACGATATACGTTATATAGTAATAGTATATAACGTTATACGTTATATAGTAATAGTATATAACGTTATACGTTATATAGAAATAGTATATAACGTTATACGTTATATAGTAATAGTATATAACGTTATACGTTATATAGTAATAGTATATAACGTTATACGTTATATAGTAATAGTATATAACGTTATACGTTATATAGTAATAGTATATAACGTTATACGTTATATAGTAATATTATATAACGTTATGCGTTATATAGTAATAGTATATAACGTTATACGTTATATAGGAATAGTATATAACGTTATACGTTAGTACGTAATAATATACAACGTTATACGTGATATGGCAATACTATATAACGTTATACGTTATTACGTAATAGTATATAACGTTATACGTTATTACGTAATAGTATACAACGTTATACGTGATATGGTAATACTATATAACGTTATACGTTAGTACGTAATAATATACAACGTTATACGTAATATGGTAATACTATATAACGTTATACGCTATTACGTAATAGTATATAACGTTATACGTTAATATGTAATAGTATATATCGTTATACGTTATATAGTAATAGTATATAACGTTATACGTTATATAGTAATAGTATATAACGTTATACGTTATATAGTAATAGTATATAACTTTATACGTTATATAGTAATAGTATATAACGTTATACGTTATATAGTAATAGTATATAACGTTATACGTTATATAGTAATAGTATATAACGTTATACGTTATATAGTAATAGTATATAACGTTATACGTTATATAGTAATAGTATATAAGGTTATACGTTATATAGTAATAGTATATAACGTTATACGTTATATAGTAATAGTATATAACGTTATACGTTATATAGTAATAGTATATAACGTTATACGTCATATAGTAATATTATATAACGTTATACGTGATTTGGCAATACTATATAACGTTATACGTTATATAGTAATAGTATATAACGTTATACGTTATATAGTAATAGTATATAACGTTATAAGTTATATAGTAATAGTATATAACGTTATACGTTATATAGTAATATTATATAACGTTATGCGTTATATAGTAATAGTATATAACGTTATACGTAATAGAGTAATAGTATATAACGTTATACGTTATATAGTAATAGTATATAACGTTATACGTTACATAGTAATAGTATATAACGTTATACGTTATATAGTAATAGTATATAACGTTATACGTTATATAGTAATAGTACATAACGTTATACGTTATATAGTAATAGTATATAACGTTATACGTTATATAGTAATATTATATAACGTTATGCGTTATATAGTAATAGTATATAACGTTATACGTTATATAGGAATAGTATATAACGTTATACGTTATATAGTAATAGTACATAACGATATACGTTATATAGTAATAGTATATAACGTTATACGTTATATAGTAATAGTATATAACGTTATACGTTATATAGTAATAGTATATAACGTTATACGTTATATAGAAATAGTATATAACGTTATACGTTATATAGTAATATTATATAACGTTATGCGTTATATAGTAATAGTATATAACGTTATACGTTATATAGTAATAGTATATAACGTTATACGTTATATAGTAGTAGTATATAACGTTATACGTTATATAGTAATATTATATAACGTTATGCGTTATATAGTAATAGTATATAACGTTATACGTTATATAGGAATAGTATATAACGTTATACGTTAGTACGTAATAATATACAACGTTATACGTGATATGGCAATACTATATAACGTTATACGTTATTACGTAATAGTATATAACGTTATACGTTATTACGTAATAGTATACAACGTTATACGTGATATGGTAATACTATATAACGTTATACGTTAGTACGTAATAATATACAACGTTATACGTAATATGGTAATACTATATAACGTTATACGCTATTACGTAATAGTATATAACGTTATACGTTAATATGTAATAGTATATATCGTTATACGTTATATAGTAATAGTATATAACGTTATACGTTATATAGTAATAGTATATAACGTTATACGTTATATAGTAATAGTATATAACTTTATACGTTATATAGTAATAGTATATAACGTTATACGTTATATAGTAATAGTATATAACGTTATACGTTATATAGTAATAGTATATAACGTTATACGTTATATAGTAATAGTATATAACGTTATACGTTATATAGTAATAGTATATAAGGTTATACGTTATATAGTAATAGTATATAACGTTATACGTTATATAGTAATAGTATATAACGTTATACGTTATATAGTAATAGTATATAACGTTATACGTTATATAGTAATAGTATATAACGTTATACGTTATTACGTAATAGTATACAACGTTATACGTGATATGGTAATACTATATAACGTTATACGTTAGTACGTAATAATATACAACGTTATACGTTATATGGTAATACTATATAACGTTATACGATATTACGTAATAGTATATAACGTTATACGTTAATACGTAATAGTATATATCGTTATACGTTATATAGTAATAGTATATAACGTTATACGTTATATAGTAATAGCATATAACGTTATACGTTATATAGGAATAGTATATAACGTTATACGTTATATAGTAATATTATATATCATTATGCGTTATATAGTAATAGTATATAACGTTATACGTTAGTACGTAATAATATACAACGTTATACGTTATATAGTAATAGTATATAACGTTATACGTTATATAGTAATAGTATATAACGTTATACGTTATATAGTAATATTATATAACGTTATGCGTTATATAGTAATAGTATATAACGTTATACGTTAATACGTAATAGTATATAACGTTATACGTTATATAGTAATAGTATATAACGTTATACGTTATATAGTAATAGTATATAACGTTATACGTTATATAGTAATATTATATAACGTTATGCGTTATATAGTAATAGTATAGAACGTTATACGTTATATAGTAATACTATATAACGGTATACGTTATATAGTAATAGTATATAACGTTATACGTTAGTACGTAGTAATATACAACGTTATACGTGATATGGCAATACTATATAACGTTATACGTTATTACGTAATAGTATATAACGTTATACGTTATTACGTAATAGTATACAACGTTATACGTGATATGGTAATACTATATAACGTTATACGTTAGTACGTAATAATATACAACGTTATACGTGATATCGTAATACTATATAACGTTATACGCTATTACGTAATAGTATATAACGTTATACGTTAATATGTAATAGTATATATCGTTATACGTTATATAGTAATAGTATATAACGTTATACGTTATATAGTAATAGTATATAACGTTATACGTTATATAGTAATAGTATATAACGTTATACGTTATATAGTAATATTATATAACGTTATGCGTTATATAGTAATAGTATATAACGTTATACATTATATAGTAATAGTATATAACGTTATGCGTTATATAGTAATAGTATATAACGTTATACGATAGTACGGAATAGTATATATCGTTATACGTTATATAGTAATAGTATATAACGTTATACGTTATATAGTAATAGTATATAACGTTATACGTTATATAGTAATAGTATATAACGTTATACGTTATATAGTAGTAGTATATAACGTTATGCGTTATATAGTAATAGTATATAACGTTATACGTTATATAGTAATAGTATATAACGTCATACGTAATATAGTAATAGTATATAACGTTATACGTTATATAGTAATGGTATATAACGTTATACGTTAGTACGTAATAATATACAACGTTATACGTGATGTGGTAATACTATACAACGTTATGCGCTATTACGTAATAGTATATAACGTTATACGTTAATACGTAATAGTATATATCGTTATACGTTATATAGTAATAGTATATAACGTTATACGTTATATAGTAATAGTATATAACGTTATACGTTAGTACGTAATAATATACAACGTTATACGTGATATGGTAATACTATATAACGTTATACGCTATTACGTAATAGTATATAACGTTATACGTTATATAGTAATAGTATATAACGTTATACGTTAGTACGTAATAATATACAACGTTATACGTGATATGGTAATACTATATAACGTTATACGCTATTACGTAATAGTATATAACGTTATACGTTAATACGTAATAGTATATATCGTTATACGTTATATAGTAATAGTATATAGCGATATACGTTATATAGTAATAGTATATAACGTTATACGTTATATAGTAATATTATATAACGTTATGCGTTATATAGTAATAGTATATAACGTTATACGTTATATAGTAATAGTATATAACGTTATACGTTATATAGTAGTAGTATATAACGTTATGCGTTATATAGTAATAGTATATAACGTTATACGTTATATAGTAATAGTATATAACGTCATACGTTATATAGTAATAGTATATAACGTTATACGTTATATAGTAATGGTATATAACGTTATACGTTAGTACGTAATAATATACAACGTTATACGTGATGTGGTAATACTATACAACGTTATGCGCTATTACGTAATAGTATATAACGTTATACGTTAATACGTAATAGTATATATCGTTATACGTTATATAGTAATAGTATATAGCGATATACGTTATATAGTAATAGTATATAACGTTATAAGTTATATAGTAATAGTATATAACGTTATACGTTATATAGTAATATTATATAACGTTATGCGTTATATAGTAATAGTATATAACGTTATACGTTATAGAGTAATAGTATATAACGTTATACGTTATATAGTAATAGTATATAACGTTATACGTTATATAGTAATAGTATATAACGTTATACGTTATATAGTAATAGTATATAACGTTATACGTTATATAGTAATAGTACATAACGTTATACGTTATATAGTAATAGTATATAACGTTATACGTTATATAGTAATATTATATAACGTTATGCGTTATATAGTAATAGTATATAACGTTATACGTTATATAGGAATAGTATATAACGTTATACGTTATATAGTAATAGTACATAACGATATACGTTATATAGTAATAGTATATAACGTTATACGTTATATAGTAATAGTATATAACGTTATACGTTATATAGGAATAGTATATAACGTTATACGTTATATAGTAATAGTATATAACGTTATAAGTTATATAGTAATAGTATATAACGTTATACGTTATATAGTAATATTATATAACGTTATGCGTTATATAGTAATATTATATAACGTTATGCGTTATATAGTAATAGTATATATCGTTATACGTTATGTAGTAATAGTATATAACGTTATAAGTTATATAGTAATAGTATATAACGTTATACGTTATATAGTAATATTATATAACGTTATGCGTTATATAGTAATATTATATAACGTTATGCGTTATATAGTAATAGTATATATCGTTATACGTTATGTAGTAATAGTATATAACGTTATACGTTATATAGTAATAGTATATAATGTTATACGTTATATAGTAATATTATATAACGTTATGCGTTATATAGTAATAGTATAGAACGTTATACGTTATATAGTAATAGTACATAACGGTATACGTTATATAGTAATAGTATATAACGTTATACGTTATTACGTAATAGTATACAACGTTATACGTGATATGGTAATACTATATAACGTTATACGTTAGTACGTAATAATATACAACGTTATACGTTATATGGTAATACTATATAACGTTATACGATATTACGTAATAGTATATAACGTTATACGTTAATACGTAATAGTATATATCGTTATACGTTATATAGTAATAGTATATAACGTTATACGTTATATAGTAATAGCATATAACGTTATACGTTATATAGGAATAGTATATAACGTTATACGTTATATAGTAATATTATATATCGTTATGCGTTATATAGTAATAGTATATAACGTTATACGTTAGTACGTAATAATATACAACGTTATACGTTATATAGTAATAGTATATAACGTTATACGTTATATAGTAATAGTATATAACGTTATACGTTATATAGTAATATTATATAACGTTATGCGTTATATAGTAATAGTATATAACGTTATACGTTAATACGTAATAGTATATAACGTTATACGTTATATAGTAATAGTATATAACGTTATACGTTATATAGTAATAGTATATAACGTTATACGTTATATAGTAATATTATATAACGTTATGCGTTATATACTATTACTATATAACGTATAACGTTATATACTATTACTATATAACGGTATACGTTATATAGTAATAGTATATAACGTTATACGTTAGTACGTAGTAATATACAACGTTATACGTGATATGGCAATACTATATAACGTTATACGTTATTACGTAATAGTATATAACGTTATACGTTATTACGTAATAGTATACAACGTTATACGTGATATGGTAATACTATATAACGTTATACGTTAGTACGTAATAATATACAACGTTATACGTGATATGGTAATACTATATAACGTTATACGCTATTACGTAATAGTATATAACGTTATACGTTAATATGTAATAGTATATATCGTTATACGTTATATAGTAATAGTATATAACGTTATACGTTATATAGTAATAGTATATAACGTTATACGTTATATAGTAATAGTATATAACGTTATACGTTATATAGTAATATTATATAACGTTATGCGTTATATAGTAATAGTATATAACGTTATACATTATATAGTAATAGTATATAACGTTATGCGTTATATAGTAATAGTATATAACGTTATACGATAGTACGGAATAGTATATATCGTTATACGTTATATAGTAATAGTATATAACGTTATACGTTATATAGTAATAGTATATAACGTTATACGTTATATAGTAATAGTATATAACGTTATACGTTATATAGTAGTAGTATATAACGTTATGCGTTATATAGTAATAGTATATAACGTTATACGTTATATAGTAATAGTATATAACGTCATACGTTATATAGTAATAGTATATAACGTTATACGTTATATAGTAATGGTATATAACGTTATACGTTAGTACGTAATAATATACAACGTTATACGTGATGTGGTAATACTATACAACGTTATGCGCTATTACGTAATAGTATATAACGTTATACGTTAATACGTAATAGTATATATCGTTATACGTTATATAGTAATAGTATATAACGTTATACGTTATATAGTAATAGTATATAACGTTATACGTTAGTACGTAATAATATACAACGTTATACGTGATATGGTAATACTATATAACGTTATACGCTATTACGTAATAGTATATAACGTTATACGTTATATAGTAATAGTATATAACGTTATACGTTAGTACGTAATAATATACAACGTTATACGTGATATGGTAATACTATATAACGTTATACGCTATTACGTAATAGTATATAACGTTATACGTTAATACGTAATAGTATATATCGTTATACGTTATATAGTAATAGTATATAGCGATATACGTTATATAGTAATAGTATATAACGTTATACGTTATATAGTAATATTATATAACGTTATGCGTTATATAGTAATAGTATATAACGTTATACGTTATATAGTAATAGTATATAACGTTATACGTTATATAGTAGTAGTATATAACGTTATGCGTTATATAGTAATAGTATATAACGTTATACGTTATATAGTAATAGTATATAACGTCATACGTTATATAGTAATAGTATATAACGTTATACGTTATATAGTAATGGTATATAACGTTATACGTTAGTACGTAATAATATACAACGTTATACGTGATGTGGTAATACTATACAACGTTATGCGCTATTACGTAATAGTATATAACGTTATACGTTAATACGTAATAGTATATATCGTTATACGTTATATAGTAATAGTATATAGCGATATACGTTATATAGTAATAGTATATAACGTTATAAGTTATATAGTAATAGTATATAACGTTATACGTTATATAGTAATATTATATAACGTTATGCGTTATATAGTAATAGTATATAACGTTATACGTTATAGAGTAATAGTATATAACGTTATACGTTATATAGTAATAGTATATAACGTTATACGTTATATAGTAATAGTATATAACGTTATACGTTATATAGTAATAGTATATAACGTTATACGTTATATAGTAATAGTACATAACGTTATGCGTTATATAGTAATAGTATATAACGTTATACGTTATATAGTAATATTATATAACGTTATGCGTTATATAGTAATAGTATATAACGTTATACGTTATATAGGAATAGTATATAACGTTATACGTTATATAGTAATAGTACATAACGATATACGTTATATAGTAATAGTATATAACGTTATACGTTATATAGTAATAGTATATAACGTTATACGTTATATAGAAATAGTATATAACGTTATACGTTATATAGTAATAGTATATAACGTTATACGTTATATAGTAATAGTATATAACGTTATACGTTATATAGTAATAGTATATAACGTTATACGTTATATAGTAATAGTATATAACGTTATACGTTATATAGTAATATTATATAACGTTATGCGTTATATAGTAATAGTATATAACGTTATACGTTATATAGGAATAGTATATAACGTTATACGTTAGTACGTAATAATATACAACGTTATACGTGATATGGCAATACTATATAACGTTATACGTTATTACGTAATAGTATATAACGTTATACGTTATTACGTAATAGTATACAACGTTATACGTGATATGGTAATACTATATAACGTTATACGTTAGTACGTAATAATATACAACGTTATACGTAATATGGTAATACTATATAACGTTATACGCTATTACGTAATAGTATATAACGTTATACGTTAATATGTAATAGTATATATCGTTATACGTTATATAGTAATAGTATATAACGTTATACGTTATATAGTAATAGTATATAACGTTATACGTTATATAGTAATAGTATATAACTTTATACGTTATATAGTAATAGTATATAACGTTATACGTTATATAGTAATAGTATATAACGTTATACGTTATATAGTAATAGTATATAACGTTATACGTTATATAGTAATAGTATATAACGTTATACGTTATATAGTAATAGTATATAAGGTTATACGTTATATAGTAATAGTATATAACGTTATACGTTATATAGTAATAGTATATAACGTTATACGTTATATAGTAATAGTATATAACGTTATACGTCATATAGTAATATTATATAACGTTATACGTGATATGGCAATACTATATAACGTTATACGTTATATAGTAATAGTATATAACGTTATACGTTATATAGTAATAGTATATAACGTTATAAGTTATATAGTAATAGTATATAACGTTATACGTTATATAGTAATATTATATAACGTTATGCGTTATATAGTAATAGTATATAACGTTATACGTAGTAGAGTAATAGTATATAACGTTATACGTTATATAGTAATAGTATATAACGTTATACGTTACATAGTAATAGTATATAACGTTATACGTTATATAGTAATAGTATATAACGTTATACGTTATATAGTAATAGTACATAACGTTATACGTTATATAGTAATAGTATATAACGTTATACGTTATATAGTAATATTATATAACGTTATGCGTTATATAGTAATAGTATATAACGTTATACGTTATATAGGAATAGTATATAACGTTATACGTTATATAGTAATAGTACATAACGATATACGTTATATAGTAATAGTATATAACGTTATACGTTATATAGTAATAGTATATAACGTTATACGTTATATAGTAATAGTATATAACGTTATACGTTATATAGTAATAGTATATAACGTTATACGTTATATAGAAATAGTATATAACGTTATACGTTATATAGTAATATTATATAACGTTATGCGTTATATAGTAATAGTATATAACGTTATACGTTATATAGTAATAGTATATAACGTTATACGTTATATAGTAGTAGTATATAACGTTATACGTTATATAGTAATATTATATAACGTTATGCGTTATATAGTAATAGTATATAACGTTATACGTTATATAGGAATAGTATATAACGTTATACGTTAGTACGTAATAATATACAACGTTATACGTGATATGGCAATACTATATAACGTTATACGTTATTACGTAATAGTATATAACGTTATACGTTATTACGTAATAGTATACAACGTTATACGTGATATGGTAATACTATATAACGTTATACGTTAGTACGTAATAATATACAACGTTATACGTAATATGGTAATACTATATAACGTTATATACTATTACGTAATAGCGTATAACGTTATACGTTAATATGTAATAGTATATATCGTTATACGTTATATAGTAATAGTATATAACGTTATACGTTATATAGTAATAGTATATAACGTTATACGTTATATAGTAATAGTATATAACTTTATACGTTATATAGTAATAGTATATAACGTTATACGTTATATAGTAATAGTATATAACGTTATACGTTATATAGTAATAGTATATAACGTTATACGTTATATAGTAATAGTATATAACGTTATACGTTATATAGTAATAGTATATAAGGTTATACGTTATATAGTAATAGTATATAACGTTATACGTTATATAGTAATAGTATATAACGTTATACGTTATATAGTAATAGTATATAACGTTATACGTTATATAGTAATAGTATATAACGTTATACGTTATTACGTAATAGTATACAACGTTATACGTGATATGGTAATACTATATAACGTTATACGTTAGTACGTAATAATATACAACGTTATACGTTATATGGTAATACTATATAACGTTATACGATATTACGTAATAGTATATAACGTTATACGTTAATACGTAATAGTATATATCGTTATACGTTATATAGTAATAGTATATAACGTTATACGTTATATAGTAATAGCATATAACGTTATACGTTATATAGGAATAGTATATAACGTTATACGTTATATAGTAATATTATATATCGTTATGCGTTATATAGTAATAGTATATAACGTTATACGTTAGTACGTAATAATATACAACGTTATACGTTATATAGTAATAGTATATAACGTTATACGTTATATAGTAATAGTATATAACGTTATACGTTATATAGTAATAGTATATAACGTTATGCGTTATATAGTAATAGTATATAACGTTATACGTTAATACGTAATAGTATATAACGTTATACGTTATATAGTAATAGTATATAACGTTATACGTTATATAGTAGTAGTATATAACGTTATACGTTATATAGTAATATTATATAACGTTATGCGTTATATAGTAATAGTATAGAACGTTATACGTTATATAGTGTCACTATATAACGGTATACGTTATATAGTAATAGTATATAACGTTATACGTTAGTACGTAGTAATATACAACGTTATACGTGATATGGCAATACTATATAACGTTATACGTTATTACGTAATAGTATATAACGTTATACGTTATTACGTAATAGTATACAACGTTATACGTGATATGGTAATACTATATAACGTTATACGTTAGTACGTAATAATATACAACGTTATACGTGATATGGTAATACTATATAACGTTATACGCTATTACGTAATAGTATATAACGTTATACGTTAATATGTAATAGTATATATCGTTATACGTTATATAGTAATAGTATATAACGTTATACGTTATATAGTAATAGTATATAACGTTATACGTTATATAGTAATAGTATATAACGTTATACGTTATATAGTAATATTATATAACGTTATGCGTTATATAGTAATAGTATATAACGTTATACATTATATAGTAATAGTATATAACGTTATGCGTTATATAGTAATAGTATATAACGTTATACGATAGTACGGAATAGTATATATCGTTATACGTTATATAGTAATAGTATATAACGTTATACGTTATATAGTAATAGTATATAACGTTATACGTTATATAGTAATAGTATATAACGTTATACGTTATATAGTAGTAGTATATAACGTTATGCGTTATATAGTAATAGTATATAACGTTATACGTTATATAGTAATAGTATATAACGTCATACGTAATATAGTAATAGTATATAACGTTATACGTTATATAGTAATGGTATATAACGTTATACGTTAGTACGTAATAATATACAACGTTATACGTGATGTGGTAATACTATACAACGTTATGCGCTATTACGTAATAGTATATAACGTTATACGTTAATACGTAATAGTATATATCGTTATACGTTATATAGTAATAGTATATAACGTTATACGTTATATAGTAATAGTATATAACGTTATACGTTAGTACGTAATAATATACAACGTTATACGTGATATGGTAATACTATATAACGTTATACGCTATTACGTAATAGTATATAACGTTATACGTTATATAGTAATAGTATATAACGTTATACGTTAGTACGTAATAATATACAACGTTATACGTGATATGGTAATACTATATAACGTTATACGCTATTACGTAATAGTATATAACGTTATACGTTAATACGTAATAGTATATATCGTTATACGTTATATAGTAATAGTATATAGCGATATACGTTATATAGTAATAGTATATAACGTTATACGTTATATAGTAATATTATATAACGTTATGCGTTATATAGTAATAGTATATAACGTTATACGTTATATAGTAATAGTATATAACGTTATACGTTATATAGTAGTAGTATATAACGTTATGCGTTATATAGTAATAGTATATAACGTTATACGTTATATAGTAATAGTATATAACGTCATACGTTATATAGTAATAGTATATAACGTTATACGTTATATAGTAATGGTATATAACGTTATACGTTAGTACGTAATAATATACAACGTTATACGTGATGTGGTAATACTATACAACGTTATGCGCTATTACGTAATAGTATATAACGTTATACGTTAATACGTAATAGTATATATCGTTATACGTTATATAGTAATAGTATATAGCGATATACGTTATATAGTAATAGTATATAACGTTATAAGTTATATAGTAATAGTATATAACGTTATACGTTATATAGTAATATTATATAACGTTATGCGTTATATAGTAATAGTATATAACGTTATACGTTATAGAGTAATAGTATATAACGTTATACGTTATATAGTAATAGTATATAACGTTATACGTTATATAGTAATAGTATATAACGTTATACGTTATATAGTAATAGTATATAACGTTATACGTTATATAGTAATAGTACATAACGTTATACGTTATATAGTAATAGTATATAACGTTATACGTTATATAGTAATATTATATAACGTTATGCGTTATATAGTAATAGTATATAACGTTATACGTTATATAGGAATAGTATATAACGTTATACGTTATATAGTAATAGTACATAAGGATATACGTTATATAGTAATAGTATATAACGTTATACGTTATATAGTAATAGTATATAACGTTATACGTTATATAGTAATAGTATATAACGTTATACGTTATATAGTAATAGTATATAACGTTATACGTTATATAGAAATAGTATATAACGTTATACGTTATATAGTAATATTATATAACGTTATGCGTTATATAGTAATAGTATATAACGTTATACGTTATATAGTAATAGTATATAACGTTATACGTTATATAGTAATAGTATATAACGTTATACGTTATATAGTAATATTATATAACGTTATGCGTTATATAGTAATAGTATATAACGTTATACGTTATATAGGAATAGTATATAACGTTATACGTTAGTACGTAATAATATACAACGTTATACGTGATATGGCAATACTATATAACGTTATACGTTATTACGTAATAGTATATAACGTTATACGTTATTACGTAATAGTATACAACGTTATACGTGATATGGTAATACTATATAACGTTATACGTTAGTACGTAATAATATACAACATTATACGTAATATGGTAATACTATATAACGTTATACGCTATTACGTAATAGTATATAACGTTATACGTTAATACGTAATAGTATATATCGTTATACGTTATATAGTAATAGTATATAACGTTATACGTTATATAGTAATAGTATATAACGTTATACGTTATATAGTAATAGTATATAACTTTATACGTTATATAGTAATAGTATATAACGTTATACGTTATATAGTAATAGTATATAACGTTATACGTTATATAGTAATAGTATATAACGTTATACGTTATATAGTAATAGTATATAACGTTATACGTTATATAGTAATAGTATATAACGTTATACGTTATATAGTAATAGTATATAAGGTTATACGTTATATAGTAATAGTATATAACGTTATACGTTATATAGTAATAGTATATAACGTTATACGTTATATAGTAATAGTATATAACGTTATACGTTATATAGTAATATTATATAACGTTATACGTGATATGGCAATACTATATAACGTTATACGTTATATAGTAATAGTATATAACGTTATACGTTATATAGTAATAGTATATAACGTTATAAGTTATATAGTAATAGTATATAACGTTATACGTTATATAGTAATATTATATAACGTTATGCGTTATATAGTAATAGTATATAACGTTATACGTTATAGAGTAATAGTATATAACGTTATACGTTATAGAGTAATAGTATATAACGTTATACGTTATATAGTAATAGTATATAACGTTATACGTTATATAGTAATAGTATATAACGTTATACGTTATATAGTAATAGTATATAACGTTATACGTTATATAGTAATAGTACATAACGTTATACGTTATATAGTAATAGTATATAACGTTATACGTTATATAGTAATACTATATAACGTTATACGTTATATAGTAATAGTATATAACGTTATACGTTATATAGTAATAGTATATAACGTTATAAGTTATATAGTAATAGTATATAACGTTATACGTTATATAGTAATATTATATAACGTTATGCGTTATATAGTAATAGTATATAACGTTATACGTTATAGAGTAATAGTATATAACGTTATACGTTATAGAGTAATAGTATATAACGTTATACGTTATATAGTAATAGTATATAACGTTATACGTTATATAGTAATAGTATATAACGTTATACGTTATATAGTAATAGTATATAACGTTATACGTTATATAGTAATAGTACATAACGTTATACGTTATATAGTAATAGTATATAACGTTATACGTTATATAGTAATATTATATAACGTTATGCGTTATATAGTAATAGTATATAACGTTATACGTTATATAGTAATAGTATATAACGTTATACGTTATATAGTAATAGTATATAACGTTATACGTTATATAGTAATAGTACATAACGTTATACGTTATATAGTAATAGTATATAACGTTATACGTTATATAGTAATATTATATAACGTTATGCGTTATATAGTAATAGTATATAACGTTATACGTTATATAGGAATAGTATATAACGTTATACGTTATATAGTAATAGTACATAACGATATACGTTATATAGTAATAGTATATAACGTTATACGTTATATAGTAATAGTATATAACGTTATACGTTATATAGTAATAGTATATAACGTTATACGTTATATAGTAATAGTATATAACGTTATACGTTATATAGAAATAGTATATAACGTTATACGTTATATAGTAATATTATATAACGTTATGCGTTATATAGTAATAGTATATAACGTTATACGTTATATAGTAATAGTATATAACGTTATACGTTATATAGTAATAGTATATAACGTTATACGTTATATAGTAATATTATATAACGTTATGCGTTATATAGTAATAGTATATAACGTTATACGTTATATAGGAATAGTATATAACGTTATACGTTAGTACGTAATAATATACAACGTTATACGTGATATGGCAATACTATATAACGTTATACGTTATTACGTAATAGTATATAACGTTATACGTTATTACGTAATAGTATACAACGTTATACGTGATATGGTAATACTATATAACGTTATACGTTAGTACGTAATAATATACAACGTTATACGTAATATGGTAATACTATATAACGTTATACGCTATTACGTAATAGTATATAACGTTATACGTTAATATGTAATAGTATATATCGTTATACGTTATATAGTAATAGTATATAACGTTATACGTTATATAGTAATAGTATATAACGTTATACGTTATATAGTAATAGTATATAACTTTATACGTTATATAGTAATAGTATATAACGTTATACGTTATATAGTAATAGTATATAACGTTATACGTTATATAGTAATAGTATATAACGTTATACGTTATATAGTAATAGTATATAACGTTATACGTTATATAGTAATAGTATATAAGGTTATACGTTATATAGTAATAGTATATAACGTTATACGTTATATAGTAATAGTATATAACGTTATACGTTATATAGTAATAGTATATAACGTTATACGTTATATAGTAATATTATATAACGTTATACGTGATATGGCAATACTATATAACGTTATACGTTATATAGTAATAGTATATAACGTTATACGTTATATAGTAATAGTATATAACGTTATACGTTATATAGTAATAGTATATAACGTTATACGTTATATAGTAATAGTATATAACGTTATACGTTATATAGTAATAGTATATAACGTTATACGTTATATAGTAATAGTACATAACGTTATACATTATAAAGTAATAGTATATAACGTTATGCGTTATATAGTAATAGTATATAACGTTATACGTTATATAGTAATAGTACATAACGGTATACGTTATATAGTAATAGTATATAACGTTATACGTTATATAGTAATAGTATATAACGTTATGCGTTATATAGTAATAGTATATAACGTTATACGTTAATACGTAATAGTATATATCGTTATACGTTATATAGTAATAGTATATAACGTTATACGTTATATAGTAATAGTATATGACGTTATACGTTATATAGTAATAGTATATAACGTTATACGTTATATAGTAATATTATATAACGTTATGCGTTATATAGTAATAGTATATAACGTTATACGTTATATAGTAATATTATATAACGTTATGCGTTATATAGTAATAGTATATAACGTTATACGTTAATACGTAATAGTATATAACGTTATACGTTATATAGTAATAGTATATAACGTTATACGTTATATAGTAATAGTATATAACGTTATACGTTATATAGTAATATTATATAACGTTATGCGTTATATAGTAATAGTATATAACGTTATACGTTAATACGTAATAGTATATAACGTTATACGTTATATAGTAATAGTATATAACGTTATACGTTATATAGTAATAGTATATAACGTTATACGTTATATAGTAATATTATATAACGTTATGCGTTATATAGTAATAGTATAGAACGTTATACGTTATATAGTAATACTATATAACGGTATACGCTATATAGTAATAGTATATAACGTTATACGTTAGTACGTAGTAATATACAACGTTATACGTGATATGGCAATACTATATAACGTTATACGTTATTACGTAATAGTATATAACGTTATACGTTATTACGTAATAGTATACAACGTTATACGTGATATGGTAATACTATATAGCGTTATACGTTAGTACGTAATAATATACAACGTTATACGTGATATGGTAATACTATATAACGTTATACGCTATTACGTAATAGTATATAACGTTATACGTTAATATGTAATAGTATATATCGTTATACGTTATATAGTAATAGTATATAACGTTATACGTTATATAGTAATAGTATATAACGTTATACGTTATATAGTAATATTATATAACGTTATGCGTTATATAGTAATAGTATAGAACGTTATACGTTATATAGTAATACTATATAACGGTATACGTTATATAGTAATAGTATATAACGTTATACGTTAGTACGTAATAATATACAACGTTATAGGTGATATGGCAATACTATATAACGTTATACGTTATTACGTAATAGTATATAACGTTATACGTTATTACGTAATAGTATACAACGTTATACGTGATATGGTTATACTATATAGCGTTATACGTTAGTACGTAATAATATACAACGTTATACGTGATATGGTAATACTATATAACGTTATACGCTATTACGGAATAGTATATAACGTTATACGTTATATAGTAATAGTATATAACGTTATACGTTATATAGTAATATTATATAACGTTATGCGTTATATAGTAATAGTATATAACGTTATACGTTATATAGTAATAGTATATAACGTTATACGTTATGTAGTAATAGTATATAACGTTATACGTTATATAGTAATAGTATATAACGTTATACGTTATATAGTAATATTATATAACGTTATGCGTTATATAGTAATAGTATATAACGTTATACGTTATATAGTAATAGTATATAACGTTATACGTTATATAGGAATAGTATATAACGTTATACGTTAGTACGTAATAATATACAACGTTATACGTGATATGGCAATACTATATAACGTTATACGTTATTACGTAATAGTATATAACGTTATACGTTATTACGTAATGGTATACAACGTTATACGTGATATGGTAATACTATATAACGTTATACGTTAGTACGTAATAATATACAACGTTATACGTGATATGGTAATACTATATAACGTTATACGCTATTACGTAATAGTATATAACGTTATACGTTAATATGTAATAGTATATATCGTTATACGTTATATAGTAATAGTATATAACGTTATACGTTATATAGTAATAGTATATAACGTTATACGTTATATAGTAATAGTATATAACGTTATAAGTTATATAGTAATAGTATATAACGTTATACGTTATATAGTAATAGTATATAACGTTATACGTTATATAGTAATAGTATATAACGTTATACGTTATATAGTAATAGTATATAACGTTATACGTTAGTACGTAATAATATATATCGTTATACGTTATATAGTAATAGTATATAACGTTATACGATAGTACGTAATAGTATATATCGTTATACGTTATATAGTAATAGTATATAACGTTATACGTTATATAGTAATAGTATATAACGTTATACGTTAGTACGTAGTAATATACAACGTTATACGTGATATGGTAATACTATATAACGTTATACGCTATTACGTAATAGTATATAACGTTATACGTTATATAGTAATAGTATATAACGTTATACGTTATATAGTAATATTATATAACGTTATGCGTTATATAGTAATAGTATATAACGTTATACGTTATGTAGTAATAGTATATAACGTTATACGTTATATAGTAATAGTATATAATGTTATACGTTATATAGTAATATTATATAACGTTATGCGTTATATAGTAATAGCATAGAACGTTATACGTTATATAGTAATAGTACATAACGGTATACGTTATATAGTAATAGTATATAACGTTATACGTTATTACGTAATAGTATACAACGTTATACGTGATATGGTAATACTATATAACGTTATACGTTAGTACGTAATAATATACAACGTTATACGTTATATGGTAATACTATATAACGTTATACGATATTACGTAATAGTATATAACGTTATACGTTAATACGTAATAGTATATATCGTTATACGTTATATAGTAATAGTATATAACGTTATACGTTATATAGTAATAGCATATAACGTTATACGTTATATAGGAATAGTAGATAACGTAATACGTTATATAGTAATATTATATATCGTTATGCGTTATATAGTAATAGTATATAACGTTATACGTTAGTACGTAATAATATACAACGTTATACGTTAATATGTAATAGTATATATCGTTATACGTTATATAGTAATAGTATATAACGTTATACGTTATATAGTAATAGTATATAACGTCATACGTTATATCGTAATATTATATAACGTTATGCGTTATATAGTAATAGTATATAACGTTATACGTTATATAGTAATATTATATAACGTTATGCGTTATATAGTAATAGTATATAACGTTATACGTTAATACGTAATAGTATATAACGTTATACGTTATATAGTAATAGTATATAACGTTATGCGTTATATAGTAATAGTATAGAACGTTATACGTTATATAGTAATACTATATAACGGTATACGTTATATAGTAATAGTATATAACGTTATACGTTAGTACGTAGTAATATACAACGTTATACGTGATATGGCAATACTATATAACGTTATACGTTATTACGTAATAGTATATAACGTTATACGTTATTACGTAATAGTATACAACGTTATACGTGATATGGTAATACTATATAGCGTTATACGTTAGTACGTAATAATATACAACGTTATACGTGATATGGTAATACTATATAACGTTATACGCTATTACGTAATAGTATATAACGTTATACGTTAATATGTAATAGTATATATCGTTATACGTTATATAGTAATAGTATATAACGTTATACGTTATATAGTAATAGTATATAACGTTATACGTTATATAGTAATATTATATAACGTTATGCGTTATATAGTAATAGTATAGAACGTTATACGTTATATAGTAATACTATATAACGGTATACGTTATATAGTAATAGTATATAACGTTATACGTTAGTACGTAATAATATACAACGTTATAGGTGATATGGCAATACTATATAACGTTATACGTTATTACGTAATAGTATATAACGTTATACGTTATTACGTAATAGTATACAACGTTATACGTGATATGGTAATACTATATAGCGTTATACGTTAGTACGTAATAATATACAACGTTATACGTGATATGGTAATACTATATAACGTTATACGCTATTACGTAATAGTATATAACGTTATACGTTAATATGTAATAGTATATATCGTTATACGTTATATAGTAATAGTATATAACGTTATACGTTATATAGTAATAGTATATAACGTTATACGTTATACAGTAATATTATATAACGTTATGCGTTATATAGTAATAGTATATAACGTTATACGTTATATAGTAATAGTATATAACGTTATACGTTATATAGTAATAGTATATAACGTTATACGTTATATAGTAATAGTATATAACGTTATACGTTATATAGTAATAGTATATAAGGTTATACGTTATATAGTAATAGTATATAACGTTATACGTTATATAGTAATAGTATATAACGTTATACGTTATATAGTAATAGTATATAACGTTATACGTTATATAGTAATATTATATAACGTTATACGTGATATGGCAATACTATATAACGTTATACGTTATATAGTAATAGTATATAACGTTATACGTTATATAGTAATAGTATATAACGTTATGCGTTATATAGTAATAGTATATAACGTTATACGTTATATAGTAATAGTATATAACGTTATACGTTATATAGTAATAGTACATAACGTTATACATTAAATAGTAATAGTATATAACGTTATGCGTTATATAGTAATAGTATATAACGTTATACGTTATATAGTAATAGTACATAACGGTATACGTTATATAGTAATAGTATATAACGTTATACGTTATATAGTAATAGTATATAACGTTATACGTTATATAGTAGTAGTATATAACGTTATACGTTATATAGTAATAGTATATAACGTTATACGTTAGTACGTAATAATATACAACGTTATACGTGATATGGCAATACTATATAACGTTATACGTTATTACGTAATAGTATATAACGTTATACGTTATTACGTAATAGTATATAACGTTATACGTTAATATGTAATAGTATATATCGTTATACGTTATATAGTAATAGTATATAACGTTATACGTTATATAGTAATAGTATATATCGTTATACGTTATATAGTAATAGTATATAACGTTATACGTTATATAGTAATAGTATATACCGTTATACGTTATATAGTAATAGTATATAACGTTATACGTTATATAGTAATAGTATATACCGTTATACGTTATATAGTAATAGTATATAACGTTATACGTTATATAGTAATAGTATATAACGTTATACGATAGTACGTAATAGTATATATCGTTATACGTTATATAGTAATAGTATATAACGTTATACGTTATATAGTAATAGTATATAACGTTATACGTTAGTACGTAATAATATACAACGTTATACGTGATATGGTAATACTATATAACGTTATACGCTATTACGTAATAGTATATAACGTTATACGTTAATACGGAATAGTATATATCGTTATACGTTATATAGTAATAGTATATAACGTTATACGTTATATAGTAATAGTATATAACGTTATACGTTATATAGTAATATTATATAACGTTATGCGTTATATAGTAATAGTATATAACGTTATACGTTATATAGTAATAGTATATAACGTTATACGTTATATAGTAATAGTATATAACGTTATACGTTATATAGTAATATTATATAACGTTATGCGTTATATAGTAATAGTATATAACGTTATACGTTATATAGGAATCGTATATAACGTTATACGTTAGTACGTAATAATATACAACGTTATACGTGATATGGCAATACTATATAACGTTATACGTTATTACGTAATAGTATATAACGTTATACGTTATTACGTAATAGTATACAACGTTATACGTGATATGGTAATACTATATAACGTTATACGTTAGTACGTAATAATATACAACGTTATACGTGATATGGTAATACTATATAACGTTATACGCTATTACGTAATAGTATATAACGTTATACGTTAATATGTAATAGTATATATCGTTATACGTTATATAGTAATAGTATATAACGTTATACGTTATATAGTAATAGTATATACCGTTATACGTTATATAGTAATAGTATATAATGTTATACGTTAGTACGTAATAATATATATCGTTATACGTTATATAGTAATAGTATATAACGTTATACGATAGTACGTAATAGTATATATCGTTATACGTTATATAGTAATAGTATATAACGTTATACGTTATATAGTAATAGTATATAACGTTATACGTTAGTACGTAGTAATATACAACGTTATACGTGATATGGTAATACTATATAACGTTATACGCTATTACGTAATAGTATATAACGTTATACGTTAATACGGAATAGTATATATCGTTATACGTTATATAGTAATAGTATATAACGTTATACGTTATATAGTAATAGTATATAACGTTATACGTTATATAGTAATATTATATAACGTTATGCGTTATATAGTAATAGTATATAACGTTATACGTTATGTAGTAATAGTATATAACGTTATACGTTATATAGTAATAGTATATAATGTTATACGTTATATAGTAATATTATATAACGTTATGCGTTATATAGTAATAGTATAGAACGTTATACGTTATATAGTAATAGTACATAACGGTATACGTTATATAGTAATAGTATATAACGTTATACGTTATTACGTAATAGTATACAACGTTATACGTGATATGGTAATACTATATAACGTTATACGTTAGTACGTAATAATATACAACGTTATACGTTATATGGTAATACTATATAACGTTATACGATATTACGTAATAGTATATAACGTTATACGTTAATACGGAATAGTATATATCGTTATACGTTATATAGTAATAGTATATAACGTTATACGTTATATAGTAATAGTATATAACGTTATACGTTATATAGTAATATTATATAACGTTATGCGTTATATAGTAATAGTATATAACGTTATACGTTATATAGTAATAGTATATAACGTTATACGTTATATAGTAATATTATATAACGTTATGCGTTATATAGTAATAGTATAGAACGTTATACGTTATATAGTAATACTATATAACGGTATACGTTATATAGTAATAGTATATAACGTTATACGTTAGTACGTAGTAATATACAACGTTATACGTGATATGGCAATACTATATAACGTTATACGTTATTACGTAATAGTATATAACGTTATACGTTATTACGTAATGGTATACAACGTTATACGTGATATGGTAATACTATATAGCGTTATACGTTAGTACGTAATAATATACAACGTTATACGTGATATGGTAATACTATATAACGTTATACGCTATTACGTAATAGTATATAACGTTATACGTTAATATGTAATAGTATATATCGTTATACGTTATATAGTAATAGTATATAACGTTATGCGTTATATAGTAATAGTATATAACGTTATACGTTATATAGTAATATTATATAACGTTATGCGTTATATAGTAATAGTATAGAACGTTATACGTTATATAGTAATACTATATAACGGTATACGTTATATAGTAATAGTATATAACGTTATACGTTATATAGTAATAGTATATAACGTTATACGTTAGTACGTAATAATATACAACGTTATACGTGATATGGCAATACTATATAACGTTATACGTTATTACGTAATAGTATATAACGTTATACGTTATTACGTAATAGTATACAACGTTATACGTGATATGGTAATACTATATAGCGTTATACGTTAGTACGTAATAATATACAACGTTATACGTGATATGGTAATACTATATAACGTTATACGCTATTACGTAATAGTATATAACGTTATACGTTAATATGTAATAGTATATATCGTTATACGTTATATAGTAATAGTATATAACGTTATACGTTATATAGTACTAGTATATAACGTTATACGTTATATAGTAATATTATATAACGTTATGCGTTATATAGTAATAGTATATAACGTTATACGTTATATAGTAATAGTATATAACGTTATACGTTATATAGTAATAGTATATAACGTTATACGTTATATAGAAATAGTATATAACGTTATACGTTATATAGTAATAGTATATAACGTTATACGTTATATAGTAATAGTATATAACGTTATACGTTATATAGTAATATTATATAACGTTATACGTGATATGGCAATACTATATAACGTTATACGTTATATAGTAATAGTATATAACGTTATACGTTATATAGTAATAGTACATAACGTTATACATTATATAGTAATAGTATATAACGTTATGCGTTATATAGTAATAGTATATAACGTTATACGATAGTACGGAATAGTATATATCGTTATACGTCATATAGTAATAGTATATAACGTTATACGTTATATAGTAATAGCATATAACGTTATACGTTATATAGGAATAGTATATAACGTTATACGTTATATAGTAATATTATATAACGTTATGCGTTATATAGTAATAGTATATAACGTTATACGTTATATAGTAATAGTATATAACGTTATACGTTATATAGTAATAGTATATAACGTTATACGTTATATAGTAATAGTATATAACGTTATACGTTATATAGTAATAGTATATAACGTTATACGTTATATAGTAATAGTATATAACGTTATACGTTACTACGTAATAGTATACAACGTTGTACGTGATATGGCAATACTATATAACGTTATACGTTATGACGTAATAGTATATAACGTTATACGTTATTACGTAATAGTATATAACGTTATACGTTATATAGTAATAGTATATAACGTTATACGTTATATAGTAATAGTATATAACGTTATACGTTATATAGTAATATTATATAACGTTATGCGTTATATAGTAATAGTATAGAACGTTATACGTTATATAGTAATACTATATAACGGTATACGTTATATAGTAATAGTATATAACGTTATACGTTAGTACGTTAATATACAACGTTATACGTGATATGGCAATACTATATAACGTTATACGTTATTACGTAATAGTATATAACGTTATACGTTATTACGTAATGGTATACAACGTTATACGTGATATGGTAATACTATATAGCGTTATACGTTAGTACGTAATAATATACAACGTTATACGTGATATGGTAATACTATATAACGTTATACGCTATTACGTAATAGTATATAACGTTATACGTTAATATGTAATAGTATATATCGTTATACGTTATATAGTAATAGTATATAACGTTATACGTTATATAGTAATAGTATATAACGTTATACGTTATATAGTAATATTATATAACGTTATGCGTTATATAGTAATAGTATAGAACGTTATACGTTATATAGTAATACTATATAACGGTATACGTTATATAGTAATAGTATATAACGTTATACGTTATATAGTAATAGTATATAACGTTATACGTTAGTACGTAATAATATACAACGTTATACGTGATATGGCAATACTATATAACGTTATACGTTATTACGTAATAGTATATAACGTTATACGTTATTACGTAATAGTATACAACGTTATACGTGATATGGTAATACTATATAGCGTTATACGTTAGTACGTAATAATATACAACGTTATACGTGATATGGTAATACTATATAACGTTATACGCTATTACGTAATAGTATATAACGTTATACGTTAATATGTAATAGTATATATCGTCATACGTTATATAGTAATAGTATATAACGTTATACGTTATATAGTACTAGTATATAACGTTATACGTTATATAGTAATATTATATAACGTTATGCGTTATATAGTAATAGTATATAACGTTATACGTTATATAGTAATAGTATATAACGTTATACGTTATATAGTAATAGTATATAACGTTATACTCTATATAGTAATAGTATATAACGTTATACGTTATATAGTAATAGTATATAACGTTATACGTTATATAGAAATAGTATATAACGTTATACGTTATATAGTAATAGTATATAACGTTATACGTTATATAGTAATAGTATATAACGTTATACGTTATATAGTAATATTATATAACGTTATACGTGATATGGCAATACTATATAACGTTATACGTTATATAGTAATAGTATATAACGTTATACGTTATATAGTAATAGTACATAACGTTATACATTATATAGTAATAGTATATAACGTTATGCGTTATATAGTAATAGTATATAACGTTATACGATAGTACGGAATAGTATATATCGTTATACGTTATATAGTAATAGTATATAACGTTATACGTTATATAGTAATAGTATATAACGTTATACGTTATATAGTAATAGTATATAACGTTATACGTTATATAGTAATATTATATAACGTTATGCGTTATATAGTAATAGTATATAACGTTATACGTTATATAGTAATAGTATATAACGTTATACGTTATATAGTAATAGTATATAACGTTATACGTTATATAGTAATAGTATATAACGTTATACGTTAATACGTAATAGTATATATCGTTATACGTTATATAGTAATAGTATATAACGTTATACGTTATACAGTAATAGTATATAACGTTATACGTTATATAGTAATAGTATATAACGTTATACGATAGTACGTAATAGTATATATCGTTATACGTTATATAGTAATAGTATATAACGTTATACGTTATATAGTATTAGTATATAACGTTATACGTTAGTACGTAACAATATACAACGTTATACGTGATATGGTAATACTATATAACGTTATACGCTATTACGTAATAGTATATATCGTTATACGTTATATAGTAATAGTATATAACGTTATACGTTATATAGTAATAGTATATAACGTTATACGTTATATAATAATAGTATATAACGTTATACGTTATATAGTAATAGTATATAACGTTATACGTTAATACGTAATAGTATATATCGTTATACGTTATATCGTAATAGTATATAACGTTATACGTTATATAGTAATATTATATAACGTTATGCGTTATATAGTAATAGTATATAACGTTATACGTTATATAGTAATATTATATAACGTTATGCGTTATATAGTAATAGTATATAACGTTATACGTTATATAGTAATAGTATAGAACGTTATACGTTATATAGTAATAGTACATAACGGTATACGTTATATAGTAATAGTATATAACGTTATACGTTATTACGTAATAGTATACAACGTTATACGTGATATGGTAATACTATATAACGTTATACGTTAGTACGTAATAATATACAACGTTGTACGTTATATGGTAATACTATATAACGTTATACGATATTACGTAATAGTATATAACGTTATACGTTAATACGTAATAGTATATATCGTTATACGTTATATAGTAATAGTATATAACGTTATACGTTATATAGTAATAGCATATAACGTTATACGTTATATAGGAATAGTATATAACGTTATACGTTATATAGTAATATTATATAACGTTATGCGTTATATAGTAATAGTATATAACGTTATACGTTATATAGTAATAGTATATAACGTTATACGTTATATAGTAATAGTATATAACGTTATACGTTATATAGTAATAGTATATAACGTTATACGTTATATAGTAATAGTATATAACGTTATACGTTACTACGTAATAGTATACAACGTTGTACGTGATATGGCAATACTATATAACGTTATACGTTATGACGTAATAGTATATAACGTTATACGTTATTACGTAATAGTATATAACGTTATACGTTATATAGTAATAGTATATAACGTTATACGATATATAGTAATAGTATATAACGTTATACGTTAGTACGTAATAATATATATCGCTATACGTTATATAGTAATAGTATATAACGTCATACGATAGTACGTAATAGTATATATCGTTATACGTTATATAGTAATAGTATATAACGTTATACGTTATATAGTAATAGTATATACCGTTATACGTTATATAGTAATAGTATATAACGTTATACGTTATATAGTAATAGTATATACCGTTATACGTTATATAGTAATAGTATATAACGTTATACGTTATATAGTAATAGTATATAACGTTATACGTTATATAGTAATATTATATAACGTTATGCGTTATATAGTAATAGTATATAACGTTATACGTTATATAGTAATAGTATATAACGTTATACGTTATATAGTAATATTATATAACGTTATGCGTTATATAGTAATAGTACATAACGTTATACGTTATATAGTAGTGGTATATAACGTTATACGTTATATAGTAATATTATATAACGTTATGCGTTATATAGTAATAGTATATAACGTTATACGTAATATAGTAATAGTATATAACGTTATACGTTATATAGTAATAGTATATAACGTTATAAGTTATATAGTAATAGTATATAACGTTATACGTTAGTACGTAATAATATATATCGTTATACGTTATATAGTAATAGTATATAACGTTATAAGTTATATAGTAATAGTATATAACGTTATACGTTAGTACGTAATAATATATATCGTTATACGTTATATAGTAATAGTATATAACGTTATACGATATATAGTAATAGTATATAACGTTATACGTTATATAGTAATAGTATATACCGTTATACGTTATATAGTAATAGTATATAACGTTATACGTTATATAGTAATAGTATATAACGTTATACGTTATATAGTAATATTATATAACGTTATGCGTTATATAGTAATAGTATATAACGTTATACGTAATATAGTAATAGTATATAACGTTATACGTTATATTGTAATAGTATATAACGTTATACGTTATTACGTAATAGTATACAACGTTATACGTGATATGGTAATACTATATAACGTTATACGTTAGTACGTAATAATATACAACGTCATACGATAGTACGTAATAGTATATATCGTTATACGTTATATAGTAATAGTATATAACGTTATACGTTAGTACGTAATAATATACAACGTTATACGTGATATGGTAATACTATATAACGTTATACGCTATTACGTAATAGTATATAACGTTATACGTTAATATGTAATAGTATATATCGTTATACGTTATATAGTAATAGTATATAACGTTATACGTTATATAGTAATAGTATATAACGTTATACGTTATATAGTAATAGTATATAACGTTATACGTTATATAGTAATAGTATATAACGTTATACGTTATATAGTAATAGTATATAACGTTATACGTTATATAGTAATAGTATATAACGTTATACGTTATATAGTAATAGTATATAACGTTATACGTTATATAGTAATCGTATATAACGTTATACGTTAGTACGTAATAATATATATCGTTATACGTTATATAGTAATAGTATATAACGTTATACGATAGTACGTAATAGTATATATCGTTATACGTTATATAGTAATAGTATATAACGTTATACGTTATATAGTAATAGTATATAACGTTATACGTTAGTACGTAGTAATATACAACGTTATACGTGATATGGTAATACTATATAACGTTATACGCTATTACGTAATAGTATATAACGTTATACGTTAATACGGAATAGTATATATCGTTATACGTTATATAGTAATAGTATATAACGTTATACGTTATATAGCAATAGTATATAATGTTATACATTATATAGTAATATTATATAACGTTATGCGTTATATAGTAATAGTATAGAACGTTATACGTTATATAGTAATAGTACATAACGGTATACGTTATATAGTAATAGTATATAACGTTATACGTTATTACGTAATAGTATACAACGTTATACGTGATATGGTAATACTATATAACGTTATACGTTAGTACGTAATAATATACAACGTTGTACGTTATATGGTAATACTATATAACGTTATACGATATTACGTAATAGTATATAACGTTATACGTTAATACGTAATAGTATATATCGTTATACGTTATATAGTAATAGTATATAACGTTATACGTTATATAGTAATAGCATATAACGTTATACGTTATATAGTAATAGTATATAACGTTATACGTTATATAGTAATAGTATATAACGTTATACGTTATATAGTAATAGTATATAACGTTATACGTTAGTACGTAGTAATATACAACGTTATACGTGATATGGTAATACTATATAACGTTATACGCTATTACGTAATAGTATATAACGTTATACGTTAATACGGAATAGTATATATCGTTATACGTTATATAGTAATATTATATAACGTTATGCGTTATATAGTAATAGTATAGAACGTTATACGTTATATAGTAATAGTACATAACGGTATACGTTATATAGTAATAGTATATAACGTTATACGTTATTACGTAATAGTATACAACGTTATACGTGATATGGTAATACTATATAACGTTATACGTTAGTACGTAATAATATACAACGTTGTACGTTATATGGTAATACTATATAACGTTATACGATATTACGTAATAGTATATAACGTTATACGTTAATACGTAATAGTATATATCGTTATACGTTATATAGTAATAGTATATAACGTTATACGTTATATAGTAATAGCATATAACGTTATACGTTATATAGGAATAGTATATAACGTTATACGTTATATAGTAATATTATATAACGTTATACGTTATATAGTAATAGTATATAACGTTATACGTTATATAGTAATATTATATAACGTTATGCGTTATATAGTAATAGTATATAACGTTATACGTTATATAGTAATAGTATATAACGTTATACGTTATATAGTAATAGTATATAACGTTATACGTTATATAGTAATAGTATATAACGTTATACGTTAATACGTAATAGTATATATCGTTATACGTTATATAGTAATAGTATATAACGTTATACGTTATACAGTAATAGTATATAACGTTATACGTTATATAGTAATAGTATATAACGTTATACGATAGTACGTAATAGTATATATCGTTATACGTTATATAGTAATAGTATATAACGTTATACGTTATATAGTATTAGTATATAACGTTATACGTTAGTACGTAACAATATACAACGTTATACGTGATATGGTAATACTATATAACGTTATACGCTATTACGTAATAGTATATATCGTTATACGTTATATAGTAATAGTATATAACGTTATACGTTATATAGTAATAGTATATAACGTTATACGTTATATAGTAATAGTATATAACGTTATACGTTATATAGTAATAGTATATAACGTTATACGTTAATACGTAATAGTATATATCGTTATACGTTATATCGTAATAGTATATAACGTTATACGTTATATAGTAATATTATATAACGTTATGCGTTATATAGTAATAGTATATAACGTTATACGTTATATAGTAATATTATATAACGTTATGCGTTATATAGTAATAGTATATAACGTTATACGTTATATAGTAATAGTATAGAACGTTATACGTTATATAGTAATAGTACATAACGGTATACGTTATATAGTAATAGTATATAACGTTATACGTTATTACGTAATAGTATACAACGTTATACGTGATATGGTAATACTATATAACGTTATACGTTAGTACGTAATAATATACAACGTTGTACGTTATATGGTAATACTATATAACGTTATACGATATTACGTAATAGTATATAACGTTATACGTTAATACGTAATAGTATATATCGTTATACGTTATATAGTAATAGTATATAACGTTATACGTTATATAGTAATAGCATATAACGTTATACGTTATATAGGAATAGTATATAACGTTATACGTTATATAGTAATATTATATAACGTTATGCGTTATATAGTAATAGTATATAACGTTATACGTTATATAGTAATAGTATATAACGTTATACGTTATATAGTAATAGTATATAACGTTATACGTTATATAGTAATAGTATATAACGTTATACGTTATATAGTAATAGTATATAACGTTATACGTTACTACGTAATAGTATACAACGTTGTACGTTATATAGTAATAGTATATAACGTTATACGATATATAGTAATAGTATATAACGTTATACGTTAGTACGTAATAATATACAACGTTATACGTGATATGGTAATACTATATAACGTTATACGTTAGTACGTAATAATATACAACGTCATACGATAGTACGTAATAGTATATATCGTTATACGTTATATAGTAATAGTATATAACGTTATACGTTAGTACGTAATAATATACAACGTTATACGTGATATGGTAATACTATATAACGTTATACGCTATTACGTAATAGTATATAACGTTATACGTTAATATGTAATAGTATATATCGTTATACGTTATAGAGTAATAGTATATAACGTTATACGTTATATAGTAATAGTATATAACGTTATACGTTATATAGTAATAGTATATAACGTTATACGTTATATAGTAATAGTATATAACGTTATACGTTATATAGTAATAGTATATAACGTTATACGTTATATAGTAATAGTATATAACGTTATACGTTATATAGTAATAGTATATAACGTTATACGTTATATAGTAATAGTATATAACGTTATACGTTAGTACGTAATAGTATATATCGTTATACGTTATATAGTAATAGTATATAACGTTATACGATAGTACGTAATAGTATATATCGTTATACGTTATATAGTAATAGTATATAACGTTATACGTTATATAGTAATAGTATATAACGTTATACGTTAGTACGTAGTAATATACAACGTTATACGTGATATGGTAATACTATATAACGTTATACGCTATTACGTAATAGTATATAACGTTATACGTTAATACGGAATAGTATATATCGTTATACGTTATATAGTAATAGTATATAACGTTATACGTTATATAGTAATAGTATATAACGTTATACGTTATATAGTAATATTATATAACGTTACGCGTTATATAGTAATAGTATATAACGTTATACGTTATATAGTAATAGTATATAACGTTATACGTTATATAGCAATAGTATATAATGTTATACGTTATATAGTAATATTATATAACGTTATGCGTTATATAGTAATAGTATAGAACGTTATACGTTATATAGTAATAGTACATAACGGTATACGTTATATAGTAATAGTATATAACGTTATACGTTATTACGTAATAGTATACAACGTTATACGTGATATGGTAATACTATATAACGTTATACGTTAGTACGTAATAATATACAACGTTGTACGTTATATGGTAATACTATATAACGTTATACGATATTACGTAATAGTATATAACGTTATACGTTAATACGTAATAGTATATATCGTTATACGTTATATAGTAATAGTATATAACGTTATACGTTATATAGTAATAGCATATAACGTTATACGTTATATAGGAATAGTATATAACGTTATACGTTATATAGTAATATTATATAACGTTATGCGTTATATAGTAATAGTATATAACGTTATACGTTATATAGTAATAGTATATAACGTTATACGTTATATAGTAATAGTATATAACGTTATACGTTATATAGTAATAGTATATAACGTTATACGTTATATAGTAATAGTATATAACGTTATACGTTACTACGTAATAGTATACAACGTTGTACGTGATATGGCAATACTATATAACGTTATACGTTATGACGTAATAGTATATAACGTTATACGTTATTACGTAATAGTATATAACGTTATACGTTATATAGTAATAGTATATAACGTTATACGATATATAGTAATAGTATATAACGTTATACGTTAGTACGTAATAATATATATCGCTATACGTTATATAGTAATAGTATATAACGTCATACGATAGTACGTAATAGTATATATCGTTATACGTTATATAGTAATAGTATATAACGTTATACGTTATATAGTAATAGTATATACCGTTATACGTTATATAGTAATAGTATATAACGTTATACGTTATATAGTAATAGTATATACCGTTATACGTTATATAGTAATAGTATATAACGTTATACGTTATATAGTAATAGTATATAACGTTATACGTTATATAGTAATATTATATAACGTTATGCGTTATATAGTAATAGTATATAACGTTATACGTTATATAGTAATAGTATATAACGTTATACGTTATATAGTAATATTATATAACGTTATGCGTTATATAGTAATAGTATATAACGTTATACGTTATATAGTAATGGTATATAACGTTATACGTTATATAGTAATATTATATAACGTTATGCGTTATATAGTAATAGTATATAACGTTATACGTAATATAGTAATAGTATATAACGTTATACGTTATATAGTAATAGTATATAACGTTATAAGTTATATAGTAATAGTATATAACGTTATACGTTAGTACGTAATAATATATATCGTTATACGTTATATAGTAATAGTATATAACGTTATAAGTTATATAGTAATAGTATATAACGTTATACGTTAGTACGTAATAATATATATCGTCATACGTTATATAGTAATAGTATATAACGTTATACGATATATAGTAATAGTATATAACGTTATACGTTAGTACGTAATAATATACAACGTTATACGTGATATGGTAATACTATATAACGTTATACGTTAGTACGTAATAATATACAACGTCATACGATAGTACGTAATAGTATATATCGTTATACGTTATATAGTAATAGTATATAACGTTATACGTTAGTACGTAATAATATACAACGTTATACGTGATATGGTAATACTATATAACGTTATACGCTATTACGTAATAGTATATAACGTTATACGTTAATATGTAATAGTATATATCGTTATACGTTATATAGTAATAGTATATAACGTTATACGTTATATAGTAATAGTATATAACGTTATACGTTATATAGTAATAGTATATAACGTTATACGTTATATAGTAATAGTATATAACGTTATACGTTATATAGTAATAGTATATAACGTTATACGTTATATAGTAATAGTATATAACGTTATACGTTATATAGTAATAGTATATAACGTTATACGTTATATAGTAATAGTATATAACGTTATACGTTATATAGTAATAGTATATAACGTTATACGTTAGTACGTAATAATATATATCGTTATACGTTATATAGTAATAGTATATAACGTTATACGATAGTACGTAATAGTATATATCGTTATACGTTATATAGTAATAGTATATAACGTTATACGTTATATAGTAATAGTATATAACGTTATACGTTAGTACGTAGTAATATACAACGTTATACGTGATATGGTAATACTATATAACGTTATACGCTATTACGTAATAGTATATAACGTTATACGTTAATACGGAATAGTATATATCGTTATACGTTATATAGTAATAGTATATAACGTTATACGTTATATAGTAATAGTATATAACGTTATACGTTATATAGTAATATTATATAACGTTACGCGTTATATAGTAATAGTATATAACGTTATACGTTATATAGTAATAGTATATAACGTTATACGTTATATAGTAATAGCATATAACGTTATACGTTATATAGGAATAGTATATAACGTTATACGTTATATAGTAATATTATATAACGTTATGCGTTATATAGTAATAGTATATAACGTTATACGTTATATAGTAATAGTATATAACGTTATACGTTATATAGTAATAGTATATAACGTTATACGTTATATAGTAATAGTATATAACGTTATACGTTACTACGTAATAATATACAACGTTGTACGTGATATGGCAATACTATATAACGTTATACGTTATGACGTAATAGTATATAACGTTATACGTTATTACGTAATAGTATATAACGTTATACGTTATATAGTAATAGTATATAACGTTATACGTTATATAGTAATAGTATATAACGTTATACGTTATATAGTAATAGTATATAACGTTATACGTAATATAGTAATAGTATATAACGTTATACGTTATATAGTAATAGTATATAACGTTATACGTTATTACGTAATAGTATACAACGTTATACGTGATATGGTAATACCATATAACGTTATACGTTAGTACGTAATAATATACAACGTTATACGTTAATATGTAATAGTATATATCGTTATACGTTATATAGTAATAGTATATAACGTTATACGTTATATAGTAATAGTATATAACGTTATACGTTATATAGTAATAGTATATAACGTTATACGTTATATAGTAATATTATATAACGTTATGCGTTATATAGTAATAGTATATAACGTTATACGTTATATAGTAATAGTATATAACGTTATACGTTATATAGTAATAGTATATAACGTTATACGTTATATAGTAATATTATATAACGTTATACGTTATATAGTAATAGTATATAACGTTATACGTAATATAGTAATACTATATAACGTTATACGTTATATAGTAATAGTATATAACGTTATACGTTATTACGTAATAGTATACAACGTTATACGTGATATGGTAATACTATATAACGTTATACGTTAGTACGTAATAATATACAACGTTATACGTTATATGGTAATACTATATAACGTTATACGATATTACGTAATAGTATATAACGTTATACGTTAATACGTAATAGTATATATCGTTATACGTTATATAGTAATAGTATATAACGTTATACGTTATATAGGAATAGTATATAACGTTATACGTTAGTACGTTATAATATACAACGTTATACGTGATATGGCAATACTATATAACGTTATACGTTATTACGTAATAGTATATAACGTTATACGTTATTACGTAATAGTATACAACGTTATACGTGATATGGTAATACTATATAACGTTATACGTTAGTACGTAATAATATACAACGTTATACGTGATATGGTAATACTATATAACGTTATACGCTATTACGTAATAATATATAACGTTATACGTTAATATGTAATAGTATATATCGTTATACGTTATATAGTAATAGTATATAACGTTATAAGTTATATAGTAATAGTATATAACGTTATACGTTAGTACGTAATAATATATATCGTTATACGTTATATAGTAATAGTATATAACGTTATACGATATATAGTAATAGTATATAACGTTATACGTTATATAGTAATAGTATATACCGTTATACGTTATATAGTAATAGTATATAACGTTATACGTTATATAGTAATAGTATATAACGTTATACGTTATATAGTAATAGTATATAACGTTATACGTTATATAGTAATAGTATATAACGTTATACGTTATATAGTAATATTATATAACGTTATGCGTTATATAGTAATAGTATATAACGTTATACGTAATATAGTAATAGTATATAACGTTATACGTTATATAGTAATAGTATATAACGTTATACGTTATTACGTAATAGTATACAACGTTATACGTGATATGGTAATACTATATAACGTTATACGTTAGTACGTAATAATATACAACGTTATACGTGATATGGTAATACTATATAACGTTATACGCTATTACGTTATAATATATAACGTTATACGTTAATATGTAATAGTATATATCGTTATACGTTATATAGTAATAGTATATAACGTTATACGTTATATAGTAATAGTATATACCGTTATACGTTATATAGTAATAGTATATAACGTTATACGTTATATAGTAATAGTATATAACGTTATACGTTATATAGTAATCTTATATAACGTTATGCGTTATATAGTAATAGTATATAACGTTATACGTTATATAGTAATAGTATATAACGTTATACGTTATATAGTAATATTATATAACGTTATGCGTTATATAGTAATAGTATATAACGTTATACGTAATATAGTAATAGTATATAACGTTATACGTTATATAGTAATAGTATATAACGTTATACGTTATTACGTAATAGTATACAACGTTATACGTGATATGGTAATACTATATAACGTTATACGTTAGTACGTAATAATATACAACGTCATACGATAGTACGTAATAGTATATATCGTTATACGTTATATAGTAATAGTATATAACGTTATACGTTATATAGTAATAGTATATACCGTTATACGTTATATAGTAATAGTATATAACGTTATACGTTATATTGTAATAGTATATAACGTTATACGTTATATAGTAATCTTATATAACGTTATGCGTTATATAGTAATAGTATAGAACGTTATACGTTATATAGTAATAATACATAACGGTATACGTTATATAGTAATAGTATATAACGTTATACGTTAGTACGTAATAATATACAACGTTATACGTGATATGGCAATACTATATAACGTTATACGTTATTACGTAATAGTATATAACGTTATACGTTATTACGTAATAGTATACAACGTTATACGTGATATGGTAATACTATATAACGTTATACGTTAGTACGTAATAATATACAACGTTATACGTTATATGGTAATACTATATATCGTTATACGATATTACGTAATAGTATATAACGTTATACGTTAATACGTAATAGTATATATCGTTATACGTTATATAGTAATAGTATATAACGTTATACGTTATATAGTAATAGTATATAACGTCATACGTTATATAGGAATAGTATATAACGTTATACGTTAGTACGTTATAATATACAACGTTATACGTGATATGGCAATACTATATAACGTTATACGTTATATAGTAATAGTATATAACGTCATACGTTATATAGGAATAGTATATAACGTTATACGTTAGTACGTTATAATATACAACGTTATACGTGATATGGCAATACTATATAACGTTATACGTTATTACGTAATAGTATATAACGTTATACGTTATATAGTAATATTATATAACGTTATGCGTTATATAGTAATAGTATATAACGTTATACATTATATAGTAATAGTATATAACGTTATAAGTTATATAGTAATAGTATATAACGTTATACGTTAGTACGTAATAATATACAACGTTATACGTGATATGGCAATACTATATAACGTTATAAGTTATTACGTAATAGTATATAACGTTATACGTTATATAGTAATAGTATATAACGTTATACGTTATATAGTAATAGTATATAACGTTATACGTTATATAGTAATAGTATATAACGTTATACGATATATAGTAATAGTATATAACGTTATACGTTAGTACGTAATAATATATATCGTTATACGTTATATAGTAATAGTATATAACGTTATACGATAGTACGTAATAGTATATATCGTTATACGTTATATAGTAATAGTATATAACGTTATACGTTATATAGTAATAGTATATACCGTTATACGTTATATAGTAATAGTATATAACGTTATACGTTATATAGTAATAGTATATAACGTTATACGTTATATAGTAATATTATATAACGTTATGCGTTATATAGTAATAGTATATAACGTTATACATTATATAGTAATAGTATATAACGTTATGCGTTATATAGTAATTGTATATAACGTTATACGATAGTACGGAATAGTATATATCGTTATACGTTATATAGTAATAGTATATAACGTTATACGATATATAGTAATAGTATATAACGTTATACGTTAGTACGTAATAATATATATCGTTATACGTTATATAGTAATAGTATATAACGTTATACGATAGTACGTAATAGTATATATCGTTATACGTTATATAGTAATAGTATATAACGTTATACGTTATATAGTAATAGTATATACCGTTATACGTTATATAGTAATAGTATATAACGTTATACGTTATATAGTAATAGTATATAACGTTATACGTTATATAGTAATATTATATAACGTTATGCGTTATATAGTAATAGTATATAACGTTATACATTATATAGTAATAGTATATAACGTTATGCGTTATATAGTAATTGTATATAACGTTATACGATAGTACGGAATAGTATATATCGTTATACGTTATATAGTAATAGTATATAACGTTATACGTTATATAGTAATATTATATAACGTTATGAGTTATATAGTAATAGTATAGAACGTTATACGTTATATAGTAATACTATATAACGGTATACGTTATATAGTAATAGTATATAACGTTATACGTTATATAGTAATATTATATAACGTTATGCGTTATATAGTAATAGTATATAACGTTATACATTATATAGTAATAGTATATAACGTTATGCGTTATATAGTAATTGTATATAACGTTATACGATAGTACGGAATAGTATATATCGTTATACGTTATATAGTAATAGTATATAACGTTATACGTTATATAGTAATATTATATAACGTTATGAGTTATATAGTAATAGTATAGAACGTTATACGTTATATAGTAATACTATATAACGTTATACGTTATATAGTAATAGTATATAACGTTATACGTTATATAGTAATATTATATAACGTTATGCGTTATATAGTAATAGTATAGAACGTTATACGTTATATAGTAATACTATATAACGGTATACGTTATATAGTAATAGTATATAACGTTATACGTTATATAGTTATAGTATATAACGTTATACGTTAGTACGTAATAATATACAACGTTATACGTGATATGGCAATACTATATAACGTTATACGTTATTACGTAATAGTATATAACGTTATACGTTATTACGTAATAGTATACAACGTTATACGTGATATGGTAATACTATATAGCGTTATACGTTAGTACGTAATAATCTACAACGTTATACGTGATATGGTAATACTATATAACGTTATACGCTATTACGTAATAGTATATAACGTTATACGTTAATATGTAATAGTATATATCGTTATACGTTATATAGTAATAGTATATAACGTTATACGTTATATAGTACTAGTATATAACGTTATACGTTATATAGTAATATTATATAACGTTATGCGTTATATAGTAATAGTATATAACGTTATACGTTATATAGTAATAGTATATAACGTTATACGTTATATAGTAATAGTATATAACGTTATACGTTATATAGTAATAGTATATAACGTTATACGTTATATAGTAGTAGTATATAACGTTATACGTTATATAGAAATAGTATATAACGTTATACGTTATATAGTAATAGTATATAACGTTATACGTTATATAGTAATAGTATATAACGTTATACGTTATATAGTAATATTATATAACGTTATACGTGATATGGCAATACTATATAACGTTATACGTTATATAGTAATAGTATATAACGTTATACGTTATATAGTAATGGTATATAACGTTATACGTTATATAGTAATAGTATATAACGTTATACGTTATATAGTAATAGTATATAACGTTATACGTTATATAGTAATAGTATATAACGTTATACGTTATATAGTAATAGTATATAACGTTATACGTTATATAGTAATAGTATATAACGTTATACGTTATATAGTAATAGTATATAACGTTATACGTTATATAGTAATATTATATAACGTTATACGTGATATGGCAATACTATATAACGTTATACGTTATATAGTAATAGTATATAACGTTATACGTTATATAGTAATAGTATATAACGTTATACGTTATATAGTAATAGTATATAACGTTATACGTTATATAGTAATAGTACATAACGTTATACATTATATAGTAATAGTATATAACGTTATGCGTTATATAGTAATAGTATATAACGTTATACGATAGTACGGAATAGTATATATCGTTATACGTTATATAGTAATAGTATATAACGTTATACGTTATATAGTAATAGTATATAACGTTATACGTTATATAGTAATAGTATATAACGTTATACGTTATATAGTAATATTATATAACGTTATGCGTTATATAGTAATAGTATATAACGTTATACGTTATATAGTAATAGTATATAACGTTATACGTTATATAGTAATAGTATATAACGTTATACGTTATATAGTAATAGTATATAACGCTATACGTTATATAGTAATAGTATATAACGTTATACGTTATTACGTAATAGTATACAACGTTATACGTGATATGGTAATACTATATAACGTTATACGTTAGTACGTAATAATATACAACGTTATACGTTAATATGTAATAGTATATATCGTTATACGTTATATAGTAATAGTATATAACGTTATACGTTATATAGTAATAGTATATAACGTTATACGTTATATAGTAATAGTATATAACGTTATACGTTATATAGTAATAGTATATAACGTTATACGTTACATAGTAATAGTATATAACGTTATACGTTATATAGTAATAGTATATAACGTTATACGTTATATAGTAATAGTATATAACGTTATACGTTATATAGTAATAGTATATAACGTTATACGTTAGTACGTAATAATATATATCGTTATACGTTATATAGTAATAGTATATAACGTTATACGATAGTACGTAATAGTATATATCGTTATACGTTATATAGTAATAGTATTTAACGTTATACGTTATATAGTAATAGTATATAACGTTATACGTTAGTATGTAGTAATATACAACGTTATACGTGATATGGTAATACTATATAACGTTATACGCTATTACGTAATAGTATATAACGTTATACGTTAATACGGAATAGTATATATCGTTATACGTTATATAGTAATAGTATATAACGTTATACGTTATATAGTAATAGTATATAACGTTATACGTTATATAGTAATAGTATATAACGTTATACGTTATATAGTAATAGTACATAACGTTATACATTATATAGTAATAGTATATAACGTTATGCGTTATATAGTAATAGTATATAACGTTATACGATAGTACGGAATAGTATATATCGTTATACGTTATATAGTAATAGTATATAACGTTATACGTTATATAGTAATAGTATATAACGTTATACGTTATATAGTAATAGTATATAACGTTATACGTTATATAGTAATATTATATAACGTTATGCGTTATATAGTAATAGTATATAACGTTATACGTTATATAGTAATAGTATATAACGTTATACGTTATATAGTAATAGTATATAACGTTATACGTTATATAGTAATAGTATATAACGCTATACGTTATATAGTAATAGTATATAACGTTATACGTTATTACGTAATAGTATACAACGTTATACGTGATATGGTAATACTATATAACGTTATACGTTAGTACGTAATAATATACAACGTTATACGTTAATATGTAATAGTATATATCGTTATACGTTATATAGTAATAGTATATAACGTTATACGTTATATAGTAATAGTATATAACGTTATACGTTATATAGTAATAGTATATAACGTTATACGTTATATAGTAATATTATATAACGTTATGCGTTATATAGTAATAGTATATAACGTTATACGTTATATAGTAATAGTATATAACGTTATACGTTATATAGTAATAGTATATAACGTTATACGTTATATAGTAATAGTATATAACGTTATACGTTATATAGTAATATTATATAACGTTATGCGTTATATAGTAATAGTATATAACGTTATACGTTATATAGGAATAGTATATAACGTTATACGCTATTACGTAATAGTATATATCGTTATACGTTATATAGTAATAGTATATAACGTTATACGTTATATAGTAATAGTATATAACGTTATACGTTATATAGTAATAGTATATAACGTTATACGTTAATACGTAATAGTATATATCGTTATACGTTATATAGTAATAGTATATAACGTTATACGTTATATAGTAATATTATATAACGTTATGCGTTATATAGTAATAGTATATAACGTTATACGTTATATAGTAATATTATATAACGTTATGCGTTATATAGTAATAGTATATAACGTTATACGTTATATAGTAATAGTATATAACGTTATACGTTATATAGTAATAGTATATAACGTTATACGTTATATAGTAATATTATATAACGTTATGCGTTATATAGTAATAGTATATAACGTTATACGTTATATAGGAATAGTATATAACGTTATACGTTAGTACGTAATAATATACAACGTTATACGTGATATGGCAATACTATATAACGTTATACGTTATTACGTAATAGTATACAACGTTATACGTGATATGGTAATACTATATAACGTTATACGTTAGTACGTAATAATATACAACGTTATACGTGATATGGTAATACTATATAACGTTATACGCTATTACGTAATAGTATATAACGTTATACGTTAATATGTAATAGTATATATCGTTATACGTTATATAGTAATAGTATATAACGTTATACGTTATATAGTAATAGTATATAACGTTATACGTTATATAGTAATAGTATATAACGTTATACGTTATATAGTAATAGTATATAACGTTATACGTTATATAGTAATAGTATATAACGTTATACGTTATATAGTAATAGTACATAACGTTATACATTATATAGTAATAGTATATAACGTTATGCGTTATATAGTAATAGTATATAACGTTATACGATAGTACGGAATAGTATATATCGTTATACGTTATATAGTAATAGTATATAACGTTATACGTTATATAGTAATAGTATATAACGTTATACGTTATATAGTAATAGTATATAACGTTATACGTTATATAGTAATATTATATAACGTTATGCGTTATATAGTAATAGTATATAACGTTATACGTTATATAGTAATAGTATATAACGTTATACGTTATATAGTAATAGTATATAACGTTATACGTTATATAGTAATAGTATATAACGCTATACGTTATATAGTAATAGTATATAACGTTATACGTTATTACGTAATAGTATACAACGTTATACGTGATATGGTAATACTATATAACGTTATACGTTAGTACGTAATAATATACAACGTTATACGTTAATATGTAATAGTATATATCGTTATACGTTATATAGTAATAGTATATAACGTTATACGTTATATAGTAATAGTATATAACGTTATACGTTATATAGTAATAGTATATAACGTTATACGTTATATAGTAATATTATATAACGTTATGCGTTATATAGTAATAGTATATAACGTTATACGTTATATAGTAATAGTATATAACGTTATACGTTATATAGTAATAGTATATAACGTTATACGTTATATAGTAATAGTATATAACGTTATACGTTATATAGTAATATTATATAACGTTATGCGTTATATAGTAATAGTATATAACGTTATACGTTATATAGGAATAGTATATAACGTTATACGCTATTACGTAATAGTATATATCGTTATACGTTATATAGTAATAGTATATAACGTTATACGTTATATAGTAATAGTATATAACGTTATACGTTATATAGTAATAGTATATAACGTTATACGTTATATAGTAATAGTATATAACGTTATACGTTAATACGTAATAGTATATATCGTTATACGTTATATAGTAATAGTATATAACGTTATACGTTATATAGTAATATTATATAACGTTATGCGTTATATAGTAATAGTATATAACGTTATACGTTATATAGTAATATTATATAACGTTATGCGTTATATAGTAATAGTATATAACGTTATACGTTATATAGTAATAGTATATAACGTTATACGTTATATAGTAATAGTATATAACGTTATACGTTATATAGTAATATTATATAACGTTATGCGTTATATAGTAATAGTATATAACGTTATACGTTATATAGGAATAGTATATAACGTTATACGTTAGTACGTAATAATATACAACGTTATACGTGATATGGCAATACTATATAACGTTATACGTTATTACGTAATAGTATACAACGTTATACGTGATATGGTAATACTATATAACGTTATACGTTAGTACGTAATAATATACAACGTTATACGTGATATGGTAATACTATATAACGTTATACGCTATTACGTAATAGTATATAACGTTATACGTTAATATGTAATAGTATATATCGTTATACGTTATATAGTAATAGTATATAACGTTATACGTTATATAGTAATAGTATATAACGTTATACGTTATATAGTAATAGTATATAACGTTATACGTTACATAGTAATAGTATATAACGTTATACGTTATATAGTAATAGTATATAACGTTATACGTTATATAGTAATAGTATATAACGTTATACGTTATATAGTAATAGTATATAACGTTATACGTTAGTACGTAATAATATATATCGTTATACGTTATATAGTAATAGTATATAACGTTATACGATAGTACGTAATAGTATATATCGTTATACGTTATATAGTAATAGTATTTAACGTTATACGTTATATAGTAATAGTATATAACGTTATACGTTAGTATGTAGTAATATACAACGTTATACGTGATATGGTAATACTATATAACGTTATACGCTATTACGTAATAGTATATAACGTTATACGTTAATACGGAATAGTATATATCGTTATACGTTATATAGTAATAGTATATAACGTTATACGTTATATAGTAATAGTATATAACGTTATACGTTATATAGTAATATTATATAACGTTATGCGTTATATAGTAATAGCATATAACGTTATACGTTATATAGTAATAGTATATAACGTTATACGTTATATAGCAATAGTATATAATGTTATACGTTATATAGTAATATAATATAACGTTATGCGTTATATAGTAATAGTATAGAACGTTATACGTTATATAGTAATAGTACATAACGGTATACGTTATATAGTAATAGTATATAACGTTATACGTTATTACGTAATAGTATACAACGTTATACGTGATATGGTAATACTATATAACGTTATACGTTAGTACGTAATAATATACAACGTTGTACGTTATATGGTAATACTATATAACGTTATACGATATTACGTAATAATATATAACGTTATACGTTAATACGTAATAGTATATATCGTTATACGTTATATAGTAATAGTATATAACGTTATACGTTATATAGTAGTAGCATATAACGTTATACGTTATATAGGAATAGTATATAACGTTATACGTTATATAGTAATATTATATAACGTTATGCGTTATATAGTAATAGTATATAACGTTATACGTTATATAGTAATAGTATATAACGTTATACGTTATATAGTAATAGTATATAACGTTATACGTTATATAGTAATAGTATATAACGTTATACGTTACTACGTAATAATATACAACGTTGTACGTGATATGGCAATACTATATAACGTTATACGTTATGACGTAATAGTATATAACGTTATACGTTATTACGTAATAGTATATAACGTTATACGTTATATAGTAATAGTATATAACGTTATACGATATATAGTAATAGTATATAACGTTATACGTTAGTACGTAATAATATATATCGCTATACGTTATATAGTAATAGTATATAACGTCATACGATAGTACGTAATAGTATATATCGTTATACGTTATATAGTAATAGTATATAACGTTATACGTTATATAGTAATAGTATATACCGTTATACGTTATATAGTAATAGTATATAACGTTATACGTTATATAGTAATAGTATATAACGTTATACGTTATATAGTAATAGTATATAACGTTATACGTTATATAGTAATATTATATAACGTTATGCGTTATATAGTAATAGTATATAACGTTATACGTTATATAGTAATAGTATATAACGTTATACGTTATATAGTAATATTATATAACGTTATGCGTTATATAGTAATAGTATATAACGTTATACGTTATATAGTAATAGTATATAACGTTATACGTTATATAGTAATATTATATAACGTTATGCGTTATATAGTAATAGTATATAACGTTATACGTAATATAGTAATAGTATATAACGTTATACGTTATATAGTAATAGTATATAACGTTATAAGTTATATAGTAATAGTATATAACGTTATACGTAAGTACGTAATAATATATATCGTTATACGTTATATAGTAATAGTATATAACGTTATAAGTTATATAGTAATAGTATATAACGTTATACGTTAGTACGTAATAATATATATCGTTATACGTTATATAGTAATAGTATATAACGTTATACGATATATAGTAATAGTATATAACGTTATACGTTATATAGTAATAGTATATACCGTTATACGTTATATAGTAATAGTATATAACGTTATACGTTATATAGTAATAGTATATAACGTTATACGTTATATAGTAATATTATATAACGTTATGCGTTATATAGTAATAGTATATAACGTTATACGTAATATAGTAATAGTATATAACGTTATACGTTATATAGTAATAGTATTTAACGTTATACGTTATTACGTAATAGTATACAACGTTATACGTGATATGGTAATACTATATAACGTTATACGTTAGTACGTAATAATATACAACGTCATACGATAGTACGTAATAGTATATATCGTTATACGTTATATAGTAATAGTATATAACGTTATACGTTATATAGTAATAGTATATACCGTTATACGTTATATAGTAATAGTATATAACGTTATACGTTATATAGTAATAGTATATAACGTTATACGTTATATAGTAATATTATATAACGTTATGCGTTATATAGTAATAGTATATAACGTTATACGTTATATAGGAATAGTATATAACGTTATATACTATTACGTAATAGTATATATCGTTATACGTTATATAGTAATAGTATATAACGTTATACGTTATATAGTAATAGTATATAACGTTATACGTTATATAGTAATAGTATATAACGTTATACGTTAATACGTAATAGTATATATCGTTATACGTTATATAGTAATAGTATATAACGTTATACGTTATATAGTAATATTATATAACGTTATGCGTTATATAGTAATAGTATATAACGTTATACGTTATATAGTAATATTATATAACGTTATGCGTTATATAGTAATAGTATATAACGTTATACGTTATATAGTAATAGTATATAACGTTATACGTTATATAGTAATAGTATATAACGTTATACGTTATATAGTAATATTATATAACGTTATGCGTTATATAGTAATAGTATATAACGTTATACGTTATATAGGAATAGTATATAACGTTATACGTTAGTACGTAATAATATACAACGTTATACGTGATATGGCAATACTATATAACGTTATACGTTATTACGTAATAGTATACAACGTTATACGTGATATGGTAATACTATATAACGTTATACGTTAGTACGTAATAATATACAACGTTATACGTGATATGGTAATACTATATAACGTTATACGCTATTACGTAATAGTATATAACGTTATACGTTAATATGTAATAGTATATATCGTTATACGTTATATAGTAATAGTATATAACGTTATACGTTATATAGTAATAGTATATAACGTTATACGTTATATAGTAATAGTATATAACGTTATACGTTATATAGTAATAGTATATAACGTTATACGTTATATAGTAATAGTATATAACGTTATACGTTATATAGTAATAGTACATAACGTTATACATTATATAGTAATAGTATATAACGTTATGCGTTATATAGTAATAGTATATAACGTTATACGTTAGTACGTAATAATATATATCGTTATACGTTATATAGTAATAGTATATAACGTTATACGATATATAGTAATAGTATATAACGTTATACGTTATATAGTAATAGTATATACCGTTATACGTTATATAGTAATAGTATATAACGTTATACGTTATATAGTAATAGTATATAACGTTATACGTTATATAGTAATATTATATAACGTTATGCGTTATATAGTAATAGTATATAACGTTATACGTAATATAGTAATAGTATATAACGTTATACGTTATATAGTAATAGTATTTAACGTTATACGTTATTACGTAATAGTATACAACGTTATACGTGATATGGTAATACTATATAACGTTATACGTTAGTACGTAATAATATACAACGTCATACGATAGTACGTAATAGTATATATCGTTATACGTTATATAGTAATAGTATATAACGTTATACGTTATATAGTAATAGTATATACCGTTATACGTTATATAGTAATAGTATATAACGTTATACGTTATATAGTAATAGTATATAACGTTATACGTTATATAGTAATATTATATAACGTTATGCGTTATATAGTAATAGTATATAACGTTATACGTTATATAGGAATAGTATATAACGTTATATACTATTACGTAATAGTATATATCGTTATACGTTATATAGTAATAGTATATAACGTTATACGTTATATAGTAATAGTATATAACGTTATACGTTATATAGTAATAGTATATAACGTTATACGTTAATACGTAATAGTATATATCGTTATACGTTATATAGTAATAGTATATAACGTTATACGTTATATAGTAATATTATATAACGTTATGCGTTATATAGTAATAGTATATAACGTTATACGTTATATAGTAATATTATATAACGTTATGCGTTATATAGTAATAGTATATAACGTTATACGTTATATAGTAATAGTATATAACGTTATACGTTATATAGTAATAGTATATAACGTTATACGTTATATAGTAATATTATATAACGTTATGCGTTATATAGTAATAGTATATAACGTTATACGTTATATAGGAATAGTATATAACGTTATACGTTAGTACGTAATAATATACAACGTTATACGTGATATGGCAATACTATATAACGTTATACGTTATTACGTAATAGTATACAACGTTATACGTGATATGGTAATACTATATAACGTTATACGTTAGTACGTAATAATATACAACGTTATACGTGATATGGTAATACTATATAACGTTATACGCTATTACGTAATAGTATATAACGTTATACGTTAATATGTAATAGTATATATCGTTATACGTTATATAGTAATAGTATATAACGTTATACGTTATATAGTAATAGTATATAACGTTATACGTTATATAGTAATAGTATATAACGTTATACGTTATATAGTAATAGTATATAACGTTATACGTTATATAGTAATAGTATATAACGTTATACGTTATATAGTAATAGTACATAACGTTATACATTATATAGTAATAGTATATAACGTTATGCGTTATATAGTAATAGTATATAACGTTATACGATAGTACGGAATAGTATATATCGTTATACGTTATATAGTAATAGTATATAACGTTATACGTTATATAGTAATAGTATATAACGTTATACGTTATATAGTAATAGTATATAACGTTATACGTTATATAGTAATATTATATAACGTTATGCGTTATATAGTAATAGTATATAACGTTATACGTTATATAGTAATAGTATATAACGTTATACGTTATATAGTAATAGTATATAACGTTATACGTTATATAGTAATAGTATATAACGCTATACGTTATATAGTAATAGTATATAACGTTATACGTTATTACGTAATAGTATACAACGTTATACGTGATATGGTAATACTATATAACGTTATACGTTAGTACGTAATAATATACAACGTTATACGTTAATATGTAATAGTATATATCGTTATACGTTATATAGTAATAGTATATAACGTTATACGTTATATAGTAATAGTATATAACGTTATACGTTATATAGTAATAGTATATAACGTTATACGTTATATAGTAATATTATATAACGTTATGCGTTATATAGTAATAGTATATAACGTTATACGTTATATAGTAATAGTATATAACGTTATACGTTATATAGTAATAGTATATAACGTTATACGTTATATAGTAATAGTATATAACGTTATACGTTATATAGTAATATTATATAACGTTATGCGTTATATAGTAATAGTATATAACGTTATACGTTATATAGGAATAGTATATAACGTTATACGCTATTACGTAATAGTATATATCGTTATACGTTATATAGTAATAGTATATAACGTTATACGTTATATAGTAATAGTATATAACGTTATACGTTATATAGTAATAGTATATAACGTTATACGTTATATAGTAATAGTATATAACGTTATACGTTAATACGTAATAGTATATATCGTTATACGTTATATAGTAATAGTATATAACGTTATACGTTATATAGTAATATTATATAACGTTATGCGTTATATAGTAGTAGTATATAACGTTATACGTTATATAGTAATATTATATAACGTTATGCGTTATATAGTAATAGTATATAACGTTATACGTTATATAGTAATAGTATATAACGTTATACGTTATATAGTAATAGTATATAACGTTATACGTTATATAGTAATATTATATAACGTTATGCGTTATATAGTAATAGTATATAACGTTATACGTTATATAGGAATAGTATATAACGTTATACGTTAGTACGTAATAATATACAACGTTATACGTGATATGGCAATACTATATAACGTTATACGTTATTACGTAATAGTATACAACGTTATACGTGATATGGTAATACTATATAACGTTATACGTTAGTACGTAATAATATACAACGTTATACGTGATATGGTAATACTATATAACGTTATACGCTATTACGTAATAGTATATAACGTTATACGTTAATATGTAATAGTATATATCGTTATACGTTATATAGTAATAGTATATAACGTTATACGTTATATAGTAATAGTATATAACGTTATACGTTATATAGTAATAGTATATAACGTTATACGTTACATAGTAATAGTATATAACGTTATACGTTATATAGTAATAGTATATAACGTTATACGTTATATAGTAATAGTATATAACGTTATACGTTATATAGTAATAGTATATAACGTTATACGTTTGTACGTAATAATATATATCGTTATACGTTATATAGTAATAGTATATAACGTTATACGATAGTACGTAATAGTATATATCGTTATACGTTATATAGTAATAGTATTTAACGTTATACGTTATATAGTAATAGTATATAACGTTATACGTTAGTATGTAGTAATATACAACGTTATACGTGATATGGTAATACTATATAACGTTATACGCTATTACGTAATAGTATATAACGTTATACGTTAATACGGAATAGTATATATCGTTATACGTTATATAGTAATAGTATATAACGTTATACGTTATATAGTAATAGTATATAACGTTATACGTTATATAGTAATATTATATAACGTTATGCGTTATATAGTAATAGTATATAACGTTATACGTTATATAGTAATAGTATATAACGTTATACGTTATATAGCAATAGTATATAATGTTATACGTTATATAGTAATATAATATAACGTTATGCGTTATATAGTAATAGTATAGAACGTTATACGTTATATAGTAATAGTACATAACGGTATACGTTATATAGTAATAGTATATAACGTTATACGTTATTACGTAATAGTATACAACGTTATACGTGATATGGTAATACTATATAACGTTATACGTTAGTACGTAATAATATACAACGTTGTACGTTATATGGTAATACTATATAACGTTATACGATATTACGTAATAATATATAACGTTATACGTTAATACGTAATAGTATATATCGTTATACGTTATATAGTAATAGTATATAACGTTATACGTTATATAGTAGTAGCATATAACGTTATACGTTATATAGGAATAGTATATAACGTTATACGTTATATAGTAATATTATATAACGTTATGCGTTATATAGTAATAGTATATAACGTTATACGTTATATAGTAATAGTATATAACGTTATACGTTATATAGTAATAGTATATAACGTTATACGTTATATAGTAATAGTATATAACGTTATACGTTACTACGTAATAATATACAACGTTGTACGTGATATGGCAATACTATATAACGTTATACGTTATGACGTAATAGTATATAACGTTATACGTTATTACGTAATAGTATATAACGTTATACGTTATATAGTAATAGTATATAACGTTATACGATATATAGTAATAGTATATAACGTTATACGTTAGTACGTAATAATATATATCGCTATACGTTATATAGTAATAGTATATAACGTCATACGATAGTACGTAATAGTATATATCGTTATACGTTATATAGTAATAGTATATAACGTTATACGTTATATAGTAATAGTATATACCGTTATACGTTATATAGTAATAGTATATAACGTTATACGTTATATAGTAATAGTATATAACGTTATACGTTATATAGTAATAGTATATAACGTTATACGTTATATAGTAATATTATATAACGTTATGCGTTATATAGTAATAGTATATAACGTTATACGTTATATAGTAATAGTATATAACGTTATACGTTATATAGTAATATTATATAACGTTATGCGTTATATAGTAATAGTATATAACGTTATACGTTATATAGTAATAGTATATAACGTTATACGTTATATAGTAATATTATATAACGTTATGCGTTATATAGTAATAGTATATAACGTTATACGTAATATAGTAATAGTATATAACGTTATACGTTATATAGTAATAGTATATAACGTTATAAGTTATATAGTAATAGTATATAACGTTATACGTAAGTACGTAATAATATATATCGTTATACGTTATATAGTAATAGTATATAACGTTATAAGTTATATAGTAATAGTATATAACGTTATACGTTAGTACGTAATAATATATATCGTTATACGTTATATAGTAATAGTATATAACGTTATACGATATATAGTAATAGTATATAACGTTATACGTTATATAGTAATAGTATATACCGTTATACGTTATATAGTAATAGTATATAACGTTATACGTTATATAGTAATAGTATATAACGTTATACGTTATATAGTAATATTATATAACGTTATGCGTTATATAGTAATAGTATATAACGTTATACGTAATATAGTAATAGTATATAACGTTATACGTTATATAGTAATAGTATTTAACGTTATACGTTATTACGTAATAGTATACAACGTTATACGTGATATGGTAATACTATATAACGTTATACGTTAGTACGTAATAATATACAACGTCATACGATAGTACGTAATAGTATATATCGTTATACGTTATATAGTAATAGTATATAACGTTATACGTTATATAGTAATAGTATATACCGTTATACGTTATATAGTAATAGTATATAACGTTATACGTTATATAGTAATAGTATATAACGTTATACGTTATATAGTAATATTATATAACGTTATGCGTTATATAGTAATAGTATATAACGTTATACGTAATATAGTAATAGTATATAACGTTATACGTTATATAGTAATAGTATATAACGTTATACGTTATTACGTAATAGTATACAACGTTATACGTGATATGGTAATACTATATAACGTTATACGTTAGTACGTAATAATATACAACGTCATACGATAGTACGTAATAGTATATATCGTTATACGTTATATAGTAATAGTATATAACGTTATACGTTATATAGTAATAGTATATACCGTTATACGTTATATAGTAATAGTATATAACGTTATACGTTATATAGTAATAGTATATAACGTTATACGTTATATAGTAATATTATATAACGTTATGCGTTATATAGTAATAGTATATAACGTTATACGTTATATAGTAATAGTATATACTGTTATACGTTATATAGTAATAGTATATAACGTTATACGTTATATAGTAATAGTATATAACGTTATACGTTATATAGTAATAGTATATAACGTTATACGTTATATAGTAATATTATATAACGTTATGCGTTATATAGTAATAGTATATAACGTTATACGTTACATAGGAATAGTATATAACGTTATACGTTAGTACGTAATAATATACAACGTTATACGTGATATGGCAATACTATATAACGTTATACGTTATTACGTAATAGTATATAACGTTATACGTTATTACGTAATAGTATACAACGTTATACGTGATATGGTAATACTATATAACGTTATACGTTAGTACGTAATAATATACAACGTTATACGTGATATGGTAATACTATATAACGTTATACGCTATTACGTAATAGTATATAACGTTATACGTTAATATGTAATAGTATATATCGTTATACGTTATATAGTAATAGTATATAACGTTATACGTTATATAGTAATAGTATATAACGTTATACGTTATATAGTAATAGTATATAACGTTATACGTTATATAGTAATAGTATATAACGTTATACGTTATATAGTAATTGTATATAACGTTATACGTTATATAGTAATAGTATATAACGTTATACGTTATATAGTAATAGTATATAACGTTATACGTTATATAGTAATAGTATATAACGTTATACGTTATATAGTAATAGTATATAACGTTATACGTTAGTACGTAATAATATATATCGTTATACGTTATATAGTAATAGTATATAACGTTATACGATAGTACGTAATAGTATATATCGTTATACGTTATATAGTAATAGTATATAACGTTATACGTTATATAGTAATAGTATATAACGTTATACGTTAGTACGTAGTAATATACAACGTTATACGTGATATGGTAATACTATATAACGTTATACGCTATTACGTAATAGGATATAACGTTATACGTTAATACGGAATAGTATATATCGTTATACGTTATATAGTAATAGTATATAACGTTATACGTTGTATAGTAATAGTATATAACGTTATACGTTATATAGTAATATTATATAACGTAATGCTTTATATAGTAATAGTATATAACGTTATACGTTATATAGTAATAGTATATAACGTTATACGTTATATAGCAATAGTATATAATGTTATACGTTATATAGTAATATTATATAACGTTATGCGTTATATAGTAATAGTATAGAACGTTATACGTTATATAGTAATAGTACATAACGGTATACGTTATATAGTAATAGTATATAACGTTATACGTTATTACGTAATAGTAAACAACGTTATACGTGATATGGTAATACTATATAACGTTATACGTTAGTACGTAATAATATACAACGTTGTACGTTATATGGTAATACTATATAACGTTATACGATATTACGTAATAGTATATAACGTTATACGTTGATACGTAATAGTATATATCGTTATACGTTATATAGTAATAGTATATAACGTTATACGTTATATAGTAATAGCATATAACGTTATACGTTATATAGTAATAGTATATAACGTTATACGTTATATAGTAATATTATATAACGTTATGCGTTATATAGTAATAGTATATAACGTTATACGTTATATAGTAATAGTATATAACGTTATACGTTATATAGTAATAGTATATAACGTTATACGTTATATAGTAATAGTATATAACGTTATACGTTACTACGTAATAATATACAACGTTGTACGTGATATGGCAATACTATATAACGTTATACGTTATGACGTAATAGTATATAACGTTATACGTTATATAGTAATAGTATATAACGTTATACGTTATATAGTAATAGTATATAGCGTTATACGTTATATAGTAATAGTATATAACGTTATACGTAATATAGTAATAGTATATAACGTTATACGTTATTACGTAATAGTATACAACGTTATACGTGATATGGTAATACTATATAACGTTATACGTTAGTACGTAATAATATACAACGTTATACGTTAATATGTAATAGTATACAACGTTATACGTTAATATGTAATAGTATATATCGTTATACGTTATATAGTAATAGTATATAACGTTATACGTTATATAGTAATAGTATATAACGTTATACGTTATATAGTAATAGTATATAACGTTATACGTTATATAGTAATATTATATAACGTTATGCGTTATATAGTAATAGTATATAACGTTATACGTTATATAGTAATAGTATATAACGTTATACGTTATATAGTAATAGTATATAACGTTATACGTTATATAGTAATATTATATAACGTTATACGTTATATAGTAATAGTATATAACGTTATACGTAATATAGTAATAGTATATAACGTTATACGTTATATAGTAATAGTATATAACGTTATACGTTATTACGTAATAGTATACAACGTTATACGTGATATGGTAATACTATATAACGTTATACGTTAGTACGTAATAATATACAACGTTATACGTTATATGGTAATACTATATAACGTTATACGATATTACGTAATAGTGTATAACGTTATACGTTAATACGTAATAGTATATATCGTTATACGTTATATAGTAATAGAATATAACGTTATACGTTATATAGGAATAGTATATAACGTTATACGTTAGTACGTTATAATATACAACGTTATACGTGATATGGCAATACTATATAACGTTATACGTTATTACGTAATAGTATATAACGTTATACGTTATTACGTAATAGTATACAACGTTATACGTGATATGGTAATACTATATAACGTTATACGTTAGTACGTAATAATATACAACGTTATACGTGATATGGTAATACTATATAACGTTATACGTTATGACGTAATAGTATATAACGTTATACGTTATATAGTAATAGTATATAACGTTATACGTTATATAGTAATAGTATATAGCGTTATACGTTATATAGTAATAGTATATAACGTTATACGTAATATAGTAATAGTATATAACGTTATACGTTATTACGTAATAATATACAACGTTATACGTGATATGGTAATATTATATAACGTTATACGCTATTACGTAATAATATATAACGTTATACGTTAATATGTAATAGTATATATCGTTATACGTTATATAGTAATAGTATATATCGTTATACGTTATATAGTAATAGTATATAACGTTATACGTTATATAGTAATAGTATATACCGTTATACGTTATATAGTAATAGTATATAACGTTATACGTTATATAGTAATAGTATATAACGTTATACGTTATATAGTAATCTTATATAACGTTATGCGTTATATAGTAATAGTATATAACGTTATACGTTATATAGTAATAGTATATAACGTTATACGTTATATAGTAATATTATATAACGTTATGCGTTATATAGTAATAGTATATAACGTTATACGTAATATAGTAATAGTATATAACGTTATACGTTATATAGTAATAGTATATAACGTTATACGTTATTACGTAATAGTATACAACGTTATACGTGATATGGTAATACTATATAACGTTATACGTTAGTACGTAATAATATACAACGTCATACGATAGTACGTAATAGTATATATCGTTATACGTTATATAGTAATAGTATATAACGTTATACATTATATAGTAATAGTATATAACGTTATAAGTTATATAGTAATAGTATATAACGTTATACGTTAGTACGTAATAATATACAACGTTATACGTGATATGGCAATACTATATAACGTTATAAGTTATTACGTAATAGTATATAACGTTATACGTTATATAGTAATAGTATATAACGTTATACGTTATATAGTAATAGTATATAACGTTATACGTTATATAGTAATAGTATATAACGTTATACGTTATATAGTAATAGTATATAACGTTATACGATATATAGTAATAGTATATAACGTTATACGTTAGTACGTAATAATATATATCGTTATACGTTATATAGTAATAGTATATAACGTTATACGATAGTACGTAATAGTATATATCGTTATACGTTATATAGTAATAGTATATAACGTTATACGTTATATAGTAATAGTATATACCGTTATACGTTATATAGTAATAGTATATAACGTTATACGTTATATAGTAATAGTATATAACGTTATACGTTATGTAGTAATATTATATAACGTTATGCGTTATATAGTAATAGTATATAACGTTATACATTATATAGTAATAGTATATAACGTTATGCGTTATATAGTAATTGTATATAACGTTATACGATAGTACGGAATAGTATATATCGTTATACGTTATATAGTAATAGTATATAACGTTATACGTTATATAGTAATAGTATATAACGTTATACGTTATATAGTAATAGTATATAACGTTATACGTTATATAGTAATAGTATATAACGTTATACGTTATATAGTAATAGTATATAACGTTATACGTTAGTACGTAATAATATACAACGTTATACGTGATATGGTAATACTATATAACGTTATACGCTATTACGTAATAGTATATAACGTTATACGTTAATACGTAATAGTATATATCGTTATACGTTATATAGTAATAGTATATAGCGATATACGTTATATAGTAATAGTATATAACGTTATACGTTATATAGTAATAGTATATAACGTTATACGTTAGTACGTAATAATATACAACGTTATACGTGATGTGGTAATACTATATAACGTTATACGCTATTACGTAATAGTATATAACGTTATACGTTAATACGTAATAGTATATATCGTTATACGTGATATGGCAATACTATATAACGTTATACGTTATATAGTAATAGTATATAACGTTATACGTTATATAGTAATAGTATATAACGTTATACGTTATATAGTAATATTATATAACGTTATGCGTTATATAGTAATAGTATATAACGTTATACGTTAGTACATAATAATATACAACGTTATACGTGATATGGCAATACTATATAACGTTATACGTTATATAGTAATAGTATATAACGTTATACGTTATATAGTAATAGTATATAACGTTATGCATTATATAGTAATAGTATATAACGTTATACGATAGTACGGAATAGTATATACCGTTATACGTTATATAGTAATAGTATATAACGTTATATGTTATATAGCAATAGTATATAACGTTATACGTTATATAGTAATAGTATATAACGTTATGCGTTAGTACGTAATAATATACAACGTTATACGTGATATGGTAATACTATATAACGTTATACGCTATTACGTAATAGTATATAACGTTATACATTAATACGTAATAGTATATATCGTTATACGTTATATAGTAATAGTATATAACGTTATACGTTATATAGTAATAGTATATAACGTTATACGTTATATAGTATAAGTATATAACGTTATACGTTATATAGTAATAGTATATAACGTTATACGTTATATAGTAATAGTATATAACGTTATACGTTATATAGTAATATTATATAACGTTATACGTTATATAGTAATAGTATATAACGTTATACGTTATATAGTAATAGTATATACCGTTATACGTTATATAGTAATAGTATATAACGTTATATGTTATATAGTAATAGTATATAACGTTATACGTTATATAGTAATAGTATATAACGTTATGCGTTAGTACGTAATAATATACAACGTTATACGTGATATGGTAATACTATATAACGTTATACGCTATTACGTAATAGTATATAACGTTATACATTAATACGTAATAGTATATATCGTTATACGTTATATAGTAATAGTATATAACGTTATACGTTATATAGTAATAGTATATAACGTTATACGTTATATAGTATAAGTATATAACGTTATACGTTATATAGTAATAGTATATAACGTTATACGTTATATAGTAATAGTATATAACGTTATACGTTATATAGTAATAGTATATAACGTTATACGTTATATAGTAATATTATATAACGTTATACGTTATATAGTAATAGTATATAACGTTATACGATATATAGTAATAGTATATAACGTTATACGTTAGTACGTAATAATATATATCGTTATACGTTATATAGTAATAGTATATAACGTTATACGATAGTACGTAATAGTATATATCGTTATACGTTATATAGTAATAGTATATAACGTTATACGTTATATAGTAATAGTATATACCGTTATACGTTATATAGTAATAGTATATAACGTTATACGTTATATAGTAATAGTATATAACGTTATACGTTATATAGTAATAGTATATAACGTTATGCGTTATATAGTAATTGTATATAACGTTATACGATAGTACGGAATAGTATATATCGTTATACGTTATATAGTAATAGTATATAACGTTATACGTTATATAGTAATAGTATATAACGTTATACGTTATATAGTAATAGTATATAACGTTATACGTTATATAGTAATAGTATATAACGTTATACGTTATATAGTAATAGTATATAACGTTATACGTTAGTACGTAATAATATACAACGTTATACTTGATATGGTAATACTATACAACGTTATACGCTATTACGTAATAGTATATAACGTTATACGTTAATACGTAATAGTATATATCGTTATACGTTATATAGTAATAGTATATAGCGATATACGTTATATAGTAATAGTATATAACGTTATACGTTATATAGTAATAGTATATAACGTTATACGTTAGTACGTAATAATATACAACGTTATACGTGATGTGGTAATACTATATAACGTTATACGCTATTACGTAATAGTATATAACGTTATACGTTAATACGTAATAGTATATATCGTTATACGTGATATGGCAATACTATATAACGTTATACGTTATATAGTAATAGTATATAACGTTATACGTTATATAGTAATAGTATATAACGTTATACGTTATATAGTAATAGTATATAACGTTATACGTTATATAGTAATAGTATATAACGTTTTGCGTTAGTACGTAATAATATACAACGTTATACGTGATATGGTAATACTATATAACGTTATACGCTATTACGTAATAGTATATAACGTTATACATTAATACGTAATAGTATATAACGTTATACGTTATATAGTATAAGTATATAACGTTGTACGTTATATAGTAATAGTATATAACGTTATACGTTATATAGTAATAGTATATAACGTTATGCGTTATATAGTAATAGTATATAACGTTATACGTTAGTACGTAATAATATACAACGTTATACGTGATATGGCAATACTATATAACGTTATACGTTATATAGTAATAGTATATAACGTTATACGTTATATGGTAATAGTATATAACGTTATGCATTATATAGTAATAGTATATAACGTTATACGATAGTACGGAATATTATATACCGTTATACGTTATATAGTAATAGTATATAACGTTATGCGTTAGTACGTAATAATATACAACGTTATACGTGATATGGTAATACTATATAACGTTATACGCTATTACGTAATAGTATATAACGTTATACATTAATACGTAATATTATATATCGTTATACGTTATATAGTAATAGTATATAACGTTATACGTTATATAGTAACAGTATATAACGTTATGCGTTATATAGTAATAGTATATAACGTTATACGATAGTACGGAATAGTATATATCGTTATACGTTATATAGTAATAGTATATAACGTTATACGTTATATAGTAATAGTATATAACGTTATACGTTATATAGTAATAGTATATAGCGATATACGTTATATAGTAATAGTATAAAACGTTATACGTTAGTACGTAATAGTATATAACGTTATACGTTATATGGTAATACTATACATCGTTATACATTATATAGTAATAGTATATAACGTTATACATTATATAGTAATAGTATATAACGTTATACGTTATATAGTAATAGCATATAACGTTATACGTTAGTACGTAATATAATACAACGTTATACGTGATATGGCAATACTATATAACGTTATACGTTATTACGTAATAGCATATAACGTTATACGTTATATAGTAATATTATATAACGTTATGCGTTATATAGTAATAGTATATAACGTTATACGTTATATAGTAATAGTATATAACGTTATGCGTTATATAGTAATAGTATATAACGTTATGCGTTAGTACGTAATAATATACAACGTTATACGTGATATGGTAATACTATATAACGTTATACGCTATTACGTAATAGTATATAACGTTATACATTAATACGTAATAGTATATATCGTTATACGTTATATAGTAATAGTATATAACGTTATACGTTATATAGTAATAGTATATACCGTTATACGTTATATAGTAATAGTATATAACGTTATACGTTATATAGTAATAGTATATAACGTTATACGTTATATAGTAATATTATATAACGTTATGCGTTATATAGTAATAGTATATAACGTTATACATTATATAGTAATAGTATATAACGTTATGCGTTATATAGTAATTGTATATAACGTTATACGATAGTACGGAATAGTATATATCGTTATACGTTATATAGTAATAGTATATAACGTTATACGTTATATAGTAATAGTATATAACGTTATACGTTATATAGTAATAGTATATAACGTTATACGTTATATAGTAATAGTATATAACGTTATACGTTATATAGTAATAGTATATAACGTTATACGTTAGTACGTAATAATATACAACGTTATACGTGATATGGTAATACTATATAACGTTATACGCTATTAGGTAATAGTATATAACGTTATACGTTAATACGTAATAGTATATATCGTTATACGTTATATAGTAATAGTATATAGCGATATACGTTATATAGTAATAGTATATAACGTTATACGTTATATAGTAATAGTATATAACGTTATACGTTAGTACGTAATAATATACAACGTTATACGTGATGTGGTAATACTATATAACGTTATACGCTATTACGTAATAGTATATAACGTTATACGTTAATACGTAATAGTATATATCGTTATACCTGATATGGCAATACTATATAACGTTATACGTTATATAGTAATAGTATATAACGTTATACGTTATATAGTAATAGTATATAACGTTATACGTTATATAGTAATATTATATAACGTTATGCGTTATATAGTAATAGTATATAACGTTATACGTTAGTACGTAATAATATACAACGTTATACGTGATATGGCAATACTATATAACGTTATACGTTATATAGTAATAGTATATAACGTTATACGTTATATAGTAATAGTATATAACGTTATGCATTATATAGTAATAGTATATAACGTTATACGATAGTACGGAATCGTATATACCGTTATACGTTATATAGTAATAGTATATAACGTTATATGTTATATAGTAATAGTATATAACGTTATACGTTATATAGTAATAGTATATAACGTTATGCGTTAGTACGTAATAATATACAACGTTATACGTGATATGGTAATACTATATAACGTTATACATTAATACGTAATAGTATATATCGTTATACGTTATATAGTAATAGTATATAACGTTATACGTTATATAGTAATAGTATATAACGTTATACGTTATATAGTATAAGTATATAACGTTATACGTTATATAGTAATAGTATATAACGTTATACGTTATATAGTAATAGTATATAACGTTATGCGTTATATAGTAATAGTATATAACGTTATACGTTAGTACGTAATAATATACAACGTTATACGTGATATGGCAATACTATATAACGTTATACGTTATATAGTAATAGTATATAACGTTATACGTTATATGGTAATAGTATATAACGTTATGCATTATATAGTAATAGTATATAACGTTATACGATAGTACGGAATATTATATACCGTTATACGTTATATAGTAATAGTATATAACGTTATGCGTTAGTACGTAATAATATACAACGTTATACGTGATATGGTAATACTATATAACGTTATACGCTATTACGTAATAGTATATAACGTTATACATTAATACGTAATATTATATATCGTTATACGTTATATAGTAATAGTATATAACGTTATACGTTAATACGTAATAGTATATATCGTTATACGTTATATAGTAATAGTATATAGCGATATACGTTATATAGTAATAGTATATAACGTTATACGTTATATAGTAATAGTATATAACGTTATACGTTAGTACGTAATAATATACAACGTTATACGTGATGTGGTAATACTATATAACGTTATACGCTATTACGTAATAGTATATAACGTTATACGTTAATACGTAATAGTATATATCGTTATACCTGATATGGCAATACTATATAACGTTATACGTTATATAGTAATAGTATATAACGTTATACGTTATATAGTAATAGTATATAACGTTATACGTTATATAGTAATATTATATAACGTTATGCGTTATATAGTAATAGTATATAACGTTATACGTTAGTACGTAATAATATACAACGTTATACGTGATATGGCAATACTATATAACGTTATACGTTATATAGTAATAGTATATAACGTTATACGTTATATAGTAATAGTATATAACGTTATGCATTATATAGTAATAGTATATAACGTTATACGATAGTACGGAATCGTATATACCGTTATACGTTATATAGTAATAGTATATAACGTTATATGTTATATAGTAATAGTATATAACGTTATACGTTATATAGTAATAGTATATAACGTTATGCGTTAGTACGTAATAATATACAACGTTATACGTGATATGGTAATACTATATAACGTTATACATTAATACGTAATAGTATATATCGTTATACGTTATATAGTAATAGTATATAACGTTATACGTTATATAGTAATAGTATATAACGTTATACGTTATATAGTATAAGTATATAACGTTATACGTTATATAGTAATAGTATATAACGTTATACGTTATATAGTAATAGTATATAACGTTATGCGTTATATAGTAATAGTATATAACGTTATACGTTAGTACGTAATAATATACAACGTTATACGTGATATGGCAATACTATATAACGTTATACGTTATATAGTAATAGTATATAACGTTATACGTTATATGGTAATAGTATATAACGTTATGCATTATATAGTAATAGTATATAACGTTATACGATAGTACGGAATATTATATACCGTTATACGTTATATAGTAATAGTATATAACGTTATGCGTTAGTACGTAATAATATACAACGTTATACGTGATATGGTAATACTATATAACGTTATACGCTATTACGTAATAGTATATAACGTTATACATTAATACGTAATATTATATATCGTTATACGTTATATAGTAATAGTATATAACGTTATACGTTATATAGTAATAGTATATAACGTTATACGTTATATAGTAATAGTATAGAACGTTATACGTTAATACGTAATAGTATATATCGTTAAACGTTATATAGTAATAGTATATAACGTTATACGTTATATAGTAATACTATATAACGTTATACGCTATTACGTAATAGTATATAACGTTATGCGCTATATTGTAATAGTATATAACGTTATGCGTTATATAGTAATAGTATATAACGTTATACGATAGTACGGAATAGTATATATCGTTATACGTTATATAGTAATAGTATATAACGTTATACGTTATATAGTAATAGTATATAACGTTATACGTTATATAGTAATAGTATATAGCGATATACGTTATATAGTAATAGTATAAAACGTTATACGTTAGTACGTAATAGTATATAACGTTATACGTTATATGGTAATACTATACATCGTTATACGCTATTACGTAATAGTATATAACGTTATACGTTAATACGTAATAGTATATATCGTTAAACGTTATATAGTAATAGTATATAACGTTATACGTTATATAGTAATACTATATAACGTTATACGCTATTACGTAATAGTATATAACGTTATGCGTTATATAGTAATAGTATATAACGTTATACGTTATATAGTAATAGCATATAACGTTATACGTTAGTACGTAATATAATACAACGTTATACGTGATATGGCAATACTATATAACGTTATACGTTATTACGTAATAGCATATAACGTTATACGTTATATAGTAATATTATATAACGTTATGCGTTATATAGTAATAGTATATAACGTTATACGTTATATAGTAATAGTATATAACGTTATGCGTTATATAGTAATAGTATATAACGTTATACGATAGTACGGAATAGTATATATCGTTATACGTTATATAGTAATAGTATATAACGTTATACGTTATATAGTAATAGTATATAACGTTATACGTTATATAGTAATAGTATATAACGTTATACGTTATATAGTAATAGTATATAACGTTATACGTTATATAGTAATAGTATATAACGTTATACGTTAATACGTAATAGTATATATCGTTCGTTATACGTTATATGGTAATACTATACAACGTTATACGTTATATAGTAATAGTATATAACGTTATACGTTAATACGTAATAGTATATAACGTTATACGTTATATAGTAATAGTATATAACGTTATACGTTATATAGTAATAGTATATAACGTTATACGTTATATAGTAATATTATATAACGTTATGCGTTATATAGTAATAGTATATAACGTTATACGTTATATAGTAATATTATATAACGTTATACGTTATATAGTAATAGTATATAACGTTATACGATATATAGTAATAGTATATAACGTTATACGTTAGTACGTAATAATATATATCGTTATACGTTATATAGTAATAGTATATAACGTTATACGATAGTACGTAATAGTATATATCGTTATACGTTATATAGTAATAGTATATAACGTTATACGTTATATAGTAATATTATATAACGTTATACGTTATATAGTAATAGTATATAACGTTATACGATATATAGTAATAGTATATAACGTTATACGTTAGTACGTAGTAATATATATCGTTATACGTTATATAGTAATAGTATATAACGTTATACGATAGTACGTAATAGTATATAACGTTATACGTTATATAGTAATAATATACAACGTTATACGTGATATGGCAATACTATATAACGTTATACGTTATTACGTAATAGTATATAACGTTATACGTTATTACGTAATAGTATACAACGTTATACGTGATATGGTAATACTATATAACGTTATACGTTAGTACGTAATAATATACAACGTTATACGTGATATGGTAATACTATATAACGTTATACGCTATTACGTAATAGTATATAGCGATATACGTTATATAGTAATAGTATATAACGTTATACGTTATATAGTAATAGTATATAACGTTATACGTTATATAGTAATAGTATATAACGTTATACGATAGTACGGAATAGTATATATCGTTATACGTTATATAGTAATAGTATATAACGTTATACGTTATATAGTAATAGTATATAACGTTATACGTTATATAGTAATAGTATATAACGTTATACGTTATATAGTAATAGTATATAACGTTATACGTGATATGGTAATACTATATAACGTTATACGCTATTACGTAATAGTATATAACGTTATACATTAATATGTAATAGTATATATCGTTATACGTTATATAGTAATAGTATATAACGTTATACGTTATATAGTATAAGTATATAACGTTATACGTTATATAGTAATAGTATATAACGTTATACGTTATATAGTAATATTATATAACGTTATACGTTATATAGTAATAGTATATAACGTTATACGATATATAGTAATAGTATATAACGTTATACGTTAGTACGTAATAATATATATCGTTATACGTTATATAGTAATAGTATATAACGTTATACGATAGTACGTAATAGTATATATCGTTATACGTTATATAGTAATAGTATATAACGTTATACGTTATATAGTAATAGTATATACCGTTATACGTTATATAGTAATAGTATATAACGTTATACGTTATATAGTAATAGTATATAACGTTATACGTTATATAGTAATATTATATAACGTTATGCGTTATATAGTAATAGTATATAACGTTATACGTTATTACGTAATAGTATACAACGTTATACGTGATATGGTAATACTATATAACGTTATACGTTAGTACGTAATAATATACAACGTTATACGTGATATGGTAATACTATATAACGTTATACGCTATTACGTAATAGTATATAGCGATATACGTTATATACTAATAGTATATAACGTTATACGTTATATAGTAATAGTATATAACGTTATACGTTATATAGTAATAGTATATAACGTTATACGATAGTACGGAATAGTATATATCGTTATACGTTATATAGTAATAGTATATAACGTTATACGCTATTACGTAATAGTATATAACGTTATACGTTAATACGTAATAGTATATATCGTTATACGTTATATAGTAATAGTATATAGCGATATACGTTATATAGTAATAGAATATAACGTTATACGTTATATAGTAATAGTATATAACGTTATACGTTAGTACGTAATAATATACAACGTTATACGTGATGTGGTAATACTATATAACGTTATACGCTATTACGTAATAGTATATAACGTTATACGTTAATACGTAATAGTATATATCGTTATACGTGATATGGCAATACTATATAACGTTATACGTTATATAGTAATAGTATATAACGTTATACGTTATATAGTAATAGTATATAACGTTATACGTTATATAGTAATATTATATAACGTTATGCGTTATATAGTAATAGTATATAACGTTATACGTTAGTACGTAATAATATACAACGTTATACGTGATATGGCAATACTATATAACGTTATACGTTATATAGTAATAGTATATAACGTTATACGTTATATAGTAATAGTATATAACGTTATGCATTATATAGTAATAGTATATAACGTTATACGATAGTACGGAATAGTATATACCGTTATACGCTATATAGTAATAGTATATAACGTTATATGTTATATAGTAATAGTATATAACGTTATACGTTATATAGTAATAGTATATAACGTTATGCGTTAGTACGTAATAATATACAACGTTATACGTGATATGGTAATACTATATAACGTTATACGCTATTACGTAATACTATATAACGTTATACATTAATACGTAATAGTATATATCGTTATACGTTATATAGTAATAGTATATAACGTTATACGTTATATAGTAATAGTATATAACGTTATACGTTATATAGTATAAGTATATAACGTTATACGTTATATAGTAATAGTATATAACGTTATACGTTATATAGTAATAGTATATAACGTTATGCGTTATATAGTAATAGTATATAACGTTATACGTTAGTACGTAATAATATACAACGTTATACGTGATATGGCAATACTATATAACGTTATACGTTATATAGTAATAGTATATAACGTTATACGTTATATAGTAATAGTATATAACGTTATGCATTATATAGTAATAGTATATAACGTTATACGATAGTACGGAATATTATATACCGTTATACGTTATATAGTAATAGTATATAACGTTATGCGTTAGTACGTAATAATATACAACGTTATACGTGATATGGTAATACTATATAACGTTATACGCTATTACGTAATAGTATATAACGTTATACATTAATACGTAATATTATATATCGTTATACGTTATATAGTAATAGTATATAACGTTATACGTTATATAGTAATAGTATATAACGTTATACGTTATATAGTAATAGTATAGAACGTTATACGTTAATACGTAATAGTATATATCGTTAAACGTTATATAGTAATAGTATATAACGTTATACGTTATATAGTAATACTATATAACGTTATACGCTATTACGTAATAGTATATAACGTTATGCGCTATATTGTAATAGTATATAACGTTATGCGTTATATAGTAATAGTATATAACGTTATACGATAGTACGGAATAGTATATATCGTTATACGTTATATAGTAATAGTATATAACGTTATACGTTATATAGTAATAGTATATAACGTTATACGTTATATAGTAATAGTATATAACGTTATACGTTATATAGTAATAGTATATAGCGATATACGTTATATAGTAATAGTATAAAACGTTATACGTTAGTACGTAATAGTATATAACGTTATACGTTATATGGTAATACTATACATCGTTATACGTTATATAGTAATAGTATATAACGTTATACATTATATAGTAATAGTATATAACGTTATACGTTATATAGTAATAGCATATAACGTTATACGTTAGTACGTAATATAATACAACGTTATACGTGATATGGCAATACTATATAACGTTATACGTTATTACGTAATAGCATATAACGTTATACGTTATATAGTAATATTATATAACGTTATGCGTTATATAGTAATAGTATATAACGTTATACGTTATATAGTAATAGTATATAACGTTATGCGTTATATAGTAATAGTATATAACGTTATACGATAGTACGGAATAGTATATATCGTTATACGTTATATAGTAATAGTATATAACGTTATACGTTATATAGTAATAGTATATAACGTTATACGTTATATAGTAATAGTATATAACGTTATACGTTATATAGTAATAGTATATAACGTTATACGTTAATACGTAATAGTATATATCGTTAAACGTTATATAGTAATAGTATATAACGTTATACGTTATATGGTAATAGTATATAACGTTATACGTTATATAGTAATAGTATATAACGTTATACGTTAATACGTAATAGTATATATCGTTATACGTTATATAGTAATAGTATATAACGTTATGCGTTATATAGTAATAGTATATAACGTTATACGTTATATGGTAATAGTATATAACGTTATACGTTAGTACGTAATAATATACAACGTTATACGTTATATAGTAATATTATATAACGTTATGCGTTATATAGTAATAGTATATAACGTTATACGATAGTACGTAATAGTATATAACGTTATACGTGATATGGTAATACTATATAACGTTATATACTATTACGTAATAGTATATAACGTTATACGTTAATACGTAATAGTATATATCGTTCGTTATACGTTATATGGTAATACTATACAACGTTATACGTTATATAGTAATAGTATATAACGTTATACGTTATATAGTAATAGTATATAACGTTATACGTTATATAGTAATATTATATAACGTTATGCGTTATATAGTAATAGTATATAACGTTATACGTTAATACGTAATAGTATATAACGTTATACGTTATATAGTAATAGTATATAACGTTATACGTTATATAGTAATAGTATATAACGTTATACGTTATATAGTAATATTATATAACGTTATGCGTTATATAGTAATAGTATAGAACGTTATACGTGATATGGTAATACTATATAACGTTATACGCTATTACGTAATAGTATATAACGTTATACATTAATACGTAATAGTATATATCGTTATACGTTATATAGTAATAGTATATAACGTTATACGTTATATAGTAATAGTATATAACGTTATACGTTATATAGTATAAGTATATAACGTTATACGTTATATAGTAATAGTATATAACGTTATACGTTATATAGTAATAGTATATAACGTTATGCGTTATATAGTAATAGTATATAACGTTATACGTTAGTACGTAATAATATACAACGTTATACGTGATATGGCAATACTATATAACGTTATACGTTATATAGTAATAGTATATAACGTTATACGTTATATGGTAATAGTATATAACGTTATACGTTATATGGTAATAGTATATAACGTTATGCATTATATAGTAATAGTATATAACGTTATACGATAGTACGGAATATTATATACCGTTATACGTTATATAGTAATAGTATATAACGTTATGCGTTAGTACGTAATAATATACAACGTTATACGTGATATGGTAATACTATATAACGTTATACGCTATTACGTAATAGTATATAACGTTATACATTAATACGTAATATTATATATCGTTATACGTTATATAGTAATAGTATATAACGTTATACGTTATATAGTAATAGTATATAACGTTATACGTTATATAGTAATAGTATATAACGTTATACGTTATATAGTAATAGTATAGAACGTTATACGTTAATACGTAATAGTATATATCGTTAAACGTTATATAGTAATAGTATATAACGTTATACGTTATATAGTAATACTATATAACGTTATACGCTATTACGTAATAGTATATAACGTTATACGTTATATAGTAATAGTATATAACGTTATACGATATATAGTAATAGTATATAACGTTATACGTTAGTACGTAGTAATATATATCGTTATACGTTATATAGTAATAGTATATAACGTTATACGATAGTACGTAATAGTATATAACGTTATACGTTATATAGTAATAATATACAACGTTATACGTGATATGGTAATACTATATAACGTTATACGCTATTACGTAATAGTATATAGCGATATACGTTATATAGTAATAGTATATAACGTTATACGTTATATAGTAATAGTATATAACGTTATACGTTATATAGTAATAGTATATAACGTTATACGATAGTACGGAATAGTATATATCGTTATACGTTATATAGTAATAGTATATAACGTTATACGTTATATAGTAATAGTATATAACGTTATACGTTATATAGTAATAGTATATAACGTTATACGTTATATAGTAATAGTATATAACGTTATACGTTAATACGTAATAGTATATAACGTTATACGTGATATGGTAATACTATATAACGTTATACGCTATTACGTAATAGTATATAACGTTATACATTAATATGTAATAGTATATATCGTTATACGTTATATAGTAATAGTATATAACGTTATACGTTATATAGTATAAGTATATAACGTTATACGTTATATAGTAATAGTATATAACGTTATACGTTATATAGTAATAGTATATAACGTTATACGTTATATAGTAATAGTATATAACGTTATGCATTATATAGTAATAGTATATAACGTTATACGATAGTACGGAATATTATATACCGTTATACGTTATATAGTAATAGTATATAACGTTATGCGTTAGTACGTAATAATATACAACGTTATACGTGATATGGCAATACTATATAACGTTATACGTTATATAGTAATAGTATATAACGTTATGCGCTATATTGTAATAGTATATAACGTTATGCGTTATATAGTAATAGTATATAACGTTATACGATAGTACGGAATAGTATATATCGTTATACGTTATATAGTAATAGTATATAACGTTATACGTTATATAGTAATAGTATATAACGTTATACGTTATATAGTAATAGTATATAACGTTATACGTTATATAGTAATAGTATATAGCGATATACGTTATATAGTAATAGTATAAAACGTTATACGTTAGTACGTAATAGTATATAACGTTATACGTTATATGGTAATACTATACATCGTTATACGTTATATAGTAATAGTATATAACGTTATACATTATATAGTAATAGTATATAACGTTATACGTTATATAGTAATAGCATATAACGTTATACGTTAGTACGTAATATAATACAACGTTATACGTGATATGGCAATACTATATAACGTTATACGTTATTACGTAATAGCATATAACGTTATACGTTATATAGTAATATTATATAACGTTATGCGTTATATAGTAATAGTATATAACGTTATACGTTATATAGTAATAGTATATAACGTTATGCGTTATATAGTAATAGTATATAACGTTATACGATAGTACGGAATAGTATATATCGTTATACGTTATATAGTAATAGTATATAACGTTATACGTTATATAGTAATAGTATATAACGTTATACGTTATATAGTAATAGTATATAACGTTATACGTTATATAGTAATAGTATATAACGTTATACGTTATATAGTAATAGTATATAACGTTATACGTTATATAGTAATAGTATATAACGTTATACGTTAATACGTAATAGTATATATCGTTAAACGTTATATAGTAATAGTATATAACGTTATACGTTATATGGTAATAGTATATAACGTTATACGTTATATAGTAATAGTATATAACGTTATACGTTAATACGTAATAGTATATATCGTTATACGTTATATAGTAATAGTATATAACGTTATGCGTTATATAGTAATAGTATATAACGTTATACGTTATATAGTAATAGTATATAACGTTATACGTTAGTACGTAATAATATACAACGTTATACGTTATATAGTAATATTATATAACGTTATGCGTTATATAGTAATAGTATATAACGTTATACGATAGTACGTAATAGTATATAACGTTATACGTGATATGGTAATACTATATAACGTTATATGCTATTACGTAATAGTATATAACGTTATACGTTAATACGTAATAGTATATATCGTTCGTTATACGTTATATGGTAATACTATACAACGTTATACGTTATATAGTAATAGTATATAACGTTATACGTTATATAGTAATAGTATATAACGTTATACGTTATATAGTAATATTATATAACGTTATGCGTTATATAGTAATAGTATATAACGTTATACGTTAATACGTAATAGTATATAACGTTATACGTTATATAGTAATAGTATATAACGTTATACGTTATATAGTAATAGTATATAACGTTATACGTTATATAGTAATATTATATAACGTTATGCGTTATATAGTAATAGTATAGAACGTTATACGTTATATAGTGTTACTATATAACGGTATACGTTATATAGTAATAGTATATAATGTTATACGTTAGTACGTAATAATATACAACGTTATACGTGATATGGCAATACTATATAACGTTATACGTTATTACGTAATAGTATATAACGTTATACGTTATTACGTAATAGTATATAACGTTATACGTTATTACGTAATAGTATACAACGTTATACGTGATATGGTAATACTATATAACGTTATACGTTAGTACGTAATAATATACAACGTTATACGTGATATGGTAATACTATATAACGTTATACGCTATTACGTAATAGTATATAGCGATATACGTTATATAGTAATAGTATATAACGTTATACGTTATATAGTAATAGTATATAACGTTATACGATAGTACGGAATAGTATATATCGTTATACGTTATATAGTAATAGTATATAACGTTATACGTTATATAGTAATAGTATATAACGTTATACGTTATATAGTAATAGTATATAACGTTATACGTTATATAGTAATAGTATATAACATTATACGTTATATAGTAATAGTATATAACGTTATACGTTATATAGTAATAGTATATAACGTTATACGTTAATACGTAATAGTATATATCGTTAAACGTTATATAGTAATAGTATATAACGTTATACGTTATATGGTAATAGTATATAACGTTATACGTTATATAGTAATAGTATATAACGTTATACGTTAATACGTAATAGTATATATCGTTATACGTTATATAGTAATAGTATATAACGTTATGCGTTATATAGTAATAGTATATAACGTTATACGTTATATGGTAATAGTATATAACGTTATACGTTAGTACGTAATAATATACAACGTTATACGTTATATAGTAATATTATATAACGTTATGCGTTATATAGTAATAGTATATAACGTTATACGATAGTACGTAATAGTATATAACGTTATACGTGATATGGTAATACTATATAACGTTATATGCTATTACGTAATAGTATATAACGTTATACGTTAATACGTAATAGTATATATCGTTCGTTATACGTTATATGGTAATACTATACAACGTTATACGTTATATAGTAATATTATATAACGTTATGCGTTATATAGTAATAGTATAGAACGTTATACTTTATATAGTGTTACTATATAACGGTATACGTTATATAGTAATAGTATATAACGTTATACGTTAGTACGTAATAATATACAACGTTATACGTGATATGGCAATACTATATAACGTTATACGTTATTACGTAATAGTATATAACGTTATACGTTATTACGTAATAGTATATAACGTTATACGTTATTACGTAATAGTATACAACGTTATACGTGATATGGTAATACTATATAACGTTATACGTTAGTACGTAATAATATACAACGTTATACGTGATATGGTAATACTATATAACGTTATACGCTATTACGTAATAGTATATAGCGATATACGTTATATAGTAATAGTATATAACGTTATACGTTATATAGTAATAGTATATAACGTTATACGATAGTACGGAATAGTATATATCGTTATACGTTATATAGTAATAGTATATAACGTTATACGTTATATAGTAATAGTATATAACGTTATACGTTATATAGTAATAGTATATAACGTTATACGTTATATAGTAATAGTATATAACGTTATACGTTAATACGTAATAGTATATAACGTTATACGTGATATGGTAATACTATATAACGTTACACGCTATTACGTAATAGTATATAACGTTATACATTAATATGTAATAGTATATATCGTTATACGTTATATAGTAATAGTATATAGCGATATACGTTATATAGTAATAGTATATAACGTTATACGTTATATAGTAATATTATATAACGTTATGCGTTATATAGTAATAGTATATAACGTTATACGTTATATAGTAATAGTATATAACGTTATACGTTATATAGTAGTAGTATATAACGTTATGCGTTATATAGTAATAGTATATAACGTTATACTTTATATAGTAATAGTATATAACGTCATACGTTATATAGTAATAGTATATAACGTTATACGTTATATAGTAATAGTATATAGCGTTATACGTTAGTACGTAATAATATACAACGTTATACGTGATATGGCAATACTATATAACGTTATACGTTATTACGTAATAGTATATAACGTTATACGTTATATAGTAATAGTATATATCGTTATACGTTATATAGTAATAGTATATAACGTTATACGTTATATAGTAATAGTATATAACGTTATACGTTATATAGTAATAGTATATAACGTTATACGTTATATAGTAATAGTATATAACGTTATACGTTATATAGTAATAGTACATAACGTTATACGTTATATAGTAATAGTATATAACGTTATACGTTATATAGTAATAGTATATAACGTTACCCGTTAGTACGTAATAATATATACCGTTATACGTTATATAGTAATAGTATATAACGTTATACGATAGTACGTAATAGTATATATCGTTATACGTTATATAGTAATAGTATATAACGTTATAAGTTATACAGTAATAGTATATAACGTTATACGTTAGTACGTAATAATATACAACGTTATACGTGATATGGTAATACTATATAACGTTATACACTATTACGTAATAGTATATAACGTTATACGTTAATACGGAATAGTATATATCGTTATACGTTATATAGTAATAGTATATAACGTTATACGTTATATAGTAATAGTATATAACGTTATACGTTATATAGTAATATTATATAACGTTATGCGTTATATAGTAATAGTATATAACGTTATACGTTATATAGTAATAGTATATAACGTTATACGTTAGTACGTAATAATATACAACGTTATACGTGATATGGTAATACTATATAACGTTATACGCTATTACGTAATAGTATATAGCGATATACGTTATATAGTAATAGTATATAACGTTATACGTTATATAGTAATAGTATATAACGTTATACGTTATATAGTAATAGTATATAACGTTATACGTTATATAGTAATAGTATATAACGTTATACGTTAATACGTAATAGTATATATCGTTATACGTTATATAGTAATAGTATATAACGTTATGCGTTATATAGTAATAGTATATAACGTTATACGTTATATAGTATAAGTATATAACGTTATACGTTATATAGTAATAGTATATAACGTTATACGTTATAGAGTAATATTATATAACGTTATGCGTTATATAGTAATAGTATATAACGTTATACGATAGTACGTAATAGTATATAACGTTATACGTGATATGGTAATACTATATAACGTTATACGCTATTACGTAATAGTATATAACGTTATACGTTAATACGTAATAGTATATATCGTTCGTTATACGTTATATGGTAATACTATACAACGTTATACGTTATGTAGTAATAGTATATAACGTTATACGTTATATAGTAATACTATATAACGGTATACGTTACATAGTAATAGTATATAACGTTATACGTTAGTACGTAATAATATACAACGTTATACGTGATATGGCAATACTATATAACGTTATACGTTATTACGTAATAGTATATAACGTTATACGTTATTACGTAATAGTATACAACGTTATACGTGATATGGTAATACTATATAACGTTATACGTTAGTACGTAATAATATACAACGTTATACGTGATATGGCAATACTATATAACGTTATACGTTATTACGTAATAGTATATAACGTTATACGTTATATAGTAATAGTATATAACGTTATACGTTATATAGTAATAGTATATAACGTTATACGTTATATAGTAATATTATATAACGTTATGCGTTATATAGTAGTAGTATATAACGTTATACGTTATATAGTAATAGTATATAACGTTATGCGTTATATAGTAATAGTATATAACGTTATACGTTATATAGTAATAGTATATAACGTTATACGTTATATAGTAATAGTATATAACGTTATACGTTAGTACGTAATAGTATATAACGTTATACGTGATATGGTAATACTATATAACGTTATACGCTATTACGTAATAGTATATAACGTTATACGTTAATACGTAATAGTATATATCGTTCGTTATACGTTATATGGTAATACTATACAACGTTATACGTTATATAGTAATAGTATATAACGTTATACGTTATATAGTAATACTATATAACGGTATACGTTACATAGTAATAGTATATAACGTTATACGTTAGTACGTAATAATATACAACGTTATACGTGATATGGCAATACTATATAACGTTATACGTTAGTACGTAATAATATACAACGTTATACGTTAATACGTAATAGTATATAACGTTATACGTTATATAGTAATAGTATATAACGTTATACGTTATATAGTAATAGTATATAACGTTATACGTTATATAGTAATATTATATAACGTTATGCATTATATAGTAATAGTATAGAACGTTATACGTTATATAGTAATACTATATAACTGTATACGTTATATAGTAATGGTATATAACGTTATACGTTATATAGTAATATTATATAACGTTATGCGTTATATAGTAATAGTATATAACGTTATACGTTATATAGTAATAGTATATAACGTTATGCGTTATATAGTAATAGTATATAACGTTATACGTTATATAGTAATAGTATATAACGTTATACGTTATATAGTAATAGTATATAACGTTATACGTTATATAGTAATAGTATATAACGTTATACGTTAGTACGTAATAATATACAACGTTATACGTGATATGGCAATACTATATAACGTTATACGTTATTACGTAATAGTATATAACGTTATACGTTATATAGTAATAGTATATAACGTTATACGTTATATAGTAATAGTATATAACGTTATACGTTATATAGTAATATTATATAACGTTATGCGTTATATAGTAATAGTATATAACGTTATACATTATATAGTAATAGTATATAACGCTATGCGTTATATAGTAATAGTATATAACGTTATACGATAGTACGGAATAGTATATATCGTTATACGTTATATAGTAATAGTATATAACGTTATACGTTATATAGTAATAGTATATAACGTTATACGTTATATAGTAATAGTATATAACGTTATACGTTATATAGTAATAGTATATAACGTTATACGTTAGTACGTAATAATATACAACGTTATACGTGATATGGTAATACTATATAACGTTATACGCTATTACGTAATAGTATATAACGTTATACGTTAATACGTAATAGTATATATCGTTATACGTTATATAGTAATAGTATATAGCGATATACGTTATATAGTAATAGTATATAACGTTATACGTTATATAGTAATATTATATAACGTTATGCGTTATATAGTAATAGTATATAACGTTATACGTTATATAGTAATAGTATATAACGTTATACGTTATATAGTAGTAGTATATAACGTTATGCGTTATATAGTAATAGTATATAACGTTATACTTTATATAGTAATAGTATATAACGTCATACGTTATATAGTAATAGTATATAACGTTATACGTTATATAGTAATAGTATATAACGTTATACGTTAGTACGTAATAATATACAACGTTATACGTGATGTGGTAATACTATATAACGTTATGCGCTATTACGTAATAGTATATAACGTTATACGTTAATACGTAATAGTATATATCGTTATACGTTATATAGTAATAGTATATAGCGATATACGTTATATAGTAATAGTATATAACGTTATAAGTTATATAGTAATAGTATATAACGTTATACGTTATATAGTAATATTATATAACGTTATGCGTTATATAGTAATAGTATATAACGTTATACGTTATATAGTAATAGTATATAACGTTATACGTTATATAGTAATAGTATATAACGTTATACGTTATATAGTAATAGTATATAACGTTATACGTTATATAGGAATAGTATATAACGTTATACGTTATATAGTAATAGTACATAACGTTATACGTTATATAGTAATAGTATATAACGTTATACGTTATATAGTAATAGTATATAACGTTATACGTTATATAGTAATAGTATATAACGTTATACGTTAGTACGTAATAATATACAACGTTATACGTGATATGGTAATACTATATAACGTTATACGCTATTACGTAATAGTATATAACGTTATACGTTAATACGGAATAGTATATATCGTTATACGTTATATAGTAATAGTATATAACGTTATACGTTATATAGTAATAGTATATAACGTTATACGTTATATAGTAATATTATATAACGTTATGCGTTATATAGTAATAGTATATAACGTTATACGTTATATAGTAATAGTATATAACGTTATACGTTATATAGTAATAGTATATAACGTTATACGTTATATAGTAATATTATATAACGTTATGCGTTATATAGTAATAGTATATAACGTTATACGTTATATAGGAATAGTATATAACGTTATACGTTAGTACGTAATAATATACAACGTTATACGTGATATGGCAATACTATATAACGTTATACGTTATTACGTAATAGTATATAACGTTATACGTTATTACGTAATAGTATACAACGTTATACGTGATATGGTAATACTATATAACGTTATACGTTAGTACGTAATAATATACAACGTTATACGTAATATGGTAATACTATATAACGTTATACGCTATTACGTAATAGTATATAACGTTATACGTTAATATGTAATAGTATATATCGTTATACGTTATATAGTAATAGTATATAACGTTATACGTTATATAGTAATAGTATATAACGTTATACGTTATATAGTAATAGTATATAACGTTATACGTTATATAGTAATAGTATATAACGTTATACGTTATATAGTAATAGTATATAACGTTATACGTTATATAGTAATAGTATATAACGTTATACGTTATATAGTAATAGTATATAACGTTATACGTTAGTACGTAATAATATATATCGTTATACGTTATATAGTAATAGTATATAACGTTATACGATAGTACGTAATAGTATATATCGTTATACGTTATATAGTAATAGTATATAACGTTATACGTTATATAGTAATATTATATAACGTTATGCGTTATATAGTAATAGTATATAACGTTATACGTTATATAGTAATAGTATATAACGTTATACGTTATATAGTAATAGTATATAACGTTATACGTTATATAGTAATAGTATATAACGTTATACGTTATATAGTAGTAGTATATAACGTTATGCGTTATATAGTAATAGTATATAACGTTATACGTTATATAGTAATAGTATATAACGTCATACGTTATATAGTAATAGTATATAACGTTATACGTTATATAGTAATAGTATATAACGTTATACGTTAGTACGTAATAATATACAACGTTATACGTGATGTGGTAATACTATATAACGTTATGCGCTATTACGTAATAGTATATAACGTTATACGTTAATACGTAATAGTATATATCGTTATACGTTATATAGTAATAGTATATAACGTTATGCGTTATATAGTAATAGTATATAACGTTATACGTTATATAGTATAAGTATATAACGTTATACGTTATATAGTAATAGTATATAACGTTATACGTTATAGAGTAATATTATATAACGTTATGCGTTATATAGTAATAGTATATAACGTTATACGATAGTACGTAATAGTATATAACGTTATACGTGATATGGTAATACTATATAACGTTATACGCTATTACGTAATAGTATATAACGTTATACGTTAATACGTAATAGTATATATCGTTCGTTATACGTTATATGGTAATACTATACAACGTTATACGTTATATAGTAATAGTATATAACGTTATACGTTATATAGTAATACTATATAACGGTATACGTTACATAGTAATAGTATATAACGTTATACGTTAGTACGTAATAATATACAACGTTATACGTGATATGGCAATACTATATAACGTTATACGTTATTACGTAATAGTATATAACGTTATACGTTATTACGTAATAGTATACAACGTTATACGTGATATGGTAATACTATATAACGTTATACGTTAGTACGTAATAATATACAACGTTATACGTGATATGGCAATACTATATAACGTTATACGTTATTACGTAATAGTATATAACGTTATACGTTATATAGTAATAGTATATAACGTTATACGTTATATAGTAATAGTATATAACGTTATGCGTTATATAGTAATAGTATATAACGTTATACGTTATATAGTAATAGTATATAACGTTATACGTTATATAGTAATAGTATATAACGTTATACGTTAGTACGTAATAGTATATAACGTTATACGTGATATGGTAATACTATATAACGTTATACGCTATTACGTAATAGTATATAACGTTATACGTTAATACGTAATAGTATATATCGTTCGTTATACGTTATATGGTAATACTATACAACGTTATACGTTATATAGTAATAGTATATAACGTTATACGTTATATAGTAATACTATATAACGGTATACGTTACATAGTAATAGTATATAACGTTATACGTTAGTACGTAATAATATACAACGTTATACGTTAATACGTAATAGTATATAACGTTATACGTTATATAGTAATAGTATATAACGTTATACGTTATATAGTAATAGTATATAACGTTATACGTTATATAGTAATATTATATAACGTTATGCGTTATATAGTAATAGTATAGAACGTTATACGTTATATAGTAATACTATATAACGTATACGTTATATAGTAATGGTATATAACGTTATACGTTATATAGTAATATTATATAACGTTATGCGTTATATAGTAATAGTATATAACGTTATACGTTATATAGTAATAGTATATAACGTTATGCGTTATATAGTAATAGTATATAACGTTATACGTTATATAGTAATAGTATATAACGTTATACGTTATATAGTAATAGTATATAACGTTATACGTTATATAGTAATAGTATATAACGTTATACGTTAGTACGTAATAATATACAACGTTATACGTGATATGGCAATACTATATAACGTTATACGTTATTACGTAATAGTATATAACGTTATACGTTATATAGTAATAGTATATAACGTTATACGTTATATAGTAATAGTATATAACGTTATACGTTATATAGTAATATTATATAACGTTATGCGTTATATAGTAATAGTATATAACGTTATACATTATATAGTAATAGTATATAACGCTATGCGTTATATAGTAATAGTATATAACGTTATACGATAGTACGGAATAGTATATATCGTTATACGTTATATAGTAATAGTATATAACGTTATACGTTATATAGTAATAGTATATAACGTTATACGTTATATAGTAATAGTATATAACGTTATACGTTATATAGTAATAGTATATAACGTTATACGTTAGTACGTAATAATATACAACGTTATACGTGATATGGTAATACTATATAACGTTATACGCTATTACGTAATAGTATATAACGTTATACGTTAATACGTAATAGTATATATCGTGATACGTTATATAGTAATAGTATATAGCGATATACGTTATATAGTAATAGTATATAACGTTATACGTTATATAGTAATATTATATAACGTTATGCGTTATATAGTAATAGTATATAACGTTATACGTTATATAGTAATAGTATATAACGTTATACGTTATAGAGTAATATTATATAACGTTATGCGTTATATAGTAATAGTATATAACGTTATACGATAGTACGTAATAGTATATAACGTTATACGTGATATGGTAATACTATATAACGTTATACGCTATTACGTAATAGTATATAACGTTATACGTTAATACGTAATAGTATATATCGTTCGTTATACGTTATATGGTAATACTATACAACGTTATACGTTATATAGTAATAGTATATAACGTTATACGTTATATAGTAATACTATATAACGGTATACGTTACATAGTAATAGTATATAACGTTATACGTTAGTACGTAATAATATACAACGTTATACGTGATATGGCAATACTATATAACGTTATACGTTATTACGTAATAGTATATAACGTTATACGTTATTACGTAATAGTATACAACGTTATACGTGATATGGTAATACTATATAACGTTATACGTTAGTACGTAATAATATACAACGTTATACGTGATATGGCAATACTATATAACGTTATACGTTATTACGTAATAGTATATAACGTTATACGTTATATAGTAATAGTATATAACGTTATACGTTATATAGTAATAGTATATAACGTTATGCGTTATATAGTAATAGTATATAACGTTATACGTTATATAGTAATAGTATATAACGTTATACGTTATATAGTAATAGTATATAACGTTATACGTTAGTACGTAATAGTATATAACGTTATACGTGATATGGTAATACTATATAACGTTATACGCTATTACGTAATAGTATATAACGTTATACGTTAATACGTAATAGTATATATCGTTCGTTATACGTTATATGGTAATACTATACAACGTTATACGTTATATAGTAATAGTATATAACGTTATACGTTATATAGTAATACTATATAACGGTATACGTTACATAGTAATAGTATATAACGTTATACGTTAGTACGTAATAATATACAACGTTATACGTTAATACGTAATAGTATATAACGTTATACGTTATATAGTAATAGTATATAACGTTATACGTTATATAGTAATAGTATATAACGTTATACGTTATATAGTAATATTATATAACGTTATGCGTTATATAGTAATAGTATAGAACGTTATACGTTATATAGTAATACTATATAACTGTATACGTTATATAGTAATGGTATATAACGTTATACGTTATATAGTAATATTATATAACGTTATGCGTTATATAGTAATAGTATATAACGTTATACGTTATATAGTAATAGTATATAACGTTATGCGTTATATAGTAATAGTATATAACGTTATACGTTATATAGTAACAGTATATAACGTTATACGTTATATAGTAATAGTATATAACGTTATACGTTATATAGTAATAGTATATAACGTTATACGTGATATGGCAATACTATATAACGTTATACGTTATTACGTAATAGTATATAACGTTATACGTTATATAGTAATAGTATATAACGTTATACGTTATATAGTAATAGTATATAACGTTATACGTTATATACTAATATTATATAACGTTATGCGTTATATAGTAATAGTATATAACGTTATACATTATATAGTAATAGTATATAACGCTATGCGTTATATAGTAATAGTATATAACGTTATACGATAGTACGGAATAGTATATATCGTTATACGTTATATAGTAATAGTATATAACGTTATACGTTATATAGTAATAGTATATAACGTTATACGTTATATAGTAATAGTATATAACGTTATACGTTTTATAGTAATAGTATATAACGTTATACGTTATATAGTAATAGTATATAACGTTATACGTTAGTACGTAATAATATACAACGTTATACGTGATATGGTAATACTATATAACGTTATACGCTATTACGTAATAGTATATAACGTTATACGTTAATACGTAATAGTATATATCGTGATACGTTATATAGTAATAGTATATAGCGATATACGTTATATAGTAATAGTATATAACGTTATACGTTATATAGTAATATTATATAACGTTATGCGTTATATAGTAATAGTATATAACGTTATACGTTATATAGTAATAGTATATAACGTTATACGTTATATAGTAATATTATATAACGTTATGCGTTATATAGTAATAGTATAGAACGTTATACGTTATATAGTAATACTATATAACTGTATACGTTATATAGTAATGGTATATAACGTTATACGTTATATAGTAATATTATATAACGTTATGCGTTATATAGTAATAGAATATAACGTTATACGTTATATAGTAATAGTATATAACGTTATGCGTTATATAGTAATAGTATATAACGTTATACGTTATATAGTAATAGTATATAACGTTATACGTTATATAGTAATAGTATATAACGTTATACGTTATATAGTAATAGTATATAACGTTATACGTTAGTACGTAATAATATACAACGTTATACGTGATATGGCAATACTATATAACGTTATACGTTATTACGTAATAGTATATAGCGTTATACGTTATTACGTAATAGTATATAACGTTATACGTTATATAGTAATAGTATATAACGTTATACGTTATATAGTAATATTATATAACGTTATGCGTTATATAGTAATAGTATATAACGTTATACATTATATAGTAATAGTATATAACGCTATGCGTTATATAGTAATAGTATATAACGTTATACGATAGTACGGAATAGTATATATCGTTATACGTTATATAGTAATAGTATATAACGTTATACGTTATATAGTAATAGTATATAACGTTATACGTTATATAGTAATAGTATATAACGTTATACGTTATATAGTAATAGTATATAACGTTATACGTTATATAGTAATAGTATATAACGTTATACGTTAGTACGTAATAATATACAACGTTATACGTGATATGGTAATACTATATAACGTTATACGCTATTACGTAATAGTATATAACGTTATACGTTAATACGTAATAGTATATATCGTGATACGTTATATAGTAATAGTATATAGCGATATACGTTATATAGTAATAGTATATAACGTTATACGTTATATAGTAATATTATATAACGTTATGCGTTATATAGTAATAGTATATAACGTTATACGTTATATAGTAATAGTATATAACGTTATACGTTATATAGTAGTAGTATATAACGTTATGCGTTATATAGTAATAGTATATAACGTTATACTTTATATAGTAATAGTATATAACGTCATACGTTATATAGTAATAGTATATAACGTTATACGTTATATAGTAATAGTATATAACGTTATACGTTAGTACGTAATAATATACAACGTTATACGTGATGTGGTAATACTATATAACGTTATGCGCTATTACGTAATAGTATATAACGTTATACGTTAATACGTAATAGTATATATCGTTATACGTTATATAGTAATAGTATATAGCGATATACGTTATATAGTAATAGTATATAACGTTATAAGTTATATAGTAATAGTATATAACGTTATACGTCATATAGTAATATTATATAACGTTATGCGTTATATAGTAATAGTATATAACGTTATACGTTATATAGTAATAGTATATAACGTTATACGTTATATAGTAATAGTATATAACGTTATAAGTTATATAGTAATAGTATATAACGTTATACGTTATATAGTAATATTATATAACGTTATGCGTTATATAGTAATAGTATATAACGTTATACGTTATATAGTAATAGTATATAACGTTATACGTTATATAGTAATAGTATATAACGTTATACGTTATATAGTAATAGTATATAACGTTATACGTTATATAGTAATAGTATATAACGTTATACGTTATATAGTAATAGTACATAACGTTATACGTTATATAGTAATAGTATATAACGTTATACGTTATATAGTAATATTATATAACGTTATGCGTTATATAGTAATAGTATATAACGTTATACGTTATATAGGAATAGTATATAACGTTATACGTTATATAGTAATAGTACATAACGTTATACGTTATATAGTAATAGTATATAACGTTATACGTTATATAGTAATAGTATATAACGTTATACGTTATATAGTAATAGTATATAACGTTATACGTTAGTACGTAATAATATACAACGTTATACGTGATATGGTAATACTATATAACGTTATACGCTATTACGTAATAGTATATAACGTTATACGTTAATACGGAATAGTATATATCGTTATACGTTATATAGTAATAGTATATAACGTTATACGTTATGTAGTAATAGTATATAACGTTATACGTTATATAGTAATATTATATAACGTTATGCGTTATATAGTAATAGTATATAACGTTATACGTTATATAGTAATAGTATATAACGTTATACGTTATATAGTAATAGTATATAACGTTATACGTTATATAGTAATATTATATAACGTTATGCGTTATATAGTAACAGTATATAACGTTATACGTTATATAGGAATAGTATGTAACGTTATACGTTAGTACGTAATAATATACAACGTTATACGTGATATGGCAATACTATATAACGTTATACGTTATTACGTAATAGTATATAACGTTATACGTTATTACGTAATAGTATACAACGTTATACGTGATATGGTAATACTATATAACGTTATACGTTAGTACGTAATAATATACAACGTTATACGTAATATGGTAATACAATATAACGTTATACGCTATTACGTAATAGTATATAACGTTATACGTTAATATGTAATAGTATATATCGTTATACGTTATATAGTAATAGTATATAACGTTATACGTTATATAGTAATAGTATATAACGTTATACGTTATATAGTAATAGTATATAACGTTATACGTTATATAGTAATAGTATATAACGTTATACGTTATATAGTAATAGTATATAACGTTATACGTTAGTACGTAATAATATATATCGTTATACGTTATATAGTAATAGTATATAACGTTATACGATAGTACGTAATAGTATATATCGTTATACGTTATATAGTAATAGTATATAACGTTATACGTTATATAGTAATATTATATAACGTTATGCGTTATATAGTAATAGTATATAACGTTATACGTTATATAGTAATAGTATATAACGTTATACGTTATATAGTAATAGTATATAACGTTATAGGTTATATAGTAATAGTATATAACGTTATACGTTATATAGTAGTAGTATATAACGTTATGCGTTATATAGTAATAGTATATAACGTTATACGTTATATAGTAATAGTATATAACGTCATACGTTATATAGTAATAGTATATAACGTTATACGTTATATAGTAATAGTATATAACGTTATACGTTAGTACGTAATAATATACAACGTTATACGTGATGTGGTAATACTATATAACGTTATGCGCTATTACGTAATAGTATATAACGTTATACGTTAATACGTAATAGTATATATCGTTATACGTTATATAGTAATAGTATATAGCGATATACGTTATATAGTAATAGTATATAACGTTATAAGTTATATAGTAATAGTATATAACGTTATACGTTATATAGTAATAGTACATAACGATATACGTTATATAGTAATAGTATATAACGTTATACGTTATATAGTAATAGTATATAACGTTATACGTTATATAGTAATAGTATATAACGTTATACGTTAGTACGTAATAATATACAACGTTATACGTGATATGGTAATACTATATAACGTTATACGCTATTACGTAATAGTATATAACGTTATACGTTAATACGGAATAGTAGATATCGTTGTACGTTATATAGTAATAGTATATAACGTTATACGTTATATAGTAATAGTATATAACGTTATACGTTATATAGTAATATTATATAACGTTATTCGTTATATAGTAATAGTATATAACGTTATACGTTATATAGTAATAGTATATAACGTTATACGTTATATAGTAATAGTATATAACGTTATACGTTATATAGTAATATTATATAACGTTATGCGTTATATAGTAATAGTATATAACGTTATACGTTATATAGGAATAGTATATAACGTTATACGTTAGTACGTAATAATATACAACGTTATACGTGATATGGCAATACTATATAACGTTATACGTTATTACGTAATAGTATATAACGTTATACGTTAATATGTAATAGTATATATCGTTATACGTTATATAGTAATAGTATATAACGTTATACGTTATATAGTAATAGTATATAACGTTATACGTTATATAGTAATAGTATATAACGTTATACGTTATATAGTAATAGTATATAACGTTATACGTTATATAGTAATAGTATATAACGTTATACGTTATATAGTAATAGTATATAACGTTATACGTTATATAGTAATACTATATAACGTTATACGTTATATAGTAATAGTATATAAGGTTATACGCTATATAGTAATAGTATATAACGTTATACGTTATATAGTAATAGTATATAACGTTATACGTTATATAGTAATAGTATATAACGTTATACGTTATATAGTAATATTATATAACGTTATACGTGATATGGCATTACTATATAACGTTATACGTTATATAGTAATAGTATATAACGTTATACGTTATATAGTAATAGTATATAACGTTATACGTTATATAGTAATAGTATATAACGTTATACGTTATATAGTAATAGTATATAACGTTATACGTTATATAGTAATAGTACATAACGTTATACATTATATAGTAATAGTATATAACGTTATACGTTATATAGTAATAGTATATAACGTTATACGTTATATAGTAATAGTATATAACGTTATACGTTATATAGTAATAGTATATAACGTTATACGATAGTACGTAATAGTATATATCGTTATACGTTATATAGTAATAGTATATAACGTTATACGTTATATAGTAATAGTATATAGCGTTATACGTTAGTACGTAATAATATACAACGTTATACGTGATATGGTAATACTATATAACGTTATACGCTATTACGTAATAGTATATAACGTTATACGTTAATACGGAATAGTATATATCGTTATACGTTATATAGTAATAGTATATAACGTTATACGTTATATAGTAATAGTATATAACGTTATACGTTATATAGTAATATTATATAACGTTATGCGTTATATAGTAATAGTATATAACGTTATACGTTATATAGTAATAGTATACAACGTTATACGTTATATAGTAATAGTATATAACGTTATACGTTATATAGTAATATTATATAACGTTATGCGTTATATAGTAATAGTATATAACGTTATACGTTATATAGGAATAGTATATAACGTTATACGTTAGTACGTAATAATATACAACGTTATACGTGATATGGCAATACTATATAACGTTATACGTTATTACGTAATAGTATATAACGTTATACGTTATTACGTAATAGTATACAACGTTATACGTGATATGGTAATACTATATAACGTTATACGTTAGTACGTAATAATATACAACGTTATACGTGATATGGTAATACTATATAACGTTATACGCTATTACGTAATAGTATATAACGTTATACGTTAATATGTAATAGTATATATCGTTATACGTTATATAGTAATAGTATATAACATTATACGTTATATAGTAATAGTATATAACGTTATACGTTATATAGTAATAGTATATAACGTTATAAGTTATATAGTAATAGTATATAACGTTATACGTTATATAGTAATAGTATATAACGTTATACGTTATATAGTAATAGTATATAACGTTATACGTTATATAGTAATAGTATATAACGTTATACGTTAGTACGTAATAATATATATCGTTATACGTTATATAGTAATAGTATATAACGTTATACGATAGTACGTAATAGTATATATCGTTATACGTTATATAGTAATAGTATATAACGTTATACGTTATATAGTAATAGTATATAACGTTATACGTTAGGACGTAGTAATATACAACGTTATACGTGATATGGTAATACTATATAACGTTATACGCTATTACGTAATAGTATATAACGTTATACGTTAATACGGAATAGTATATATCGTTATACGTTATATAGTAATAGTATATAACGTTATACGTTATATAGTAATAGTATATAACGTTATACGTTATATAGTAATATTATATAACGCTATGCGTTATATAGTAATAGTATATAACGTTATACGTTATGTAGTAATAGTATATAACGTTATACGTTATGTAGTAATAGTATATAACGTTATACGTTATATAGTAATAGTATATAATGTTATACGTTATATAGTAATATTATATAACGTTATGCGTTATATAGTAATAGTATAGAACGTTATACGTTATATAGTAATAGTACATAACGGTATACGTTATATAGTAATAGTATATAACGTTATACGTTATTACGTAATAGTATACAACGTTATACGTGATATGGTAATACTATATAACGTTATACGTTAGTACGTAATAATATACAACGTTATACGTTATATGGTAATACTATATAACGTTATACGATATTACGTAATAGTATATAACGTTATACGTTAATACGTAATAGTATATATCGTTATACGTTATATAGTAATAGTATATAACGTTATACGTTATATAGTAATAGTATATAACGTTATAAGTTATATAGTAATAGTATATAACGTTATACGTTATATAGTAATAGTATATAACGTTATACGTTATATAGTAATAGTATATAACGTTATACGTTATATAGTAATAGTATATAACGTTATACGTTATATAGTAATAGTACATAACGGTATACGTTATATAGTAATAGTATATAACGTTATACGTTATTACGTAATAGTATACAACGTTATACGTGATATGGTAATACTATATAACGTTATACGTTAGTACGTAATAATATACAACGTTATACGTTATATGGTAATACTATATAACGTTATACGATATTACGTAATAGTATATAACGTTATACGTTAATACGTAATAGTATATATCGTTATACGTTATATAGTAATAGTATATAACGTTATACGTTATATAGTAATAGCATATAACGTTATACGTTATATAGAAATAGTATATAACGTTATACGTTATATAGTAATATTATATATCGTTATGCGTTATATAGTAATAGTATATAACGTTACACGCTAGTACGTAATAATATACAACGTTATACGTTAATATGTAATAGTATATATCGTTATACGTTATATAGTAATAGTATATAACGTTATACGTTATATAGTAATAGTATATAACGTTATACGTTATATAGTAATATTATATAACGTTATGCGTTATATAGTAATAGTATATAACGTTATACGTTATATAGTAATATTATATAACGTTATGCGTTATATAGTAATAGTATATAACGTTATACGTTAATACGTAATAGTATATAACGTTATACGTTATATAGTAATAGTATATAACGTTATACGTTATATAGTAATAGTATATAACGTTATACGTTATATAGTAATATTATATAACGTTATGCGTTATATAGTAATAGTATATAACGTTATACGTTAATACGTAATAGTATATAACGTTATACGTTATATAGTAATAGTATATAACGTTATACGTTATATAGTAATAGTATATAACGTTATACGTTATATAGTAATATTATATAACGTTATGCGTTATATAGTAATAGTATAACGTTATATACTATTACTATATAACGGTATACGTTATATAGTAATAGTATATAACGTTATACGTTAGTACGTAGTAATATACAACGTTATACGTGATATGGCAATACTATATAACGTTATACGTTATTACGTAATAGTATATAACGTTATACGTTATTACGTAATAGTATACAACGTTATACGTGATATGGTAATACTATATAGCGTTATACGTTAGTACGTAATAATATACAACGTTATACGTGATATGGTAATACTATATAACGTTATACGCTATTACGTAATAGTATATAACGTTATACGTTAATATGTAATAGTATATATCGTTATACGTTATATAGTAATAGTATATAACGTTATACGTTATATAGTAATAGTATATAACGTTATACGTTATATAGTAATATTATATAACGTTATGCGTTATATAGTAATAGTATAGAACGTTATACGTTATATAGTAATACTATATAACGGTATACGTTATATAGTAATAGTATATAACGTTATACGTTAGTACGTAATAATATACAACGTTATAGGTGATATGGCAATACTATATAACGTTATACGTTATTACGTAATAGTATATAACGTTATACGTTATTACGTAATAGTATACAACGTTATACGTGATATGGTAATACTATATAGCGTTATACGTTAGTACGTAATAATATACAACGTTATACGTGATATGGTAATACTATATAACGTTATACGCTATTACGTAATAGTATATAACGTTATACGTTAATATGTAATAGTATATATCGTTATACGTTATATAGTAATAGTATATAACGTTATACGTTATATAGTAATAGTATATAACGTTATACGTTATATAGTAATATTATATAACGTTATGCGTTATATAGTAATAGTATATAACGTTATACGTTATATAGTAATAGTATATAACGTTATACGTTATATAGTAATAGTATATAACGTTATACGTTATATAGTAATAGTATATAACGTTATACGTTATATAGTAATAGTATATAACGTTATACGTTATATAGTAATAGTATATAAGGTTATACGTTATATAGTAATAGTATATAACGTTATACGTTATATAGTAATAGTATATAACGTTATACGTTATATAGTAATAGTATATAACGTTGTACGTTATATAGTAATATTATATAACGTTATGCGTTATATAGTAATAGTATATAACGTTATACGTTATGTAGTAGTAGTATATAACGTTATACGTTATATAGTAATAGTATATAATGTTATACGTTATATAGTAATATTATATAACGTTATGCGTTATATAGTAATAGTATAGAACGTTATACGTTATATAGTAATAGTACATAACGGTATACGTTATATAGTAATAGTATATAACGTTATACGTTATTACGTAATAGTATACAACGTTATACGTGATATGGTAATACTATATAACGTTATACGTTAGTACGTAATAATATACAACGTTATACGTTATATGGTAATACTATATAACGTTATACGATATTACGTAATAGTATATAACGTTATACGTTAATACGTAATAGTATATATCGTTATACGTTATATAGTAATAGTATATAACGTTATACGTTATATAGTAATAGCATATAACGGTATACGTTATATAGAAATAGTATATAACGTTATACGTTATATAGTAATATTATATATCGTTATACGTTATATAGTAATATTATATAACGTTATGCGTTATATAGTAATAGTATATAACGTTATACGTTATATAGTAATATTATATAACGTTATGCGTTATATAGTAATAGTATATAACGTTATACGTTAATACGTAATAGTATATAACGTTATACGTTATTACGTAATAGTATACAACGTTATACGTGATATGGTAATACTATATAGCGTTATACGTTAGTACGTAATAATATACAACGTTATACGTGATATGGTAATACTATATAACGTTATACGCTATTACGTAATAGTATATAACGTTATACGTTAATATGTAATAGTATATATCGTTATACGTTATATAGTAATAGTATATAACGTTATACGTTATATAGTAATAGTATATAACGTTATACGTTATATAGTAATATTATATAACGTTATGCGTTATATAGTAATAGTATATAACGTTATACGTTATATAGTAATAGTATATAACGTTATACGTTATATAGTAATAGTATATAACGTTATACGTTATATAGTAATAGTATATAACGTTATACGTTATATAGTAATAGTATATAACGTTATACGTTATATAGTAATAGTATATAAGGTTATACGTTATATAGTAATAGTATATAACGTTATACGTTATATAGTAATAGTATATAACGTTATACGTTATATAGTAATAGTATATAACGTTGTACGTTATATAGTAATATTATATAACGTTATGCGTTATATAGTAATAGTATATAACGTTATACGTTATGTAGTAGTAGTATATAACGTTATACGTTATATAGTAATAGTATATAATGTTATACGTTATATAGTAATATTATATAACGTTATGCGTTATATAGTAATAGTATAGAACGTTATACGTTATATAGTAATAGTACATAACGGTATACGTTATATAGTAATAGTATATAACGTTATACGTTATTACGTAATAGTATACAACGTTATACGTGATATGGTAATACTATATAACGTTATACGTTAGTACGTAATAATATACAACGTTATACGTTATATGGTAATACTATATAACGTTATACGATATTACGTAATAGTATATAACGTTATACGTTAATACGTAATAGTATATATCGTTATACGTTATATAGTAATAGTATATAACGTTATACGTTATATACTAATAGCATATAACGGTATACGTTATATAGAAATAGTATATAACGTTATACGTTATATAGTAATATTATATATCGTTATACGTTATATAGTAATATTATATAACGTTATGCGTTATATAGTAATAGTATATAACGTTATACGTTATATAGTAATATTATATAACGTTATGCGTTATATAGTAATAGTATATAACGTTATACGTTAATACGTAATAGTATATAACGTTATACGTTATATAGTAATAGTATATAACGTTATACGTTATATAGTAATAGTATATAACGTTATACGTTATATAGTAATATTATATAACGTTATGCGTTATATAGTAATACTATATAACGTATAACGTTATATACTATTACTATATAACGTTATACGTTATATAGTAATATTATATAACGTTATGCGTTATATAGTAATAGTATATAACGTTATACGTTAATACGTAATAGTATATAACGTTATACGTTATATAGTAATAGTATATAACGTTATACGTTATATAGTAATAGTATATAACGTTATACTTTATATAGTAATATTATATAACGTTATGCGTTATATAGTAATAGTATAGAACGTTATACGTTATATAGTAATACTATATAACGGTATACGTTATATAGTAATAGTATATAACGTTATACGTTAGTACGTAGTAATATACAACGTTATACGTGATATGGCAATACTATATAACGTTATACGTTATTACGTAATAGTATATAACGTTATACGTTATTACGTAATAGTTTACAACGTTATACGTGATATGGTAATACTATATAGCGTTATACGTTAGTACGTAATAATATACAACGTTATACGTGATATGGTAATACTATATAACGTTATACGCTATTTCGTAATAGTATATAACGTTATACGTTAATATGTAATAGTATATATCGTTATACGTTATATAGTAATAGTATATAACGTTATACGTTATATAGTAATAGTATATAACGTTATACGTTATATAGTAATATTATATAACGTTATGCGTTATATAGTAATAGTATAGAACGTTATACGTTATATAGTAATACTATATAACGTATACGTTATATAGTAATAGTATATAACGTTATACGTTATATAGTAATAGTATATAACGTTATACGTTAGTACGTAATAATATACAACGTTATACGTGATATGGCAATACTATATAACGTTATACGTTATTACGTAATAGTATATAACGTTATACGTTATTACGTAATAGTATACAACGTTATACGTGATATGGTAATACTATATAGCGTTATACGTTAGTACGTAATAATATACAACGTTATACGTGATATGGTAATACTATATAACGTTATACGCTATTACGTAATAGTATATAACGTTATACGTTAATATGTAATAGTATATATCGCTATACGTTATATAGTAATAGTATATAACGTTATACGTTATATAGTACTAGTATATAACGTTATACGTTATATAGTAATATTATATAACGTTATGCGTTATATAGTAATAGTATATAACGTTATACGTTATATAGTAATAGTATATAACGTTATACGTTATATAGTAATAGTATATAACGTTATACGTTATATAGTAATAGTATATAACGTTATACGTTATATAGTAATAGTATATAACGTTATACGTTATATAGAAATAGTATATAACGTTATACGTTATATAGTAATAGTATATAACGTTATACGTTATATAGTAATAGTATATAACGTTATACGTTATATAGTAATATTATATAACGTTATACGTGATATGGCAATACTATATAACGTTATACGTTATATAGTAATAGTATATAACGTTATACGTTATATAGTAATAGTATATAACGTTATACGTTATATAGTAATAGTATATAACGTTATACGTTATATAGTAATATTATATAACGTTATGCGTTATATAGTAATAGTATATAACGTTATACGTTAATACGTAATAGTATATAACGTTATACGTTATATAGTAATAGTATATAACGTTATACGTTAGTACGTAGTAATATACAACGTTATACGTGATATGGCAATACTATATAACGTTATACGTTATTACGTAATAGTATATAACGTTATACGTTATTACGTAATAGTATACAACGTTATACGTGATATGGTAATACTATATAGCGTTATACGTTAGTACGTAATAATATACAACGTTATACGTGATATGGTAATACTATATAACGTTATACGCTATTTCGTAATAGTATATAACGTTATACGTTAATATGTAATAGTATATATCGTTATACGTTATATAGTAATAGTATATAACGTTATACGTTATATAGTAATAGTATATAACGTTATACGTTACATAGTAATATTATATAACGTTATGCGTTATATAGTAATAGTATAGAACGTTATACGTTATATAGTAATACTATATAACGGTATACGTTATATAGTAATAGTATATAACGTTATACGTTATATAGTAATAGTATATAACGTTATACGTTAGTACGTAATAATATACAACGTTATACGTGATATGGCAATACTATATAACGTTATACGTTATTACGTAATAGTATATAACGTTATACGTTATTACGTAATAGTATACAACGTTATACGTGATATGGTAATACTATATAGCGTTATACGTTAGTACGTAATAATATACAACGTTATACGTGATATGGTAATACTATATAACGTTATACGCTATTACGTAATAGTATATAACGTTATACGTTAATATGTAATAGTATATATCGCTATACGTTATATAGTAATAGTATATAACGTTATACGTTATATAGTACTAGTATATAACGTTATACGTTATATAGTAATATTATATAACGTTATGCGTTATATAGTAATAGTATATAACGTTATACGTTATATAGTAATAGTATATAACGTTATACGTTATATAGTAATAGTATATAACGTTATACGTTATATAGTAATAGTATATAACGTTATACGTTATATAGTAATAGTATATAACGTTATACGTTATATAGAAATAGTATATAACGTTATACGTTATATAGTAATAGTATATAACGTTATACGTTATATAGTAATAGTATATAACGTTATACGTTATATAGTAATATTATATAACGTTATACGTGATATGGCAATACTATATAACGTTATACGTTATATAGTAATAGTATATAACGTTATACGTTATATAGTAATAGTATATAACGTTATACGTTATATAGTAATAGTATATAACGTTATACGTTATATAGTAATAGTATATAACGTTATACGTTATATAGTAATAGTATATAACGTTATACGTTATATAGTAATAGTACATAACGTTATACATTATATAGTAATAGTATATAACGTTATGCGTTATATAGTAATAGTATATAACGTTATACGATAGTACGGAATAGTATATATCGTTATACGTTATATAGTAATAGTATATAACGTTATACGTTATATAGTAATAGTATATAACGTTATACGTTATATAGTAATAGTATATAACGTTATACGTTATATAGTAATATTATATAACGTTATGCGTTATATAGTAATAGTATATAACGTTATACGTTATATAGTAATAGTATATAACGTTATACGTTATATAGTAATAGTATATAACGTTATACGTTACATAGTAATAGTATATAACGTTATACGTTAATACGTAATAGTATATAACGTTATAAGTTATATAGTAATAGTATATAACGTTATACGTTATATAGTAATAGTATATAACGTTATACGTTATATAGTAATAGTATATAACGTTATACGTTATATAGTAATACTATATAACGGTATACGTTATATAGTAATAGTATATAACGTTATACGTTAGGACGTAGTAATATACAACGTTATACGTGATATGGTAATACTATATAACGTTATACGCTATTACGTAATAGTATATAACGTTATACGATATTACGTAATAGTATATAACGTTATACGTTAATACGTAATAGTATATATCGTTATACGTTATATAGTAATAGTATATAACGTTATACGTTATATAGTAATAGCATATAACGTTATACGTTATATAGAAATAGTATATAACGTTATACGTTATATAGTAATATTATATATCGTTATGCGTTATATAGTAATAGTATATAACGTTATACGTTAGTACGTAATAATATACAACGTTATACGTTAATATGTAATAGTATATATCGTTATACGTTATATAGTAATAGTATATAACGTTATACGTTATAAAGTAATAGTATATAACGTTATACGTTATATAGTAATATTATATAACGTTATGCGTTATATAGTAATAGTATATAACGTTATACGTTATATAGTAATATTATATAACGTTATGCGTTATATAGTAATAGTATATAACGTTATACGTTAATACGTAATAGTATATAACGTTATACGTTATATAGTAATAGTATATAACGTTATACGTTATATAGTAATAGTATATAACGTTATACGTTATATAGTAATATTATATAACGTTATGCGTTATATAGTAATAGTATATAACGTTATACGTTATATAGTAATAGTATATAATGTTATACGTTATATAGTAATATTATATAACGTTATGCGTTATATAGTAATAGTATAGAACGTTATACGTTATATAGTAATAGTACATAACGGTATACGTTATATAGTAATAGTATATAACGTTATACGTTATTACGTAATAGTATACAACGTTATACGTGATATGGTAATACTATATAACGTTATACGTTAGTACGTAATAATATACAACGTTATACGTTATATGGTAATACTATATAACGTTATACGATATTACGTAATAGTATATAACGTTATACGTTAATACGTAATAGTGTATATCGTTATACGTTATATAGTAATAGTATATAACGTTATACGTTATATAGTAATAGCATATAACGTTATACGTTATATAGGAATAGTATATAACGTCATACGTTATATAGTAATATTATATATCGTTATGCGTTATATAGTAATAGTATATAACGTTACACGCTAGTACGTAATAATATACAACGTTATACGTTAATATGTAATAGTATATATCGTTATACGTTATATAGTAATAGTATATAACGTTATACGTTATATAGTAATAGTATATAACGTTATACGTTATATAGTAATATTATATAACGTTATGCGTTATATAGTAATAGTATATAACGTTATACGTTATATAGTAATATTATATAACGTTATGCGTTATATAGTAATAGTATATAACGTTATACGTTAATACGTAATAGTATATAACGTTATACGTTATATAGTAATAGTATATAACGTTATACGTTATATAGTAATAGTATATAACGTTATACGTTATATAGTAATATTATATAACGTTATGCGTTATATAGTAATAGTATATAACGTTATACGTTAATACGTAATAGTATATAACGTTATACGTTATATAGTAATAGTATATAACGTTATACGTTATATAGTAATAGTATATAACGTTATACGTTATATAGTAATATTATATAACGTTATGCGTTATATAGTAATAGTATAGAACGTTATACGTTATATAGTAATACTATATAACGGTATACGTTATATAGTAATAGTATATAACGTTATACGTTAGTACGTAGTAATATACAACGTTATACGTGATATGGCAATACTATATAACGTTATACGTTATTACGTAATAGTATATAACGTTATACGTTATTACGTAATAGTATACAACGTTATACGTGATATGGTAATACTATATAGCGTTATACGTTAGTACGTAATAATATACAACGTTATACGTGATATGGTAATACTATATAACGTTATACGCTATTACGTAATAGTATATAACGTTATACGTTAATATGTAATAGTATATATCGTTATACGTTATATAGTAATAGTATATAACGTTATACGTTATATAGTAATAGTATATAACGTTATACGTTATATAGTAATATTATATAACGTTATGCGTTATATAGTAATAGTATATAACGTTATACGTTATATAGTAATAGTATACAACGTTATACGTGATATGGTAATACTATATAACGTTATACGTTAGTACGTAATAATATACAACGTTATACGTTATATGGTAATACTATATAACGTTATACGATATTACGTAATAGTATATAACGTTATACGTTAATACGTAATAGTATATATCGTTATACGTTATATAGTAATAGTATATAACGTTATACGTTATATAGTAATAGTATATAACGTTATACGTTATATAGTAATAGTATATAACGTTATACGTTATATAGTAATAGTATATAACGTTATACGTTATATAGTAATATTATATAACGTTATGCGTTATATAGTAATAGTATATAACGTATAACGTTATATACTATTACTATATAACGTTATACGTTATATAGTAATATTATATAACGTTATGCGTTATATAGTAATAGTATATAACGTTATACGTTAATACGTAATAGTATATAACGTTATACGTTATATAGTAATAGTATATAACGTTATACGTTATATAGTAATAGTATATAACGTTATACTTTATATAGTAATATTATATAACGTTATGCGTTATATAGTAATAGTATAGAACGTTATACGTTATATAGTAATACTATATAACGGTATACGTTATATAGTAATAGTATATAACGTTATACGTTAGTACGTAGTAATATACAACGTTATACGTGATATGGCAATACTATATAACGTTATACGTTATTACGTAATAGTATATAACGTTATACGTTATTACGTAATAGTATACAACGTTATACGTGATATGGTAATACTATATAGCGTTATACGTTAGTACGTAATAATATACAACGTTATACGTGATATGGTAATACTATATAACGTTATACGCTATTTCGTAATAGTATATAACGTTATACGTTAATATGTAATAGTATATATCGTTATACGTTATATAGTAATAGTATATAACGTTATACGTTATATAGTAATAGTATATAACGTTATACGTTATATAGTAATATTATATAACGTTATGCGTTATATAGTAATAGTATAGAACGTTATACGTTATATACTATTACTATATAACGTATACGTTATATAGTAATAGTATATAACGTTATACGTTATATAGTAATAGTATATAACGTTATACGTTAGTACGTAATAATATACAACGTTATACGTGATATGGCAATACTATATAACGTTATACGTTATTACGTAATAGTATATAACGTTATACGTTATTACGTAATAGTATACAACGTTATACGTGATATGGTAATACTATATAGCGTTATACGTTAGTACGTAATAATATACAACGTTATACGTGATATGGTAATACTATATAACGTTATACGCTATTACGTAATAGTATATAACGTTATACGTTAATATGTAATAGTATATATCGCTATACGTTATATAGTAATAGTATATAACGTTATACGTTATATAGTACTAGTATATAACGTTATACGTTATATAGTAATATTATATAACGTTATGCGTTATATAGTAATAGTATATAACGTTATACGTTATATAGTAATAGTATATAACGTTATACGTTATATAGTAATAGTATATAACGTTATACGTTATATAGTAATAGTATATAACGTTATACGTTATATAGTAATAGTATATAACGTTATACGTTATATAGAAATAGTATATAACGTTATACGTTATATAGTAATAGTATATAACGTTATACGTTATATAGTAATAGTATATAACGTTATACGTTATATAGTAATATTATATAACGTTATACGTGATATGGCATTACTATATAACGTATAACGTTATATAGTAATAGTATATAACGTTATACGTTATATAGTAATAGTATATAACGTTATACGTTATATAGTAATAGTATATAACGTTATACGTTATATAGTAATATTATATAACGTTATGCGTTATATAGTAATAGTATATAACGTTATACGTTAATACGTAATAGTATATAACGTTATACGTTATATAGTAATAGTATATAACGTTATACGTTATATAGTAATAGTATATAACGTTATACTTTATATAGTAATATTATATAACGTTATGCGTTATATAGTAATAGTATAGAACGTTATACGTTATATAGTAATACTATATAACGGTATACGTTATATAGTAATAGTATATAACGTTATACGTTAGTACGTAGTAATATACAACGTTATACGTGATATGGCAATACTATATAACGTTATACGTTATTACGTAATAGTATATAACGTTATACGTTATTACGTAATAGTATACAACGTTATACGTGATATGGTAATACTATATAGCGTTATACGTTAGTACGTAATAATATACAACGTTATACGTGATATGGTAATACTATATAACGTTATACGCTATTTCGTAATAATATATAACGTTATACGTTAATATGTAATAGTATATATCGTTATACGTTATATAGTAATAGTATATAACGTTATACGTTATATAGTAATAGTATATAACGTTATACGTTATATAGTAATATTATATAACGTTATGCGTTATATAGTAATAGTATAGAACGTTATACGTTATATAGTAATACTATATAACGGTATACGTTATATAGTAATAGTATATAACGTTATACGTTATATAGTAATAGTATATAACGTTATACGTTATATAGAAATAGTATATAACGTTATACGTTATATAGTAATAGTATAGAACGTTATACGTTATATAGTAATAGTATATAACGTTATACGTTATATAGTAATATTATATAACGTTATACGTGATATGGCAATACTATATAACGTTATACGTTATATAGTAATAGTATATAACGTTATACGTTATATAGTAATAGTATATAACGTTATACGTTATATAGTAATAGTATATAACGTTATACGTTATATAGTAATATTATATAACGTTATGCGTTATATAGTAATAGTATATAACGTTATACGTTAATACGTAATAGTATATAACGTTATACGTTATATAGTAATAGTATATAACGTTATACGTTATATAGTAATAGTATATAACGTTATACTTTATATAGTAATATTATATAACGTTATGCGTTATATAGTAATAGTATAGAACGTTATACGTTATATAGTAATACTATATAACGGTATACGTTATATAGTAATAGTATATAACGTTATACGTTAGTACGTAATAATATACAACGTTATACGTGATATGGCAATACTATATAACGTTATACGTTATTACGTAATAGTATATAACGTTATACGTTATTACGTAATAGTATACAACGTTATACGTGATATGGTAATACTATATAACGTTATACGTTAGTACGTAATAATATACAACGTTATACGTGATATGGTAATACTATATAACGTTATACGCTATTTCGTAATAGTATATAACGTTATACGTTAATATGTAATAGTATATATCGTTATACGTTATATAGTAATAGTATATAACGTTATACGTTATATAGTAATAGTATATAACGTTATACGTTATATAGTAATATTATATAACGTTATGCGTTATATAGTAATAGTATAGAACGTTATACGTTATATACTATTACTATATAACGTATAACGTTGTATAGTAATAGTATATAACGTTATACGTTATATAGTAATAGTATATAACGTTATACGTTAGTACGTAATAATATACAACGTTATACGTGATATGGCAATACTATATAACGTTATACGTTATTACGTAATAGTATATAACGTTATACGTTATTACGTAATAGTATACAACGTTATACGTGATATGGTAATACTATATAGCGTTATACGTTAGTACGTAATAATATACAACGTTATACGTGATATGGTAATACTATATAACGTTATACGCTATTACGTAATAGTATATAACGTTATACGTTAATATGTAATAGTATATATCGCTATACGTTATATAGTAATAGTATATAACGTTATACGTTATATAGTACTAGTATATAACGTTATACGTTATATAGTAATATTATATAACGTTATGCGTTATATAGTAATAGTATATAACGTTATACGTTATATAGTAATAGTATATAACGTTATACGTTATATAGTAATAGTATATAACGTTATACGTTATATAGTAATAGTATATAACGTTATACGTTATATAGTAATAGTATATAACGTTATACGTTATATAGAAATAGTATATAACGTTATACGTTATATAGTAATAGTATATAACGTTATTCGTTATATAGTAATAGTATATAACGTTATACGTTATATAGTAATATTATATAACGTTATACGTGATATGGCAATACTATATAACGTTATACGTTATATAGTAATAGTATATAACGTTATACGTTATATAGTAATAGTATATAACGTTATACGTTATATAGTAATAGTATATAACGTTATACGTTATATAGTAATAGTATATAACGTTATACGTTATATAGTAATAGTATATAACGTTATACGTTATATAGTAATAGTACATAACGTTATACATTATATAGTAATAGTATATAACGTTATGCGTTATATAGTAATAGTATATAACGTTATACGATAGTACGGAATAGTATATATCGTTATACGTTATATAGTAATAGTATATAACGTTATACGTTATATAGTAATAGTATATAACGTTATACGTTATATAGTAATAGTATATAACGTTATACGTTATATAGTAATATTATATAACGTTATGCGTTATATAGTAATAGTATATAACGTTATACGTTATATAGGAATAGTATATAACGTTATACGTTAGTACGTAATAATATACAACGTTATACGTGATATGGCAATACTATATAACGTTATACGTTATTACGTAATAGTATATAACGTTATACGTTATTACGTAATAGTATACAACGTTATACGTGATATGGTAATACTATATAACGTTATACGTTAGTACGTAATAATATACAACGTTATACGTGATATGGTAATACTATATAACGTTATACGCTATTACGTAATAGTATATAACGTTATACGTTAATATGTAATAGTATATATCGTTATACGTTATATAGTAATAGTATATAACGTTATACGTTATATAGTAATAGTATATAACGTTATACGTTATATAGTAATAGTATATAACGTTATACGTTATATAGTAGTAGTATATAACGTTATACGTTATATAGTAATAGTATATAACGTTATACGTTAGTACGTAATAATATATATCGTTATACGTTATATAGTAATAGTATATAACGTTATACGATAGTACGTAATAGTATATATCGTTATACGTTATATAGTAATAGTATATAACGTTATACGTTATATAGTAATAGTATATAACGTTATACGTTAGTACGTAGTAATATACAACGTTACACGTGATATGGTAATACTATATAACGTTATACGCTATTACGTAATAGTATATAACGTTAGACGTTAATACGGAATAGTATATATCGTTATACGTTATATAGTAATAGTATATAACGTTATACGTTATATAGTAATAGTATATAACGTTATACGTTATATAGTAATATTATATAACGTTATGCGTTATATAGTAATAGTATATAATGTTATACGTTATATAGTAATATTATATAACGTTATGCGTTATATAGTAATAGTATAGAACGTTATACGTTATATAGTAATAGTACATAACGGTATACGTTATATAGTAATAGTATATAACGTTATACGTTATTACGTAATAGTATACAACGTTATACGTGATATGGTAATACTATATAACGTTATACGTTAGTGCGTAATAATATACAACGTTGTACGTTATATGGTAATACTATATAACGTTATACGATATTACGTAATAGTATATAACGTTATACGTTAATACGTAATAGTATATATCGTTATACGTTATATAGTAATAGTATATAACGTTATACGTTATATAGTAATAGCATATAACGTTATACGTTATATAGGAATAGTATATAACGTTATACGTTATATAGTAATATTATATAACGTTATGCGTTATATAGTAATAGTATATAACGTTATACGTTATATAGTAATAGTATATAACGTTATACGTTATATAGTAATAGTATATAACGTTATACGTTATATAGTAATAGTATATAACGTTATACGTTATATAGTAATAGTATATAACGTTATACGTTATATAGTAATAGTATATAACGTTATACGTTATATAGAAATAGTATATAACGTTATACGTTATATAGTAGTAGTATATAACGTTATACGTTATATAGTAATAGTATATAACGTTATACGTTAGTACGTAATAATATATATCGTTATACGTTATATAGTAATAGTATATAACGTTATACGATAGTACGTAATAGTATATATCGTTATACGTTATATAGTAATAGTATATAACGTTATACGTTATATAGTAATAGTATATAACGTTATACGTTAGTACGTAGTAATATACAACGTTACACGTGATATGGCAATACTATATAACGTTATACGTTATTACGTAATAGTATATAACGTTATACGTTATTACGTAATAGTATACAACGTTATACGTGATATGGTAATACTATATAGCGTTATACGTTAGTACGTAATAATATACAACGTTATACGTGATATGGTAATACTATATAACGTTATACGCTATTACGTAATAGTATATAACGTTATACGTTAATATGTAATAGTATATATCGCTATACGTTATATAGTAATAGTATATAACGTTATACGTTATATAGTACTAGTATATAACGTTATACGTTATATAGTAATATTATATAACGTTATGCGTTATATAGTAATAGTATATAACGTTATACGTTATATAGTAATAGTATATAACGTTATACGTTATATAGTAATAGTATATAACGTTATACGTTATATAGTAATAGTATATAACGTTATACGTTATATAGTAATAGTATATAACGTTATACGTTATATAGTAATAGTATATAACGTTATACGTTATATAGAAATAGTATATAACGTTATACGTTATATAGTAATAGTATAGAACGTTATACGTTATATAGTAATAGTATATAACGTTATACGTTATATAGTAATATTATATAACGTTATACGTGATATGGCAATACTATATAACGTTATACGTTATATAGTAATAGTATATAACGTTATACGTTATATAGTAATAGTATATAACGTTATACGTTATATAGTAATAGTATATAACGTTATACGTTATATAGTAATATTATATAACGTTATGCGTTATATAGTAATAGTATATAACGTTATACGTTAATACGTAATAGTATATAACGTTATACGTTATATAGTAATAGTATATAACGTTATACGTTATATAGTAATAGTATATAACGTTATACTTTATATAGTAATATTATATAACGTTATGCGTTATATAGTAATAGTATAGAACGTTATACGTTATATAGTAATACTATATAACGGTATACGTTATATAGTAATAGTATATAACGTTATACGTTAGTACGTAGTAATATACAACGTTATACGTGATATGGCAATACTATATAACGTTATACGTTATTACGTAATAGTATATAACGTTATACGTTATTACGTAATAGTATACAACGTTATACGCTATTACGTAATAGTATATAACGTTATACGTTAATATGTAATAGTATATATCGCTATACGTTATATAGTAATAGTATATAACGTTATACGTTATATAGTAATAGTATATAACGTTATACGTTATATAGTAATAGTATATAACGTTATACGTTATATAGTAATAGTACATAACGTTATACATTATATAGTAATAGTATATAACGTTATGCGTTATATAGTAATAGTATATAACGTTATACGATAGTACGGAATAGTATATATCGTTATACGTTATATAGTAATAGTATATAACGTTATACGTTATATAGTAATAGTATATAACGTTATACGTTATATAGTAATAGTATATAACGTTATACGTTATATAGTAATATTATATAACGTTATGCGTTATATAGTAATAGTATATAACGTTATACGTTATATAGTAATAGTATATAACGTTATACGTTATATAGTAATAGTATATAACGTTATACGTTACATAGTAATAGTATATAACGTTATACGTTAATACGTAATAGTATATAACGTTATAAGTTATATAGTAATAGTATATAACGTTATACGTTATATAGTAATAGTATATAACGTTATACGTTATATCGAAATAGTATATAACGTTATACGTTATATAGTAATACTATATAACGGTATACGTTATATAGTAATAGTATATAACGTTATACGTTAGGACGTAGTAATATACAACGTTATACGTGATATGGTAATACTATATAACGTTATACGCTATTACGTAATAGTATATAACGTTATACGTTAATACGGAATAGTATATATCGTTATACGTTATATAGTAATAGTATATAACGTTATACGTTATATAGTAATAGTATATAACGTTATACGTTATATAGTAATATTATATAACGCTATGCGTTATATAGTAATAGTATATAACGTTATACGTTATGTAGTAATAGTATATAACGTTATACGTTATGTAGTAATAGTATATAACGTTATACGTTATATAGTAATAGTATATAATGTTATACGTTATATAGTAATATTATATAACGTTATGCGTTATATAGTAATAGTATAGAACGTTATACGTTATATAGTAATAGTACATAACGGTATACGTTATATAGTAATAGTATATAACGTTATACGTTATTACGTAATAGTATACAACGTTATACGTGATATGGTAATACTATATAACGTTATACGTTAGTACGTAATAATATACAACGTTATACGTTATATGGTAATACTATATAACGTTATACGATATTACGTAATAGTATATAACGTTATACGTTAATACGTAATAGTATATATCGTTATACGTTATATAGTAATAGTATATAACGTTATACGTTATATAGTAATAGTATATAACGTTATAAGTTATATAGTAATAGTATATAACGTTATACGTTATATAGTAATAGTATATAACGTTATACGTTATATAGTAATAGTATATAACGTTATACGTTATATAGTAATAGTATATAACGTTATACGTTATATAGTAATAGTACATAACGGTATACGTTATATAGTAATAGTATATAACGTTATACGTTATTACGTAATAGTATACAACGTTATACGTGATATGGTAATACTATATAACGTTATACGTTAGTACGTAATAATATACAACGTTATACGTTATATGGTAATACTATATAACGTTATACGATATTACGTAATAGTATATAACGTTATACGTTAATACGTAATAGTATATATCGTTATACGTTATATAGTAATAGTATATAACGTTATACGTTATATAGTAATAGCATATAACGTTATACGTTATATAGAAATAGTATATAACGTTATACGTTATATAGTAATATTATATATCGTTATGCGTTATATAGTAATAGTATATAACGTTATACGTTAGTACGTAATAATATACAACGTTATACGTTAATATGTAATAGTATATATCGTTATACGTTATATAGTAATAGTATATAACGTTATACGTTATAAAGTAATAGTATATAACGTTATACGTTATATAGTAATATTATATAACGTTATGCGTTATATAGTAATAGTATATAACGTTATACGTTATATAGTAATATTATATAACGTTGTGCGTTATATAGTAATAGTATATAACGTTATACGTTATATAGTAATAGTATATAACGTTATACGTTATATAGTAATAGTATATAACGTTATACGTTATATAGTAATATTATATAACGTTATGCGTTATATAGTAATAGTATATAACGTTATACGTTATATAGGAATAGTATATAACGTTATACGTTAGTACGTAATAATATACAACGTTATACGTGATATGGCAATACTATATAACGTTATACGTTATTACGTAATAGTATATAACGTTATACGTTATTACGTAATAGTATACAACGTTATACGTGATATGGTAATACTATATAACGTTATACGTTAGTACGTAATAATATACAACGTTATACGTGATATGGTAATACTATATAACGTTATACGCTATTACGTAATAGTATATAACGTTATACGTTAATATGTAATAGTATATATCGTTATACGTTATATAGTAATAGTATATAACGTTATACGTTATATAGTAATAGTATATAACGTTATACGTTATATAGTAATAGTATATAACGTTATACGTTATATAGTAGTAGTATATAACGTTATACGTTATATAGTAATAGTATATAACGTTATACGTTAGTACGTAATAATATATATCGTTATACGTTATATAGTAATAGTATATAACGTTATACGATAGTACGTAATAGTATATATCGTTATACGTTATATAGTAATAGTATATAACGTTATACGTTATATAGTAATAGTATATAACGTTATACGTTAGTACGTAGTAATATACAACGTTACACGTGATATGGTAATACTATATAACGTTATACGCTATTACGTAATAGTATATAACGTTAGACGTTAATACGGAATAGTATATATCGTTATACGTTATATAGTAATAGTATATAACGTTATACGTTATATAGTAATAGTATATAACGTTATACGTTATATAGTAATATTATATAACGTTATGCGTTATATAGTAATAGTATATAATGTTATACGTTATATAGTAATATTATATAACGTTATGCGTTATATAGTAATAGTATAGAACGTTATACGTTATATAGTAATAGTACATAACGGTATACGTTATATAGTAATAGTATATAACGTTATACGTTATTACGTAATAGTATACAACGTTATACGTGATATGGTAATACTATATAACGTTATACGTTAGTGCGTAATAATATACAACGTTGTACGTTATATGGTAATACTATATAACGTTATACGATATTACGTAATAGTATATAACGTTATACGTTAATACGTAATAGTATATATCGTTATACGTTATATAGTAATAGTATATAACGTTATACGTTATATAGTAATAGCATATAACGTTATACGTTATATAGGAATAGTATATAACGTTATACGTTATATAGTAATATTATATAACGTTATGCGTTATATAGTAATAGTATATAACGTTATACGTTATATAGTAATAGTATATAACGTTATACGTTATATAGTAATAGTATATAACGTTATACGTTATATAGTAATAGTATATAACGTTATACGTTACTACGTAATAATATACAACGTTGTACGTGATATGGCAATACTATATAACGTTATACGTTATGACGTAATAGTATATAACGTTATACGTTATTACGTAATAGTATATAACGTTATACGTTATATAGTAATAGTATATAACGTTATACGATATATAGTAATAGTATATAACGTTATACGTTAGTACGTAATAATATATATCGCTATACGTTATATAGTAATAGTATATAACGTCATACGATAGTACGTAATAGTATATATCGTTATACGTTATATAGTAATAGTATATAACGTTATACGTTATATAGTAATAGTATATACCGTTATACGTTATATAGTAATAGTATATAACGTTATACGTTATATAGTAATAGCATATAACGTTATACGTTACATAGGAATAGTATATAACGTTATACGTTAGTACGTAATACTATACAACGTTATACGTGATATGGCAATACTATATAACGTTATACGTTATTACGTAATAGTATATAACGTTATACGTTATTACGTAATAGTATACAACGTTATACGTGATATGGTAATACTATATAACGTTATACGTTAGTACGTAATAATATACAACGTTATACGTGATATGGTAATACTATATAACGTTATACGCTATTACGTAATAGTATATAACGTTATACGTTAATATGTAATAGTATATATCGTTATACGTTATATAGTAATAGTATATAACGTTATACGTTATATAGTAATTCTATATAACGTTATACGTTATATAGTAATAGTATATAACGTTATACGTTATATAGTAATAGTATATAACGTTATACGTTATATAGTAATAGTATATAACGTTATACGTTATATAGTAATAGTATATAACGTTATACGTTATATAGTAATAGTATATAACGTTATACGTTATATAGTAATAGTATATAACGTTATACGTTATATAGTAATAGTATATAACGTTATACGTTAGTACGTAATAATATATATCGTTATACGTTATATAGTAATAGTATATAACGTTATACGTTATATAGTAATATTATATAACGTTATGCGTTATATAGTAATAGTATATAACGTTATACGTTATATAGTAATAGTATATAACGTTATACGTTATATAGCAATAGTATATAATGTTATACGTTATATAGTAATATTATATAACGTTATGCGTTATATAGTAATAGTATATAACGTTATACGTTATATAGTAATATTATATAACGTTATGCGTTATATAGTAATAGTATATAACGTTATACGTTATATAGTAATAGTATATAACGTTATACGTTATATAGTAATAGTATATAACGTTATACGTTATATAGTAATAGTATATAACGTTATACGTTACTACGTAATAATATACAACGTTGTACGTGATATGGCAATACTATATAACGTTATACGTTATGACGTAATAGTATATAACGTTATACGTTATTACGTAATAGTATATAACGTTATACGTTATATAGTAATAGTATATAACGTTATACGTTATATAGTGATAGTATATAACGTTATACGTTATATAGTAATAGTATATAACGTTATACGTAATATAGTAATAGTATATAACGTTATACGTTATATAGTAATAGTATATAACGTTATACGTTATTACGTAATAGTATACAACGTTATACGTGATATGGTAATACTATATAACGTTATACGTTAGTACGTAATAATATACAACGTTATACGTTAATATGTAATAGTATATATCGTTATACGTTATATAGTAATAGTATATAACGTTATACGTTATATAGTAATAGTATATAACGTTATACGTTATATAGTAATAGTATATAACATTATACGTTATATAGTAATATTATATAACGTTATGCGTTATATAGTAATAGTATATAACGTTATACGTTATATAGTAATAGTATATAACGTTATACGTTATATAGTAATAGTATATAACGTTATACGTTATATAGTAATATTATATAACGTTATACGTTATATAGTAATAGTATATAACGTTATACGTAATATAGTAATAGTATATAACGTTATACGTTATATAGTAATAGTATATAACGTTATACGTTATTACGTAATAGTATACAACGTTATACGTTAATATGTAATAGTATATATCGTTATACGTTATATAGTAATAGTATATAACGTTATAAGTTATATAGTAATAGTATATAACGTTATACGTTAGTACGTAATAATATATATCGTTATACGTTATATAGTAATAGTATATAACGTTATACGATATATAGTAATAGTATATAACGTTATACGTTATATAGTAATAGTATATACCGTTATACGTTATATAGTAATAGTATATAACGTTATACGTTATATAGTAATAGTATATAACGTTATACGTTATATAGTAATATTATATAACGTTATGCGTTATATAGTAATAGTATATAACGTTATACGTAATATAGTAATAGTATATAACGTTATACGTTATATAGTAATAGTATATAACGTTATACGTTATTACGTAATAGTATACAACGTTATACGTGATATGGTAATACTATATAACGTTATACGTTAGTACGTAATAATATACAACGTCATACGATAGTACGTAATAGTATATATCGTTATACGTTATATAGTAATAGTATATAACGTTATACGTTATATAGTAATAGTATATACCGTTATACGTTATATAGTAATAGTATATAACGTTATACGTTATATAGTAATAGTATATAACGTTATACGTTATATAGTAATATTATATAACGTTATGCGTTATATAGTAATAGTATAGAACGTTATACGTTATATAGTAATAGTACATAACGGTATACGTTATATAGTAATAGTATATAACGTTATACGTTAGTACGTAATAATATACAACGTTATACGTGATATGGCAATACTATATAACGTTATACGTTATTACGTAATAGTATATAACGTTATACGTTATATAGTAATAGTATATAACGTTATACGTTATATAGTAATATTATATAACGTTATGCGTTATATAGTAATAGTATATAACGTTATACGTTATATAGTAATAGTATATAACGTTATACGTTATATAGCAATAGTATATAATGTTATACGTTATATAGTAATATTATATAACGTTATGCGTTATATAGTAATAGTATAGAACGTTATACGTTATATAGTAATAGTACATAACGGTATACGTTATATAGTAATAGTATATAACATTATACGTTATTACGTAATAGTATACAACGTTATACGTGATATGGTAATACTATATAACGTTATACGTTAGTACGTAATAATATACAACGTTGTACGTTATATGGTAATACTATATAACGTTATACGGTATTACGTAATAGTATATAACGTTATACGTTAATACGTAATAGTATATATCGTTATACGTTATATAGTAATAGTATATAACGTTATACGTTATATAGTAATAGCATATAACGTTATACGTTATATAGGAATAGTATATAACGTTATACGTAATATAGTAATATTATATAACGTTATGCGTTATATAGTAATAGTATATAACGTTATACGTTATATAGTAATAGTATATAACGTTATACGTTATATAGTAATAGTATATAACGTTATACGTTATATAGTAATAGTATATAACGTTATACGTTACTACGTAATAATATACAACGTTGTACGTGATATGGCAATACTATATAACGTTATACGTTATGACGTAATAGTATATAACGTTATACGTTATTACGTAATAGTATATAACGTTATACGTTATATAGTAATAGTATATAACGTTATACGTTATATAGTAATAGTATATAACGTTATACGTTATATAGTAATAGTATATAACGTTATACGTAATATAGTAATAGTATATAACGTTATACGTTATATAGTAATAGTATATAACGTTATACGTTATTACGTAATAGTATACAACGTTATACGTGATATGGTAATACTATATAACGTTATACGTTAGTGCGTAATAATATACAACGTTATACGTTAATATGTAATAGTATATATCGTTATACGTTATATAGTAATAGTATATAACGTTATACGTTATACAGTAATAGTATATAACGTTATACGTTATTACGTAATAGTATATAACGTTATACGTTATTACGTAATAGTATACAACGTTATACGTGATATGGTAATACTATATAACGTTATACGTTAGTACGTAATAATATACAACGTTATACGTGATATGGTAATACTATATAACGTTATACGCTATTACGTAATAATATATAACGTTATACGTTAATATGTAATAGTATATATCGTTATACGTTATATAGTAATAGTATATAACGTTATAAGTTATATAGTAATAGTATATAACGTTATACGTTAGTACGTAATAATATATATCGTTATACGTTATATAGTAGTAGTATATAACGTTATACGATATATAGTAATAGTATATAACGTTATACGTTATATAGTAATAGTATATACCGTTATACGTTATATAGTAATAGTATATAACGTTATACGTTATATAGTAATCTTATATAACGTTATGCGTTATATAGTAATAGTATAGAACGTTATACGTTATATAGTAATAGTACATAACGGTATACGTTACATAGGAGTAGTATATAACGTTATACGTTAGTACGTAATACTATACAACGTTATACGTGATATGGCAATACTATATAACGTTATACGTTATTACGTAATAGTATATAACGTTATACGTTATTACGTAATAGTATACAACGTTATACGTGATATGGTAATACTATATAACGTTATACGTTAGTACGTAATAATATACAACGTTATACGTGATATGGTAATACTATATAACGTTATACGTTAGTACGTAATAATATACAACGTTATACGTGATATGGTAATACTATATAACGTTATACGCTATTACGTAATAGTATATAACGTTATACGTTAATATGTAATAGTATATATCGTTATACGTTATATAGTAATAGTATATAACGTTATACGTTATATAGTAATTGTATATAACGTTATACGTTATATAGTAATAGTATATAACGTTATACGTTATATAGTAATAGTATATAACGTTATACGTTATATAGTAATAGTATATAACGTTATACGTTATATAGTAATAGTATATAACGTTATACGTTATATAGTAATAGTATATAACGTTATACGTTATATAGTAATAGTATATAACGTTATACGTTAGTACGTAATAATATATATCGTTATACGTTATATAGTAATAGTATATAACGTTATACGATAGTACGTAATAGTATATATCGTTATACGTTATATAGTAATAGTATATAACGTTATACGTTATATAGTAATAGTATATAACGTTATACGTTAGTACGTAGTAATATACAACGTTATACGTGATATGGTAATACTATATAACGTTATACGCTATTACGTAATAGTATATAACGTTATACGTTAATACGGAATAGTATATATCGTTATACGTTATATAGTAATAGTATATAACGTTATACGTTATATAGTAATACTATATAACGTTATACGTTATATAGTAATATTATATAACGTTATGCGTTATATAGTAATAGTATATAACGTTATACGTTATATAGTAATAGTATATAACGTTATACGTTATATAGCAATAGTATATAATGTTATACGTTATATAGTAATATTATATAACGTTATGCGTTATATAGTAATAGTATATAACGTTATACGTTATATAGTAATATTATATAACGTTATGCGTTATATAGTAATAGTATATAACGTTATACGTTATATAGTAATAGTATATAACGTTATACGTTATATAGTAATAGTATATAACGTTATACGTTATATAGTAATAGTATATAACGTTATACGTTACTACGTAATAATATACAACGTTGTACGTGATATGGCAATACTATATAACGTTATACGTTATGACGTAATAGTATATAACGTTATACGTTATTACGTAATAGTATATAACGTTATACGTTATATAGTAATAGTATATAACGTTATACGTTATATACTGATAGTATATAACGTTATACGTTATATAGTAATAGTATATAACGTTATACGTAATATAGTAATAGTATATAACGTTATACGTTATATAGTAATAGTATATAACGTTATACGTTATTACGTAATAGTATACAACGTTATACGTGATATGGTAATACTATATAACGTTATACGTTAGTACGTAATAATATACAACGTTATACGTTAATATGTAATAGTATATATCGTTATACGTTATATAGTAATAGTATATAACGTTATACGTTATATAGTAATAGTATATAACGTTATGCGTTATATAGTAATATTATATAACGTTATGCGTTATATAGTAATAGTATATAACGTTATACGTTATATAGTAATAGTATATAACGTTATACGTTATATAGTAATAGTATATAACGTTATACGTTATATAGTAATATTATATAACGTTATACGTTATATAGTAATAGTATATAACGTTATACGTAATATAGTAATAGTATATAACGTTATACGTTATATAGTAATAGTATATAACGTTATACGTTATTACGTAATAGTATACAACGTTATACGTTAATATGTAATAGTATATATCGTTATACGTTATATAGTAATAGTATATAACGTTATAAGTTATATAGTAATAGTATATAACGTTATACGTTAGTACGTAATAATATATATCGTTATACGTTATATAGTAATAGTATATAACGTTATACGATATATAGTAATAGTATATAACGTTATACGTTATATAGTAATAGTATATACCGTTATACGTTATATAGTAATAGTATATAACGTTATACGTTATATAGTAATAGTATATAACGTTATACGTTATATAGTAATATTATATAACGTTATGCGTTATATAGTAATAGTATATAACGTTATACGTAATATAGTAATAGTATATAACGTTATACGTTATATAGTAATAGTATATAACGTTATACGTTATTACGTAATAGTATACAACGTTATACGTGATATGGTAATACTATATAACGTTATACGTTAGTACGTAATAATATACAACGTCATACGATAGTACGTAATAGTATATATCGTTATACGTTATATAGTAATAGTATATAACGTTATACGTTATATAGTAATAGTATATACCGTTATACGTTATATAGTAATAGTATATAACGTTATACGTTATATAGTAATAGTATATAACGTTATACGTTATATAGTAATATTATATAACGTTATGCGTTATATAGTAATAGTATAGAACGTTATACGTTATATAGTAATAGTACATAACGGTATACGTTATATAGTAATAGTATATAACGTTATACGTTAGTACGTAATAATATACAACGTTATACGTGATATGGCAATACTATATAACGTTATACGTTATTACGTAATAGTATATAACGTTATACGTTATATAGTAATAGTATATAACGTTATACGTTATATAGTAATATTATATACCTTTATGCGTTATATAGTAATAGTATATAACGTTATACGTTATATAGTAATAGTATATAACGTTATACGTTATATAGCAATAGTATATAATGTTATACGTTATATAGTAATATTATATAACGTTATGCGTTATATAGTAATAGTATAGAACGTTATACGTTATATAGTAATAGTACATAACGGTATACGTTATATAGTACTAGTATATAACATTATACGTTATTACGTAATAGTATACAACGTTATACGTGATATGGTAATACTATATAACGTTATACGTTAATACGTAATAGTATATATCGTTATACGTTATATAGTAATAGTATATAACGTTATACGTTATATAGTAATAGCATATAACGTTATACGTTATATAGGAATAGTATATAACGTTATACGTAATATAGTAATATTATATAACGTTATGCGTTATATAGTAATAGTATATAACGTTATACGTTATATAGTAATAGTATATAACGTTATACGTTATATAGTAATAGTATATAACGTTATACGTTATATAGTAATAGTATATAACGTTATACGTTACTACGTAATAATATACAACGTTGTACGTGATATGGCAATACTATATAACGTTATACGTTATGACGTAATAGTATATAACGTTATACGTTATTACGTAATAGTATATAACGTTATACGTTATATAGTAATAGTATATAACGTTATACGTTATATAGTAATAGTATATAACGTTATACGTTATATAGTAATAGTATATAACGTTATACGTAATATAGTAATAGTATATAACGTTATACGTTATATAGTAATAGTATATAACGTTATACGTTATTACGTAATAGTATACAACGTTATACGTGATATGGTAATACTATATAACGTTATACGTTAGTGCGTAATAATATACAACGTTATACGTTAATATGTAATAGTATATATCGTTATACGTTATATAGTAATAGTATATAACGTTATACGTTATACAGTAATAGTATATAACGTTATACGTTATTACGTAATAGTATATAACGTTATACGTTATTACGTAATAGTATACAACGTTATACGTGATATGGTAATACTATATAACGTTATACGTTAGTACGTAATAATATACAACGTTATACGTGATATGGTAATACTATATAACGTTATACGCTATTACGTAATAACGTATAACGTTATACGTTAATATGTAATAGTATATATCGTTATACGTTATATAGTAATAGTATATAACGTTATAAGTTATATAGTAATAGTATATAACGTTATACGTTAGTACGTAATAATATATATCGTTATACGTTATATAGTAATAGTATATACCGTTATACGTTATATAGTAATAGTATATAACGTTATACGTTATATAGTAATAGTATATAACGTTATACGTTATATAGTAATATTATATAACGTTATGCGTTATATAGTAATAGTATATAACGTTATACGTAATATAGTAATAGTATATAACGTTATACGTTATATAGTAATAGTATATAACGTTATACGTTATTACGTAATAGTATACAACGTTATACGTGATATGGTGATACTATATAACGTTATACGTTAGTACGTAATAATATACAACGTCATACGATAGTACGTAATAGTATATATCGTTATACGTTATATAGTAATAGTATATAACGTTATACGTTAATACGTAATAGTATATATCGTTATACGTTATATAGTAATAGTATATAACGTTATACGTTATATAGTAATAGCATATAACGTTATACGTTATATAGGAATAGTATATAACGTTATACGTAATATAGTAATATTATATAACGTTATGCGTTATATAGTAATAGTATATAACGTTATACGTTATATAGTAATAGTATATAACGTTATACGTTATATAGTAATAGTATATAACGTTATACGTTATATAGTAATAGTATATAACGTTATACGTTAATACGTAATAGTATATATCGTTATACGTTATATAGTAATAGTATATAACGTTATACGTTATATAGTAATAGTATATAACGTTATACGTAATATAGTAATAGTATATAACGTTATACGTTATATAGTAATAGTATATAACGTTATACGTTATTACGTAATAGTATACAACGTTATACGTGATATGGTAATACTATATAACGTTATACGTTAGTACGTAATAATATACAACGTTATACGTTAATATGTAATAGTATATATCGTTATACGTTATATAGTAATAGTATATAACGTTATACGTTATACAGTAATAGTATATAACGTTATACGTTATTACGTAATAGTATATAACGTTATACGTTATTACGTAATAGTATACAACGTTATACGTGATATGGTAATACTATATAACGTTATACGTTAGTACGTAATAATATACAACGTTATACGTGATATGGTAATACTATATAACGTTATACGCTATTACGTAATAATATATAACGTTATACGTTAATATGTAATAGTATATATCGTTATACGTTATATAGTAATAGTATATAACGTTATAAGTTATATAGTAATAGTATATAACGTTATACGTTAGTACGTAATAATGTATATCGTTATACGTTATATAGTAGTAGTATATAACGTTATACGATATATAGTAATAGTATATAACGTTATACGTTATATAGTAATAGTATATACCGTTATACGTTATATAGTAATAGTATATAACGTTATACGTTATATAGTAATAGTATATAACGTTATACGTTATATAGTAATATTATATAACGTTATGCGTTATATAGTAATAGTATATAACGTTATACGTAATATAGTAATAGTATATAACGTTATGCGTTATATAGTAATAGTATATAACGTTATACGTTATTACGTAATAGTATACAACGTTATACGTGATATGGTGATACTATATAACGTTATACGTTAGTACGTAATAATATACAACGTCATACGATAGTACGTAATAGTATATATCGTTATACGTTATATAGTAATAGTATATAACGTTATACGTTATATAGTAATAGTATATACCGTTATACGTTATATAGTAATAGTATATAACGTTATACGTTATATAGTAATAGTATATAACGTTATACGTTATATAGTAATCTTATATAACGTTATGCGTTATATAGTAATAGTATAGAACGTTATACGTTATATAGTAATAGTACATAACGGTATACGTTATATAGTAATAGTATATAACGTTATACGTTAGTACGTAATAATATACAACGTTATACGTGATATGGCAATACTGTATAACGTTATACGTTATTACGTAATAGTATATAACGTTATACGTTATTACGTAATAGTATACAACGTTATACGTGATATGGTAATACTATATAACGTTATACGTTAGTACGTAATAATATACAACGTTATACGTTATATGGTAATACTATATATCGTTATACGATATTACGTAATAGTATATAACGTTATACGTTAATACGTAATAGTATATATCGTTATACGTTATATAGTAATAGTATATAACGTTATACGTTATATAGTAATAGTATATAACGTCATACGTTATATAGGAATAGTATATAACGTTATACGTTAGTACGTTATAATATACAACGTTATACGTGATATGGCAATACTATATAACGTTATACGTTATTACGTAATAGTATATAACGTTATACGTTATTACGTAATAGTATATAACGTTATACGTTATTACGTAATAGTATACAACGTTATACGTGATATGGTAATACTATATAACGTTATACGTTAGTACGTAATAATATACAACGTTATACGTGATATGGTAATACTATATAACGTTATACGTTATGACGTAATAGTATATAACGTTATACGTTATTACGTAATAGTATATAACGTTATACGTTAATACGTAATAGTATATATCGTTATACGTTATATAGTAATAGTATATAACGTTATACGTTATATAGTAATAGTATATAACGTCATACGTTATATAGGAATAGTATATAACGTTATACGTTAGTACGTTATAATATACAACGTTATACGTGATATGGTAATACTATATAACGTTATACGCTATTACGTAATAGTATATAACGTTATACGTTAATATGTAATAGTATATATCGTTATACGTTATATAGTAATAGTATATAACGTTATACGTTATATAGTAATAGCATATAACGTTATACGTTATATAGGAATAGTATATAACGTTATACGTTATATAGTAATATTATATAACGTTATGCGTTATATAGTAATAGTATATAACGTTATACATTATATAGTAATAGTATATAACGTTATAAGTTATATAGTAATAGTATATAACGTTATACGTTAGTACGTAATAATATACAACGTTATACGTGATATGGCAATACTATATAACGTTATAAGTTATTACGTAATAGTATATAACGTTATACGTTATATAGTAATAGTATATAACGTTATACGTTATATAGTAATAGTATATAACGTTATACGTTATATAGTAATAGTATATAACGTTATACGTTATATAGTAATAGTATATAACGTTATACGTTATATAGTAATAGTATATAACGTTATACGTTATATAGTAATAGTATATAACGTTATACGATATATAGTAATAGTATATAACGTTATACGTTAGTACGTAATAATATATATCGTTATACGTTATATAGTAATAGTATATAACGTTATACGATATATAGTAATATTATATAACGTTATGCGTTATATAGTAATAGTATATAACGTTATACATTATATAGTAATAGTATATAACGTTATGCGTTATATAGTAATTGTATATAACGTTATACGATTGTACGGAATAGTATATATCGTTATACGTTATATAGTAATAGTATATAACGTTATACGTTATATAGTAATAGTATATAACGTTATACGTTATATAGTAATAGTATATAACGTTATACGTTATATAGTAATAGTATATAACGTTATACGTTATATAGTAATAGTATATAACGTTATACGTTATATAGTAATAGTATATAACGTTATACGTTAGTACGTAATAATATACAACGTTATACGTGATATGGTAATACTATATAACGTTATACGCTATTACGTAATAGTATATAACGTTATACGTTAATACGTAATAGTATATATCGTTATACGTTATATAGTAATAGTATATAGCGATATACGTTATATAGTAATAGTATATAACGTTATACGTTATATAGTAATAGTATATAACGTTATACGTTAGTACGTAATAATATACAACGTTATACGTGATGTGGTAATACTATATAACGTTATACGCTATTACGTAATAGTATATAACGTTATACGTTAATACGTAATAGTATATATCGTTATACGTTATATAGTAATAGTATATAACGTTATAAGTTATATAGTAATAGTATATAACGTTATACGTTAGTACGTAATAATATACAACGTTATACGTGATATGGCAATACTATATAACGTTATACGTTATATAGTAATAGTATATAACGTTATACGTTATATAGTAATAGTATATAACGTTATACGTTATATAGTAATATTATATAACGTTATGCGTTATATAGTAATAGTGTATAACGTTATACGTTAGTACGTAATAATATACAACGTTATACGTGATATGGCAATACTATATAACGTTATACGTTATATAGTAATAGTATATAACGTTATACGTTATATAGTAATAGTATATAACGTTATGCATTATATAGTAATAGTATATAACGTTATACGATAGTACGGAATAGTATATACCGTTATACGTTATATAGTAATAGTATATAACGTTATATGTTATATAGTAATAGTATATAACGTTATACGTTATATAGTAATAGTATATAACGTTATGCGTTAGTACGTAATAATATACAACGTTATACGTGATATGGTAATACTATATAACGTTATACGCTATTACGTAATAGTATATAACGTTATACATTAATACGTAATAGTATATATCGTTATACGTTATATAGTAATAGTATATAACGTTATACGTTATATAGTAATAGTATATAACGTTATACGTTATATAGTATAAGTATATAGCGTTATACGTTATATAGTAATAGTATATAACGTTATACGTTATATAGTAATATTATATAACGTTATGCGTTATATAGTAATAGTATATAACGTTATACGATAGTACGTAATAGTATATGACGTTATACGTGATATGGTAATACTATATAACGTTATACGCTATTACGTAATAGTATATAACGTTATACGTTAATACGTAATAGTATATATCGTTATACGTTACATAGTAATAGTATATAGCGATATACGTTATATAGTTATAGTATATAACGTTATACGTTAGTACGTAATAGTATATAACGTTATACGTTATATGGTAATACTATACAACGTTATACGTTATATAGTAATAGTATATAACGTTATACGTTATATAGTAATAGTACATCGTTATACGTTATATAGTAATATTATATAACGTTATGCGTTATATAGTAATAGTATATAACGTTATACGTTATATAGTAATAGTATATAACGTTATGCGTTATATAGTAATAGTATGTCGGAGATGCAGAGACATCGAGCCTTTCTTTTGGAAGATTTCTCAATACTTGGGCTCGGGGTGACATAACTGGTCGCCGAACGTAGCCACGGTCACGGGATGAACGAAATGTTTTACAAAGGAGGTTCCAGTGTTAAGGGATACGCTGTATAAACAATCAAGTCTTGATCAGGAGCAATGCTGGTTTATGTGGAAATGCCTAGTTACAGCGCTTGGGAATTTGTTGATATTCCCGATCGATATGTATTTGATATATGTAACTGTATCTGTCTTTTATTTTGCAATCTCCTTGGAGAGTTTACTGTCATCGTCTTGGAGTCAGTCTTAGAAAAACCCTGTGCCAGAGTGAACGTGTCAGTGTGCTATCAAAAATATATTAAAACGTACAGAAAGTTTCCCGTTGACCGTGGATTCGATTACAGAACCCAAGAATATTATTTAAAGCATTTGTTTACTTATTGTTTGTTATCTTAGTTAACCGATAAACTAATTATTTATCAAACTTTGTAAAGAAATATAATTTTATGTAAATACAACCTTTATTGAACATCATGATGGCAAATGCTAACGAAGAATCGTCTCGCGCTCGAAATCCAAACGACAATTCGACATATATAATAATTCGACATATATTCGACATATATTCGTTATACGTTATATAGTAATAGTATATAACGTTATGCGTTATATAGTAATAGTATATAACGTTATACGTTATATAGTAATAGTATATAACGTTATACGTTATATAGTAATGGTATATAATGTTATACGTTATATAGTAATAGTATATAACGTTATACGTTAATACGTAATAGTATATAACGTTATACGTTATATAGTAATAGTATATAACGTTATACGTTAGTACGTAATAATATACAACGTTATACGTGATATGGCAATACTATATAACGTTATACGTTATATAGTAATAGTATATAACGTTATACGTTATTACGTAATAGTATATAACGTTATACGTTATATAGTAATAGTATATAACGTTATACGTTATATAGTAATAGTATATAACGTTATACGTTAGTACGTAATAATATACAACGTTATACGTGATATGGCAATACTATATAACGTTATACGTTATATAGTAATAGTATATAACGTTATACGTTAGTACGTAATAATATACAACGTTATACGTGATATGGTAGTACTATATAACGTTATACGTTAATACGTAATAGTATATATCGTTATACGTTATATAGTAATAGTATATAACGTTATACGTTATATAGTAATATTATATAACGTTATGCGTTATATAGTAATAGTATATAACGTTATACGTTATATAGTAATAGTATATAACGTTATGCGTTATATAGTAATAGTATATAACGTTATACGATAGTACGGAATAGTATATATCGTTATACGTTATATAGTAATAGTATATAACGTTATACGTTATATAGTAATAGTATATAACGTTATACGTTATATAGTAATAGTATATAACGCTATACGTTATATAGTAATAGTATATAACGTTATACGTTATATAGTAATAGTATATAACGTTATACGTTAGTACGTAATAATATACAACGTTATACGTGATATGGTAATACTATATAACGTTAAACGTTAATACGTAATAGTGTATATCGTTATACGTTATATAGTAATAGTATATAACGTTATACGTTATATAGTAATAGTATATAACGTTATACGTTATATAGTAATAGTATATAACGTTATACGTTATATAGTATAAGTATATAACGTTATACGTTATATAGTAATAGTATATAACGTTATACGTTATATAGTAATATTATCTAACGTTATACGCTATTACGTAATAGTATATAACGTTATACGTTAATACGTCATAGTATATATCGTTATACGTTATATAGTAATAGTATATAACGTTATACGTTATATAGTAATAGTATATAACGTTATACGTTATATAGTAATAGTATATAACGTTATACGTTATATAGTAATATTATATAACGTTATGCGTTATATAGTAATAGTATATAACGTTATACGTTATATAGTATAAGTATATAACGTTATACGTTATATAGTAATAGTATATAACGTTATACGTTATATAGTAATATTATCTAACGTTATACGCTATTACGTAATAGTATATAACGTTATACGTTAATACGTCATAGTATATATCGTTATACGTTATATAGTAATAGTATATAACGTTATACGTTATATAGTAATAGTATATAACGTTATACGTTATATAGTAATAGTATATAACGTTATACGTTATATAGTAATAGTATATAACGTTATACGTTATATAGTAATAGTATATAACGTTATACGTTATATAGTAATATTATATAACGTTATGCGTTATATAGTAATAGTATATAACGTTATACGTTATATAGTAATAGTATATAACGTTATACGTTATATAGTAATAGTATATAACGTTATACGTTATATAGTAATAGTATATAACGTTATACGTTATATAGTAATAGTATATAACGTTATACGTTATATAGTAATAGTATATAACGTTATACGTTATATAGTAATAGTATATAACGTTATACGTTATATAGTAATAGTATATAACGTTATACGTTAGTACGTAAAAATATACAACGTTATACGTGATATGGCAATACTATATAACGTTATACGTTATATAGTAATAGTATATAACGTTATACGTTAATACGTCATAGTATATATCGTTATACGTTATATAGTAATAGTATATAACGTTATACGTTATATAGTAATATTATATAACGTTATGCGTTATATAGTAATAGTATATAACGTTATACGTTATATAGTAATAGTATATAACGTTATACGTTATATAGTAATAGTATATAACGTTATACGTTATATAGTAATAGTGTATAACGTTATACGTTAGTACGTAATAATATACAACGTTATACGTGATATGGCAATACTATATAACGTTAGACGTTATATAGTAATAGTATATAACGTGATACGTTATATAGTAATAGTATATAACGTTATACGTTATATAGTATAAGTATATAACGTTATACGTTATATAGTAATAGTATATAACGTTATACGTTATATAGTAATATTATATAACGTTATGCGTTATATAGTAATAGTATATAACGTTATACGATAGTACGTAATAGTATATGACGTTATACGTGATATGGTAATACTATATAACGTTATACGCTATTACGTAATAGTATATAACGTTATACGTTAATACGTAATAGTATATATCGTTATACGTTACATAGTAATAGTATATAGCGATATACGTTATATAGTTATAGTATATAACGTTATACGTTAGTACGTAATAGTATATAACGTTATACGTTATATGGTAATACTATACAACGTTATACGTTATATAGTAATAGTATATAACGTTATACGTTATATAGTAATAGTACATCGTTATACGTTATATAGTAATATTATATAACGTTATGCGTTATATAGTAATAGTATATAACGTTATACGTTATATAGTAATAGTATATAACGTTATGCGTTATATAGTAATAGTATGTCGGAGATGCAGAGACATCGAGCCTTTCTTTTGGAAGATTTCTCAATACTTGGGCTCGGGGTGACATAACTGGTCGCCGAACGTAGCCACGGTCACGGGATGAACGAAATGTTTTACAAAGGAGGTTCCAGTGTTAAGGTATACGCTGTATAAACAATCAAGTCTTGATCAGGAGCAATGCTGGTTTATGTGGAAATGCCTAGTTACGGCGCTTGGGAATTTGTTGATATTCCCGATCGATATGTATTTGATATATGTAACTGTATCTGTCTTTTATTTTGCAATCTCCTTGGAGAGTTTACTGTCATCGTCTTGGAGTCAGTCTTAGAGAAACCCTGTGCCAGAGTGAACGTGTCAGTGTGCTATCAAAAATATATTAAAACGTACAGAAAGTTTCCCGTTGACCGTGGATTCGTTACAGAACCCAAGAATATTATTTAAAGCATTTGTTTACTTATTGTTTGTTATCTTAGTTAACCGATAAACTAATTATTTATCAAACTTTGTAAAGAAATATAATTTTATGTAAATACAACCTTTATTGAACATCATGATGGCAAATGCTAACGAAGAATCGTCTCGCGCTCGAAATCCAAACGACAATTCGACATATATAATAATTCGACATATATTCGACATATATTCGTTATACGTTATATAGTAATAGTATATAACGTTATGCGTTATATAGTAATAGTATATAACGTTATACGTTATATAGTAATAGTATATAACGTTATACGTTATATAGTAATGGTATATAATGTTATACGTTATATAGTAATAGTATATAACGTTATACGTTAATACGTAATAGTATATAACGTTATACGTTATATAGTAATAGTATATAACGTTATACGTTCGTACGTAATAATATACAACGTTATACGTGATATGGCAATACTATATAACGTTATACGCTATATAGTAATAGTATATAACGTTATACGTTATTACGTAATAGTATATAACGTTATACGTTATATAGTAATAGTATATAACGTTATACGTTATATAGTAATAGTATATAACGTTATACGTTAGTACGTAATAATATACAACGTTATACGTGATATGGCAATACTATATAACGTTATACGTTATATAGTAATAGTATATAACGTTATACGTTAGTACGTAATAATATACAACGTTATACGTGATATGGTAGTACTATATAACGTTATACGTTAATACGTAATAGTATATATCGTTATACGTTATATAGTAATAGTATATAACGTTATACGTTATATAGTAATATTATATAACGTTATGCGTTATATAGTAATAGTATATAACGTTATACGTTATATAGTAATAGTATATAACGTTATGCGTTATATAGTAATAGTATATAACGTTATACGATAGTACGGAATAGTATATATCGTTATACGTTATATAGTAATAGTATATAACGTTATACGTTATATAGTAATAGTATATAACGTTATACGTTATATAGTAATAGTATATAACGTTATACGTTATATAGTAATAGTATATAACGTTATACGTTATATAGTAATAGTATATAACGTTATACGTTAGTACGTAATAATATACAACGTTATACGTGATATGGTAATACTATATAACGTTAAACGTTAATACGTAATAGTGTATATCGTTATACGTTATATAGTAATAGTATATAACGTTATACGTTATATAGTAATAGTATATAACGTTATACGTTATATAGTAATAGTATATAACGTTATACGTTATATAGTATAAGTATATAACGTTATACGTTATATAGTAATAGTATATAACGTTATACGTTATATAGTAATATTATCTAACGTTATACGCTATTACGTAATAGTATATAACGTTATACGTTAATACGTCATAGTATATATCGTTATACGTTATATAGTAATAGTATATAACGTTATACGTTATATAGTAATAGTATATAACGTTATACGTTATATAGTAATAGTATATAACGTTATACGTTATATAGTAATATTATATAACGTTATGCGTTATATAGTAATAGTATATAACGTTATACGTTATATAGTATAAGTATATAACGTTATACGTTATATAGTAATAGTATATAACGTTATACGTTATATAGTAATATTATCTAACGTTATACGCTATTACGTAATAGTATATAACGTTATACGTTAATACGTCATAGTATATATCGTTATACGTTATATAGTAATAGTATATAACGTTATACGTTATATAGTAATAGTATATAACGTTATACGTTATATAGTAATAGTATATAACGTTATACGTTATATAGTAATATTATATAACGTTATGCGTTATATAGTAATAGTATATAACGTTATACGTTATATAGTAATAGTATATAACGTTATACGTTAGTACGTAAAAATATACAACGTTATACGTGATATGGCAATACTATATAACGTTATACGTTATATAGTAATAGTATATAACGTTATACGTTAATACGTCATAGTATATATCGTTATACGTTATATAGTAATAGTATATAACGTTATACGTTATATAGTAATATTATATAACGTTATGCGTTATATAGTAATAGTATATAACGTTATACGTTATATAGTAATAGTATATAACGTTATACGTTATATAGTAATAGTATATAACGTTATACGTTATATAGTAATAGTGTATAACGTTATACGTTAGTACGTAATAATATACAACGTTATACGTGATATGGCAATACTATATAACGTTAGACGTTATATAGTAATAGTATATAACGTGATACGTTATATAGTAATAGTATATAACGTTATACGTTATATAGTATAAGTATATAACGTTATACGTTATATAGTAATAGTATATAACGTTATACGTTATATAGTAATATTATATAACGTTATGCGTTATATAGTAATAGTATATAACGTTATACGATAGTACGTAATAGTATATGACGTTATACGTGATATGGTAATACTATATAACGCTATACGCTATTACGTAATAGTATATAACGTTATACGTTAATACGTAATAGTATATATCGTTATACGTTATATAGCAATAGTATATAGCGATATACGTTATATAGTTATAGTATATAACGTTATACGTTAGTACGTAATAGTATATAACGTTATACGTTATATGGTAATACTATACAACGTTATACGTTATATAGTAATAGTATATAACGTTATACGTTATATAGTAATAGTATATAACGTTATACGTTATATAGTAATATTATATAACGTTATGCGTTATATAGTAATAGTATATAACGTTATACGTTATATAGTAATAGTATATAACGTTATGCGTTATATAGTAATAGTATGTCGGAGATGCAGAGACATCGAGCCTTTCTTTTGGAAGATTTCTCAATACTTGGGCTCGGGGTGACATAACTGGTACCCGAACGTAGCCACGGTCACGGGATGAACGAAATGTTTAACAAAGGAGGTTCCAGTGTTAAGGGATACGGCGTATAAGCAACCAAGTCTTGATCAGGAGCAATGCTGGTTTATGTGGAAATGCCTAGTTACGGCGCTTGGGAATTTGTTGATATTCCCGATCGATATGTATTTGATATATGTAACTGTATCTGTCTTTTATTTTGCAATCTCCTTGGAGAGTTTACTGTCATCGTCTTGGAGTCAGTCTTAGAGAAACCCTGTGCCAGAGTGAACGTGTCAGTGTGCTATCAAAAATATATTAAAACGTACAGAAAGTTTCCCGTTGACCGTGGATTCGTTACAGAACCCAAGAATATTATTTAAAGCATTTGTTTACTTATTGTTTGTTATCTTAGTTAACCGATAAACTAATTATTTATCAAACTTTGTAAAGAAATATAATTTTATGTAAATACAACCTTTATTGAACATCATGATGGCAAATGCTAACGAAGAATCGTCTCGCGCTCGAAATCCAAACGACAATTCGACATATATAATAATTCGACATATATTCGACATATATTCGTTATACGTTATATAGTAATAGTATATAACGTTATGCGTTATATAGTAATAGTATATAACGTTATACGTTATATAGTAATAGTATATAACGTTATACGTTATATAGTAATGGTATATAATGTTATACGTTATATAGTAATAGTATATAACGTTATACGTTAATACGTAATAGTATATAACGTTATACGTTATATAGTAATAGTATATAACGTTATACGTTAGTACGTAATAATATACAACGTTATACGTGATATGGCAATACTATATAACGTTATACGTTATATAGTAATAGTATATAACGTTATACGTTATATAGTAATAGTATATAACGTTATACGTTATATAGTAATAGTATATAACGTTATACGTTATATAGTAATAGTATATAACGTTATACGTTATATAGTAATAGTATATAACGTTATACGATAGTACATAATAGTATATAACGTTATACGTGATATGGTAATACTATATAAAGTTATACGCTATTACGTAATAGTATATAACGTTATACGTTAATACGTAATAGTATATATCGTTATACGTTATATAGTAATAGTATATAGCGATATACGTTATATAGTAATAGTATATAACGTTATACGTTAGTACGTAATAGTATATAACGTTATACGTTAATACGTAATGGTATATATCGTTATACGTTATATAGTAACAGTATATAACGTTATACGTTATATAGTAATAGTATATAACGTTATACGTTATATAGTAATATTATATAACGTTATGCGTTATATAGTAATAGTATATAACGTTATACGTTATATAGTAATAGTATATAACGTTATACGTTATATAGTAATAGTATATAACGTTATACGTTATATAGTAATAGTATATAACGTTATACGTTATATAGTAATATTATATAACGTTATGCGTTATATAGTAATAGTATAGAACGTTATACGTTATATAGCAATAGTATATAACGTTATACGTTATATAGTAATAGTATATAACGTTATACGTTAGTACGTAATAATATACAACGTTATACGTGATATGGCAATACTATATAACGTTATACGTTATTACGTAATAGTATATAACGTTATACGTTATTACGTAATAGTATACAACGTTATACGTGATATGGTAAAACTATATAACGTTATACGTTAATACGTAATAGTATATATCGTTATACGTTATATAGTAATAGTATATAACGTTATACGTTATATAGTAATAGTATATAACGCTATACGTTATATAGTATAAGTACAGAACGTTATACGTTATATAGTAATAGTATATAACGTTATACGTTATATAGTAATAGTATATAACGTTATACGTTAGTACGTAATAATATACAACGTTATAGGTGATATGGTAATACTATCTAACGTTATACGTTAATACGTAATAGTATATATCGTTATACGTTATATAGTAATATTATATAACGTTATGCGTTATATAGTAATAGTATATAACGTTATGCGTTATATAGTAATAGTATATAACGTTATACGTTATATAGTAATAGTATATAACGTTATACGTTATATAGTAATAGTATATAACGTTATACGTTATATAGTAATAGTATATAACGTTATACGTTAGTACGTAATAATATACAACGTTATACGTGATATGGTAATACTATATAACGTTATACGCTATTACGTAATAGTATATAACGTTATACGTTAATACGTAATAGTATATATCGTTATACGTTATATAGTAATAGTATATAACGTTATACGTTACATAGTAATAGTATATAACGTTATACGATAGTACGTAATAGTATATAACGTTATACGTGATATGGTAATACTATATACCGTTATACGTTAATACGTAATAGTATATATCGTTATACGTTATATAGTAATAGTATATAACGTTATACGATAGTACGTAATAGTATATATCGTTATACGTTATATAGTAATAGTATATAACGTTATACGTTAATACGGAATAGTATATATCGTTATACGTTATATAGTAATAGTATATAGCGATATACGTTATATAGTAATAGTATATAACGTTATACGTTATATAGTAATAGTATATAACGTTATACGTTATATAGTAATATTATATAACGTTATGCGTTATATAGTAATAGTATATAACGTTATACGTTATATAGTAATAGTATATAACGTTATACGTTATATAGTAATAGTATATAACGTTATACGTTATATAGTAATAGTATATAACGTTATACGTTATATAGTAATAGTATATAACGTTATACGTTAGTACGTAATAATATACAACGTTATACGTGATATGGTAATACTATATAACGTTATACGCTATTACGTAATAGTATATAACGTTATACGTTAATACGTAATAGTATATATCGTTATACGTTATATAGTAATAGTATATAACGTTATACGTTACATAGTAATAGTATATAACGTTATACGATAGTACGTAATAGTATATAACGTTATACGTGATATGGTAATACTATATAACGTTATACGTTAATACGTAATAGTATATATCGTTATACGTTATATAGCAATAGTATATAACGTTATACGATAGTACGTAATAGTATATATCGTTATACGTTATATAGTAATAGTATATAACGTTATACGTTAATACGGAATAGTATATATCGTTATACGTTATATAGTAATAGTATATAACGTTATACGTTATATAGTATAAGTATATAACGTTATACGTTATATAGTAATAGTATATAACGTTATACGTTATATAGTAATATTATATAACGTTATGCGTTATATAGTAATAGTATATAACGTTATACGATAGTACGTAATAGTATATGACGTTATACGTGATATGGTAATACTATATAACGTTATTCGCTATTACGTAATAGTATATAACGTTATACGTTAATACGTAATAGTATATATCGTTATACGTTATATAGTAATAGTATATAACGTTATACGTTATATAGTAATAGTATATAACGTTATACGTTATATAGTATAAGTATATAACGTTATACGTTATATAGTAATAGTATATAACGTTATACGTTATATAGTAATAGTATATAACGTTATACGTTAGTACGTAATAATATACAACGTTATACGTTAGTACGTAATAATATACAACGTTATACGTGATATGGCAATACTATATAACGTTATACGTTATTACGTAATAGTATATAACGTTATACGTTATATAGTAATAGTATATAACGTTATACGTTATTACGTAATAGTATATAACGTTATACGTTATATAGTAATAGTATATAACGTTATACGTTATATAGTAATAGTATATAACGTTATACGTTACATAGTAATAGTATATAACGTTATACGATAGTACGTAATAGTATATAACGTTATACGTGATATGGTAATACTATATAACGTTATACGTTAATACGTAATAGTATATATCGTTATACGTTATATAGTAATAGTATATAACGTTATACGTTATATAGTAATAGTATATAACGTTATACGTTATATAGTAATAGTATATAACGTTATACGTTATATAGTAATAGTATATAACGTTATACGTTATATAGTAATAGTATATAACGTTATACGTTATATAGTAATAGTATATAACGATATACGTTATATAGTAATAGTATATAACGTTATACGTTATATAGTAATAGTATATAACGTTATACGTTAGTACGTAATAATATACAACGTTATACGTGATATGGCAATACTATATAACGTTATACGTTATTACGTAACAGTATATAACGTTATACGTTATATAGTAATAGTATATAACGTTATACGTTATATAGTAATAGTATATAACGTTATACGTTATATAGTAATAGTATATAACGTTATACGTTAGTACGTAATAATATACAACGTTATACGTGATATGGTAATACTATATAACGTTATACGTTAATACGTAATAGTATATATCGTTATACGTTATATAGTAATAGTATATAAAGTTATACGTTATATAGTAATAGTATATAACGTTATACGTTAGTACGTAATAATATACAACGTTATACGTGATATGGTAATACTATATAACGTTATACGCTATTACGTAATAGTATATAACGTTATACGTTAATACGTAATAGTATATATCGTTATACGTTATATAGTAATAGTATATAGCGATATACGTTATATACTAATAGTATATAACGTTATACGTTATATAGTAATAGTATATAACGTTATACGTTATATAGTAATATTATATAACGTTATGCGTTATACAGTAATAGTATATAACGTTATGCGTTATATAGTAATAGTATATAACGTTATGCGTTATATAGTAATAGTATATAACGTTATACGATAGTACGGAATAGTATATATCGTTATACGTTATATAGTAATAGTATATAACGTTATACGTTAGTACGTAATAGTATATAACGTTATACGTTAATACGTAATAGTGTATATCGTTATACGTTATATAGTAATAGTATATAACGTTATACGTTATATAGTAATAGTGTATAACGTTATACGTTAGTACGTAATAATATACAACGTTATACGTGATATGGCAATACTATATAACGTTAGACGTTATATAGTAATAGTATATAACGTTATACGTTATATAGTAATAGTATATAACGTTATACGTTATATAGTATAAGTATATAACGTTATACGTTATATAGTAATAGTATATAACGTTATACGTTATATAGTAATATTATATAACGTTATGCGTTATATAGTAATAGTATATAACGTTATACGATAGTACGTAATAGTATATGACGTTATACGTGATATGGTAATACTATATAACGTTATACGCTATTACGTAATAGTATATAACGTTATACGTTAATACGTAATAGTATATATCGTTATACGTTACATAGTAATAGTATATAGCGATATACGTTATATAGTTATAGTATATAACGTTATACGTTAGTACGTAATAGTATATAACGTTATACGTTATATGGTAATACTTTACAACGTTATACGTTATATAGTAATAGTATATAACGTTATACGTTATATAGTAATAGTACATCGTTATACGTTATATAGTAATATTATATAACGTTATGCGTTATATAGTAATAGTATATAACGTTATACGTTATATAGTAATAGTATATAACGTTATGCGTTATATAGTAATAGTATGTCGGAGATGCAGAGACATCGAGCCTTTCTTTTGGAAGATTTCTCAATACTTGGGCTCGGGGTGACATAACTGGTCGCCGAACGTAGCCACGGTCACGGGATGAACGAAATGTTTTACAAAGGAGGTTCCAGTGTTAAGGGATACGCTGTATAAACAATCAAGTCTTGATCAGGAGCAATGCTGGTTTATGTGGAAATGCCTAGTTACGGCGCTTGGGAATTTGTTGATATTCCCGATCGATATGTATTTGATATATGTAACTGTATCTGTCTTTTATTTTGCAATCTCCTTGGAGAGTTTACTGTCATCGTCTTGGAGTCAGTCTTAGAGAAACCCTGTGCCAGAGTGAACGTGTCAGTGTGCTATCAAAAATATATTAAAACGTACAGAAAGTTTCCCGTTGACCGTGGATTCGTTACAGAACCCAAGAATATTATTTAAAGCATTTGTTTACTTATTGTTTGTTATCTTAGTTAACCGATAAACTAATTATTTATCAAACTTTGTAAAGAAATATAATTTTATGTAAATACAACCTTTATTGAACATCATGATGGCAAATGCTAACGAAGAATCGTCTCGCGCTCGAAATCCAAACGACAATTCGACATATATAATAATTCGACATATATTCGACATATATTCGTTATACGTTATATAGTAATAGTATATAACGTTATGCGTTATATAGTAATAGTATATAACGTTATACGTTATATAGTAATAGTATATAACGTTATACGTTATATAGTAATGGTATATAATGTTATACGTTATATAGTAATAGTATATAACGTTATACGTTAATACGTAATAGTATATAACGTTATACGTTATATAGTAATAGTATATAACGTTATACGTTAGTACGTAATAATATACAACGTTATACGTGATATGGCAATACTATATAACGTTATACGTTATATAGTAATAGTATATAACGTTATACGTTATATAGTAATAGTATATAACGTTATACGTTATATAGTAATAGTATATAACGTTATACGTTATATAGTAATAGTATATAACGTTATACGATAGTACATAATAGTATATAACGTTATACGTGATATGGTAATACTATATAAAGTTATACGCTATTACGTAATAGTATATAACGTTATACGTTAATACGTAATAGTATATATCGTTATACGTTATATAGTAATAGTATATAGCGATATACGTTATATAGTAATAGTATATAACGTTATACGTTAGTACGTAATAGTATATAACGTTATACGTTAATACGTAATAGTATAGATCGTTATACGTTATATAGTAACAGTATATAACGTTATACGTTATATAGTAATAGTATATAACGTTATACGTTATATAGTATAAGTATATAACGTTATACGTTATATAGTAATATTATATAACGTTATGCGTTATATAGTAATAGTATATAACGTTATACGTTATATAGTAATAGTATATAACGTTATACGTTATATAGTAATAGTATATAACGTTATACGTTATATAGTAATAGTATATAACGTTATACGTTATATAGTAATATTATATAACGTTATGCGTTATATAGTAATAGTATAGAACGTTATACGTTATATAGTAATAGTATATAACGTTATACGTTATATAGTAATAGTATATAACGTTATACGTTAGTACGTAATAATATACAACGTTATACGTGATATGGCAATACTATATAACGTTATACGTTATTACGTAATAGTATATAACGTTATACGTTATTACGTAATAGTATACAACGTTATACGTGATATGGTAAAACTATATAACGTTATACGTTAATACGTAATAGTATATAACGTTATACGTTATATAGTAATAGTATGTAACGTTATACGTTATATAGTAATAGTATATAACGCTATACGTTATATAGTAATAGTATATGACGTTATACGTTATATAGTAATAGTATATAACGTTATACGTTAGTACGTAATAATATACAACGTTATACGTGATATGGTAATACTATCTAACGTTATACGTTAATACGTAATAGTATATATCGTTATACGTTATATAGTAATAGTATATAACGTTATACGTTATATAGTAATAGTATATAACGTTATACGTTATATAGTAATAGTATATAACGTTATACGTTAGTACGTAATAATATACAACGTTATACGTGATATGGTAATACTATATAACGTTATACGCTATTACGTAATAGTATATAACGTTATACGTTAATACGTAATAGTATATATCGTTATACGTTATATAGTAATAGTATATAGCGATATACGTTATATAGTAATAGTATATAACGTTATACGTTATGTAGTAATATTATATAACGTTATGCGTTATATAGTAATAGTATATAACGTTATACGTTATATAGTAATAGTATATAACGTTATACGTTATATAGTAATAGTATATAACGTTATACGTTATATAGTAATAGTATATAACGTTATACGTTATATAGTAATAGTATATAACGTTATACGTTATATAGTAATAGTATATAACGTTATACGTTAGTACGTAATAATATACAACGTTATACGTGATATGGTAATACTGTATAACGTTATACGCTATTACGTAATAGTATATAACGTTATACGTTAATACGTAATAGTATATATCGTTATACGTTATATAGTAATAGTATATAGCGATATACGTCATATAGTAATAGTATATAACGTTATACGTTATATAGTAATAGTATATAACGTTATACGTTATATAGTAATATTATATAACGTTATGCGTTATATAGTAATAGTATATAACGTTATGCGTTATATAGTAATAGTATATAACGTTATACGTTATATAGTAATAGTATATAACGTTATACGTTATATAGTAATAGTATATAACGTTATACGTTATATAGTAATAGTATATAACGTTATACGTTAGTACGTAATAATATACAACGTTATACGTGATATGGTAATACTATATAACGTTATACGCTATTACGTAATAGTATATAACGTTATACGTTAATACGTAATAGTATATATCGTTATACGTTATATAGTAATAGTATATAACGTTATACGTTACATAGTAATAGTATATAACGTTATACGATAGTACGTAATAGTATATAACGTTATACGTGATATGGTAATACTATATACCGTTATACGTTAATACGTAATAGTATATATCGTTATACGTTATATAGTAATAGTATATAACGTTATACGATAGTACGTAATAGTATATATCGTTATACGTTATATAGTAATAGTATATAACGTTATACGTTAATACGGAATAGTATATATCGTTATACGTTATATAGTAATAGTATATAGCGATATACGTTATATAGTAATAGTATATAACGTTATACGTTATATAGTAATAGTATATAACGTTATACGTTATATAGTAATATTATATAACGTTATGCGTTATATAGTAATAGTATATAACGTTATACGTTATATAGTAATAGTATATAACGTTATACGTTATATAGTAATAGTATATAACGTTATACGTTATATAGTAATAGTATATAACGTTATACGTTATATAGTAATAGTATATAACGTTATACGTTAGTACGTAATAATATACAACGTTATACGTGATATGGTAATACTATATAACGTTATACGCTATTACGTAATAGTATATAACGTTATACGTTAATACGTAATAGTATATATCGTTATACGTTATATAGTAATAGTATATAACGTTATACGTTACATAGTAATAGTATATAACGTTATACGATAGTACGTAATAGTATATAACGTTATACGTGATATGGTAATACTATATAACGTTATACGTTAATACGTAATAGTATATATCGTTATACGTTATATAGTAATAGTATATAACGTTATACGATAGTACGTAATAGTATATATCGTTATACGTTATATAGTAATAGTATATAACGTTATACGTTAATACGGAATAGTATATATCGTTATACGTTATATAGTAATAGTATATAACGTTATACGATAGTACGTAATAGTATATGACGTTATACGTGATATGGTAATACTATATAACGTTATTCGCTATTACGTAATAGTATATAACGTTATACGTTAATACGTAATAGTATATATCGTTATACGTTATATAGTAATAGTATATAACGTTATACGTTATATAGTAATAGTATATAACGTTATACGTTATATAGTATAAGTATGTAACGTTATACGTTATATAGTAATAGTATATAACGTTATACGTTATATAGTAATAGTATATAACGTTATACGTTAGTACGTAATAATATACAACGTTATACGTTAGTACGTAATAATATACAACGTTATACGTGATATGGCAATACTATATAACGTTATACGTTATTACGTAATAGTATATAACGTTATACGTTATATAGTAATAGTATATAACGTTATACGTTATTACGTAATAGTATATAACGTTATACGTTATATAGTAATAGTATATAACGTTATACGTTATATAGTAATAGTATATAACGTTATACGTTACATAGTAATAGTATATAACGTTATACGATAGTACGTAATAGTATATAACGTTATACGTGATATGGTAATACTATATAACGTTATACGTTAATACGTAATAGTATATATCGTTATACGTTATATAGTAATAGTATATAACGTTATACGTTATATAGTAATAGTATATAACGTTATACGTTATATAGTAATAGTATATAACGTTATACGTTATATAGTAATAGTATATAACGTTATACGTTATATAGTAATAGTATATAACGTTATACGTTATATAGTAATAGTATATAACGATATACGTTATATAGTAATAGTATATAACGTTATACGTTATATAGTAATAGTATATAACGTTATACGTTAGTACGTAATAATATACAACGTTATACGTGATATGGCAATACTATATAACGTTATACGTTATTACGTAACAGTATATAACGTTATACGTTATATAGTAATAGTATATAACGTTATACGTTATATAGTAATAGTATATAACGTTATACGTTATATAGTAATAGTATATAACGTTATACGTTAGTACGTAATAATATACAACGTTATACGTGATATGGTAATACTATATAACGTTATACGTTAATACGTAATAGTATATATCGTTATACGTTATATAGTAATAGTATATAAAGTTATACGTTATATAGTAATAGTATATAACGTTATACGTTAGTACGTAATAATATACAACGTTATACGTGATATGGTAATACTATATAACGTTATACGCTATTACGTAATAGTATATAACGTTATACGTTAATACGTAATAGTATATATCGTTATACGTTATATAGTAATAGTATATAGCGATATACGTTATATACTAATAGTATATAACGTTATACGTTATATAGTAATAGTATATAACGTTATACGTTATATAGTAATATTATATAACGTTATGCGTTATACAGTAATAGTATATAACGTTATGCGTTATATAGTAATAGTATATAACGTTATGCGTTATATAGTAATAGTATATAACGTTATACGATAGTACGGAATAGTATATATCGTTATACGTTATATAGTAATAGTATATAACGTTATACGTTATATAGTAATAGTATATAACGTTATACGTTATATAGTAATAGTATATAACGTTATACGTTATATAGTAATAGTATATAACTTTATACGTTATATAGTAATAGTATATAACGTTATACGTTAGTACGTAATAATATATATCGTTATACGTTATATAGTAATAGTATGTAACGTTATACGATAGTACGTAATAGTATATATCGTTATACGTTATATAGTAATAGCATATAACGTTATACGTTAGTACGTAATAATATACAACGTTATACGTGATATGGTAATACTATATAACGTTATACGCTATTACGTAATATTATATAACGTTATACGTTAATACGGAATAGTATATATCGTTATACGTTAAATAGTAATAGTATATAACGTTATACGTTATATAGTAATAGTATATAACGTTATACGTTATATAGTAATAGTATATAACGTTATACGTTAGTACGTAATAATATATATCGTTATACGTTATATAGTAATAGTATATAACGCTATACGATAGTACGTAATAGTATATATCGTTATACGTTATATAGTATTAGTATATAACGTTATACGTTAGTACGTAATAACATACAACGTTATACGTGATATGGTAATACTATATAACGTTATACGCTATTACGTAATAGTATATAACGTTATACGTTAATACGGAATAGTATATATCGTTATACGTTATATAGTAATAGTATATAACGTTATACGTTATATAGTAATAGTATATAACGTTATACGTTATATAGTATAAGTATATAACGTTATACGTTATATAGTAATAGTATATAACGTTATACGTTATATAGTAATATTATATAACGTTATGCGTTATATAGTAATAGTATATAACGTTATACGATAGTACGTAATAGTATATGACGTTATACGTGATATGGTAATACTATATAACGTTATACGCTATTACGTGATAGTATATAACGTTATACGTTAATACGTAATAGTATATATCGTTATACGTTATATAGTAATAGTATATATAGTTATACGTTATATAGTAATAGTATATAGCGATATACGTTATATAGTTATAGTATATAACGTTATACGTTAGTACGTAATAGTATATAACGTTATACGTTATATGGTAATACTATACAACGTTATACGTTATATAGTAATAGTATATAACGTTATACGTTATATAGTAATAGTATATAACGTTATACGTTATATAGTAATAGTATATAACGTTATACGTTATATAGTAATATTATATAACGTTATGCGTTATATAGTAATAGTATATAACGTTATACGTTATATAGTAATAGTATATAACGTTATGCGTTATATAGTAATAGTATATAACGTTATACGTTAATACGTAATAGTATATATCGTTATACGTTATATAGTAATAGTATATAGCGATATACGTTATATAGTAATAGTATATAACGTTATACGTTATATACTATTACTATATAACGTTATACGTTATATAGTAATATTATATATCGTTATGCGTTATATAGTAATAGTATATAACGTTATACGTTATATAGTAATAGTATATAACGTTATACGTTATATAGTAATAGTATATAACGTTATACGTTATATAGTAATAGTATATAACGTTATACGTTATATAGTAATAGTATATAACGTTATACGTTAGTACGTAATAATATACAACGTTATAGGTGATATGGTAATACTATATAACGTTATACGCTATTACGTAATAGTATATAACGTTATACGTTAATACGTAATAGTGTATTTCGTTATACGTTATATAGTAATAGTATATAGCGATATACGTTATATAGTAATAGTATATAACGTTATACGTTATATAGTAATAGTATATAACGTTATACGTTATATAGTAATATTATATAACGTTATGCGTTATATAGTAATAGTATATAACGTTATACGTTATATAGTAATAGTATATAACGTTATACGTTATATAGTAATAGTATATAACGTTATACGTTATATAGTAATAGTATATAACGTTATACGTTAGTACGTAATAATATACAACGTTATACGTGATATGGTAATACTATCTAACGTTATACGTTAATACGTAATAGTATATATCGTTATACGTTATATAGTAATAGTATATAACGTTATACGTTATATAGTAATAGTATATAACGTTATACGTTAGTACGTAATAATATACAACGTTATACGTGATATGGTAATACTATATAACGTTATACGCTATTACGTAATAGTATATAACGTTATACGTTAATACGTAATAGTATATATCGATGTACGTTATATAGTAATAGTATATAACGTTATACGTTATATAGTAATAGTATATAACGTTATACGTTATATAGTAATAGTATATAACGTTATACGTTATATAGTAATAGTATATAACGTTATACGTTATATAGTAATATTATATAACGTTATGCGTTATATAGTAATAGTATATAACGTTATACGTTATATAGTAATATTATATAACGTTATGCGTTATATAGTAATAGTATATAACGGTATACGTTATACAGTAATAGTATATAACGTTATACGTTATATAGTAATAGTATATAACGTTATACGTTAGTACGTAATAATATACAACGTTATACGTTAGTACGTAATAATATACAACGTTATACGTGATATGGCAATACTATATAACGTTATACGTTATTACGTAACAGTATATAACGTTATACGTTATATAGTAATAGTATATAACGTTATACGTTATATAGTAATAGTATATAACGTTATACGTTATATAGTAATAGTATATAACGTTATACGTTAGTACGTAATAATATACAACGTTATACGTGATATGGTAATACTATATAACGTTATACGTTAATACGTAATAGTATATATCGTTATACGTTATATAGTAATAGTATATAACGTTATACGTTATATAGTAATAGTATATAACGTTATACGTTATATAGTAATAGTATATAACGTTGTACGTTATATAGTAATAGTACATAACGTTATACGTTATATAGTAATATTATATAACGTTATGCGTTATATAGTAATAGTATATAACGTTATGCGTTATATAGTAATAGTATATAACGTTATGCGTTATATAGTAATAGTATAGAACGATATACGATATAGTAATAGTACATAACGTTATACGTCATATAGTAATAGTATATAACGTTATACGTTATATAGTAATAGTATATAACGTTATACGTTATATAGTAATAGTATATAACGTTATACGTTATATAGTAATATTATATAACGTTATGCGTTATATAGTAATAGTATATAACGTTATACGTTATATAGTAATAGTATATAACGATATACGTTATATAGTAATAGTATATAACGTTATACGTTATATAGTAATAGTATATAACGTTATACGTTAGTACGTAATAATATACAACGTTATACGTGATATGGCAATACTATATAACGTTATACGTTATCACGTAACAGTATATAACGTTATACGTTATATAGTAATAGTATATAACGTTATACGTTATATAGTAATAGTATATAACGTTATACGTTATATAGTAATAGTATATAACGTTATACGTTAGTACGTAATAATATACAACGTTATACGTGATATGGTAATACTATATAACGTTATACGTTAATACGTAATAGTATATATCGTTATACGTTATATAGTAATAGTATATAACGTTATACGTTATATAGTAATAGTATATAACGTTATACGTTATATAGTAATAGTATATAACGTTATACGTTAGTACGTAATAATATACAACGTTATACGTGATATGGTAATACTATATAACGTTATACGCTATTACGTAATAGTATATAACGTTATACGTTAATACGTAATAGTATATATCGTTATACGTTATATAGTAACAGTATATAGCGATATACGTTATATACTATTACTATATAACGTTATACGTTATATAGTAATAGTATATAACGTTATACGTTATATAGTAATATTATATAACGTTATGCGTTATATAGTAATAGTATATAACGTTATACGATAGTACGTAATAGTATATGACGTTATACGTGATATGGTAATACTATATAACGTTATACGCTATTACGTGATAGTATATAACGTTATACGTTACTACGTAATAGTATATATCGTTATACGTTATATAGTAATAGTATATATCGTTATACGTTATATAGTAATAGTATATAGCGATATACGTTATATAGTTATAGTATATAACGTTATACGTTAGTACGTAATAGTATATAACGTTATACGTTATATGGTAATACTATACAACGTTATACGTTATATAGTAATAGTATATAACGTTATACGTTATATAGTAATAGTATATAACGTTATACGTTATATAGTAATAGTATATAACGTTATACGTTATATAGTAATATTATATAACGTTATGCGTTATATAGTAATAGTATATAATGTTATACGTTATATAGTAATAGTATATAACGTTATGCGTTATATAGTAATAGTATATAACGTTATACGTTAATACGTAATAGTATATATCGTTATACGTTATATAGTAATAGTATATAGCGATATACGTTATATAGTAATAGTATATAACGTTATACGTTATATAGTAATACTATATAACGTTATACGTTATATAGTAATACTATATAACGTTATACGTTATATAGTAATATTATATATCGTTATGCGTTATATAGTAATAGTATATAACGTTATACGTTATATAGTAATAGTATATAACGTTATACGTTATATAGTAATAGTATATAACGTTATACGTTATATAGTAATAGTATATAACGTTATACGTTATATAGTAATAGTATATAACGTTATACGTTAGTACGTAATAATATACAACGTTATAGGTGATATGGTAATACTATATAACGTTATACGCTATTACGTAATAGTATATAACGTTATACGTTAATACGTAATAGTATATTTCGTTATACGTTATATAGTAATAGTATATAGCGATATACGTTATATAGTAATAGTATATAACGTTATACGTTATATAGTAATAGTATATAACGTTATACGTTATATAGTAATATTATATAACGTTATGCGTTATATAGTAATAGTATATAACGTTATACGTTATATAGTAATAGTATATAACGTTATACGTTATATAGTAATAGTATATAACGTTATACGTTATATAGTAATAGTATATAACGTTATACGTTAGTACGTAATAGTATACAACGTTATACGTGATATGGTAATACTATCTAACGTTATACGTTAATACGTAATAGTATATATCGTTATACGTTATATAGTAATAGTATATAACGTTATACGTTATATAGTAATAGTATATAACGTTATACGTTATATAGTAATAGTATATAACGTTATACGTTAGTACGTAATAATATACAACGTTATACGTGATATGGTAATACTATATAACGTTATACGTTAATACGTAATAGTATATATCGTTATACGTTATATAGTAATAGTATATAACGTTATACGTTATATAGTAATAGTATATAACGTTATACGTTATATAGTAATAGTATATAACGTTATACGTTATATAGTCATAGTATATATCGTTATACGTTAGTACGTAATAATATACAACGTTATACGTGATATGGTAATACTATATAACGTTATACGCTATTACGTAATAGTATATAACGTTATACGTTAATACGTAATAGTATATATCGTTGTACGTTATATAGTAATAGTATATAACGTTATACGTTATATAGTAATAGTATATAACGTTATACGTTATATAGTAATAGTATATAACGTTATACGTTATATAGTAATAGTATATAACGTTATACGTTATATAGTAATAGTATATAACGTTATACGTTAGTACGTAATAATATACAACGTTATAGGTGATATGGTAATACTATATAACGTTATACGCTATTACGTAATAGTATATAACGTTATACGTTAATACGTAATAGTATATTTCGTTATACGTTATATAGTAATAGTATATAACGTTATACGTTATATAGTAATATTATATAACGTTATGCGTTATATAGTAATATTATATAACGTTATACGTTATATAGTAATATTATATAACGTTATGCGTTATATAGTAATAGTATATAACGGTATACGTTATATAGTAATAGTATATAACGTTATACGTTATATAGTAATAGTATATAACGTTATACGTTAGTACGTAATAATATACAACGTTATAGGTGATATGGTAATACTGTATAACGTTATACGCTATTACGTAATAGTATATAACGTTATACGTTAATACGTAATAGTATATTTCGTTATACGTTATATAGTAATAGTATATAACGTTATACGTTATATAGTAATATTATATAACGTTATGCGTTATATAGTAATAGTATATAACGTTATACGTTATATAGTAATATTATATAACGTTATGCGTTATATAGTAATAGTATATAACGTTATACGTTATATAGTAATAGTATATAACGTTATGCGTTATATAGTAATAGTATGTCGGAGATGCAGAGACATCGAGCCTTTCTTTTGGAAGATTTCTCAATACTTGGGCTCGGGGTGACATAACTGGTACCCGAACGTAGCCACGGTCACGGGATGAACGAAATGTTTTACAAAGGAGGTTCCAGTGTTAAGGGATACGGCGTATAAGCAACCAAGTCTTGATCAGGAGCAATGCTGGTTTATGTGGAAATGCCTAGTTACGGCGCTTGGGAATTTGTTGATATTCCCGATCGATATGTATTTGATATATGTAACTGTATCTGTCTTTTATTTTGCAATCTCCTTGGAGAGTTTACTGTCATCGTCTTGGAGTCAGTCTTAGAGAAACCCTGTGCCAGAGTGAACGTGTCAGTGTGCTATCAAAAATATATTAAAACGTACAGAAAGTTTTCCGTTGACCGTGGATTCGTTACAGAACCCAAGAATATTATTTAAAGCATTTGTTTACTTATTGTTTGTTATCTTAGTTAACCGATAAACTAATTATTTATCAAACTTTGTAAAGAAATATAATTTTATGTAAATACAACCTTTATTGAACATAATGATGGCAAATGCTAACGAAGAATCGTCTCGCGCTCGAAATCCAAACGACAATTCGACATATATAATAATTCGACATATATTCGACATATATTCGTTATACGTTATATAGTAATAGTATATAACGTTATGCGTTATATAGTAATAGTATATAACGTTATACGTTATATAGTAATAGTATATAACGTTATACGTTATATAGTAATGGTATATAATGTTATACGTTATATAGTAATAGTATATAACGTTATACGTTAATACGTAATAGTATATAACGTTATACGTTATATAGTAATAGTATATAACGTTATACGTTAGTACGTAATAATATACAACGTTATACGTGATATGGCAATACTATATAACGTTATACGTTATATAGTAATAGTATATAACGTTATACGTTATATAGTAATAGTATATAACGTTATACGTTATATAGTAATAGTATATAACGTTATACGTTATATAGTAATAGTATATAACGTTATACGTTATATAGTAATAGTATATAACGTTATACGATAGTACATAATAGTATATAACGTTATACGTGATATGGTAATACTATATAAAGTTATACGCTATTACGTAATAGTATATAACGTTATACGTTAATACGTAATAGTATATATCGTTATACGTTATATAGTAATAGTATATAGCGATATACGTTATATAGTAATAGTATATAACGTTATACGTTAGTACGTAATAGTATATAACGTTATACGTTAATACGTAATAGTATATATCGTTATACGTTATATAGTAACAGTATATAACGTTATACGTTATATAGTAATAGTATATAACGTTATACGTTATATAGTATAAGTATATAACGTTATACGTTATATAGTAATATTATATAACGTTATGCGTTATATACTAATAGTATATAACGTTATACGTTATATAGTAATAGTATATAACGTTATACGTTATATAGTAATATTATATAACGTTATGCGTTATATAGTAATAGTATAGAACGTTATACGTTATATAGTAATAGTATATAACGTTATACGTTATATAGTAATAGTATATAACGTTATACGTTAGTACGTAATAATATACAACGTTATACGTGATATGGCAATACTATATAACGTTATACATTATTACGTAATAGTATATAACGTTATACGTTATTACGTAATAGTATACAACGTTATACGTGATATGGTAAAACTATATAACGTTATACGTTAATACGTAATAGTATATAACGTTATACGTTATATAGTAATAGTATGTAACGTTATACGTTATATAGTAATAGTATATAACGCTATACGTTATATAGTAATAGTATATGACGTTATACGTTATATAGTAATAGTATATAACGTTATACGTTAGTACGTAATAATATACAACGTTATACGTGATATGGTAATACTATCTAACGTTATACGTTAATACGTAATAGTATATATCGTTATACGTTATATAGTAATAGTATATAACGTTATACGTTATATAGTAATAGTATATAACGTTATACGTTATATAGTAATAGTATATAACGTTATACGTTAGTACGTAATAATATACAACGTTATACGTGATATGGTAATACTATATAACGTTATACGCTATTACGTAATAGTATATAACGTTATACGTTAATACGTAATAGTATATATCGTTATACGTTATATAGTAATAGTATATAGCGATATACGTTATATAGTAATAGTATATAACGTTATACGTTATGCAGTAATATTATATAACGTTATGCGTTATATAGTAATAGTATATAACGTTATACGTTATATAGTAATAGTATATAACGTTATACGTTATATAGTAATAGTATATAACGTTATACGTTATATAGTAATAGTATATAACGTTATACGTTATATAGTAATAGTATATAACGTTATACGTTATATAGTAATAGTATATAACGTTATACGTTAGTACGTAATAATATACAACGTTATACGTGATATGGTAATACTGTATAACGTTATACGCTATTACGTAATAGTATATAACGTTATACGTTAATACGTAATAGTATATATCGTTATACGTTATATAGTAATAGTATATAGCGATATACGTTATATAGGAATAGTATAATGTTATACGTTATATAGTAATAGTATATAACGTTATACGTTATATAGTAATATTATATAACGTTATGCGTTATATAGTAATAGTATATAACGTTATGCGTTATATAGTAATAGTATATAACGTTATACGTTATATAGTATAAGTATATAACGTTATACGTTATATAGTAATAGTATATAACGTTATACGTTATATAGTAATAGTATATAACGTTATACGTTAGTACGTAATAATATACAACGTTATACGTGATATGGTAATACTATATAACGTTATACGCTATTACGTAATAGTATATAACGTTATACGTTAATACGTAATAGTATATATCGTTATACGTTATATAGTAATAGTATATAACGTTATACGTTACATAGTAATAGTATATAACGTTATACGATAGTACGTAATAGTATATAACGTTATACGTGATATGGTAATACTATATACCGTTATACGTTAATACGTAATAGTATATATCGTTATACGTTATATAGTAATAGTATATAACGTTATACGATAGTACGTAATAGTATATATCGTTATACGTTATATAGTAATAGTATATAACGTTATACGTTAATACGGAATAGTATATATCGTTATACGTTATATAGTAATAGTATATAGCGATATACGTTATATAGTAATAGTATATAACGTTATACGTTATATAGTAATAGTATATAACGTTATACGTTATATAGTAATATTATATAACGTTATGCGTTATATAGTAATAGTATATAACGTTATACGTTATATAGTAATAGTATATAACGTTATACGTTATATAGTAATAGTATATAACGTTATACGTTATATAGTAATAGTATATAACGTTATACGTTATATAGTAATAGTATATAACGTTATACGTTAGTACGTAATAATATACAACGTTATACGTGATATGGTAAAACTATATAACGTTATACGTTAATACGTAATAGTATATATCGTTATACGTTATATAGTAATAGTATATAACGATATACGTTATATAGTAATAGTATATAACGTTATACGTTATATAGTAATATTATATAACGTTATGCGTTATATAGTAATAGTATATAACGTTATACGTTATATAGTAATAGTATATAACGTTATACGTTAGTACGTAATAATATACAACGTTATACGTGATATGGTAATACTATATAACGTTATACGCTATTACGTAATAGTATATAACGTTATACGTTAATACGTAATAGTATATATCGTTATACGTTATATAGTAATAGTATATAGCGATATACGTTATATACTAATAGTATATAACGTTATACGTTATATAGTAATAGTATATAACGTTATACGTTATATAGTAATATTATATAACGTTATGCGTTATACAGTAATAGTATATAACGTTATGCGTTATATAGTAATAGTATATAACGTTATGCGTTATATAGTAATAGTATATAACGTTATACGATAGTACGGAATAGTATATATCGTTATACGTTATATAGTAATAGTATATAACGTTATACGTTATATAGTAATAGTATATAACGTTATACGTTATATAGTAATAGTATATAACGTTATCCGTTATATAGTAATAGTATATAACTTTATACGTTATATAGTAATAGTATATAACGTTATACGTTAGTACGTAATAATATATATCGTTATACGTTATATAGTAATAGTATGTAACGTTATACGATAGTACGTAATAGTATATATCGTTATACGTTATATAGTAATAGCATATAACGTTATACGTTAGTACGTAATAATATACAACGTTATACGTGATATGGTAATACTATATAACGTTATACGCTATTACGTAATATTATATAACGTTATACGTTAATACGGAATAGTATATATCGTTATACGTTAAATAGTAATAGTATATAACGTTATACGTTATATAGTAATAGTATATAACGTTATACGTTATATAGTAATAGTATATAACGTTATACGTTAGTACGTAATAATATATATCGTTATACGTTATATAGTAATAGTATATAACGCTATACGATAGTACGTAATAGTATATATCGTTATACGTTATATAGTATTAGTATATAACGTTATACGTTAGTACGTAATAACATACAACGTTATACGTGATATGGTAATACTATATAACGTTATACGCTATTACGTAATAGTATATAACGTTATACGTTAATACGGAATAGTATATATCGTTATACGTTATATAGTAATAGTATATAACGTTATACGTTATATAGTAATAGTATATAACGTTATACGTTATATAGTATAAGTATATAACGTTATACGTTATATAGTAATAGTATATAACGTTATACGTTATATAGTAATAGTATATAACGTTATACGTTATATAGTAATAGTATATATCGTTATACGTTATATAGTAATAGTATATAGCGATATACGTTATATAGTTATAGTATATAACGTTATACGTTAGTACGTAATAGTATATAACGTTATACGTTATATGGTAATACTATACAACGTTATACGTTATATAGTAATAGTATATAACGTTATACGTTATATAGTAATAGTATATAACGTTATACGTTATATAGTAATAGTATATAACGTTATACGTTATATAGTAATATTATATAACGTTATACGTGATATGGCAATACTATATAACGTTATACATTATTACGTAATAGTATATAACGTTATACGTTATTACGTAATAGTATACAACGTTATACGTGATATGGTAAAACTATATAACGTTATACGTTAATACGTAATAGTATATAACGTTATACGTTATATAGTAATAGTATGTAACGTTATACGTTATATAGTAATAGTATATAACGCTATACGTTATATAGTAATAGTATATGACGTTATACGTTATATAGTAATAGTATATAACGTTATACGTTAGTACGTAATAATATACAACGTTATACGTGATATGGTAATACTATCTAACGTTATACGTTAATACGTAATAGTATATATCGTTATACGTTATATAGTAATAGTATATAACGTTATACGTTATATAGTAATAGTATATAACGTTATACGTTATATAGTAATAGTATATAACGTTATACGTTAGTACGTAATAATATACAACGTTATACGTGATATGGTAATACTATATAACGTTATACGCTATTACGTAATAGTATATAACGTTATACGTTAATACGTAATAGTATATATCGTTATACGTTATATAGTAATAGTATATAGCGATATACGTTATATAGTAATAGTATATAACGTTATACGTTATGTAGTAATATTATATAACGTTATGCGTTATATAGTAATAGTATATAACGTTATACGTTATATAGTAATAGTATATAACGTTATACGTTATATAGTAATAGTATATAACGTTATACGTTATATAGTAATAGTATATAACGTTATACGTTATATAGTAATAGTATATAACGTTATACGTTATATAGTAATAGTATATAACGTTATACGTTAGTACGTAATAATATACAACGTTATACGTGATATGGTAATACTGTATAACGTTATATACTATTACGTAATAGTATATAACGTTATACGTTAATACGTAATAGTATATATCGTTATACGTTATATAGTAATAGTATATAGCGATATACGTTATATAGTAATAGTATATAACGTTATACGTTATATACTATTAGTATATAACGTTATACGTTATTACGTAATATTCTATAACGTTATGCGTTATATAGTAATAGTATATAACGTTATGCGTTATATAGTAATAGTATATAACGTTATACGTTATATAGTAATAGTATATAACGTTATACGTTATATAGTAATAGTATATAACGTTATACGTTATATAGTAATAGTATATAACGTTATACGTTAGTACGTAATAATATACAACGTTATACGTGATATGGTAATACTATATAACGTTATACGCTATTACGTAATAGTATATAACGTTATACGTTAATACGTAATAGTATATATCGTTATACGTTATATAGTAATAGTATATAACGTTATACGTTACATAGTAATAGTATATAACGTTATACGATAGTACGTAATAGTATATAACGTTATACGTGATATGGTAATACTATATACCGTTATACGTTAATACGTAATAGTATATATCGTTATACGTTATATAGTAATAGTATATAACGTTATACGATAGTACGTAATAGTATATATCGTTATACGTTATATAGTAATAGTATATAACGTTATACGTTAATACGGAATAGTATATATCGTTATACGTTATATAGTAATAGTATATAGCGATATACGTTATATAGTAATAGTATATAACGTTATACGTTATATAGTAATAGTATATAACGTTATACGTTATATAGTAATATTATATAACGTTATGCGTTATATAGTAATAGTATATAACGTTATACGTTATATAGTAATAGTATATAACGTTATACGTTATATAGTAATAGTATATAACGTTATACGTTATATAGTAATAGTATATAACGTTATACGTTAGTACGTAATAATATACAACGTTATACGTGATATGGTAAAACTATATAACGTTATACGTTAATACGTAATAGTATATATCGTTATACGTTATATAGTAATAGTATATAACGATATACGTTATATAGTAATAGTATATAACGTTATACGTTATATAGTAATATTATATAACGTTATGCGTTATATAGTAATAGTATATAACGTTATACGTTATATAGTAATAGTATATAACGTTATACGTTAGTACGTAATAATATACAACGTTATACGTGATATGGTAATACTATATAACGTTATACGTTAATACGTAATAGTATATATCGTTATACGTTATATAGTAATAGTATATAAAGTTATACGTTATATAGTAATAGTATATAACGTTATACGTTAGTACGTAATAATATACAACGTTATACGTGATATGGTAATACTATATAACGTTATACGCTATTACGTAATAGTATATAACGTTATACGTTAATACGTAATAGTATATATCGTTATACGTTATATAGTAATAGTATATAGCGATATACGTTATATACTATTACTATATAACGTTATACGTTATATAGTAATAGTATATAACGTTATACGTTATATAGTAATATTATATAACGTTATGCGTTATACAGTAATAGTATATAACGTTATGCGTTATATAGTAATAGTATATAACGTTATGCGTTATATAGTAATAGTATATAACGTTATACGATAGTACGGAATAGTATATATCGTTATACGTTATATAGTAATAGTATATAACGTTATACGTTATATAGTAATAGTATATAACGTTATACGTTATATAGTAATAGTATATAACGTTATACGTTATATAGTAATAGTATATAACTTTATACGTTATATAGTAATAGTATATAACGTTATACGTTAGTACGTAATAATATATATCGTTATACGTTATATAGTAATAGTATGTAACGTTATACGATAGTACGTAATAGTATATATCGTTATACGTTATATAGTAATAGCATATAACGTTATACGTTAGTACGTAATAATATACAACGTTATACGTGATATGGTAATACTATATAACGTTATACGCTATTACGTAATATTATATAACGTTATACGTTAATACGGAATAGTATATATCGTTATACGTTAAATAGTAATAGTATATAACGTTATACGTTATATAGTAATAGTATATAACGTTATACGTTATATAGTAATAGTATATAACGTTATACGTTAGTACGTAATAATATATATCGTTATACGTTATATAGTAATAGTATATAACGCTATACGATAGTACGTAATAGTATATATCGTTATACGTTATATAGTATTAGTATATAACGTTATACGTTAGTACGTAATAACATACAACGTTATACGTGATATGGTAATACTATATAACGTTATACGCTATTACGTAATAGTATATAACGTTATACGTTAATACGGAATAGTATATATCGTTATACGTTATATAGTAATAGTATATAACGTTATACGTTATATAGTAATAGTATATAACGTTATACGTTATATAGTATAAGTATATAACGTTATACGTTATATAGTAATAGTATATAACGTTATACGTTATATAGTAATATTATATAACGTTATGCGTTATATAGTAATAGTATATAACGTTATACGATAGTACGTAATAGTATATGACGTTATACGTGATATGGTAATACTATATAACGTTATACGCTATTACGTGATAGTATATAACGTTATACGTTAATACGTAATAGTATATATCGTTATACGTTATATAGTAATAGTATATATCGTTATACGTTATATAGTAATAGTATATAGCGATATACGTTATATAGTTATAGTATATAACGTTATACGTTAGTACGTAATAGTATATAACGTTATACGTTATATGGTAATACTATACAACGTTATACGTTATATAGTAATAGTATATAACGTTATACGTTATATAGTAATAGTATATAACGTTATACGTTATATAGTAATAGTATATAACGTTATACGTTATATAGTAATATTATATAACGTTATGCGTTATATAGTAATAGTATATAACGTTATACGTTATATAGTAATAGTATATAACGTTATGCGTTATATAGTAATAGTATATAACGTTATACGTTAATACGTAATAGTATATATCGTTATACGTTATATAGTAATAGTATATAGCGATATACGTTATATAGTAATAGTATATAACGTTATACGTTATATAGTAATACTATATAACGTTATACGTTATATAGTAATATTATATATCGTTATGCGTTATATAGTAATAGTATATAACGTTATACGTTATATAGTAATAGTATATAACGTTATACGTTATATAGTAATAGTATATAACGTTATACGTTATATAGTAATAGTATATAACGTTATACGTTATATAGTAATAGTATATAACGTTATACGTTAGTACGTAATAATATACAACGTTGTAGGTGATATGGTAATACTATATAACGTTATACGCTATTACGTAATAGTATATAACGTTATACGTTAATACGTAATAGTATATTTCGTTATACGTTATATAGTAATAGTATATAGCGATATACGTTATATAGTAATAGTATATAACGTTATACGTTATATAGTAATAGTATATAACGTTATACGTTATATAGTAATATTATATAACGTTATGCGTTATATAGTAATAGTATATAACGTTATACGTTATATAGTAATAGTATATAACGTTATACGTTATATAGTAATAGTATATAACGTTATACGTTATATAGTAATAGTATATAACGTTATACGTTAGTACGTAATAATATACAACGTTATACGTGATATGGTAATACTATCTAACGTTATACGTTAATACGTAATAGTATATATCGTTATACGTTATATAGTAATAGTATATAACGTTATACGTTATATAGTAATAGTATATAACGTTATACGTTAGTACGTAATAATATACAACGTTATACGTGATATGGTAATACTATATAACGTTATACGCTATTACGTAATAGTATATAACGTTATACGTTAATACGTAATAGCATATATCGTTGTACGTTATATAGTAATAGTATATAACGTTATACGTTATATAGTAATAGTATATAACGTTATACGTTATATAGTAATAGTATATAACGTTATACGTTAGTACATAATAATATACAACGTTATACGTGAAATGGTAATACTATCTAACGTTATACGTTAATACGTAATAGTATATATCGTTATACGTTATATAGTAATAGTATATAACGTTATACGTTATATAGTAATAGTATATAACGTTATACGTTAGTACGTAATAATATACAACGTTATACGTGATATGGTAATACTATATAACGTTATACGCTATTACGTAATAGTATATAACGTTATACGTTAATACGTAATAGTATATATCGTTGTACGTTATATAGTAATAGTATATAACGTTATACGTTATATAGTAATATTATATAACGTTATGCGTTATATAGTAATAGTATATAACGTTATACGTTATACAGTAATAGTATATAACGTTATACGTTATATAGTAATAGTATATAACGTATACGTTATATAGTAATACTATATAACGTTATACGTTATATAGTAATAGTATATAACGTTATACGTTAGTACGTAATAATATACAACGTTATACGTGATATGGCAATACTATATAACGTTATACGTTATCACGTAACAGTATATAACGTTATACGTTATATAGTAATAGTATATAACGTTATACGTTATATAGTAATAGTATATAACGTTATACGTTATATAGTAATAGTATATAACGTTATACGTTAGTACGTAATAATATACAACGTTATACGTGATATGGTAATACTATATAACGTTATACGTTAATACGTAATAGTATATATCGTTATACGTTATATAGTAATAGTATATAACGTTATACGTTATATAGTAATAGTATATAACGTTATACGTTATATAGTAATAGTATATAACGTTATACGTTAGTACGTAATAATATACAACGTTATACGTGATATGGTAATACTATATAACGTTATACGCTATTACGTAATAGTATATAACGTTATACGTTAATACGTAATAGTATATATCGTTATACGTTATATAGTAACAGTATATAGCGATATACGTTATATACTATTACTATATAACGTATAACGTTATATAGTAATAGTATATAACGTTATACGTTATATAGTAATATTATATAACGTTATGCGTTATATAGTAATAGTATATAACGTTATACGATAGTACGTAATAGTATATGACGTTATACGTGATATGGTAATACTATATAACGTTATACGCTATTACGTGATAGTATATAACGTTATACGTTACTACGTAATAGTATATATCGTTATACGTTATATAGTAATAGTATATATCGTTATACGTTATATAGTAATAGTATATAGCGATATACGTTATATAGTTATAGTATATAACGTTATACGTTATTACGTAATAGTATATAACGTTATACGTTATATGGTAATACTATACAACGTTATACGTTATATAGTAATAGTATATAACGTTATACGTTATATAGTAATAGTATATAACGTTATACGTTATATAGTAATAGTATATAACGTTATACGTTATATAGTAATATTATATAACGTTATGCGTTATATAGTAATAGTATATAATGTTATACGTTATATAGTAATAGTATATAACGTTATGCGTTATATAGTAATAGTATATAACGTTATACGTTAATACGTAATAGTATATATCGTTATACGTTATATAGTAATAGTATATAGCGATATACGTTATATAGTAATAGTATATAACGTTATACGTTATATAGTAATAGTATATAACGTTATACGTTATATAGTAATATTATATAACGTTATGCGTTATATAGTAATAGTATATAACGTTATACGTTATATAGTAATAGTATATAACGTTATACGTTATATAGTAATAGTATATAACGTTATACGTTATATAGTAATAGTATATAACGTTATACGTTAGTACGTAATAATATACAACGTTATACGTGATATGGTAATACTATCTAACGTTATACGTTAATACGTAATAGTATATATCGTTATACGTTATATAGTAATAGTATATAACGTTATACGTTATATAGTAATAGTATATAACGTTATACGTTATATAGTAATAGTATATAACGTTATACGTTAGTACGTAATAATATACAACGTTATACGTGATATGGTAATACTATATAACGTTATACGTTAATACGTAATAGTATATATCGTTATACGTTATATAGTAATAGTATATAACGTTATACGTTATATAGTAATAGTATATAACGTTATACGTTATATAGTAATAGTATATAACGTTATACGTTATATAGTCATAGTATATATCGTTATACGTTAGTACGTAATAATATACAACGTTATACGTGATATGGTAATACTATATAACGTTATACGCTATTACGTAATAGTATATAACGTTATACGTTAATACGTAATAGTATATATCGTTGTACGTTATATAGTAATAGTATATAACGTTATACGTTATATAGTAATAGTATATAACGTTATACGTTATATAGTAATAGTATATAACGTTATACGTTATATAGTAATAGTATATAACGTTATACGTTATATAGTAATAGTATATAACGTTATACGTTATATAGTAATAGTATATAACGTTATACGTTAGTACGTAATAATATACAACGTTATAGGTGATATGGTAATACTATATAACGTTATACGCTATTACGTAATAGTATATAACGTTATACGTTAATACGTAATAGTATATTTCGTTATACGTTATATAGTAATAGTATATAACGTTATACGTTATATAGTAATATTATATAACGTTATGCGTTATATAGTAATAGTATATAACGTTATACGTTATATAGTAATATTATATAACGTTATGCGTTATATAGTAATAGTATATAACGTTATACGTTATATAGTAATAGTATATAACGTTATACGTTAGTACGTAATAATATACAACGTTATAGGTGATATGGTAATACTATATAACGTTATACGCTATTACGTAATAGTATATAACGTTATACGTTAATACGTAATAGTATATATCGTTGTACGTTATATAGTAATACTATATAACGTTATACGCTATTACGTAATAGTATATAACGTTATACGTTAATACGTAATAGTATATATCGTTATACGTTATATAGTAACAGTATATAGCGATATACGTTATATACTAATAGTATATAACGTTATACGTTATATAGTAATAGTATATAACGTTATACGTTATATAGTAATATTATATAACGTTATGCGTTATATAGTAATAGTATATAACGTTATACGATAGTACGTAATAGTATATGACGTTATACGTGATATGGTAATACTATATAACGTTATACGCTATTACGTGATAGTATATAACGTTATACGTTACTACGTAATAGTATATATCGTTATACGTTATATAGTAATAGTATATATCGTTATACGTTATATAGTAATAGTATATAGCGATATACGTTATATAGTTATAGTATATAACGTTATACGTTAGTACGTAATAGTATATAACGTTATACGTTATATGGTAATACTATACAACGTTATACGTTATATAGTAATAGTATATAACGTTATACGTTATATAGTAATAGTATATAACGTTATACGTTATATAGTAATAGTATATAACGTTATACGTTATATAGTAATATTATATAACGTTATGCGTTATATAGTAATAGTATATAATGTTATATGTTATATAGTAATAGTATATAACGTTATGCGTTATATAGTAATAGTATATAACGTTATACGTTAATACGTAATAGTATATATCGTTATACGTTATATAGTAATAGTATATAGCGATATACGTTATATAGTAATAGTATATAACGTTATACGTTATATAGTAATAGTATATAACGTTATACGTTATATAGTAATATTATATAACGTTATGCGTTATATAGTAATAGTATATAACGTTATACGTTATATAGTAATAGTATATAACGTTATACGTTATATAGTAATAGTATATAACGTTATACGTTATATAGTAATAGTATATAACGTTATACGTTAGTACGTAATAATATACAACGTTATACGTGATATGGTAATACTATCTAACGTTATACGTTAATACGTAATAGTATATATCGTTATACGTTATATAGTAATAGTATATAACGTTATACGTTATATAGTAATAGTATATAACGTTATACGTTATATAGTAATAGTATATAACGTTATACGTTAGTACGTAATAATATACAACGTTATACGTGATATGGTAATACTATATAACGTTATACGTTAATACGTAATAGTATATATCGTTATACGTTATATAGTAATAGTATATAACGTTATACGTTATATAGTAATAGTATATAACGTTATACGTTATATAGTAATAGTATATAACGTTATACGTTATATAGTCATAGTATATATCGTTATACGTTAGTACGTAATAATATACAACGTTATACGTGATATGGTAATACTATATAACGTTATACGCTATTACGTAATAGTATATAACGTTATACGTTAATACGTAATAGTATATATCGTTGTACGTTATATAGTAATAGTATATAACGTTATACGTTATATAGTAATAGTATATAACGTTATACGTTATATAGTAATAGTATATAACGTTATACGTTATATAGTAATAGTATATAACGTTATACGTTATATAGTAATAGTATATAACGTTATACGTTATATAGTAATAGTATATAACGTTATACGTTAGTACGTAATAATATACAACGTTATAGGTGATATGGTAATACTATATAACGTTATACGCTATTACGTAATAGTATATAACGTTATACGTTAATACGTAATAGTATATTTCGTTATACGTTATATAGTAATAGTATATAACGTTATACGTTATATAGTAATATTATATAACGTTATGCGTTATATAGTAATAGTATATAACGTTATACGTTATATAGTAATATTATATAACGTTATGCGTTATATAGTAATAGTATATAACGTTATACGTTATATAGTAATAGTATATAACGTTATACGTTATATAGTAATAGTATATAACGTTATACGTTATATAGTAATAGTATATAACGTTATACGTTAGTACGTAATAATATACAACGTTATACGTGATATGGTAATACTATCTAACGTTATACGTTAATACGTAATAGTATATATCGTTATACGTTATATAGTAATAGTATATAACGTTATACGTTATATAGTAATAGTATATAACGTTATACGTTAGTACGTAATAATATACAACGTTATACGTGATATGGTAATACTATATAACGTTATACGCTATTACGTAATAGTATATAACGTTATACGTTAATACGTAATAGTATATATCGTTGTACGTTATATAGTAATAGTATATAACGTTATACGTTATATAGTAATAGTATATAACGTTATACGTTATATAGTAATAGTATATAACGTTATACGTTAGTACATAATAATATACAACGTTATACGTGAAATGGTAATACTATCTAACGTTATACGTTAATACGTAATAGTATATATCGTTATACGTTATATAGTAATAGTATATAACGTTATACGTTATATAGTAATAGTATATAACGTTATACGTTAGTACGTAATAATATACAACGTTATACGTGATATGGTAATACTATATAACGTTATACGCTATTACGTAATAGTATATAACGTTATACGTTAATACGTAATAGTATATATCGTTGTACGTTATATAGTAATAGTATATAACGTTATACGTTATATAGTAATATTATATAACGTTATGCGTTATATAGTAATAGTATATAACGTTATACGTTATACAGTAATAGTATATAACGTTATACGTTATATAGTAATAGTATATAACGATATACGTTATATAGTAATAGTATATAACGTTATACGTTATATAGTAATAGTATATAACGTTATACGTTAGTACGTAATAATATACAACGTTATACGTGATATGGCAATACTATATAACGTTATACGTTATCACGTAACAGTATATAACGTTATACGTTATATAGTAATAGTATATAACGTTATACGTTATATAGTAATAGTATATAACGTTATACGTTATATAGTAATAGTATATAACGTTATACGTTAGTACGTAATAATATACAACGTTATACGTGATATGGTAATACTATATAACGTTATACGTTAATACGTAATAGTATATATCGTTATACGTTATATAGTAATAGTATATAACGTTATACGTTATATAGTAATAGTATATAACGTTATACGTTATATAGTAATAGTATATAACGTTATACGTTAGTACGTAATAATATACAACGTTATACGTGATATGGTAATACTATATAACGTTATACGCTATTACGTAATAGTATATAACGTTATACGTTAATACGTAATAGTATATATCGTTATACGTTATATAGTAACAGTATATAGCGATATACGTTATATACTATTACTATATAACGTTATACGTTATATAGTAATAGTATATAACGTTATACGTTATATAGTAATATTATATAACGTTATGCGTTATATAGTAATAGTATATAACGTTATACGATAGTACGTAATAGTATATGACGTTATACGTGATATGGTAATACTATATAACGTTATACGCTATTACGTGATAGTATATAACGTTATACGTTACTACGTAATAGTATATATCGTTATACGTTATATAGTAATAGTATATATCGTTATACGTTATATAGTAATAGTATATAGCGATATACGTTATATAGTTATAGTATATAACGTTATACGTTAGTACGTAATAGTATATAACGTTATACGTTATATGGTAATACTATACAACGTTATACGTTATATAGTAATAGTATATAACGTTATACGTTATATAGTAATAGTATATAACGTTATACGTTATATAGTAATAGTATATAACGTTATACGTTATATAGTAATATTATATAACGTTATGCGTTATATAGTAATAGTATATAATGTTATACGTTATATAGTAATAGTATATAACGTTATGCGTTATATAGTAATAGTATATAACGTTATACGTTAATACGTAATAGTATATATCGTGATACGTTATATAGTAATAGTATATAGCGATATACGTTATATAGTAATAGTATATAACGTTATACGTTATATAGTAATAGTATATAACGTTATACGTTATATAGTAATATTATATAACGTTATGCGTTATATAGTAATAGTATATAACGTTATACGTTATATAGTAATAGTATATAACGTTATACGTTATATAGTAATAGTATATAACGTTATACGTTATATAGTAATAGTATATAACGTTATACGTTAGTACGTAATAATATACAACGTTATACGTGATATGGTAATACTATCTAACGTTATACGTTAATACGTAATAGTATATATCGTTATACGTTATATAGTAATAGTATATAACGTTATACGTTATATAGTAATAGTATATAACGTTATACGTTATATAGTAATAGTATATAACGTTATACGTTAGTACGTAATAATATACAACGTTATACGTGATATGGTAATACTATATAACGTTATACGTTATTACGTAATAGTATATATCGTTATACGTTATATAGTAATAGTATATAACGTTATACGTTATATAGTAATAGTATATAACGTTATACGTTATATAGTAATAGTATATAACGTTATACGTTATATAGTCATAGTATATATCGTTATACGTTAGTACGTAATAATATACAACGTTATACGTGATATGGTAATACTATATAACGTTATACGCTATTACGTAATAGTATATAACGTTATACGTTAATACGTAATAGTATATATCGTTGTACGTTATATAGTAATAGTATATAACGTTATACGTTATATAGTAATAGTATATAACGTTATACGTTATATAGTAATAGTATATAACGTTATACGTTATATAGTAATAGTATATAACGTTATACGTTATATAGTAATAGTATATAACGTTATACGTTATATAGTAATAGTATATAACGTTATACGTTAGTACGTAATAATATACAACGTTATAGGTGATATGGTAATACTATATAACGTTATACGCTATTACGTAATAGTATATAACGTTATACGTTAATACGTAATAGTATATTTCGTTATACGTTATATAGTAATAGTATATAACGTTATACGTTATATAGTAATATTATATAACGTTATGCGTTATATAGTAATAGTATATAACGTTATACGTTATATAGTAATATTATATAACGTTATGCGTTATATAGTAATAGTATATAACGGTATACGTTATATAGTAATAGTATATAACGTTATACGTTATATAGTAATAGTATATAACGTTATACGTTAGTACGTAATAATATACAACGTTATACGTTAGTACGTAATAATATACAACGTTATACGTGATATGGCAATACTATATAACGTTATACGTCCTTACGTAACAGTATATAACGTTATACGTTATATAGTAATAGTATATAACGTTATACGTTATATAGTAATAGTATATAACGTTGTACGTTATATAGTAATAGTATATAACGTTATACGTTAGTACGTAATAATATACAACGTTATACGTGATATGGTAATACTATATAACGTTATACGTTAATACGTAATAGTATATATCGTTATACGTTATATAGTAATAGTATATAACGTTATACGTTATATAGTAATAGTATATAACGTTATACGTTATATAGTAATAGTATATAACGTTGTACGTTATATAGTAATAGTATATAACGTTATACGTTATATAGTAATATTATATAACGTTATGCGTTATATAGTAATAGTATATAACGTTATGCGTTATATAGTAATAGTATATAACGTTATGCGTTATATAGTAATAGTATAGAACGTTATACGATATAGTAATAGTACATAACGTTATCCGTCATATAGTAATAGTATATAACGTTATACGTTAGTACGTAATAATATACAACGTTATACGTGATATGGCAATACTATATAACGTTATACGTTATTACGTAATAGTATATAACGTTATACGTTATTACGTAATAGTATACAACGTTATACGTGATATGGTAAAACTATATAACGTTATACGTTAATACGTAATAGTATATATCGTTATACGTTATATAGTAATAGCATATAACGTTATACGTTATATAGTAATAGTATATAACGTTATACGTTATATAGTAATAGTATATAACGTTATACGTTAGTACGTAATAATATACAACGTTATACGTGATATGGTAATACTATATAACGTTATACGCTATTACTTAATAGTATATAACGTTATACGTTAATACGTAATAGTATATATCGTTATACGTTATATAGTAATAGTATATAGCGATATACGTTATATAGTAATAGTATATAACGTTATACGTTATATAGTAATAGTATATAACGTTATACGTCATATAGTAATATTATATAACGTTATGCGTTATATAGTAATAGTATATAACGTTATACGTTATATAGTAATAGTATATAACGTTATACGTTATATAGTAATAGTATATAACGATATACGTTATATAGTAATAGTATATAACGTTATACGTTATATAGTAATAGTATATAACGTTATACGTTAGTACGTAATAATATACAACGTTATACGTGATATGGCAATACTATATAACGTTATACGTTATTACGTAACAGTATATAACGTTATACGTTATATAGTAATAGTATATAATGTTATACGTTATATAGTAATAGTATATAACGTTATACGTTATATAGTAATATTATATAACGTTATGCGTTATATAGTAATAGTATATAACGTTATGCGTTATATAGTAATAGTATATAACGTTATGCGTTATATAGTAATAGTATAGAACGTTATACGATATAGTAATAGTACATAACGTTATACGTCATATAGTAATAGTATATAACGTTATACGTTAGTACGTAATAATATACAACGTTATACGTGATATGGCAATACTATATAACGTTATACGTTATTACGTAATAGTATATAACGTTATACGTTATTACGTAATAGTATACAACGTTATACGTGATATGGTAAAACTATATAACGTTATACGTTAATACGTAATAGTATATATCGTTATACGTTATATAGTAATAGTATATAACGTTATACGTTATATAGTAATAGTATATAACGTTATACGTTATATAGTAATAGTATATAACGTTATACGTTAGTACGTAATAATATACAACGTTATACGTGATATGGTAATACTATATAACGTTATACGCTATTACTTAATAGTATATAACGTTATACGTTAATACGTAATAGTATATATCGTTATACGTTATATAGTAATAGTATATAGCGATATACGTTATATAGTAATAGTATATAACGTTATACGTTATATAGTAATAGTATATAACGTTATACGTTATATAGTAATATTATATAACGTTATGCGTTATATAGTAATAGTATATAACGTTATACGTTATATAGTAATAGTATATAACGTTATACGTTAGTACGTAATAATATATATCGTTATACGTTATATAGTAATAGTATATAACGCTATACGATAGTACGTAATAGTATATATCGTTATACGTTATATAGTATTAGTATATAACGTTATACGTTAGTACGTAATAACATACAACGTTATACGTGATATGGTAATACTATATAACGTTATACGCTATTACGTAATAGTATATAACGTTATACGTTAATACGGAATAGTATATATCGTTATACGTTATATAGTAATAGTATATAACGTTATACGTTATATAGTAATAGTATATAACGTTATACGTTATATAGTATAAGTATATAACGTTATACGTTATATAGTAATAGTATATAACGTTATACGTTATATAGTAATATTATATAACGTTATGCGTTATATAGTAATAGTATATAACGTTATACGATAGTACGTAATAGTATATGACGTTATACGTGATATGGTAATACTATATAACGTTATACGCTATTACGTGATAGTATATAACGTTATACGTTAATACGTAATAGTATATATCGTTATACGTTATATAGTAATAGTATATATCGTTATACGTTATATAGTAATAGTATATAGCGATATACGTTATATAGTTATAGTATATAACGTTATACGTTAGTACGTAATAGTATATAACGTTATACGTTATATGGTAATACTATACAACGTTATACGTTATATAGTAATAGTATATAACGTTATACGTTATATAGTAATAGTATATAACGTTATACGTTATATAGTAATAGTATATAACGTTATACGTTATATAGTAATATTATATAACGTTATGCGTTATATAGTAATAGTATATAACGTTATACGTTATATAGTAATAGTATATAACGTTATGCGTTATATAGTAATAGTATATAACGTTATACGTTAATACGTAATAGTATATATCGTTATACGTTATATAGTAATAGTATATAGCGATATACGTTATATAGTAATAGTATATAACGTATAACGTTATATACTATTACTATATAACGTATAACGTTATATAGTAATATTATATATCGTTATGCGTTATATAGTAATAGTATATAACGTTATACGTTATATAGTAATAGTATATAACGTTATACGTTATATAGTAATAGTATATAACGTTATACGTTATATAGTAATAGTATATAACGTTATACGTTATATAGTAATAGTATATAACGTTATACGTTAGTACGTAATAATATACAACGTTATAGGTGATATGGTAATACTATATAACGTTATACGCTATTACGTAATAGTATATAACGTTATACGTTAATACGTAATAGTATATTTCGTTATACGTTATATAGTAATAGTATATAGCGATATACGTTATATAGTAATAGTATATAACGTTATACGTTATATAGTAATAGTATATAACGTTATACGTTATATAGTAATATTATATAACGTTATGCGTTATATAGTAATAGTATATAACGTTATACGTTATATAGTAATAGTATATAACGTTATACGTTATATAGTAATAGTATATAACGTTATACGTTATATAGTAATAGTATATAACGTTATACGTTAGTACGTAATAATATACAACGTTATACGTGATATGGTAATACTATCTAACGTTATACGTTAATACGTAATAGTATATATCGTTATACGTTATATAGTAATAGTATATAACGTTATACGTTATATAGTAATAGTATATAACGTTATACGTTAGTACGTAATAATATACAACGTTATACGTGATATGGTAATACTATATAACGTTATACGCTATTACGTAATAGTATATAACGTTATACGTTAATACGTAATAGTATATATCGTTGTACGTTATATAGTAATAGTATATAACGTTATACGTTATATAGTAATAGTATATAACGTTATACGTTATATAGTAATAGTATATAACGTTATACGTTAGTACGTAATAATATACAACGTTATACGTGAAATGGTAATACTATCTAACGTTATACGTTAATACGTAATAGTATATATCGTTATACGTTATATAGTAATAGTATATAACGTTATACGTTATATAGTAATAGTATATAACGTTATACGTTAGTACGTAATAATATACAACGTTATACGTGATATGGTAATACTATATAACGTTATACGCTATTACGTAATAGTATATAACGTTATACGTTAATACGTAATAGTATATATCGTTGTACGTTATATAGTAATAGTATATAACGTTATACGTTATATAGTAATATTATATAACGTTATGCGTTATATAGTAATAGTATATAACGTTATACGTTATACAGTAATAGTATATAACGTTATACGTTATATAGTAATAGTATATAACGTTATACGTTATATAGTAATAGTATATAACGTTATACGTTATATAGTAATAGTATATAACGTTATACGTTAGTACGTAATAATATACAACGTTATACGTGATATGGCAATACTATATAACGTTATACGTTATCACGTAACAGTATATAACGTTATACGTTATATAGTAATAGTATATAACGTTATACGTTATATAGTAATAGTATATAACGTTATACGTTATATAGTAATAGTATATAACGTTATACGTTAGTACGTAATAATATACAACGTTATACGTGATATGGTAATACTATATAACGTTATACGTTAATACGTAATAGTATATATCGTTATACGTTATATAGTAATAGTATATAACGTTATACGTTATATAGTAATAGTATATAACGTTATACGTTATATAGTAATAGTATATAACGTTATACGTTAGTACGTAATAATATACAACGTTATACGTGATATGGTAATACTATATAACGTTATACGCTATTACGTAATAGTATATAACGTTATACGTTAATACGTAATAGTATATATCGTTATACGTTATATAGTAACAGTATATAGCGATATACGTTATATACTATTACTATATAACGTATAACGTTATATAGTAATAGTATATAACGTTATACGTTATATAGTAATATTATATAACGTTATGCGTTATATAGTAATAGTATATAACGTTATACGATAGTACGTAATAGTATATGACGTTATACGTGATATGGTAATACTATATAACGTTATACGCTATTACGTGATAGTATATAACGTTATACGTTACTACGTAATAGTATATATCGTTATACGTTATATAGTAATAGTATATATCGTTATACGTTATATAGTAATAGTATATAGCGATATACGTTATATAGTTATAGTATATAACGTTATACGTTAGTACGTAATAGTATATAACGTTATACGTTATATGGTAATACTATACAACGTTATACGTTATATAGTAATAGTATATAACGTTATACGTTATATAGTAATAGTATATAACGTTATACGTTATATAGTAATAGTATATAACGTTATACGTTATATAGTAATATTATATAACGTTATGCGTTATATAGTAATAGTATATAATGTTATAGGTTATATAGTAATAGTATATAACGTTATGCGTTATATAGTAATAGTATATAACGTTATACGTTAATACGTAATAGTATATATCGTTATACGTTATATAGTAATAGTATATAACGTTATCCGTTATATAGTAATAGTATATAACGTTATACGTTATATAGTAATAGTATATAACGTTATACGTTATATAGTAATATTATATAACGTTATGCGTTATATAGTAATAGTATATAACGTTATACGTTATATAGTAATAGTATATAACGTTATACGTTATATAGTAATAGTATATAACGTTATACGTTATATAGTAATAGTATATAACGTTATACGTTAGTACGTAATAATATACAACGTTATACGTGATATGGTAATACTATCTAACGTTATACGTTAATACGTAATAGTATATATCGTTATACGTTATATAGTAATAGTATATAACGTTATACGTTATATAGTAATAGTATATAACGTTATACGTTATATAGTAATAGTATATAACGTTATACGTTAGTACGTAATAATATACAACGTTATACGTGATATGGTAATACTATATAACGTTATACGTTAATACGTAATAGTATATATCGTTATACGTTATATAGTAATAGTATATAACGTTATACGTTATATAGTAATAGTATATAACGTTATACGTTATATAGTAATAGTATATAACGTTATACGTTATATAGTCATAGTATATATCGTTATACGTTAGTACGTAATAATATACAACGTTATACGTGATATGGTAATACTATATAACGTTATACGCTATTACGTAATAGTATATAACGTTATACGTTAATACGTAATAGTATATATCGTTGTACGTTATATAGTAATAGTATATAACGTTATACGTTATATAGTAATAGTATATAACGTTATACGTTATATAGTAATAGTATATAACGTTATACGTTATATAGTAATAGTATATAACGTTATACGTTATATAGTAATAGTATATAACGTTATACGTTATATAGTAATAGTATATAACGTTATACGTTAGTACGTAATAATATACAACGTTATAGGTGATATGGTAATACTATATAACGTTATACGCTATTACGTAATAGTATATAACGTTATACGTTAATACGTAATAGTATATTTCGTTATACGTTATATAGTAATAGTATATAACGTTATACGTTATATAGTAATATTATATAACGTTATGCGTTATATAGTAATAGTATATAACGTTATACGTTATATAGTAATATTATATAACGTTATGCGTTATATAGTAATAGTATATAACGGTATACGTTATATAGTAATAGTATATAACGTTATACGTTATATAGTAATAGTATATAACGTTATACGTTAGTACGTAATAATATACAACGTTATACGTTAGTACGTAATAATATACAACGTTATACGTGATATGGCAATACTATATAACGTTATACGTCCTTACGTAACAGTATATAACGTTATACGTTATATAGTAATAGTATATAACGTTATACGTTATATAGTAATAGTATATAACGTTGTACGTTATATAGTAATAGTATATAACGTTATACGTTAGTACGTAATAATATACAACGTTATACGTGATATGGTAATACTATATAACGTTATACGTTAATACGTAATAGTATATATCGTTATACGTTATATAGTAATAGTATATAACGTTATACGTTATATAGTAATAGTATATAACGTTATACGTTATATAGTAATAGTATATAACGTTGTACGTTATATAGTAATAGTATATAACGTTATACGTTATATAGTAATATTATATAACGTTATGCGTTATATAGTAATAGTATATAACGTTATGCGTTATATAGTAATAGTATATAACGTTATGCGTTATATAGTAATAGTATAGAACGTTATACGATATAGTAATAGTACATAACGTTATACGTCATATAGTAATAGTATATAACGTTATACGTTAGTACGTAATAATATACAACGTTATACGTGATATGGCAATACTATATAACGTTATACGTTATTACGTAATAGTATATAACGTTATACGTTATTACGTAATAGTATACAACGTTATACGTGATATGGTAAAACTATATAACGTTATACGTTAATACGTAATAGTATATATCGTTATACGTTATATAGTAATAGCATATAACGTTATACGTTATATAGTAATAGTATATAACGTTATACGTTATATAGTAATAGTATATAACGTTATACGTTAGTACGTAATAATATACAACGTTATACGTGATATGGTAATACTATATAACGTTATACGCTATTACTTAATAGTATATAACGTTATACGTTAATACGTAATAGTATATATCGTTATACGTTATATAGTAATAGTATATAGCGATATACGTTATATAGTAATAGTATATAACGTTATACGTTATATAGTAATAGTATATAACGTTATACGTTATATAGTAATATTATATAACGTTATGCGTTATATAGTAATAGTATATAACGTTATACGTTATATAGTAATAGTATATAACGTTATACGTTATATAGTAATAGTATATAACGATATACGTTATATAGTAATAGTATATAACGTTATACGTTATATAGTAATAGTATATAACGTTATACGTTAGTACGTAATAATATACAACGTTATACGTGATATGGCAATACTATATAACGTTATACGTTATTACGTAACAGTATATAACGTTATACGTTATATAGTAATAGTATATAACGTTATACGTTATATAGTAATAGTATATAACGTTATACGTTATATAGTAATATTATATAACGTTATGCGTTATATAGTAATAGTATATAACGTTATGCGTTATATAGTAATAGTATATAACGTTATGCGTTATATAGTAATAGTATAGAACGTTATACGATATAGTAATAGTACATAACGTTATACGTCATATAGTAATAGTATATAACGTTATACGTTAGTACGTAATAATATACAACGTTATACGTGATATGGCAATACTATATAACGTTATACGTTATTACGTAATAGTATATAACGTTATACGTTATTACGTAATAGTATACAACGTTATACGTGATATGGTATAACTATATAACGTTATACGTTAATACGTAATAGTATATATCGTTATACGTTATATAGTAATAGTATATAACGTTATACGTTATATAGTAATAGTATATAACGTTATACGTTATATAGTAATAGTATATAACGTTATACGTTAGTACGTAATAATATACAACGTTATACGTGATATGGTAATACTATATAACGTTATACGCTATTACTTAATAGTATATAACGTTATACGTTAATACGTAATAGTATATATCGTTATACGTTATATAGTAATAGTATATAGCGATATACGTTATATAGTAATAGTATATAACGTTATACGTTATATAGTAATAGTATATAACGTTATACGTTATATAGTAATATTATATAACGTTATGCGTTATATAGTAATAGTATATAACGTTATACGTTATATAGTAATAGTATATAACGTTATACGTTATATAGTAATAGTATATAACTATATACGTTATATAGTAATAGTATATAACGTTATACGTTATATAGTAATAGTATATAACGTTATACGTTAGTACGTAATAATATACAACGTTATACGTGATATGGCAATACTATATAACGTTATACGTTATTACGTAACAGTATATAACGTTATACGTTATATAGTAATAGTATATAACGTTATACGTTATATAGTAATAGTATATAACGTTATACGTTATATAGTAATAGTATATAACGTTATACGTTATATAGTAATAGTATATAACGTTATACGTTAGTACGTAATAATATACAACGTTATACGTGATATGGTAATACTATATAACGTTATACGTTAATACGTAATAGTATATATCGTTATACGTTATATAGTAATAGTATATAACGTTATACGTTATATAGTAATAGTATATAACGTTATACGTTATATAGTAATAGTATATAACGTTATACGTTAGTACGTAATAATATACAACGTTATACGTGATATGGTAATATTATATAACGTTACACGCTATTACGTAATAGTATATAACGTTATACGTTAATACGTAATAGTATATATCGTTATACGTTATATAGTAACAGTATATAGCGATATACGTTATATACTAATAGTATATAACGTTATACGTTATATAGTAATAGTATATAACGTTATACGTTATATAGTAATATTATATAACGTTATGCGTTATATAGTAATAGTATATAACGTTATGCGTTATATAGTAATAGCATATAACGTTATGCGTTATATAGTAATAGTATATAACGTTATACGATAGTACGGAATAGTATATATCGTTATACGTTATATAGTAATAGTATATAACGTTATACGTTATATAGTAATAGTATATAACGTTATACGTTATATAGTAATAGTATATAACGTTATACGTTATATAGTAATAGTATATAACTTTATACGTTATATAGTAATAGTATATAACGTTATACGTTAGTACGTAATAATATATATCGTTATACGTTATATAGTAATAGTATGTAACGTTATACGATAGTACGTAATAGTATATATCGTTATACGTTATATAGTAATAGCATATAACGTTATACGTTAGTACGTAATAATATACAACGTTATACGTGATATGGTAATACTATATAACGTTATACGCTATTACTTAATAGTATATAAAGTTATACGTTAATACGTAATAGTATATATCGTTATACGTTATATAGTAATAGTATATAGCGATATACGTTATATAGTAATAGTATATAACGTTATACGTTATATAGTAATAGTATATAACGTTATACGTTATATAGTAATAGTATATAACGTTATGCGTTATATAGTAATAGCATATAACGTTATGCGTTATATAGTAATAGTATATAACGTTATACGATAGTACGGAATAGTATATATCGTTATACGTTATATAGTAATAGTATATAACGTTATACGTTATATAGTAATAGTATATAACGTTATACGTTATATAGTAATAGTATATAACGTTATACGTTATATAGTAATAGTATATAACGTTATACGTTATATAGTAATAGTATATAACGTTATACGTTATATAGTAATAGTATGTAACGTTATACGTTATATAGTAATAGTATATAACGTTATACGTTATATAGTATAAGTATATAACGTTATACGTTATATAGTAATAGTATATAACGTTATACGTTATATAGTAATAGTATATAACGTTATACGTTATATAGTAATAGTATATAACGTTATACGTTATATAGTAATATTATATAACGTTATGCGGTATATAGTAATAGTATATAACGTTATACGTTATATAGTAATAGTATATAACGTTATACGTTATATAGTAATAGTATATAACGTTATACGTTATATAGTAATAGTATATAACGTTATACGTTATATAGTAATAGTATATAACGTTATGCGTTATATAGTAATAGTAGCTAACGTTATACGATAGTACGGAATAGTATATATCGTTATACGTTATATAGTAATAGTATATAACGTTATACGTTATATAGTAATAGTATATAACGTTATACGTTAGTACGTAATAATATACAACGTTATACGTGATATGGTAATACTATATAACGTTATACGTTAATACGTAATAGTATATATCGTTATACGTTATATAGTAATAGTATATAACGTTATACGTTATATAGTAATATTATATAACGTTATGCGTTATATAGTAATAGTATATAACGTTATACGTTATATAGTAATAGTATATAACGTTATGCGTTATATAGTAATAGTAGCTAACGTTATACGATAGTACGGAATAGTATATATCGTTATACGTTATATAGTAATAGTATATAACGTTATACGTTACATAGTAATAGTATATAACGTTATACGTTATATAGTAATAGTATATAACGTTATACGTTAGTACGTAATAATATACAACGTTATACGTGATATGGTAATACTATATAACGTTATACGTTAATACGTAATAGTATATATCGTTATACGTTATATAGTAATAGTATATAACGTTATACGTTATATAGTAATAGTATATAACGTTATACGATAGTACGTAATAGTATATAACGTTATACGTGATATGGTAATACTATATAACGTTATACGCTATTACGTAATAGTATATAACGTTATACGTTAATACGTCATAGTATATATCGTTATACGTTATATAGTAATAGTATATAACGTTATACGTTATATAGTAATAGTATATAACGTTATACGTTATATAGTAATAGTATATAACGTTATACGTTATATAGTAATAGTATATAACGTTATACGTTATATAGTAATATTATATAACGTTATGCGTTATATAGTAATAGTATATAACGTTATACGTTATATAGTAATAGTATATAACGTTATACGTTATATAGTAATAGTATATAACGTTATACGTTAGTACGTAATAATATACAACGTTATACGTGATATGGCAATACTATATAACGTTATACGTTATTACGTAGTAGTATATAACGTTATACGTTATTACGTAATAGTATACAACGTTATACGTGATATGGTAAAACTATATAACGTTATACGTTAATACGTAATAGTATATATCGTTATACGTTATATAGTAATAGTATATATCGTTATACGTTATATAGTAATAGTATATAGCGATATACGTTATATAGTTATAGTATATAACGTTATACGTTAGTACGTAATAGTATATAACGTTATACGTTATATGGTAATACTATACAACGTTAAACGTTATATACTATTACTATATAACGTTATACGTTATATAGTAATAGTATATAACGTTATACGTTATATAGTAATAGTATATAACGTTATACGTTATATAGTAATATTATATAACGTTATGCGTTATATAGTAATAGTATATAATGTTATACGTTATATAGTAATAGTATATAACGTTATGCGTTATATAGTAATAGTATATAACGTTATACGTTAATACGTAATAGTATATATCGTTATACGTTATATAGTAATAGTATATAGCGATATACGTTATATAGTAATAGTATATAACGTTATACGTTATATACTATTACTATATAACGTTATACGTTATATAGTAATATTATATATCGTTATGCGTTATATAGTAATAGTATATAACGTTATACGTTATATAGTAATAGTATATAACGTTATACGTTATATAGTAATAGTATATAACGTTATACGTTATATAGTAATAGTATATAACGTTATACGTTATATAGTAATAGTATATAACGTTATACGTTAGTACGTAATAATATACAACGTTATAGGTGATATGGTAATACTATATAACGTTATACGCTATTACGTAATAGTATATAACGTTATACGTTAATACGTAATAGTATATTTCGTTATACGTTATATAGTAATAGTATATAGCGATATACGTTATATAGTAATAGTATATAACGTTATACGTTATATAGTAATAGTATATAACGTTATACGTTATATAGTAATATTATATAACGTTATGCGTTATATAGTAATAGTATATAACGTTATACGTTATATAGTAATAGTATATAACGTTATACGTTATATAGTAATAGTATATAACGTTATACGTTATATAGTAATAGTATATAACGTTATACGTTAGTACGTAATAATATACAACGTTATACGTGATATGGTAATACTATCTAACGTTATACGTTAATACGTAATAGTATATATCGTTATACGTTATATAGTAATAGTATATAACGTTATACGTTATATAGTAATAGTATATAACGTTATACGTTATATAGTAATAGTATATAACGTTATACGTTAGTACGTAATAATATACAACGTTATACGTGATATGGTAATACTATATAACGTTATACGTTAATACGTAATAGTATATATCGTTATACGTTATATAGTAATAGTATATAACGTTATACGTTATATAGTAATAGTATATAACGTTATACGTTATATAGTAATAGTATATAACGTTATACGTTATATAGTCATAGTATATATCGTTATACGTTAGTACGTAATAATATACAACGTTATACGTGATATGGTAATACTATATAACGTTATACGCTATTACGTAATAGTATATAACGTTATACGTTAATACGTAATAGTATATATCGTTGTACGTTATATAGTAATAGTATATAACGTTATACGTTATATAGTAATAGTATATAACGTTATACGTTATATAGTAATAGTATATAACGTTATACGTTATATAGTAATAGTATATAACGTTATACGTTATATAGTAATAGTATATAACGTTATACGTTAGTACGTAATAATATACAACGTTATAGGTGATATGGTAATACTATATAACGTTATACGCTATTACGTAATAGTATATAACGTTATACGTTAATACGTAATAGTATATTTCGTTATACGTTATATAGTAATAGTATATAACGTTATACGTTATATAGTAATATTATATAACGTTATGCGTTATATAGTAATAGTATATAACGTTATACGTTATATAGTAATATTATATAACGTTATGCGTTATATAGTAATAGTATATAACGGTATACGTTATATAGTAATAGTATATAACGTTATACGTTATATAGTAATAGTATATAACGTTATACGTTAGTACGTAATAATATACAACGTTATACGTTAGTACGTAATAATATACAACGTTATACGTGATATGGCAATACTATATAACGTTATACGTCCTTACGTAACAGTATATAACGTTATACGTTATATAGTAATAGTATATAACGTTATACGTTATATAGTAATAGTATATAACGTTGTACGTTATATAGTAATAGTATATAACGTTATACGTTAGTACGTAATAATATACAACGTTATACGTGATATGGTAATACTATATAACGTTATACGTTAATACGTAATAGTATATATCGTTATACGTTATATAGTAATAGTATATAACGTTATACGTTATATAGTAATAGTATATAACGTTATACGTTATATAGTAATAGTATATAACGTTGTACGTTATATAGTAATAGTATATAACGTTATACGTTATATAGTAATATTATATAACGTTATGCGTTATATAGTAATAGTATATAACGTTATGCGTTATATAGTAATAGTATATAACGTTATGCGTTATATAGTAATAGTATAGAACGTTATACGATATAGTAATAGTACATAACGTTATCCGTCATATAGTAATAGTATATAACGTTATACGTTAGTACGTAATAATATACAACGTTATACGTGATATGGCAATACTATATAACGTTATACGTTATTACGTAATAGTATATAACGTTATACGTTATTACGTAATAGTATACAACGTTATACGTGATATGGTAAAACTATATAACGTTATACGTTAATACGTAATAGTATATATCGTTATACGTTATATAGTAATAGCATATAACGTTATACGTTATATAGTAATAGTATATAACGTTATACGTTATATAGTAATAGTATATAACGTTATACGTTAGTACGTAATAATATACAACGTTATACGTGATATGGTAATACTATATAACGTTATACGCTATTACTTAATAGTATATAACGTTATACGTTAATACGTAATAGTATATATCGTTATACGTTATATAGTAATAGCATATAGCGATATACGTTATATAGTAATAGTATATAACGTTATACGTTATATAGTAATAGTATATAACGTTATACGTTATATAGTAATATTATATAACGTTATGCGTTATATAGTAATAGTATATAACGTTATACGTTATATAGTAATAGTATATAACGTTATACGTTATATAGTAATAGTATATAACGATATACGTTATATAGTAATAGTATATAACGTTATACGTTATATAGTAATAGTATATAACGTTATACGTTAGTACGTAATAATATACAACGTTATACGTGATATGGCAATACTATATAACGTTATACGTTATTACGTAACAGTATATAACGTTATACGTTATATAGTAATAGTATATAACGTTATACGTTATATAGTAATAGTATATAACGTTATACGTTATATAGTAATATTATATAACGTTATGCGTTATATAGTAATAGTATATAACGTTATGCGTTATATAGTAATAGTATATAACGTTATGCGTTATATAGTAATAGTATAGAACGTTATACGATATAGTAATAGTACATAACGTTATACGTCATATAGTAATAGTATATAACGTTATACGTTAGTACGTAATAATATACAACGTTATACGTTATATAGTAATATTATATAACGTTATGCGTTATATAGTAATAGTATATAACGTTATGCGTTATATAGTAATAGCATATAACGTTATGCGTTATATAGTAATAGTATATAACGTTATACGTTAATACGTAATAGTATATATCGTTATACGTGATATGGTAAAACTATATAACGTTATACGTTAATACGTAATAGTATATATCGTTATACGTTATATAGTAATAGTATATAACGTTATACGTTATATAGTAATAGTATATAACGTTATACGTTATATAGTAATAGTATATAACGTTATACGTTAGTACGTAATAATATACAACGTTATACGTGATATGGTAATACTATATAACGTTATACGCTATTACTTAATAGTATATAACGTTATACGTTAATACGTAATAGTATATATCGTTATACGTTATATAGTAATAGTATATAGCGATATACGTTATATAGTAATAGTATATAACGTTATACGTTATATAGTAATAGTATATAACGTTATACGTTATATAGTAATATTATATAACGTTATGCGTTATATAGTAATAGTATATAACGTTATACGTTATATAGTAATAGTATATAACGTTATACGTTATATAGTAATAGTATATAACTATATACGTTATATAGTAATAGTATATAACGTTATACGTTATATAGTAATAGTATATAACGTTATACGTTAGTACGTAATAATATACAACGTTATACGTGATATGGCAATACTATATAACGTTATACGTTATTACGTAACAGTATATAACGTTATACGTTATATAGTAATAGTATATAACGTTATACGTTATATAGTAATAGTATATAACGTTATACGTTATATAGTAATAGTATATAACGTTATACGTTATATAGTAATAGTATATAACGTTATACGTTAGTACGTAATAATATACAACGTTATACGTGATATGGTAATACTATATAACGTTATACGTTAATACGTAATAGTATATATCGTTATACGTTATATAGTAATAGTATATAACGTTATACGTTATATAGTAATAGTATATAACGTTATACGTTATATAGTAATAGTATATAACGTTATACGTTAGTACGTAATAATATACAACGTTATACGTGATATGGTAATACTATATAACGTTATACGCTATTACGTAATAGTATATAACGTTATACGTTAATACGTAATAGTATATATCGTTATACGTTATATAGTAACAGTATATAGCGATATACGTTATATACTAATAGTATATAACGTTATACGTTATATAGTAATAGTATATAACGTTATACGTTATATAGTAATATTATATAACGTTATGCGTTATATAGTAATAGTATATAACGTTATGCGTTATATAGTAATAGTATATAACGTTATGCGTTATATAGTAATAGTATATAACGTTATACGATAGTACGGAATAGTATATATCGTTATACGTTATATAGTAATAGTATATAACGTTATACGTTATATAGTAATAGTATATAACGTTATACGTTATATAGTAATAGTATATAACGTTATACGTTATATAGTAATAGTATATAACTTTATACGTTATATAGTAATAGTATATAACGTTATACGTTAGTACGTAATAATATATATCGTTATACGTTATATAGTAATAGTATGTAACGTTATACGATAGTACGTAATAGTATATATCGTTATACGTTATATAGTAATAGCATATAACGTTATACGTTAGTACGTAATAATATACAACGTTATACGTGATATGGTAATACTATATAATGTTATACGCTATTACGTAATATTATATAACGTTATACGTTAATACGGAATAGTATATATCGTTATACGTTATATAGTAATAGTATATAACGTTATACGTTATATAGTAATAGTATGTAACGTTATACGTTATATAGTAATAGTATATAACGTTATACGTTATATAGTATAAGTATATAACGTTATACGTTATATAGTAATAGTATATAACGTTATACGTTATATAGTAATAGTATATAACGTTATACGTTATATAGTAATAGTATATAACGTTATACGTTATATAGTAATATTATATAACGTTATGCGGTATATAGTAATAGTATATAACGTTATACGTTATATAGTAATAGTATATAACGTTATACGTTATATAGTAATAGTATATAACGTTATACGTTATATAGTAATAGTATATAACGTTATACGTTATATAGTAATAGTATATAACGTTATACGTTATATAGTAATAGTATATAACGTTATACGTTAGTACGTAATAATATACAACGTTATACGTGATATGGCAATACTATATAACGTTATACGTTATTACGTAATAGTATATAACGTTATACGTTATTACGTAATAGTATACAACGTTATACGTGATATGGTAAAACTATATAACGTTATACGTTAATACGTAATAGTATATATCGTTATACGTTATATAGTAATAGTATATAACGTTATACGTTATATAGTAATAGTATATAACGTTATACGTTATATAGTAATAATATATAACGTTATACGTTAGTACGTAATAATATACAACGTTATACGTGATATGGTAATACTATATAACGTTATACGCTATTACTTAATAGTATATAACGTTATACGTTAATACGTAATAGTATATATCGTTATACGTTATATAGTAATAGTATATAGCGATATACGTTATATAGTAATAGTATATAACGTTATACGTTATATAGTAATAGTATATAACGTTATACGTTATATAGTAATAGTATATAACGTTATGCGTTATATAGTAATAGCATATAACGTTATGCGTTATATAGTAATAGTATATAACGTTATACGATAGTACGGAATAGTATATATCGTTATACGTTATATAGTAATAGTATATAACGTTATACGTTATATAGTAATAGTATATAACGTTATACGTTATATAGTAATAGTATATAACGTTATACGTTATATAGTAATAGTATATAACGTTATACGTTATATAGTAATAGTATATAACTTTATACGTTATATAGTAATAGTATATAACGTTATACGTTAGTACGTAATAATATATATCGTTATACGTTATATAGTAATAGTATGTAACGTTATACGATAGTACGTAATAGTATATATCGTTATACGTTATATAGTAATAGCATATAACGTTATACGTTAGTACGTAATAATATACAACGTTATACGTGATATGGTAATACTATATAATGTTATACGCTATTACGTAATATTATATAACGTTATACGTTAATACGGAATAGTATATATCGTTATACGTTATATAGTAATAGTATATAACGTTATACGTTATATAGTAATAGTATGTAACGTTATACGTTATATAGTAATAGTATATAACGTTATACGTTATATAGTATAAGTATATAACGTTATACGTTATATAGTAATAGTATATAACGTTATACGTTATATAGTAATAGTATATAACGTTATACGTTATATAGTAATAGTATATAACGTTATACGTTATATAGTAATATTATATAACGTTATGCGGTATATAGTAATAGTATATAACGTTATACGTTATATAGTAATAGTATATAACGTTATACGTTATATAGTAATAGTATATAACGTTATACGTTATATAGTAATAGTATATAACGTTATACGTTATATAGTAATAGTATATAACGTTATGCGTTATATAGTAATAGTAGCTAACGTTATACGATAGTACGGAATAGTATATATCGTTATACGTTATATAGTAATAGTATATAACGTTATGCGTTATATAGTAATAGTAGCTAACGTTATACGATAGTACGGAATAGTATATATCGTTATACGTTATATAGTAATAGTATATAACGTTATACGTTACATAGTAATAGTATATAACGTTATACGTTATATAGTAATAGTATATAACGTTATACGTTAGTACGTAATAATATACAACGTTATACGTGATATGGTAATACTATATAACGTTATACGTTAATACGTAATAGTATATATCGTTATACGTTATATAGTAATAGTATATAACGTTATACGTTATATAGTAATAGTATATAACGTTATACGATAGTACGTAATAGTATATAACGTTATACGTGATATGGTAATACTATATAACGTTATACGCTATTACGTAATAGTATATAACGTTATACGTTAATACGTCATAGTATATATCGTTATACGTTATATAGTAATAGTATATAACGTTATACGTTATATAGTAATAGTATATAACGTTATACGTTATATAGTAATAGTATATAACGTTATACGTTATATAGTAATAGTATATAACGTTATACGTTATATAGTAATATTATATAACGTTATGCGTTATATAGTAATAGTATATAACGTTATACGTTATATAGTAATAGTATATAACGTTATACGTTATATAGTAATAGTATATAACGTTATACGTTAGTACGTAATAATATACAACGTTATACGTGATATGGCAATACTATATAACGTTATACGTTATTACGTAGTAGTATATAACGTTATACGTTATTACGTAATAGTATACAACGTTATACGTGATATGGTAAAACTATATAACGTTATACGTTAATACGTAATAGTATATATCGTTATACGTTATATAGTAATAGTATATAACGTTATACGTTATATAGTAATAGTATATAACGTTATACGTTATATAGTAATATTATATAACGTTATGCGGTATATAGTAATAGTATATAACGTTATACGTTATATAGTAATAGTATATAACGTTATACGTTAGTACGTAATAATATACAACGTTATACGTGATATGGCAATACTATATAACGTTATACGTTAATACGTAATAGTATATATCGTTATACGTTATATAGTAATAGTATATAACGTTATACGTTATATAGTAATATTATATAACGTTATGCGTTGTATAGTAATAGTATATAACGTTATACGTTATATAGTAATAGTATATAACGTTATGCGTTATATAGTAATAGTAGCTAACGTTATACGATAGTACGGAATAGTATATATCGTTATACGTTATATAGTAATAGTATATAACGTTATACGTTATATAGTAATAGTATATAACGTTATACGTTATATAGTAATAGTATATAACGTTATACGTTAGTACGTAATAATATACAACGTTATACGTGATATGGTAATACTATATAACGTTATACGTTAATACGTAATAGTATATATCGTTATACGTTATATAGTAATAGTACATAGCGTTATACGTTATATAGTAATAGTATATAACGTTATACGTTATATAGTAATAGTATATAACGTTATACGATAGTACGTAATAGTATATAACGTTATACGTTATATAGTAATAGTATATAACTTTATACGTTATATAGTAATAGTATATAACGTTATACGTTAGTACGTAATAATATATATCGTTATACGTTATATAGTAATAGTATGTAACGTTATACGATAGTACGTAATAGTATATATCGTTATACGTTATATAGTAATAGCATATAACGTTATACGTTAGTACGTAATAATATACAACGTTATACGTGATATGGTAATACTATATAATGTTATACGCTATTACGTAATATTATATAACGTTATACGTTAATACGGAATAGTATATATCGTTATACGTTATATAGTAATAGTATATAACGTTATACGTTATATAGTAATAGTATGTAACGTTATACGTTATATAGTAATAGTATATAACGTTATACGTTATATAGTATAAGTATATAACGTTATACGTTATATAGTAATAGTATATAACGTTATACGTTATATAGTAATAGTATATAACGTTATACGTTATATAGTAATAGTATATAACGTTATACGTTATATAGTAATATTATATAACGTTATGCGGTATATAGTAATAGTATATAACGTTATACGTTATATAGTAATAGTATATAACGTTATACGTTATATAGTAATAGTATATAACGTTATACGTTATATAGTAATAGTATATAACGTTATACGTTATATAGTAATAGTATATAACGTTATGCGTTATATAGTAATAGTAGCTAACGTTATACGATAGTACGGAATAGTATATATCGTTATACGTTATATAGTAATAGTATATAACGTTATACGTTATATAGTAATAGTATATAACGTTATACGTTAGTACGTAATAATATACAACGTTATACGTGATATGGTAATACTATATAACGTTATACGTTAATACGTAATAGTATATATCGTTATACGTTATATAGTAATAGTATATAACGTTATACGTTATATAGTAATATTATATAACGTTATGCGTTATATAGTAATAGTATATAACGTTATACGTTATATAGTAATAGTATATAACGTTATGCGTTATATAGTAATAGTAGCTAACGTTATACGATAGTACGGAATAGTATATATCGTTATACGTTATATAGTAATAGTATATAACGTTATACGTTACATAGTAATAGTATATAACGTTATACGTTATATAGTAATAGTATATAACGTTATACGTTAGTACGTAATAATATACAACGTTATACGTGATATGGTAATACTATATAACGTTATACGTTAATACGTAATAGTATATATCGTTATACGTTATATAGTAATAGTATATAACGTTATACGTTATATAGTAATAGTATATAACGTTATACGATAGTACGTAATAGTATATAACGTTATACGTGATATGGTAATACTATATAACGTTTTACGCTATTACGTAATAGTATATAACGTTATACGTTAATACGTCATAGTATATATCGTTATACGTTATATAGTAATAGTATATAACGTTATACGTTATATAGTAATAGTATATAACGTTATACGTTATATAGTAATAGTATATAACGTTATACGTTATATAGTAATAGTATATAACGTTATACGTTATATAGTAATATTATATAACGTTATGCGTTATATAGTAATAGTATATAACGTTATACGTTATATAGTAATAGTATATAACGTTATACGTTATATAGTAATAGTATATAACGTTATACGTTAGTACGTAATAATATACAACGTTATACGTGATATGGCAATACTATATAACGTTATACGTTATTACGTAGTAGTATATAACGTTATACGTTATTACGTAATAGTATACAACGTTATACGTGATATGGTAAAACTATATAACGTTATACGTTAATACGTAATAGTATATATCGTTATACGTTATATAGTAATAGTATATAACGTTATACGTTATATAGTAATAGTATATAACGTTATACGTTATATAGTAATATTATATAACGTTATGCGGTATATAGTAATAGTATATAACGTTATACGTTATATAGTAATAGTATATAACGTTATACGTTAGTACGTAATAATATACAACGTTATACGTGATATGGCAATACTATATAACGTTATACGTTAATACGTAATAGTATATATCGTTATACGTTATATAGTAATAGTATATAACGTTATACGTTATATAGTAATATTATATAACGTTATGCGTTGTATAGTAATAGTATATAACGTTATACGTTATATAGTAATAGTATATAACGTTATGCGTTATATAGTAATAGTAGCTAACGTTATACGATAGTACGGAATAGTATATATCGTTATACGTTATATAGTAATAGTATATAACGTTATACGTTATATAGTAATAGTATATAACGTTATACGTTATATAGTAATAGTATATAACGTTATACGTTAGTACGTAATAATATACAACGTTATACGTGATATCGTAATACTATATAACGTTATACGTTAATACGTAATAGTATATATCGTTATACGTTATATAGTAATAGTACATAGCGTTATACGTTATATAGTAATAGTATATAACGTTATACGTTATATAGTAATAGTATATAACGTTATACGATAGTACGTAATAGTATATAACGTTATACGTGATATGGTAATACTATATAACGTTATACGCTATTACGTAATAGTATATAACGTTATACGTTAATACGTCATAGTATATATCGTTATACGTTATATAGTAATAGTATATAACGTTATACGTTATATAGAAATAGTATATAACGTTATACGTTATATAGTAATAGTATATAACGTTATACGTTATATAGTAATAGTATATAACGTTATACGTTATATAGTAATAGTATATAACGTTATACGTTATATAGTAATAGTATATAACGTTATACGTTATATAGTAATAGTATATAACGTTATACGTTATATAGTAATAGTATATAACGTTATACGTTATATAGTAATAGTATATAACGTTATACGTTATATAGTAATAGTATATAACGTTATACGTTATATAGTAATAGTATATAACGTTATACGTTAGTACGTAATAATATACAACTTTATACGTGATATGGCAATACTATATAACGTTATACGTTATTACGTAATAGTATATAACGTTATACGTTATTACGTAATAGTATACAACGTTATACGTGATATGGTAAAACTATATAACGTTATACGTTAATACGTAATAGTATATATCGTTATACGTTATATAGTAATAGTAAATAACTTTATACGTTATATAGTAATAGTATATAACGTTATACGTTAGTACGTAATAATATATATCGTTATACGTTATATAGTAATAGTATATAACGTTATACGATAGTACGAAATAGTATATATCGTTATACGTTATATAGTAATAGTATATAACGTTATACGTTAGTACGTAATAATATACAACGTTATACGTGATATGGTAATACTATATAACCTTATACGCTATTACGTAATAGTATATAACGTTATACGTTAATACGGAATAGTATATATCGTTATACGTTATATAGTAAAAGTATATAACGTTATACGTTATATAGTAATAGTATATAACGTTATACGTTAGTACGTAATAATATACAACGTTATACGTGATATGGTAATACTATATAACGTTATACGCTATTACGTAATAGTATATAACGTTACACGTTATATAGTAATAGTATATAACGTTATACGTTAGTACGTAATAATATACAACGTTATACGTGATATGGCAATACTATATAACGTTATACGTTATTACGTAGTAGTATATAACGTTATACGTTATTACGTAATAGTATACAACGTTATACGTGATATGGTAAAACTATATAACGTTATACGTTAATACGTAATAGTATATATCGTTATACGTTATATAGTAATAGTATATAACGTTATACGTTATATAGTAATAGTATATAACGTTATACGTTATATAGTAATATTATATAACGTTATGCGGTATATAGTAATAGTATATAACGTTATACGTTATATAGTAATAGTATATAACGTTATACGTTAGTACGTAATAATATACAACGTTATACGTGATATGGCAATACTATATAACGTTATACGTTAATACGTAATAGTATATATCGTTATACGTTATATAGTAATAGTATATAACGTTATACGTTATATAGTAATATTATATAACGTTATGCGTTGTATAGTAATAGTATATAACGTTATACGTTATATAGTAATAGTATATAACGTTATGCGTTATATAGTAATAGTAGCTAACGTTATACGATAGTACGGAATAGTATATATCGTTATACGTTATATAGTAATAGTATATAACGTTATACGTTATATAGTAATAGTATATAACGTTATACGTTATATAGTAATAGTATATAACGTTATACGTTAGTACGTAATAATATACAACGTTATACGTGATATCGTAATACTATATAACGTTATACGTTAATACGTAATAGTATATATCGTTATACGTTATATAGTAATAGTACATAGCGTTATACGTTATATAGTAATAGTATATAACGTTATACGTTATATAGTAATAGTATATAACGTTATACGATAGTACGTAATAGTATATAACGTTATACGTGATATGGTAATACTATATAACGTTATACGCTATTACGTAATAGTATATAACGTTATACGTTAATACGTCATAGTATATATCGTTATACGTTATATAGTAATAGTATATAACGTTATACGTTATATAGAAATAGTATATAACGTTATACGTTATATAGTAATAGTATATAACGTTATACGTTATATAGTAATAGTATATAACGTTATACGTTATATAGTAATAGTATATAACGTTATACGTTATATAGTAATAGTATATAACGTTATACGTTATATAGTAATAGTATATAACGTTATACGTTATATAGTAATAGTATATAACGTTATACGTTATATACTATTACTATATAACGTTATACGTTATATAGTAATAGTATATAACGTTATACGTTATATAGTAATAGTATATAACGTTATACGTTAGTACGTAATAATATACAACTTTATACGTGATATGGCAATACTATATAACGTTATACGTTATTACGTAATAGTATATAACGTTATACGTTATTACGTAATAGTATACAACGTTATACGTGATATGGTAAAACTATATAACGTTATACGTTAATACGTAATAGTATATATCGTTATACGTTATATAGTAATAGTAAATAACTTTATACGTTATATAGTAATAGTATATAACGTTATACGTTAGTACGTAATAATATATATCGTTATACGTTATATAGTAATAGTATATAACGTTATACGATAGTACGAAATAGTATATATCGTTATACGTTATATAGTAATAGTATATAACGTTATACGTTAGTACGTAATAATATACAACGTTATACGTGATATGGTAATACTATATAACCTTATACGCTATTACGTAATAGTATATAACGTTATACGTTAATACGGAATAGTATATATCGTTATACGTTATATAGTAAAAGTATATAACGTTATACGTTATATAGTAATAGTATATAACGTTATACGTTAGTACGTAATAATATACAACGTTATACGTGATATGGTAATACTATATAACGTTATACGCTATTACGTAATAGTATATAACGTTATACGTTAATACGTAATAGTATATATCGTTATACGTTATATAGTAATAGTATATAGCGATATACGTTATATAGTAATAGTATATAACGTTATACGTTATATAGTAATAGTATATAACGTTATACGTTATATAGTAATATTATATAACGTTATGCGTTATATAGTAATAGTATATAACGTTATACGTTATATAGTAATAGTATATAACGTTATACGTTATATAGTAATAGTATATAACGTTATACGTTATATAGTAATAGTATATAACGTTATACGTTATATAGTAATAGTATATAACGTTATACGTTATATAGTAATAGTATATAACGTTATACGTTATATAGTAATAGTATATAACGTTATACGTTATATAGTAATAGTATATAACGTTATACGTTATATAGTAATAGTATATAACGTTATACGTTATATAGTAATAGTATATAACGTTATACGTTAGTACGTAATAATATACAACTTTATACGTGATATGGCAATACTATATAACGTTATACGTTATTACGTAATAGTATATAACGTTATACGTTATTACGTAATAGTATACAACGTTATACGTGATATGGTAAAACTATATAACGTTATACGTTAATACGTAATAGTATATATCGTTATACGTTATATAGTAATAGTAAATAACTTTATACGTTATATAGTAATAGTATATAACGTTATACGTTAGTACGTAATAATATATATCGTTATACGTTATATAGTAATAGTATATAACGTTATACGATAGTACGAAATAGTATATATCGTTATACGTTATATAGTAATAGTATATAACGTTATACGTTAGTACGTAATAATATACAACGTTATACGTGATATGGTAATACTATATAACCTTATACGCTATTACGTAATAGTATATAACGTTATACGTTAATACGGAATAGTATATATCGTTATACGTTATATAGTAAAAGTATATAACGTTATACGTTATATAGTAATAGTATATAACGTTATACGTTAGTACGTAATAATATACAACGTTATACGTGATATGGTAATACTATATAACGTTATACGCTATTACGTAATAGTATATAACGTTATACGTTAATACGTAATAGTATATATCGTTATACGTTATATAGTAATAGTATATAGCGATATACGTTATATAGTAATAGTATATAACGTTATACGTTATATAGTAATAGTATATAACGTTATACGTTATATAGTAATATTATATAACGTTATGCGTTATATAGTAATAGTATATAACGTTATACGTTATATAGTAATAGTATATAACGTTATACGTTATATAGTAATAGTATATAACGTTATACGTTATATAGTAATAGTATATAACGTTATACGTTAGTACGTAATAATATACAACGTTATACGTTAGTACGTAATAATATACAACGTTATACGTTAGTACGTAATAATATACAACGTTATACGTGATATGGCAATACTATATAACGTTATACGTTATTACGTAACAGTATATAACGTTATACGTGATATGGCAATACTATATAACGTTATACGTTAATACGTAATAGTATATATCGTTATACGTTATATAGTAATAGTATATAACGTTATACGTTATATAGTAATATTATATAACGTTATGCGTTGTATAGTAATAGTATATAACGTTATACGTTATATAGTAATAGTATATAACGTTATGCGTTATATAGTAATGGTAGCTAACGTTATACGATAGTACGGAATAGTATATATCGTTATACGTTATATAGTAATAGTATATAACGTTATACGTTATATAGTAATAGTATATAACGTTATACGTTATATAGTAATAGTATATAACGTTATACGTTAGTACGTAATAATATACAACGTTATACGTGATATGGTAATACTATATAACGTTATACGTTAATACGTAATAGTATATATCGTTATACGTTATATAGTAATAGTATATAACGTTATACGTTATATAGTAATAGTATATAACGTTATACGTTATATAGTAATAGTATATAACGTTATACGATAGTACGTAATAGTATATAACGTTATACGTGATATGGTAATACTATATAACGTTATACGCTATTACGTAATAGTATATAACGTTATACGTTAATACGTCATAGTATATATCGTTATACGTTATATAGTAATAGTATATAACGTTATACGTTATATAGTAATAGTATATAACGTTATACGTTATATAGTAATAGTATATAACGTTATACGTTATATAGTAATAGTATATAACGTTATACGTTATATAGTAATAGTATATAACGTTATACGTTATATAGTAATAGTATATAACGTTATACGTTATATAGTAATAGTATATAACGTTATACGTTATATAGTAATAGTATATAACGTTATACGTTATATAGTAATAGTATATAACGTTATACGTTATATAGTAATAGTATATAACGTTATACGTTATATAGTAATAGTATATAACGTTATACGTTATATAGTAATAGTATATAACGTTATACGTTATATAGTAATAGTATATAACGTTATGCGTTATATAGTAATAGTAGCTAACGTTATACGATAGTACGGAATAGTATATATCGTTATACGTTATATAGTAATAGTATATAACGTTATACGTTATATAGTAATAGTATATAACGTTATACGTTAGTACGTAATAATATACAACGTTATACGTGATATGGTAATACTATATAACGTTATACGTTAATACGTAATAGTATATATCGTTATACGTTATATAGTAATAGTATATAACGTTATACGTTATATAGTAATATTATATAACGTTATGCGTTATATAGTAATAGTATATAACGTTATACGTTATATAGTAATAGTATATAACGTTATGCGTTATATAGTAATAGTAGCTAACGTTATACGATAGTACGGAATAGTATATATCGTTATACGTTATATAGTAATAGTATATAACGTTATACGTTATATAGTAATAGTATATAACGTTATACGTTATATAGTAATAGTATATAACGTTATACGTTAGTACGTAATAATATACAACGTTATACGTGATATGGTAATACTATATAACGTTATACGTTAATACGTAATAGTATATATCGTTATACGTTATATAGTAATAGTATATAACGTTATACGTTATATAGTAATAGTATATAACGTTATACGATAGTACGTAATAGTATATAACGTTATACGTGATATGGTAATACTATATAACGTTATACGCTATTACGTAATAGTATATAACGTTATACGTTAATACGTCATAGTATATATCGTTATACGTTATATAGTAATAGTATATAACGTTATACGTTATATAGTAATAGTATATAACGTTATACGTTATATAGTAATAGTATATAACGTTATACGTTATATAGTAATAGTATATAACGTTATACGTTATATAGTAATATTATATAACGTTATGCGTTATATAGTAATAGTATATAACGTTATACGTTATATAGTAATAGTATATAACGTTATACGTTATATAGTAATAGTATATAACGTTATACGTTAGTACGTAATAATATACAACGTTATACGTGATATGGCAATACTATATAACGTTATACGTTATTACGTAGTAGTATATAACGTTATACGTTATTACGTAATAGTATACAACGTTATACGTGATATGGTAAAACTATATAACGTTATACGTTAATACGTAATAGTATATATCGTTATACGTTATATAGTAATAGTATATATCGTTATACGTTATATAGTAATAGTATATAGCGATATACGTTATATAGTTATAGTATATAACGTTATACGTTAGTACGTAATAGTATATAACGTTATACGTTATATGGTAATACTATACAACGTTATACGTTATATAGTAATAGTATATAACGTTATACGTTATATAGTAATAGTATATAACGTTATACGTTATATAGTAATAGTATATAACGTTATACGTTATATAGTAATATTATATAACGTTATGCGTTATATAGTAATAGTATATAATGTTATACGTTATATAGTAATAGTATATAACGTTATGCGTTATATAGTAATAGTATATAACGTTATACGTTAATACGTAATAGTATATATCGTTATACGTTATATAGTAATAGTATATAGCGATATACGTTATATAGTAATAGTATATAACGTTATACGTTATATACTATTACTATATAACGTTATACGTTATATAGTAATATTATATATCGTTATGCGTTATATAGTAATAGTATATAACGTTATACGTTATATAGTAATAGTATATAACGTTATACGTTATATAGTAATAGTATATAACGTTATACGTTATATAGTAATAGTATATAACGTTATACGTTATATAGTAATAGTATATAACGTTATACGTTAGTACGTAATAATATACAACGTTATAGGTGATATGGTAATACTATATAACGTTATACGCTATTACGTAATAGTATATAACGTTATACGTTAATACGTAATAGTATATTTCGTTATACGTTATATAGTAATAGTATATAGCGATATACGTTATATAGTAATAGTATATAACGTTATACGTTATATAGTAATAGTATATAACGTTATACGTTATATAGTAATATTATATAACGTTATGCGTTATATAGTAATAGTATATAACGTTATACGTTATATAGTAATAGTATATAACGTTATACGTTATATAGTAATAGTATATAAACGTTATAT